>NC_064417.1:1160000-1770000 GCF_023375975.1 Astyanax mexicanus
TCTAATTATTGAAGCAGCATAACATCACATCAAAATGTTAAAAAAACAATACCGATTATCAAACTGTACGTAAAGAATCATTTACAGGTTTAAAGAAGTCAATAAGTCTGAAGCCACTTAGTGAATTTAAAGCTTCTACATACTTAGACTATTTACAAAGGTGTTTTTTAATAGAGTTTATAGATATGGAATTTTTTTTCTGGGCATTTTCTACAGTTACACAGTTACAGGTTTCCATATTGTTCATATTAAGATCACAATTATATCACAGATAATAAAACTAACAAAACATACAGTGATATACATTTGGCCCTATTGCACATGTCCAGTCTTAAATCATTTTTTTTTAAATATGCATTATTTTAACGTAATTAATAGAAACTGTAGCTAAACATGCCTACATTAAAACTACTGTATTAAAAAGCAGCTAATTACTCTATAAAAAGATTAACAATCATATGTTCTGCTAAACACAAAGATTGTTAGTTTAAATTACATTTTTTAAATAAAATGCATAGTAATGGACAAAGAACATAACCTTAATAAACTTCTAATGTATTCCTGTATTCCTGAAAATAAAGCATAAATCATAAATCTATAAACATTAACAACAATAATAATTAATGATATTGGACCATTTAAATGTAAAAACGCACCAAAGAAAGTCTTTCCATCTGAACACTACAGGCAAATGACTTGTGTAATAGATATTTGTACTTTTCTGAGACTTTTCTGAAGTGTATATTTCTAAAGTGTACACTATTTTACACTCTTATGATTGTAATTAACTAGAAAATAAAAAAAAAGCTCAGTCTAAATATACAGCAGACTGTGTGGAAAACAAATAACTATGCTAAGTGTGTTAAATCAGTGTTCCTGGACGGCGAATTCGC
The DNA here is from genome assembly GCF_023375975.1 of Astyanax mexicanus. Classification (NCBI taxonomy): domain Eukaryota; kingdom Metazoa; phylum Chordata; class Actinopteri; order Characiformes; family Acestrorhamphidae; genus Astyanax; species Astyanax mexicanus. Next base: position 1,160,894 of record NC_064417.1, read on the forward strand.
TGAATTGCTGGTTTAACAGCAGCGCCGGGCCGATCCAGGACAGACAGATAAACAGATTGCGAGGGCCGTCTATCTGAAGGTTGTCTGAAACGCACACAATGTCAACACGTCCAGACCTCGCCGCTTTACATAATGACCGGCTATCTCACAGGCCCGCAGAAATGACATTTTCTCACAGCCACGACCATCAGCTTGCCACATGCAATCACATCTAGGCTATGAAAAGGGAGCGCACCATGAATAACAATATCCCTGCTGCTATTTATCATCTGAGGAAAAGAAAAAACCTCTTCAGCAAATCACAGGAAACATGACGGCAAAAGCTGCTAAAAAAAAACATCCGTAACGAAACTCTGACTCGAATCTAGACCTGATCACTTGTTCAAGAGTTTGTTAAACGAGGACCCAAAACTGTACATTTCATTACAGAGAGTGTAAAAAAATACTGTTTAATTGGTTTAAACATGTGTATCAAAAACACTATGAATAAAAATCGCTGTACTATGCACTAAAATATTTTTTTAAGAATCTGCTACTGCTGATGCACTTTGTCTGCATATAAAAAAAAAATGCATTTGGCCATTTTAACCCTTTCAGACCTGAATTATGTTCCAGTGAAAAATAAGAATGCTGTTTTCTGTCTGTAATTCACACAAAAGAATACTCTAATAGTCTAAAGAGAAAAGATTTAATTGCATTGTGTTTTAACATTTTTATTTATTCAGATTTGATATCGACCTTTTTTTACTTCACAAATCAACTATAAACACTAACATTAGCATGCTGAAAGTGTTCCAAAATCACATAAAATAAGTAAAAATTAGCTCTAAAAATTAACTTTGCTTTGCGTTGGCTCTTGTGCTGCCATGTCCTAGTAGCCCAGGAGCATCACAGCAGTGCTAACGCTTGGAATAAAGCGTAGTTACTCAGTTCTGATACATCAGCTCACAGATGCAGCCTTGTGCTGATCCACATCACCCTAGGAGAGATGAGGGGAAAGAGAGAACACCATCTACTGTACTGTACCCACCCAGAGAGAGCAAGGACAATTGTGTGTGCTCTCTCAGTGCTCTGGCAGCTGATGGCAAGCTGCATGACTGAGATTCGAAGCTACCAGCGACCTCTTGATTATAGTGGCAGCACTTTGCTTTAGACTGCTGGAGCACTAGTTTTGTTTAAAACAATTACGGCACACTTTCTGAAAATCCTATAAACTTTGTTTCTCTTCTTAAAAATCACTGTTTTTGCCCAATATTTGATATATTTAACTGAAAGTGCTAATGTAAACGAACAATACAAGGACAATCATGAAAATGTGCTTAATGCTATTCATCATCTGTGGTAAAGAAAGAAAACTCTACAGTAAATCACAGGAACCATTATGACAAAAGCTGTTACTGCTGAACGCTAAAAAAACTCAAACACATCCGTAACGAACGTCTGACTCGACTCTACACTTGATCATTTGTTTTAGACTTTGTTAAACGAAAATGAGCCGCTAAGACAAACGAGCTCGGAGTCTTTTAAAGTGAAAAATAATCAGTGAAGAGTCGCAAATCTTTGCGAATACAACCCGAGCTGACTCAGGAAACGTGGCGTCAGTAATTTAAGAAGCTCATTAGGCGAACTCTCCACAGGCCGATCCGAGGTGATCGATGCGCTCGGCTCACGGAGAGGCAAAACGAGCAGAAACAGAAGAGAAACAGAATACGGCGGGAGACAATTCAGAGGAACGGTAAAGACGGGTCAGCTAGAGCAAAACGAGTACATCAGGGGAAGTGACATCATACAGTAACAGCGGCGAGCTTCTGAAAGGAAGCTTAAAAGCTCAGGATTTCTGTGGTAATTGACAACAGTCCCAGCAGTCTGTCAGCGTTAGCGGCTAACATCACAACGCCTGCCGCAACGACTCCCCAGACCTCTGCTAATAAATGCTTCAGGAAAAAAAAAAAAAAAAAAGGAAGAGGCACGGAAGAGAAGGAGAGCGAGAGCGAAAGAGAGAGAGAGAGAAGGAAAGGAAAAGGGAGAAGCAAGCGAGAGAGAGAGAGAGAGAGAGAGAGAGAGAGAGAGAGAGAGAAGCAGCTCGTTAGCGCTGGAGAAGTGCGGCTGAAGGAGTGACTGTGCAGAGGGACTTTAAAGGAGCCTTTTAAGTTGTGAAGCCATATTTCTGCTGCCTAATTAGGGCTGTTACAGATTCCTCGCTTACTGCCAAGGTGCATAATATCATCTTTGAGAATCCAGAATCAGTCAAAACCCTGCCTGCTGACATGCCAACCTTCTTTTCTTAAATCCCAGCTCCCATCAACCCAAAAACCCTTCATAAAACTGCGAAAATTAAGCAAACGAGGGTTGTGGCCAGTTAGGCCCTTTTTAAACGTGTCCCGGATAAATGAGGAGCACCCAGGACCGATTCGGAGTTCTGGGCTCGTTTTGGGGGCGAGTGGATCACTATCTGCAATTTATCTGCGTAATTTCATACGTAACATTTCTGCGTGCAGATTCGCAAAAGCTATTTTCAACAGATGGCAAAATGATTGTATTATAATATTTTATCGTTTTATCGTACTGTGATAAATGTTCTTCTTCTCAGTTTGTTGATACGAAAAGATCATCATCATCAGTGTTTAAAAAACACTAACCCGTTACATTACAGTCTATGCATAAATAAAACGTTTTTAATGGATCTGCAACAGCTGATTTGTAAAAATGTCTTTAAATATTTTGATGCAATATTTTGCTAAGTCAAAGCAGCGACGTTGTAAAATGAACCAATCACACTACCCTACACGCAGCACTGGGAGCAGATAGCATTACTTAAAATGAACCCCACATGACTGATTTCATGTCTGGAAAAAAGGCTAGTGCAAAAACTACTCAGATATTCCTGCCTGAAAAGAAGGAAGAGGATCTAAAATGTTTTTTTTTTTTTGTTGTTTTTCAAGGACTGTGATTGTGAATTCTTCTAAAGGTCTTGTTGGAACAAAGTATTTACAGTGTATGAGCGAAGTAAAGCCATCTCCAAGCCCACTAAATCCCCTCTCAAGCCCCGAACACTCAGGGAGTGGGAGTCTCTGGAGGCTTTGTGGTCTGGTGGCCAGATTTCAGCACATTAACTGCCTCGGCTCAGGACTGACTCCCGGTCAGGAATCATCACCTATACACCTCATGTGTTTGGGAGCATCTAGGGCTTAAAGCAGTGTATAAATGTGGCGAGAGTGCACAGTTGTAGCACAGAAAACGAGCCAAAGAGTCTAAATGCAGCTAGAGTGCACAGTTGTAGCACAGAAAACGGACCAAAGAGTCTAAATGCGGTTAGAGTGCTCAGTTGTAGCACAGAAAATGAGCCAAATAGTCTAAATGCGGCTAGAGTGCTCAGTTGTAGCACAGAAAACGGACCAAATAGTCTAAATGCGGAGAGAGTGCTCAGTTGTAGCACAGAAAACAGGCCAAAGAGTCTAAAAGCGGAGAGAGTGCTCAGTTCTAGCACAGAAAAACGGGCCAAAGAGTCTAAATGCGGTTAGAGTGCTCAGTTGTAGCACAGAAAATGAGCCAAATAGTCTAAATGCGGCTAGAGTGCTCAGTTGTAGCACAGAAAACGGACCAAAGAGTCTAAATGCGGAGAGAATGCCCAGTTGTAGCACAGAAAACGGGCCAAAGAGTCTAAATGCGGAGAGAGTGCTCAGTTGTAGCACAGAAAACGGGCCTAAAAGAAACAAAAATAGACAGCAAATGCAGAAAATTTCATGTTGGGAAAATTATATAAAATCATATAAAAAACTATATTTTAACTGAGTTCAGAGGGAAGTGTGTTTAATGTTTAATATGTCAGGAATGAGTTGCCGTAATGAAGGAGTTTATGAGGGACATCATGAAATGAAACATCAAATTGAAAAATCTTAGTTTACACAACACTGTCAAAGATAGATAAAGATAGTAACTCAAGTAAATTGGTGTGTAAATGATAGTAATCAAGAAAATGTATTATTATAAGTAGTATATTTTTTTATTTATTTTTTTTTAACTACAGAGTCTGTGGCCTGTGACTTCACATATATTTCTATATTTCTCCTTCTGGTCCCCAAAAAAAAAAAAAAGTTTGGACACCCCTGGCCTAAAGTTTAGAGAATTAAATTACAGACACATCCTCACCCTACTGATACCTGTAAGTGATTATCAGTGATGTGATGTGATGCAGTCTGACTGCAGGACATTTCTGGTGACATGTAATGTTTAATAGGAAAAAATAAATGTGCAACCAAGAGAGCTAAACACGAGAGCAGAGCTGATTCCAGTAACGGCTGGTAAACCGACAGTGATGTAAAATACAGTAAAATACAGAACATTTCCAATTAGACATGTTTCTGACTCACAGCTCTGAAAGATCAATAGTATAACTGTCAACATTACAACACCAAATCAATGAGACGTTACCAAACAGAGCGTCTGACCGAACAATCCGTAATACAATACTGTTGCAACAACAGCAGCAGTAGAGCTTGAGTAAAGATATTTCTGGGGCTTGGTCATAAATTATATCACGCAGCTCCTACTGGGATTCCTTTTAAGAATGACATAAGATTTATCAATATTTATACCATATTGTGTGCACTATAAGGCGTTTACGGCACCAGATTTTAAGGCGCACAATCAAATTCTGGTTATTTTTTCATACATAAGGTGCAGTATGCGATACTAGTAAGGAACACTGGTGTAGCCATATTTTCCTTCTAACTCAGCTAACTAAAGTAAAGCTAAAATAAAGTTAAATAAACAAAACTGTAATTCTTAAAAAAACATTTTCTTTTAAAGTTAAACGAGTGCTGGATGTTAATCTACACAGATTTCTCTCCTTAAAACTGTTTATTTAGGCGAGTAAAGCGCTTCTGTTTATTTACAGCAAGCTTACAATTCCAGATTTCCACTAAGGCTGGGTGCAGCAGCATTAGCATTAGCGGTTAACCGCTACCTGTGGTGAGAGCTAGTAAATGCCACTTGACAGCGCTACACTTAGGGACCCTGAGTGTTCCGGTAAGCAAGGGCAATATTAGCTACAGGCTGACAACAGTCGCCTCTGAATGGCAAAAGAACTAGCGTTTAGTGTGGTTAGCGGCTAGCGCTAACACTGCTCCAGCCTTAGTGCTGGAGAAATCTCACTGAAACTCTGTACATCAGTGGAGTGGCTTTACTGCTCCTTAATACCTGACCGATACATTTAATTACATAAGGTATACCGTATTGTAAGGCACACTGATGAATTTTTATGTTAAAGTTAAAGGATTTTAAGTGCGCCTTAAATCATATTTTATGCATACTTCAACAGTTTAAAATATAACAGGTATAACATGGTTTTATTGAGCAATAATTTCGCTAAACACAGATTATAATGTATATCTTATATATGGATCTGTTAGACCACAACAGCGCTACACTTTCTTCTAATGGATTAAATTACATAGTAAGCCCTGTCTGTGTAATATACACCAGCCCATCTCAGCATTACCATACAGTCCAGATGATGTACTGTAGAGAGTGACACTTCTAAAAAGGTTCTACTGCCTCCTGGTTTCTTTTCTGGGACATTGGTCCTCTTTTGCTTGCCTAGGAGTGGCATAAAGTTATCCAAAAGCACTGTGTAAGACTGGTGGAGAAGAACATAATGCCAAGATGCATTAAAATTGTGACTAAAAACCAACCAGGGTTATTCCACCAAATATTGATTTCTCTAACTTGTTTTCTTTGCATCTTTTTTGTTATTTCAGCCATTTCTTATTTTCAGCTCTAGATGACAATATTTTTATTTGGAATTTGGGAGAAATGTTGTCTGTAGTTTATAGAATAAAACAACAATGTTCATTTTACTCAAATATAAACCTATAAATAGCAAAATCAGAGAAACTGATCAGAGAAACTCTTCATTTTTCCAGAGCTGTATATTTATATATATTGAATGCTGATAATGCTTATGTTACTTTAAACTAATTACTGTTAAAAATGCACACTAACATATTAGCCCATGATGTTGAGCACTACTTCTTACGCACTTCTTATGATGTTTGACACCTTCCAGCGTTTTCTAAATGAAATAAAAGCACATCTTCTGTTCAGCAGGGGTTTTGAACCAGCTTAGCGACTATAAAACTGCTCCCCTAGCCATGTTGAGACCATTAGCCTACAAGACATCAGATATTTATTTAATACCATAATAATATCACTGATAATGATCTGAGAACACGGAGAAGGCTAGCCCTGAGACTAAAAAGAGAAGGAGGAGGAGGAGGAGGTCAGCTCTAAATCGTTCGTGTGCCATCAGCATATTTTCAAATATCCTGCCATTGCCTTCAGTGACCATAACAGAGAAAAAACACGTTTATCTCTCCGGCAGCCGACAGGAGCGGCTCAGAAACGAGTCGGCTGCAGAATAGCAGAGCGAGAGAGAGCCGGGGACCAATCAGAGAGAAGGAGGAGGTGGGGCAGGCCCGGGAGAGTGCGGGTGATGGAGGATATTGTGGAGGAGAAATTACATTAGCGGAATATGGAGCTAGAGAGTTAGCGTGTGAGTGTGTGTATGAGCGTGTGAGTGTGTGTGTGTGAGCGTGTGAGTGTGTGTGTGTGAGCGTGTGTGTGTGAGGGGAGTAGGAAAGGAAAGGGAGTTATGAGATATGAGATATGATTTCTCTCCAGCGAGACGCAGATTTTGGGTTAATGAAGGGCTTTGTGGTTTTACAGGATGCAAATTGAGCAGAATCTTGTTAACACGGGGAAAGAGATTTTATTGTGCTAAACGCAGACACTAAGCCGCGACTCGCCGTAAACACCGAGCTTACGCAACTTTCCCTCTCTCTCCGCTTTACATCTATTTTTAAAAAGGGAAAAATTCGGCTCGGAGAAGCGGAATCAACACGCCGGTGGATCTGATGAAAACACACAGCTGAGCTAATAACTCCACAACAAGCCGATGGGAAGCGGGCGGTGCATGTTAGCATATAGCGCATTAATCAAACATCACAGGTTCTTAGAATAGGCTGTGCTGCTCTCCTCTGTCTTATTTACCATTTACACAGGAATCAGAACAGAGCTGGGATAATTGTAGGCTTATAAAATAATGTGAGGGTAAAAAGTAACATAACTTTATATATTTCTGTTCTTGGATCAGGTAAACTAGAACACAACTAGTTTTTTGGATAGCCAATAGAGTTTGTCAATAGGACAGGAAACAATGTACTAGATTTAATTAACGGTGCTACAATACAAATCAATGCCCCCTAAAATCAACCAACCAACCAATCAGTCAATCAACGTACCATACTACAACATACATTGAACTACAGGGGTTGGACAATGAAACTGAAACACCTGTCATCATTTTAGTGTGGGATTTTAGGTTTCATGTCTAAATTGGAGCAGCCTGGTGTTCAATCTTCATTAATTGCACATTGCACCAGTAAGAGCAGAGTGTGAAGGTTCAATTATCAGGGTAAGAGCACAGTTCTGCTCTAAATATTACAATGAACACAACATTATGGGAGACATACCAGAGTTCAAAAGAGGACAAATTGTTGGTGCACGTCTTGCTGGAGCATCTGTGACCAAGACAGCAAGTCTTTGTGATGCATCAAGAGCCACGGTATCCAGGGTACTGTCAGCATACCACCAAGAAGAACCAACCACATCCAACAGGATTAACTGTGGATGCTGTAAGAGGAAGCTGGACCCGGATTGTATCCAAAATCATAAAACCATGGCTGATCAAATCACGCAGAATTCAATGTGCACCTCAACTCTCCTGTTTCCACCAGAACTGTCCGTCACCACAATCAATTATTGTGCTCTAAAACCAGGTGTTTCAGTTTCATTCTTCAACACCTGTAACTCCTGTTTTAAAGCCTATAATCATAATCATCATCTTCATTGTCATCATAGTTATAAAACAATAAAACACATTAGAAATTAGATACATTAAATATATGTGTAGACATAGAAAGTGTTCAAACCTTGGAGACTGAGTCCTTAAAGTCGTTGAGATTGTCCTGTAGGAATGAACGGAGACGACAGATGAGCTGAAGAGGTTTGGCACACAGCAGGAGAAAGGGTTGAGGGGGGAAGGCTGGCCGGCATTCAACACATCCCCTTAAAAGACCTTCAAAGACTAGAACTTTGACATGGTTAGTGGACGAAGCGACCGGACTCATGAAGCCTAAACGCTGGTCAGTGTGGGAGGCTAGATGATGTGCTTGGAGAGAACCTGTGTGGCGCCTGTGTGACTCTAAACTACTGGCTGCATCTTAAAAACTGGGCTCTTTGGTCTCAATAAATAAATAAACAAATAAATAATGATATAAAGACGTGTACATTCTATCAAAACTCACGGTGAATGCTGGAGAAGATATAAAAACGGTCTAGACTTCAACTAGCATTCTAGCAGTAGTGGATTACGGTAGTAAGTAGTGAGTAGTAAGTAGTAGTAGTAGTGCTGCGGTGGTGCTACATTAATATAGAGGCCTGGTGTATCGGTGGGTGTTTAAAGTGTACATTTGTTGTTGTAGTAAGGTGTTGGAGGTTAGGGTGCATATAGAATTACAACAAGCTCCCTGGTTGGAGATAAGCAGCTCCCTCTCGGAAGGCTTTGCCCACGCTTTTTTCTCTCGGTAGCCTTTTCTCGCCCTATGCTGTTGTTGCTTCTGCTGGTGATGCATCATGGTGCTTTCCCTGGATGGCTGGAAGGCCTGTCTGCCTTTGCAGAAGATGTGGAGGTTCTGGGGGAGCAGGGGAAACGCTTGCTGGACCGCTTTTTTCCGCCACGGGGCAAAAAAAAAACAAAGAAAGTGCTCAAGGACGGAGAAAAAAACACATAAAAAAAGCTCAGAGGTGGCAAAAAAAGGCTCGTTCTCATCCAGGGGATCGAGGGGATCCAGGGGATTCAGGGCACGGGCGACACCACAGCAAAGGCATCCGGAAACCTGGGATATCTGACGCGCTGCTACACTCAGGAACTCTTCCAGTAAACATTCTCTTCTTCCGGTGTTTACGAGGGGAAAAATAGGAGTAGAAATACCAAAAAAAAAAAAAAAAAAAAAAAATAATAATAATAATAATCTCCGAATCTCCTTTTCTTACTTTTACATCTTTCTCTCAATAAATAAATACACTACGGATAAAAAAAAAATGCAGAAAAATGTCAAAAATCAAAACACAAAAAGGGAAGGAGGACTTACAAAAATATATATATATCTATATTTACAAAAATGATTCTTAAGACAAAAATATTTTCCGAGGCACTTCAGTAGGTTTTGTTTTCCATCATATACAAAAAGGGGAGCAAAAAATTAAGCATTAAGTGGCATTTGTGTTTAAGTGGCTTTTGTTACGTATTTTGGCAAGTCCATCGTATTCTATCATTAAAAAAAACAAAAAACAAAACTGATCTGTATTTAAAAAAAAAAAAAAAATCAGACTCTCCCGCAGAAAAACAACAAGAACGACAAAAAAAAGAGGAATTGTCCATTTGAAGAAGTGCAACTTCTCCCCCTACTGCTCTCCTCCTACGAAGTCTGGCTTCCAGAGGCCTCCCCTGCACGCTCTCACGGGAGGGAAGAAGGACGAGGAACGCGTGGATAAACATGTGCTCTCCAACGGGGGACAAGAGGAAACAAGGGCACAGCCCTCCTCAGGCCATACTAACCTTAACCGCAGAGGAGTGTGATGGCGAAGAGTGGGTGTCAAGCTTTCGTCTTTTTTGTTCTGGCAGAGAAAAGAAAGAACACAAAGTGCGGAGCTTCAGAATTGCGTTCAGACACAGAGCACGACTTCATGTAAAAAAAAAAAAAAAAAAAACACACACATCCGATATACTATAAAAAAAAAAAAAAAAAAAAAAAAAAAAAAAAAAAAAAAAATAGGGTTGATATCTCTAGACACCTTATGATTCAATTATAATCTTGAGGCAGTTTTATCTTCTATACAGTTTTTCCCCTCATTGCAGGATTCTAATGTTGTGGCTGATCTGTGTTTGATCTGCGTATAAATAAAGTAATATACTTAATGTTTTTTTAAGGGTAGTTTTGACGCTTCTTAAATGAGAATATTGTAATGTGCTGATTTACTAAAAGAGAGAGAGAGAGAGAGAGAGAGAGAGAGAGAGACAGACAGAGAGAGAGACAGAGAAAGAGACAGACAGACAGAAACAGTGTGTTAGAGACTGTTAGACAGAGACAGAGAGATAGTGTGTTAGAGAGAGAGAGAGACAGACAGACTAGGGGTGGGTGATATGGCTCTAAAATAATATCACGATATTTCAGGGTATTTTTGCGATAACGATATACTTGGTGATATAGGAAAACAGAAAAAATAATTAATTTCAGGAATATAGTATAATAGTATAACAGTATAATCATAATGTGGCAAAATAAATAATATAGCATAAAATAATATAATGCAGCAAATAATATTGCAGAATATTTAGTGCATGAATATAAACTGCAAACTAAAACAATTATACAATAAATGCACCTAAAGCTTCACAGTAAATAATAGACTACTTTTAACACAGAACAGCCCTATTTTCACGATATGGATTTTTAATATCATGATATTTCTGTGTCACGATATATTGTATACAATATAATATTGCCCACCCCTAAGACAGACAGACAGACAGACAAAGTGTGACAGTGTTAGAGAATGTTAGACAGAGAGAGTTTTGGAGACAGACAGGAAGAGACTGTGTTAGAGAGAGACAGACAGCATGTTAGAGAGAGACAGAGTGTGTTAGAGAGATGAGAGAGACAGTGTGTTAAGAGAGAGACAGAAAGAGACAATGTGTTAAAGACAGTGTTGTTAAAAAGAGACAGACAGAGAGAGACAGCGTGTTAGAGAGACAGACAGTGTTAGAGAAACAGAGTTGAAGACAGACAGTGTGTTAGAGACAGAAAGAGAGACAGACAGAGTGTGTGTCAGAGACAGACAAAGGGACACAGACAGAGAAAGACAGTGTGTTAGAGACAAACCAAGAGAAAGACCGTGTGTTAGAGAGACAGATAGTGTCTCTCCCCGTCTGTCTCTAACACAGTCTCCATTTCTTTCTGTGTATAACACAGTCTTTCTCTGTCTGTCTCTAACATACTGTATGTCTCTCTTTGTGTGTTGGAGAGAGACAGTCAGTGTGTTAGAGACAAACTGAGTTAGAGAGACAGTCAGAAACAGACAGAAAGACATGCAGTAAATTAGGGACAGACAGAGAGATACAAAGACTGTGTTAGAGAGAGACAGACAGTCAATCAATTAAGGTCAGTTTCTTTGCCATTTTCCTAATATGAGTTTTCTGAGGCCTGTTTCTACTAATTAGCATATTATAATCTGTATTATAATCTTCTTAATTGAGGGAGGGGACAAGGCGGAGTTGTGATCGTGCATGTGCGCTCAATGTGAAGTTGATTGTGATGCACTAAGAGTGTGTTTAGTACATGAGGCTCAGTAATCCACAGTTTAGAAGATCTTGCATTTTAGATATAGAACTTCTATAACCCAAGCCCAGAATTAACCGGTGAGATCCTGAGGCTCTGTGACGTTTCCTCACTAGAAGACAGTCTCTTACCCCGTTCTGACTCTGGTCCCTCTGATCTGGGAACTGGTGATTTGAGGGAACTCGGCCCCGGGTTCTTCTCCCCCTTGCTGCTGCTGCTTTCCTTCAGCTTGCCCTCCTTGGACACATCTCGCTCCTTGGACGACTCTTTGTCGGCGGACTTTCCGTCGCTCTTGCTCTTCTCCTCCTTTTTCTCGTCCTTCCTCTTGTCCTTCTCAGCCTTGGGCGTCTTCTCCTTGCTGTCGGCGCTCTTCTCCTCCCTCTGCTTCTCCTTCCCTCCGGCTTTGGCCTCTGGAGTGCTCCCCGAGTTCTTCTCTTTCTTCTCCTTCTTCTCCTTCCCACTCTTCTCTTTGTCCTCCTTCTCTTTGCTCCCTTTGGTGCTGAAACAAAGCGACAAACAAACTTTCACTACAGACTTTCACTTTCACTGCAAATGATGCCAGGTTCACACTAAACGACCGTAGGTGCTGTAATCACAAGTGCTTCAATTGTTGAGAATTTCACACTACACGACTGATCGGTGACACGGGCTCACAATTTACACAATTGATCACTGTTAGAAATCTCTGACTTACAATGCTGCTCTCCAGAAACACGTTTAACATGAAAACACAACAGAACTAAACACACGAGAACTAGCCATGCCCTGCCAGAGATGCATTTCTATAGAGGAGAATACGCACTTAAAGTGAGTCCAACAAGAACGAGTTCATATGAAGCAACTGAGCAAAATCAGTTAAATGTCTGATCAGTTTTATACTGAAATATGTAATTATATACTTTTTATAAACCTTTTAAACATGCTCTACCTGTATCTCCAGGATAAGCGCACCAACCAATTAGCTCACAGTATTGCTAGTAGTGCTAGTACCTTAAAGCGTAAAACCTGTTTTCTGTGGACAAACTTAAATATACAGGCACGCTTTCTTTTCTTTCTTTTCTTTTTTTAGTAAAATACATTATTCTACTGCCTAAAATGAAAGAAATACTCGGAACAAGTAGTTCATTTTTATTTTTAATTTAAAGATTTTAGCTCTGTTCACCCCCATTAATAGAGGACTCACTCATAGGCTCATCTGCAGTTTGATTTTTAGTAGGGGGAGAAAAATCGATTATAATCGAAAATCAGATTTTGTGCTTTTTTTTTTTTAGGCCATAATTGCCCAGAACTACTCTGCACTGACTATTGGTGGTAGCAACCAGCCTGACCTCCAGCTGCACTGCTGTGGTGAATAATAAACACACTCCACTGTAGTAGTGCCGCCTGACTGGGGATCGCACTCCGACCTCACCAAACCACGCCGGAGTCCATTACCAACTTATTAAATTCACACTGTTCCCCAATGAGACTTAATGGAGACCTTTCTTCCCAGCTCACCACATGATTCCTTTTGAAGTCTTCTTTCAAAATGACGTTTTACACAACCAATTTGACGGGCCTTTCACGATTGTCTGTATGTTGTAACAGCCGTGTCGCGGCGGCGAGATGGCTCCTTTCAAGACGGTTCTTTCAGCAATCGCTCAGTTTAATGGAACAGTAAGAGGATTCTCGCCTGGAACACTGTTCAATTTGATTACACAGTTCATAGGGAAGGTAGAGTTTGATAAAAGATTGATTTATTTTGTGAGTAGTTTGAAATAATAAGCCAGCGCTAAACTTCCTCACCCCAGGGCTTAAACTTTTAATAACATTATCCAAGAGATGAGAGCAGTACATCATTCTGCAGTACTCCTGCTTGGGCTGTAATGGCTTAGCCAGTCTGAGAGAGAGAGTGTGTGTGTGTGTGTGTGTGTGTGTGTGTGTGTGTGTGTGTGTGTGTGTGTGTGTAAGTATATATATATATATATATATATATATATATATATATATATATATATATATATATATATATATATATATATATATATATATACATACATACATACATACATACATACATACACACACACACACACACACACACACTGCTTGTGTGTGCATGTACAGTGGCATGCATATGTATAGATACCCCTTAAACACAAAGTAGCACATAATTGTAAAGTGAAACTAAAATTTTACATGATTTTCAATCTATCATTTTAATAAAAATTAAATAAAAATCTAAAACGTGCGATATGCAAACGTATTTATCCTCCCCATATCAATACTTAGTAAAGCCACCTCAATTACATTGCAATTAAAGCTGCAAGTCTTTTAGGGTTTTGTCTCTACCAGCTTTAATCATCTAGAGACTTTTGAGAGATCTTTACCTCATTCTTCTTTATAAAACAGCTGAAGATCAGTCCACAGAAGATCAATGAGATTCAGGTCTTTTAGGACTTTGGCTGGATCATTCTAACACATGAATAATCTTCTCTGATCTAAACCATTAAATCATCATTCCACTGTAGCTCTGGCTGTATGTTTAGGGTCATCGTCTTGTTGGAAGATCTCAAGTCTTTTACAGACTCCAACAGCTTTTCTTCTTCCAGGATTGTTCTGTATTTATTTATCTCCATCCATCTTCCTATTAACTCTGACAAGCTTCCCAACTCTGACCCTGTTAACGAAAAGCTTATCCACACAGCATAATGCTACCACCACCATGTTTCACAGTGCAGTGGGATAGTGTTTTCAGGGGGATGAGCAGGGTAGCGCTTTTTTGCATTTAAACAGCACTTCTTATATCTTTCTTTTAAGAATGGTTTTCTTCTTTTCACTCTTCCATAAAGCATAAAGGCCAGATTAATGGAAAGCAGGACTTATAGTTGTCCTGTGAACAGATTCTCCTGATCCACCTGAGCTGTGGATCTCTGCAGCTCCTCCAGAGTGACCATGGGCCTCTTGGCTGCTTCTCTGACCGGTGATCTCCTTGCTGGATCTGTCAGTTTGGGTGGATCCTGTCTTGGTAGGTTTATAGAAACAGTTGTAGAATACAATTTCGAGTTCATCTATTTTTGGATGATGGATTAAACAGTGCACATTGGGATGATCAAAGCTTGGGTTTTTGATTTTATAACCAAACTCTGATGCTGTTTGTTCACTGTGTGTTCTCTGATAAACCACTAAGGATCTTCACAGAACTGCTGTATTTATACAGACTAAAAAAATACACACAGCTGGATTAACACTAATTAAGTTAATTAAGCTAATTAACTAATTAAGTTAATTAAGAATTCTGAAGGCGATTGAGTTGATTGCACTGGATTTTATTTAATTTAGGGGGTTCTGAGGAAAGGGGAGGTTGAATACTTTATGTACTTTTGTACGTCACACAATTCCTATTTTTATTTGATTTAAATGTTAAATATCATGCATCACGTGTGTGTGGGGATCTAGAATTCAGGTGTATCGTACCTGTTAGGTGTGCTGCTGCCGTTGCTGCTGCTCGTTTTATTCACCGTGGCCGGGTTTTTGCTGGCATTTTTCAGAGCCACCTGAGATTTGTCCTTAGATTTCTCTGCAAAAACATGAAAATACGTAATTTAAACACAAAAAGCTGCCAGACTTCACCAAACGACACTTTCCATTGTTTCACCCCTGCTTCACAAAACGGCGCAAAGCACAAGCGGCTACTGAAGCCTCCGTTAGAGCATTAAATAAAGCCATAACGCTCCGACTGAACTGTCTGGAGATAATGAGGGCGGGGAGCACAGTAGGTTGGACGAAGGTCATCCGGCTCAAGCTGTGCAAGTGACAACAGCGATAAAAACGGCTCTGTAATAATGAGAGCTTTATGGAATGTGCTTATAGGGAATTGCGGCGGGAACGGACAACAGATGACAATTTGTATGGACGCTATGTACACAGTAAAACCACCAGCATCCTTCAGAAGCCATTGAGAGCTCATAAAATCTGAATGAAATTGAGATGGTGCTTCAAAACATGTGAATTATTTAAACACACTGGGCAAGTGCTTAGATACGCAGTAATAAATTTACATGTGGAGAAGCACCAGCAAGAGCAAACAGACGACCGAAGGACACAAAGGAGAAAGAGGATGAAAGCGCCTTTAGAGGAAATACAGAAAAGTAGAAAGAAGACCCAGTATATATATATATATATATATATATATATATACACACACACATATATACACACATATATACACACACACACACATACAATAAAACAATACAACTCCTGCAGGACAAAGTATATTAACACCATACATTATACCTACTATATATTAAGACAGTAAAGTAAGAAAACATAAATAAATAAATAAATAAATAAATAAATAAATAAATAAATCACCCAGAGAGAAAGAGAGAGAAACTGAGGCCAATCATGTTTTCTGGGACTCTCCGCTATGAATGGCACACCAGGGACTGAACCTGTGACCTCCTGATAATAAAACCAACACTCGTATCCGAGTGCTGGTCCTCACTTGAATAAACAAGTGGGATCAGTGATGCTCCAAGCTGTTTGTTTGCAGATGCATTCTGGGAATTGTAGTGGACATTGTAGAGTTTGTTCATTGGCTGTAAGCATGTAGGTGTGCAGGTGTGAAAATGCTCTGTGAATGGCGAATGGCGTCTAGACACGTGACATGGGCGGATGCATTCTGGGAATTGTAGTGCTGAAGTGAGGTTTGCTCATTTTTATCCATTTAATTTTGATTGTTTCGTTTATGAAATTCCTTATTTTAGCTCACCTGATTAAATACTTGATTTTAATTTTAATGCAAATGTATTTTTTAGTTCTTTAAGTTGTAAAAGTTTGGCTGCATTGAAAATGAGGTTTAACCTCAATGTATTACTCAGTAAAAATAAAAGTTGACTGATTGATTAAAAGTGCGTTTATTGTACTATAGCCTCTGTATCAGTTGAGACAAAAGCACAAATAAATACATTTATATTTTACTGATCATTAGTTTATTTTCCACAGTTTAAATAAATTATATTTGTATGTCTCTATCTATTTATTTGTTTTTTGAGGGATCTGCTGTCTAGAAGAGAAAAAAAAGCTAGGCTAGGCTAGCATTAGCTTTTAGCCTAGCAAAGTCTACTACTATTTACCTCACTTTGAGAGTGAGCGAGAGTTGATCATTTCTGGTAAAGCACACTGGCAGCAAACTATGCATTTTGTATGTGTTATATGTTGTGAAGTTGTTTTTATAATTGAACTCGGCCTGTTTTAAAGTTTTCTGTTGAATATTCTGGATTTAAAAGAGGACGAAACGTAGTTTGAGGCTCACGGTGTGTCAGTTTCATGAACCACATGTCTCATTCTTCAACTATGCCACACAAAATACAGTTTGACATTCTAGGGCACCTTTAAAACACGGAAAAAGTACAATTACCAATTGTAGAACTACCGGCCCAGAAATCTTGTATATCTCTACTAATTAGGCCTGGTCCACAGGGTGCCAGATCACGCAATCGCTGTGACACAGAACTCACCCGCGTCCTCGGCAGTCCCCTCCTCGTTCTTGCTGGTGGCGGAGGCAGCGGCGGCTGCAGGCTTGCTGGAGTTGCCCGGGCCGTTCTGCAGGCCGCCTGGGGTGGTGATGTTCACCGGCTCCTTGTGGTGGAACTCGTTCTCAGGAACCATATGCACTTTCCTGCTTTTCAACTGGCCAGAGTAGCTGCAAGTCACACACACGGTTAATATCACAGCGAACATGACTCTTTTACAGCTTTTACAATCAGTACAACACTAAAAACAAGAGAAACAACAGCAGACAACAAGAAAACAGCAGAAGGAGGGGGTCAGCAGGAAAAAAAAATGGAGTGGGCTTTGTCAATTATTGTATATTGTATCTTTATATTTTTTATGATGCTGTTTGATAAATGTAGATTTTTATCGTTATCGCAATATGATTTTTTTTTCATGACACACACTGAAAGAGCTGCAATACTGATATCACACTACCTATACGCAGCAACAGAGGGAGCTTATAATACACATAGCTCCATAGCCTAGGTCATAGCCTAGTCTAGACTGTAGCCTATACTATAGCCTAGGTCACAGCCTGTACTGTAGCCTAGGGCACAGCCTATACTATAGCCTGGACTCTAGCCTAGGTCATAGTCTAGACTGTAGCCTAGGTCATAGCCTAGACTGTAGCCTAGGTCACAGCCTGTACTGTAGCCTAGGGCACAGCCTATACTATAGCCTGGACTGTAGCCTAGGTCATAGTCTAGACTGTAGCCTAGGTCATAGCCTAGACTGTAGCCTAGGTCATAGCCTTGAGCGTAGCCTAGGTCATAGCCTTGAGCGTAGCCTAGGTCATAGCCTTGAGCGTAGCCTAGGTCATAGCCTTGAGCGTAGCCTAGGTCATAGCCTGGACTGCAGCCTATACACTATAGCCTGGATTATAGCCTAGGTCATAGTCTAGGCCGTAGCCTAGGTTGCAGCCTAGATCGTAGCCTTAACAATAATTTAGGTCTTATTTAACAGGATATCCAAAAGCTTCATCGCACATCACACTTTCTGTCCATATTGAGCACCTCTCATATTTTAATATATTTGAATTTTTTCAGAATTCAGTATCTGAGCATTGGTTTAAATGCAGTCCCCCTCAACTTGCCGTGTTCTTCTTGATAACTCTGTACTTCTACAGGACAAAAGGCCAGGAGTTCAAGGACCCCGTCCTCCTGGTCAGAGAGGGGGCGTGGCAAGAAATCCCACTGGTGGCAATCTGAAGAGCATTACTGACCTCAATTATCTCCCACAGTCTGTCTGAAAGCTGGCGAGCGCAGAAGAAGAGACATACGAACGAGGAGAAGAGTAACACTAACCCAAGCTAACAGATGTCACTTCCTCATTAACCTTAGGAGCCACGAACAAATACCAATCAGAGAATGACAATTTCCACTCCTCTTACAATTACCGCCCCTCGTTGACATGTGAAATATTAACAGCCGCGAGCCGCTGGAAAACAAAATGTGTCATTACTGGGGACGGGAGAGACAGGCGGTCGCAGGAACGGCCGGGGAACGCCTGATTCGGAGACTCCTAAACCTTATTCTGGCGAGAGGCGAGAAAGCAGGAGAAAGCTCATTACGATTGATAACTGATAAGATCACCTCGGCGTGACAGGACAGAGGCCGGGGGACGCCAACGAGTCCAACAAGAGAATTAATGGCATTCATTAAGAGCCGAAGCACAGGCTCTTACAGCGAAACGCTAACCTGCCATCCTCGCCCGTCTCTCCAACGGATTGACTGGGATTGATTTTGTAGCGCGAGAGTGAAGGTGAGAACGTTACGCACCTCTCCACGCTCTCGCGCACCGTAATCTGCCCCCACTGCGCAGAATATTACCAGTCCTTACCGGCTTTACCTGCTCTCAGGAATATCTTTAGAGGTGTAAATTTCATCTACTACGTAACAGAGCATGTGCTTTTCACCGTTCAGAAGTGGAAAAGGATAAATCTCAACTGCCTGTGTCAGTAATGGGGTTAACCTGCAGGGGGAGCCACAAGGGAACCCCCTGGCAACCACCTCCTCATAATGATGACTGATCTGCTTCATTGTTTCACAATCCTGATATCTATACTGTATACAGCTCTGGAAAATAAAGAGAGAGCACTTCAGTTTCTGAATCAGTTTCTCTGATTTTGCTATTTATAGGTTTATGTTTGAGTAAAATGAACATTGTTGTTTTATTCTATAAACTACAGACAACATTTCTCCCAAATTCCTAATAAACATTGTCATTTAGAGCATTTATTTACAGAAAATGAGAAATGACTGAAATAACAACAACAAAAAACAGGTTCATATAAAGTTTTAAGAGTTCAGAAATCAATATTTGGTGGAACAACCCTGTTTTTTTCATGCATCTTGGCATCATGTTCTCCTCCACCAGTCTTACACACTGCTTTTGGATAACTTTATGCTGCTTTACTCCTGGTGCAAAAATTCAAGCAGTTCAGTTTGGTGGTTTGATGGTTTGTGATCATCCTTCTTCCTCTTGATTATATTCCAGAGGTTTTTAATTTTTTACTAAACCAAAGAAACTCTTCATTTTTAAGCGGTCTCTTTTTTTTTTTTTTTTTTTTTTACCAGAGCTGTATGTATATATATATATATTTATATATTTTCTCATCAAGTCACTCTGTGTGCCACCAGCCAGAACCCCCAATAAAGGTTCTAGAAGCTCTAAAACACAATTTCTAACAGCGATATTGCACATCACACTTTTTGTCTATATGATCTACCTCTAATATTTGAATATAATATTTTCGGATTTGTATCTGAGCAATTCTGGTTTTAATGCAATCTCTCCTCAACTTGTCATGCTCTTCTTGTTAACTCTGTATTTCTAAAGCACAAAAGCCCACTAACTAAAGGACCTCATCTTCCTGGTCAGAGAGGGGTCGTGGCAAGAAATACTACCAATGGCGTTCTAATGAGCTTTACTGACCTAAATAGTATTTATACAGTTATTATATAAGTCAAATCATCATTTAGAAATCATTCAGGATTAATTTTCACATCCTGTCACCCTTTGTGCCACCAGCCAGAACCCCAATAAAGGTTTTAGAAGTTCTAAACACGTTAAACCCCACTAAAACAAGCAAAGAATAGTATAAAAAAGAAAATAAAAAGGCCTCATATCAGGATGCAAGGCCGAAGCCAGCTCTCGGCTCAGTTACCCCATGGCTAATGCATAGAGGTCAGGCCTCTTCTCCTTCTCCTCCTGGCAGATCTTGTGCACGCGGCACTCCAGCGCCTGACCCAGGTTCAGCACTTTGGGGTAGTAGGGGAGGATCTTGGTCAGAACGATCAGGATGTTGCGGATGTGGGTGTACTCCCCCGTCTCCAGACAGTGCACAGACGCCTACAGACACGAGGTAATGATGGATAGACACAGAGAAAAAAAGAGAGAATACGTTTAGACCTTCTGCATCTGTTACATAACATAATATACATAATATAAATAATATAAACGGTGCATTTCAAATGTTATTTAGGGTTTACTTTGTCCCACAAAATTACACAATGTATGAAGAAATCAGACAAACTAAATATTTTAAATAGTTTCTTAAACACTATAAATGGTAAAACTAATAATTGTTTATTTGAGAGATATTTTCCAGATGTTCAAGTAAGACAAGTAAGACATAAGTTTAATATATATTTACAGTATGTTATTATTGTAGCCATTAGTGGCATTAAAGTATTTGTTTATCAGTTCTTCAGATAACAAAAAAAAAAAAATCAGTTTAGTGTGCATTAATATTATTCTTCTCTCTACAGTATTAATATATTTAAAAAGGGCTATAGTTACTTATATTGCAAGGAGCAGCAGCAGCTCCAGGAATTCTGTTCTCAAGTTTCTCCTGTGCTTGTTTGGCTGCACTGTTCTATGCATACCGATTCTAAATTCCAGTACACCATATGAACCAGTATACTGCCCACTACTAGGGACTGGGTAACTTTTTTACTTCGCTTATTGTGCTAAAAAAATTTAATCTGTGACTCCACTGCTAAAGTTTAGAGTCAGAGTCAAAGAGTAAACAAAGCTCATCCAATCCATAATGACTCGACTCATTACTTAAGGTTCATTTATCGGTCACAATCTGGCTGTCTGTATTTGCACACTGTAGCCCGAGTCCATTAGAGACTAGAAAACACACAGCAAACACTGAGGGAAAACATTAACATTAAAACATAAGGAACCAAATCACAGATCTTCTGGCTATGTTTCACAGATGAAGGAAGAACAAAAAGAAAGAATTGAGAAAAACACCACTAACTTTAGTCAGCTTGTAATGCCACTTGTGAACGACGTGTCGGAAGTTCTCGTAGTCCAGTTGGTCCGCCTTGTTCCCTCCGTCGAAGCCACTGGCTCGAAAAATGGTGAGGAACCCTGGATAATTACCACACTCCTGGAAAAGTGAATAAAACAAACAAATAAACAAACAAGTACTGAAAAGCAAGTTCCAAAAAAAAAAAAAAACAGCATAAACAACATTGGGTTTAATACTGGGTAACTTTAGGGAGGGCTTTTAATAGAAGCTTATATAATCAGTCTCAGCTGCTCTGTACCCAGAATCCATCAGAAATAAATGTTCATGCAACATTTAGAACAATAAAAAGCAGCATTTTCAAACTCACAGCAACACAGCAAGAAAATACTTTAGATAATGATACTCTATATTGTACAACAAGTAAAAGAATCTGGTCATTAAGTGAAACAAATAACAAAAATATGTTTTCTCTGAAATATGTGTAAAAATATGAACCATTTTTTTGTAAATATTTCTTCCAGTAAGTGTGGTCTTAAAGTGTAAAAGTGTTTTTTGCACATTTGTTACACTGTTTAAGATCACCAAACAAATTTAAATAGTAGACAAAGACACCACAAGTAAACACAAAATAAAATTTAAAGCTTTTAAATGTACCTTCTCATAGATGGCTTTATCACTGTGCCATCGCGTCACCGTCTCCAGCATGCAGCAGAGGAAGCGGCCGTAGCGCCGCGACTCGTTCTCCGTACAGCTCGCCACCGTGTAGATGATGTCTGAGAAAACCTGCAGCAGGACAGCAACAGATATCAACATCATGAAGGAGGCCATGAACCCCATGCAAGAGAGATACCCACCCCTGCTTTACTGCTTTACATAATCAAGTGATTTTATTGTTTCTTTATGTTAGCAACAACAATTTTTAAAAATTTAAA
Source organism: Astyanax mexicanus (assembly GCF_023375975.1). Taxonomy (NCBI): domain Eukaryota; kingdom Metazoa; phylum Chordata; class Actinopteri; order Characiformes; family Acestrorhamphidae; genus Astyanax; species Astyanax mexicanus. The sequence continues at coordinate 1,183,090 of NC_064417.1, forward strand.
AGGAAGCAAAACGTTGAACTATCGAAAGGACATGGACTGTACTGTATTTGATATTTTCCCCACCCACTAGCTAATTAGAAAACAGCGGGGCGAAAGAGCTATTGCAGTGCTAGCCAGGGTTAGCAGCAGGCTACAGGTAAATAATACTCACCGTTGAACAGCAGCTAACTAAGAGCTAACGCTTAGTGTGGTTAGCATGTAACGCTAATTCTGCACCAGCAGTAATAGCTGGGGTTAGCAGCAGTCTACAGGCTGGTAACACTCACCTCTGAAGGGCCAAATATCTAGCACTTAGTGTGGTTAGCGGATGATTTTTAGGAAAATAGATGGATTTTAAGCTCGTCTTATAGTGTGAAAAATACGTTTTATATATAAAGGAATAACACTACAACTGTCAAAAGTTGAGAGGTACTCACGCGATCGTAGCAGAGCAGGGTGCAGAAGTTGGGCGTCTTCTGCTGGTGCACCAGCTCCACGAAGCGGGCGCAGTAGACGGCGTCGATGGCGGAGAAAACGCAGCGGGGGAACAGGCAGAGCTGCAGGAACTTGGTGATGGTCTCGTTCTTTGTAGATTCTGAGGAGGAGAGAACAGGAGGGATGAGGAAACATCAGGAGCACAGCTGAGGAGAGCTGAGAGAGGAAGAATGAGGATGAGAGAATAAAAGAGGGCATATTAGAAGTTCTTACTGGCGAGTAACCAGTTGTCCTTCTCCAGTTTGAGGCGGTGCAGCACTCTCTGAACGTGCTCCAGCTGCTTCTTCTCCTCCTCCTGCAGCTTGTCCTGCAGAGCCGTGCAGCGCTCCTTCTCTTTCTTCTTCTTGTTCAGAGGCTGAGGAAGTGACAGAGTGATCTCAGATCATTCCCTAAACTGTCTGAAGATTTAAGGCTGATGTGCTGCAGTTCATCACCTTATCAAATCACATAGATATGAGCAGTGGAGCTTTTTATGTAGGCCACAATTATTTATTTTACATCAAGTTTCTTAAATATTACTAGAGTGGGTTTCAAGTACGTGTCAGGCATACTAATAATACTGTTTTTTAAAGGTCTGGTGTGAAATAGACTAAATAAGTTGTAGTGAAACATATTAATGAGTATAAACTTTTGTCCAATAGCCCACCTCCATTCTCCCCCAGCATTCCCAAATACAGCGCTTTTAGACGATACTCCCGAAAAGTTTACAATGCTCCTGATGGAGGCATATAATTACTTTTGCAAAGAAATGCCTATTTTTAATTTACCATCAATAAACTCAAAATAGCTCCAAAGTTCATAGGTAGAATTCTGAGGCCCCTGATTTAAAACAGCATAACATGCTAATGGTTAGCTGCTAATGCTCCAGCCTTAGTGCTGGAGAAATTTGGTAAATCTAAGCTTACTGCAAATTATCGGAAGCGCTTTACTCCCCCAAATAAAAGTTCAAAAGTTTCCAGTAGAGAAATATGTGTATATTATCATCCAGTGTTTGCTTGACTTTAAAAGAAAGTCCTTTTTATTTCAGTTTTGTTTACTTAGCTTAGCTTTACTAAAAACATAGTTCGTTTTTTTCATGACTTTTCCATGCCTTCAATACATATTTTCAGCGCAGACATGGACAATGAAACCAAAAATCTACTAAAACTATAAATCAAAATTTATTTTAGTAGGTCTAAAATTAATCTGAGACAATCTTAAATAATAAATTGCATGTCAGATCCTGAAAGCTTCATTGTCTGGGGCTAAATTTACTGAATTAACTCTGAGCTGATGTATTTGTTCACTCAAAATAGATTTTCTTCATTGATAAACAGAAAAAAAAAGATTTGTAGAACAAATTTCCATGAAGTTTCCAAAACGTTTGGGTGTTTTTTATTTTTCCCAATCTTATCCATGTCTCAAAATTGCTATTTTTAAATTCCGTGACTTTTCCAGGTTTTTTTCCAACTTTTTTAAATATCGTGAACAATATTAGATCCTAAAATATGGTGCCATATCACCCACCCCTAATTATCACATCAGGATACTACTTTTTTTTTTTTTTTTTTTTTTTTTTTTAACTGTTTTTAGCAAAAGAAAAAATTACAATTCTGATGAAAATTCTCAATATATCTCAGTTAGGGGTGTGCCATATTATATTGTATACAATATAAAAATTTAATTTTCATTCTGTAGCAGTAGAGTATTCTTGACATATTTATGTTTTAATTTAATATTTTGTCATATCGACAAGAATATCGTTATCTCAAAAATACCATGCCGTATTGTGATTATGATTATTTTAGGGCCATATCGCCCACCCCTACTTACCATCTCCGCGTTCTCATCGATGGCCTTGATCTGCAGTTTGAGCTTGTTGACCTCGCGGTCGTAGGCGTTGTGCGGTACAGCGAGGTCGTACATGGTGAGGGACCAGAAGGTGGCGTAGAACTGAGGCCGGATGTCGTCCCACACTTTGGGTGGATGGAGGGACACCACCACCTCGTGCACGGGGGCCATCACCTGCTCACAGGCTGAGATGTACTTGTGGACCTTCTGCTGCTGCCGGTTTCCCTTCTCCGTCTTCTTCAGCTCGTCGTATTTGGACTGGGAGGGAGGAAAGCAGGAGGAGAGCGGCGATTAGACCAATCACAAGAGCACAGACCCCGGTTACGGATACGGATGAGTGTGTCAAACGAATGAAACAGAAGCAGGAAGAGCTCCTCCACACAGCAGCTGGAGGAGGACCAGAGAACGGGCTTCCTGCTCCGGCGGAGAGACGGTATAAATCAGCGGCGCTAAGCAGCTCCACGCTTCACAGCTGGAACCGGGGAATTAAATCTGCAGCACTTTCATAAAAAAATGTGCAATGGGAGTGATAGTAAAGTATGTTTTGACAATGTGCTGCAAAGTGGATACAGAGGAATGAGAGCGCAGAGCGAGGGGAGGTAAATCTTGTTATGGAGGAAGAGAGAAAGAGAGAGAGAGAATGAAGGAGAGAAAGAAGAGAAGTTGGTGGCAGAGGGAGGTGTGAGCTGCTGGTGAGCTCCATTCTTTGACTCATTTAATCAACTACTGCAGCAGCTTTAGGCCTCATTCATGCATTTGTTGAAGCAGAAGGACACTTTAGCATGAAAGGAGAACATCTAAAAGCATGGCTAAAAAAATAAAATTGTGGCTTTAAAATCTTGGTTTGCAAAAATACACTATTAATCAACCAATTTTTAATTTTTCATTTTCACTCAGTAATACATTGAGGGTAACCACCTTTTTTTTAATGCACCTGAGCATTTATAACTTAAAGGGACTGATTTTCTTTTTAAGTAAGTTTAAAATCAAGTTTAAATCAGTTAAGCTAAAATACGTAACCATAAAAACAAACAAACAAAAAAATAAAATGAAATGGATGCGGATTTCATTTTCCAGCAGGATTTGTGGGCACACTGCACACACTGCCAAAAGTACCAATTGATCTTGTATAATATTCTAATATTCATCTGAGATACTGATTTTCGGGTTTACATTGGCTGTAAGCCATAATCAATTATCAACGTTAAAAATAATGAACACTTAAAATAGATCACTCTGTGTTTAATACATCTACAGCTCTGGCAAAAAAAGAAGAGAGCACTTCAGTTTCTGAATCAGTTTCTCTGATTTTGCTATTTATAGGTTTATGTTTGAGTAAAACGAACATTGTTGTTTTATTCTATAAACTACAGACAACATTTCTCCCAAATTACAAATAAAAATATTCTCATTCAGAGATTTTATATATATATATATATATATATATATATATATATATATATATATGCAGAAAATAAGAGAAATGGCTGAAATAACAAAAAAAAAAGATGCAGAGCTTTTCAGACAAGTTCATATTCATAAAGTTCAGAAATCAATATTTGGTGGAATAACCCTGGTTTTTAATCACAGTTTTCATGCATCTTGGCATCATGTTCTCCTCCACCAGTCTTACACACTGCTTTTGGATAACTTTATGCTGCTTTACTCCTGGTGTAAAAATTCAAGCAGTTCAGTTTGGTGGTTTGATGGTTTGTGATCATCCATCTTCCTCTTGATTATATTATAGAGGTTTTTAATTTGGGAAAATCAAAGAAACTCATCATTATCATTAAGTGCTCTCTTATTTTTTTTTTCCAGAGGAAAGCACACAGAACAGAACAGGTCAGATCTTTAATCAGAGGGTAATACCCATTTAATATTCACTCACCAGGATCTGATGGGCGTACATGGGGCGGGACAGGAAGAAAGCCGCGTCGTGGGGCGTGTGGAACTGGTTGCAGAGGATGTCGACTGAGGGAACCCTCTTGATGTAGTCCTCAGTGCTCAGGTTGGATGCCAGGAAGCCGCCAAACTGCACCAGGGTGTCGTGGCACTGAAGAAAGAGGGACGGAAAGTAGAACCATTTATCATTAAACCAGGTTCTCTCCTCTGTTCTCCGCTCATTTCCCAGCCAAATGCAGATGCTCTTAATAAATCCTCGGGTTGCTCATTTATTTGGGGGACTGCACCTTCCTTTATTAAAGCCATTCATCACCAGGAGCCCTCCCTCCCCCCGCGGAAATCGATGGTTCGCCCAGTAAAGCAATTTAGTGGAGCGGAGGAGACGGGAAGCGATCCCCACGCCTCGCCCGTACAGGAAACAGCAGCAGCAGGCAGCAAAGCACCGCAGAGCCCTGGGTCGACCATTACTGAAGTTTTTAATATTCTGCACCATAACTGCAACTGCCGGCCGGGGCCACGGGGACCGGGCAGGATCCGGGCGGCGGGAACATGAGCTGAACCGCAGCACAGGGAATTCCAGATGGGGGGCTTCTCTTTAATATCACACTTGTACTCTGGTACACTGAGGCCAACAGGTGTAGGTGCAGGGTTCGATAAGGGGGGGAAAACGGTGGTCAAAGTTTTCGCACTTGTCGAGTGCAGAAGATAAAAATGCAAAAAAAAAAAAATTGAGTTTGTGTGTAGAAGTGTCAAGACTTTGAGCTGGAGACTTTTACTGGAGCATTTCACTATTTCAGCACTTCAGCATTTATACTAAAACTTCTAATTTACTGATTAAAAGAAGCCCACAATGTTGCAGATAGTATCTCTCAAATGTTTTCAATTTTTGAATGTATTTGTTTAAACAAACCCACATTATCTCTTTAAAAACTACAAATAAGTTCAAATGTGAATTGCTCTACATCTTAAGACAGTACACTGTGGTCTGAATTAAAAAAAAAATAATATTTGGTCGAACCAAAAGAGACTAAACCATGTAAAGTTTGTTTGCAATGTGAAAACACTTTTTTTAAATGGTTCAGAATTTTAGATCAATTACAGAAAGCTGGCGAAGAATACTGTTACTGGTGTTGTACCGAAATTTGACCATTATGCAGCAGTAACAAATCACATTAATGACTCTATATCTATATCTACTGTAACTGTAGATTAACCCTTATTATAAAAGAAAATTACAAATAACCCAATGATATTCTGCGTAAACTTGTAAACTTGAAGGGAGTCTGATAAATACAGTATAATCTATTTACTATTGATTGGGCATCTTACTTCAATGTTTTTTTCTGTGATTGTTAATGTAACAGTCATGATGATAAAAAAAATATATATATATTAATAAGTACTAATTTTTGACAGCAACTACCGATATAACAGTACATGGTCGTGCCGATATGTATATTGCGATATATGTCGATGTACTGTTCCATGTTTACTGGTGCTACTCGTGTTATCTTCTCAAATTTCTGCATAAATGAACGTTGATCCACATGTTGTGCATCACAGCGTTTCATCAGATCCCTCATTAGCCCTCAGAACCTGTGCACTGCTGTTTCAAACAGCGAGGCAGCAGGAGAGCGAAAGCCCAGAGCGGAGGAGCATCTGAACACGGACTATCCAGGGACCAGCGTCCCCCCCAACCCCCCGCCCTCAGAACCAGCTGCTGCACCGCGAGCCGAGCGAGAACTCGGAGACTCAGAGATTCAGAGAGAGAGAGAGAGAGAGAGAGCAGACGGGAAGATTGGCTGCACTTTCAGAGCTGTAACTATAAAAACGGACATCAAAGCGAGGCCGAGATTACTCTGGCCTCCTTTTCACAGGTCTAATCGTTTCTGAGTGACACGACTCCCCTCAGGAATTAGCTGCTTCTCCGCTGCTTCTACAGGAGACGCCAACCTCCAAACTTTCTCCTGTCCTTTTCCTGCACTGCTGTAAACCTAACGTCTCTGTTTCTCACTTTGAGACTGTGGGGTTGTGATGATTATGTTCCAGTGATCAGAGGAAACCAGGAAGTCCCTCATCACTGATGCTGCTGGTGTCTCTCGTCCGGACCAATCAAGAGCTGAGTCAGTGCCGAGCTCTCAAAACCCGAGTAAAACAGCGAAACAACAGTATTCGGCCCTTTAATCACGCATTTAAACGGCTTTTTAAAAGGTAAATAAGAGCGTGTGTTTTTCTGGGATTAAAAGTGTGAATTCAGCTGTAACTGGAAATATCTGCACTGCAAAACTGTGGTGCACAGCTTTCTACACGTGCTCACGCTTACAAGCACGTGCCCAACCAGTTACCTTGTGTTTACTCCTGTATTTAGGTTATCTTTTTCTGATAAAGTTAGTTTGATGATACTGACAGTAGTTTTAGCAGTATGTTAAAAAAAAAGCTAATTATTATATATAAAAGTTTATTAAGCAGAGTGCTGATTGAATATAAACAAGGCAGTCCTGCAATGCGCCCTATTGCAACTGTTAACACACATACATACACACTGTGTTCAAACATTTGTGGACAACCTTTTAATGAGTAAATCAAGCTATTTACACAAGGTGCACTCGCCGCAGACACAGCTGTGTAAATACATTCATACAGCTTGTATAATCTCCACAAAAAAACGCTGCCAACAGAACAGGATGTAGTGGAGCAGCTGCATGAGAATTAGGGTACTGTACCCGATGCCAAGCCATGGACAGAGGCTGAACAGCAGATCTGTGATTTCTGGAGTGATGGAGCTTCAACTTTTCAGATGAGTTTCATTCGGAGCAGATGAAATCTAGAACTAAATATTTAACATCAGTTTCTGACCTCACAATTTCTCCCATGGCTAAATGCAATCAAATCTTTACAGAAAATGGGTGAAAATCTACAGGTAAGACATCCTACAGCCGTTAAATATTTGCTAGAATATGCTATATAAAGGGGCTAATTCGAATGAGTGGCTGAAACCTTAAAGCTAACACACCATCCACCGTAGAGAAGTGATAAAAGCTAGCTATAGCCTAAAAGCTAATGCTAACAGCATTAGAGAAGGAAGAATGGCTGTTTAAAGCCCAAAGGTTAATTCTAGCAATTACTAGAGAAGGAAAAAGTCTGCTAGCAGCACAGAAAATATAAGAACAACAGGCTGAAGCCTAAACGCTAACAGTATCCACATCAGAGAAAGTGAAAAAGGTGCCTGAGGCATGGAGAAGAGGCCATGTGAGGCCTAAATGCTAATGCTAGCAGCACTGGAAATGGGAGAACAACTGGCTGAAGCCTTAAAGCTAATGCTAGCAGCACTGAGAATAGAAGAATGACCTGCTGAGGCATGAAGCTACAGTTAACAGCACTGGAAAGCAGAGAATGACTGGCTGAAGCCTAAAAGCTAATACTAGCCACAACAGAGAAGAAAAAATTGCTGGCTGGAGCCTAAAAGATAATTCCAGCAGCACTGGATAAGAGAAATGGCTGGCTGAGGCATACATGCTAACGCTAGCAGAAATGGGAGACCGACTGGCTGAAGTCTAAAAGCTAACGCTAGCTACATTGGACGAGGAAAAAAGGGTTTCTAAAGCCTGGAGAACAAAACATGGTCACATAAGACCTAAACGATTATTTTAGCAGCACCGGAAATAAGAGAATGGCTGGCTAAAGTCTAAAAGCTCAATGCTAGCCACACCACAAAAGGAATAAAGGTTGGTTTGAAACTAAAATAAACGCTAGCAGCACTGGAGATGGGAGAAAGGCAGGTTAAGGCCTAAAAACATAATGATAGCAGCACTGGAGATGTGAGAATGACTGGCTGAAGCATTAAAGCTAGAAGCTAGCAACAACAGAGAAATGAGAACGGCTGGCTGGAACCTAAAAGCTAATACTAGTAAGCCTAGAGAAGTGAAATGGCTGGCTGGAGCATAAAAGCTAAATGCTAGCAGCACTGCAAAAGGAACAAAAGTTGGTTTGAAACTAAAACTAATGCTAACTGCACTGGAGAAGAGAAATGGCTGGCCAAAACATAAAAAGCTAATGCTAGCAGCACTAAAAAAAAGGAAAATGGCTGGCTAAAGGCTAAAAGCTAAATGCTAGCCACACTGTTAAAAATGGACAGAGGTTGGTTTGTAATTAAAATTAATGCCAACAGCACTGGAGATGTGAGAATGATTGGCTGAAGCATTAAAGCTAAATGCTAGCCACACTGCAAACAAATGACAAAGGTTGGTTTGACGCTAAAATTAATGCTAACCGCACTGGAGAAGAGAAACTGCTGGCTAAAACATAAAAAGCTAATGCTAGCAGTACTGGAGATGGAAGAATGACTGGCTGAAGCCTTAAAGCTAACACTAGCTGCTATAGGGAAATTAAACCGGCTGTATGGAACCTAAAAGCTAATGCTAGCAGCTCTAGATAAGGGAAATCGCTGGCTGGGGCTTATAAAAGCTAAATGCTAGCAGCCCTGGAGAGGGGAGAAAGGCTGGAAAGAGACTGAATAACCACACACTGTGCAGGCATTCTCCCGTCCTGAGCATTAAAGCAACAAAATATCATCAAATTTGATCCTGAGAGCAAAATAGCAATGTCGTAAATGGATGGATCAACATCGCATGTTAGTATACCATTTACAAATCAAAGAATATATTTTTATAAATGCTCAATAAATGTATTCTTTGGCATCTTTCACACTCTTAATTATGAAGAAACACTGAATGGTTAGGTGTCCACAAACTTTTAGCCACAGTATATATTCTAAAAAGTGAACACATGCTTTGAACTCCGACACTCACTTGTTGTGTTCTGAATGTGAAGCTAAAGTGCGAGACTTTGCAAGAATCATGCACTTGAAATGTAAATATTTACCATAAATCCATATCATTGAAAGCCTGCTGAGCATTACAAGCATCTTAAACACCATATTGAACGTAATTCAATTGCAATGTATATAAAGTGTAAATGACTGAAATTAATATGCATGTAGCTCCTCACTTCAAACCTTTATTGAGATGAATCGCTCAATAAACATTAGCGGGGTCCACAAAAGCTACACAAACTGCTAATTTCAGTGCATTCTGGGATAACAGCACGCACAGATTTTTCAAGGTGCCAAAGAGGGCTTATGCATAAATCATGCAATCACATTCAATGCATATTCAATGGCTGAGATGAGTCGATCAATCTCGGGCGAAGCTTCACGGGGAGATATGGCTGGCCTGACACATTTCGGCTGATTGTAATGAGGTGCGCACAACTTCCTGCGCAGGAGGAGAAAAACAAGCCCAAATTAATAATTAAACCGCTTCCCCACCGAGGTCAGGAAAAAGCACGGTGCACATTCACACCATGAGCAATTATTCCCACAATCCAGCACGGCGAGGGCGAATTCGCTAAAAGCCCTAATTTGAGACATTCAAAAAGGGGTGTGAATAAAGAGAGAAAACACACACACACACACACACACAATCACACACACACACACACACACACACACGATGATGGTGTCATTCTGTAGCCTCTCACAAAACGAAGCTGATGATGTGACGTTTGAGTGTGAGTTTTTAGCACCATCTGCTGAGGCATGTCTTGAAAATGCAGAGGAAATGAAAGTGAGCTGGATTACCCAGTGAGTAATTGAGCGATGCAGCTGGGCAACATGAAAGGCGAACTGTCTGAGTGAGTGAAGAGCGCGAGAGCGAGCGAGCGAGCGAGAAAGTACGTACGCGACCGAGAGAATCCCACGAACTGTCAAACTCCCACAGCAAACGCTCTGAATAGATACAGATACAGATAAAACACGGACGATTTCAGTCAGGGCAGAACGAGCTGCTCAGGTACCTGATCATAGAGTTTCCCCACGAGCTTCAGGTGCTTCTCTCCTCCCTCAGAGAACACCACGCCGTTCCTCTGCTGAGCCATTAGCAGACAAAGAGGAAGAGCCAGCTCGTGATCCAGCAGAGCGTCCTTCAGCCGCTGAGACGACTTCTTCGTGTTCCTGATCTGGCCGAAGTATCCTCCCTTAAAAATTAACATAAACACAAAAATCAGGTAGAGTCAGACACTAGATTATAGACTTCAAATAATCAGGTGTATCATTAGGATGCAAAAAATATTGATATTATATTTTATCACAAGATTTTGCTGTAATAGATTACATGTAAGAATTGACAGTGGTTCATTTTCCGTTGTGTTTAATCCCCGACCACTAGAGGGCAGTGTTGTAGACTGTTATGTTTGCATAAAATAGTAAACTTTTCTTATTCAGTTTATTAATTTTTATATATTTAAACACTCGAACAACATTACGCTGTTTACTGCAATATACAGAGAAATATGTAATTATTAGCCTTCTATCGTAAAACATATAACATTGAAATTAACCCTGTAAATTGTCAATAGCACAATAACACAAAGTGCTGGACACAGAAATGCAGTGGGGGTATGATTACTCTCTGCTTAAAAACAGTGCTTTTTATTTTATTTGCTTAATTTATTCAGCATAAAAAAATAAAATAAAACTGTCCAACTCTGAATTTTATTATTATTCATATTCTATTTTTTTTCCTTATTAGGAAAATTACTCAATAACAATGTGCAAATCACATTATTATACTATAATATTATGCTTTTATATACTCTTTAAAATAAAGGGAATAAAAAACAAACTATTATCATCATCATCATCATCATTATCATTATCATTATCATTATCATTTGATCGTAATATTTTTGGGTCAATATATTGTGCAACCAAAAACAATTATCATGAGAGAGCAAGCTGGCAATTTTTAAAGATATGTAATGAGTATTATAAACTAATCTTAGAAATACTGCAATGCCCTGCTAACTGGCCTCCCGGCCTGTGTAGTAAAACCACTCCAGATGATCCAGAATGCAGCAGCACGTCTGGTCTTCAACCAGCCAAAACGGGCACATGTCACCCCGCTGCTCATTGAGCTCCACTGGCTACCAGTTGATGCTCGCATCAAATTCAAATCTCTTACTATCGCCTACAAGGTGATGTCAGAACAGGCTCCTTCCTACCTGCACTCACTCCTGAAGGCTTACGCTACCTCCCGGCCGCTGCGCTCCTCCAGTGAACGTCGCCTCGCTTTGCCAAAAACTCACACAAAGCAATCCAGACTGTTCTCATACAGAGTTCCCCAATGGTGGAACAAACTACCTTCTACTACCAGATCAGGAGAATCTCTCGCTATCTTTAATAAACTCCTGAAGACAGAGCTCTTCAAAGAGCACTTACTCTCCTAACACCTCTAACTAACTAACTAATTCTAACCTCATCTCCTTCTTCCCCTCCTTCACTCCTCTATCCTATTATTCCCCTTTGTCCTCCTTTTATCCCTATCCAAAGATGTTTTTCCTTTAAACTTATTTTACATTGTACTTGACTATTGTAAGTCGCTTTGGACAAAAGCGTCTGCCAAATGTAATGTAATGTAATGTAAAAATATTTAATGGATTTATATCCATAGATTTAAAACCACATGTATGTATGTATGTATGTATGTATGTATGTATATATATATATACATACACACACACACACACACGCACGTGTTTACAAACGTCCTTGAAGGAAAGCTGAACCCGCAGCACAGTATATATATAATTTCAGAATGTTTTAAAGTGTATAAATCAAGATTGCTATACCAATAGCACCAGATAAAACGAGGCGGGGAGACATAACACTTTTTAGTGCCATATTGTGGATTAAGGAAACAATGACTTTGGTATCATACACATTAAAAATATATAGATTTTTTTTATTAAATAATAAATCTGATACTTCTGCCTCTGTGCATCAATACCATTTCCCCGCCCCAAATATTACACTATTACCTTTTATTGATTTTCTTCAACCCCGAGTCAAAAGTATCGCTGGAGGGAGCTTAAAAACAGACCATAAAACAAACACTACTTCAGAACGACTGCTGAAACAGCATTCAGAAAAGTGTTGTGTCTTTCTGAAGATGTCCTTTTACAATTTAACTGCAAATTTACAATAAACTCGCTGTTTTCCCTCAAGTCATTCTGGGAAATTTGTGCCATTTGTGCTCAAAAATATTTTCTAAGATGGATTAGGAGCAACAAAGTGAGTTTTAAAGTTTAAAGTTATTAATTTTATACCCTGATGTATTTATATTAACATGATATAGGAAAAAAATGTAGACTGTAGCCTGCTGCCATCCCCGGCTAGCACTGCTGGAGCAGCATTAGCATTACCTACTAAGCGCGCTAAGCGTCAAGGTAGCTAGTATGCCATTCAGAGGTGAGTATATCGGACTGCAGCCTTCCCGTTTATAGAGTTTATACAAGCTACGTAGGGTTCGTAGGGTATACAAGGGTATGTAGGGTTCCTCAGTGTAGCGCTGTTGGGCCGCTAATGCTAATGCTGCTGCACCCAGCCTTAGTGGAAATCTGGAAATCTAAGCTTACTTCAAATAAAAGGAAGTACTTTACTCACCCAAATACAGTTTTTAAGAGAGAAATCTCTGTAGATTAACCTTCAGCACTCGTTTAACTTTAAAAATAATGTGCCTTATAATCCGGTGTGCCTTAAAGTGCTAAAAACACAATAATATTTTAAGTTGTGTTTGCTCTGAAAGCTGCAATCTGGAAATTGGAACCTATTCCACAGAATAACGGCTGTATTTTCAGGCCGACTGTACCTCTGCTTTGAGCTGCTCTCCTCCAGTCATGGCCTCCAGCTGTTCCACGGTCATTTCATCAGTGATCTCGATCCCGGCCATCTTCTGCACCACCTCCTTCAGGATCAGCAGGTCAAAGCTGAGGAAAGGGAAAAGGGTTTTAAACAGGACAGAAGACCAGTCATCATAACAGCCCATTCTCACCCTCGCCCTCAACCCAAATACTGTCTGTCAGAGCTGAGTATTAAACAGCTGAAGCTTCTTCTCAGGGTAAAATGACAGGTGATCCATGAGATGGCCTTATATATCTGTTTAATACACAGCTGATTTTGCACATTTACCCACCTACAAAGAATGTAAAGGATATATTTTTATTATAGGTAATCTTCAATTGTGATAGATAGGGCTGCCACGATAAGAATTTTGATACCATTAAATGCCCCTGACATTACAAACAATCATACCATTTTGAAGACCAAAAAAGTTGAATGAATCATAGTTTGGGAATGATATAATTATTTATTTACCTACTGCAGACCACACTGCGCATATGGAGTCACAGTTATTAAAGCATTGGTCTGTTTTTGAAGCATGACTGGATAAAATACTCCTCACTGTTTTATATGTGAACAAATATACAAATAAACACAATAGTCTATAATCACCATTATCAAATATTATTATTGACGTCATGCTCATTTATTGTATGATACATCGATAATGTAATTGTTGTGACAGATCTAGTGAAAGAGAGAGAATCTAAAACACAGAAGAAATAACTAAAATGCATTTTAATTGTATGAAATAAGTATATAAATCACCTACCAAGCAGTTTTTCTTTAAGAAGCTATTCCTCCTATTCTGCACCTATTACCCATGGGTCGTGGCTGGGTCTTCCAGCATGACAATGACCCAAAACACACAACCAGAGCAAATAATAACTGGCTCCCTAAGATACATTATAGGATCCTGGAGTGGCCTAGCCTGTCTCCAGACCTGAACCTAATAGTAAATCTTCTGAGGAAGTTGAAAGTCAATGTTGCTGAGTGACAGCCCTGAAATTTGAAAGATCTGGAGAAGGTCTGTATAGAGGAACGGGCTATATAATAATAAAAAAAAAAAAAAACATCTGACCTCCGTAATTATACTGTAAGTGCAAACTAAGGTTCCTGTATCAAATATTTAGTCGTTTTTCTATTGCATCAAATACTTATTGCATGCAATAAATTATTAAATTAATAATTTAACTGTGAGAGAAAAATGCAGAAAATACAGAAAATTATTTTTTAAGTTAGTCTACAATAAAAAGCACATCTCTCCATTTTTTGTAGGTGGGAAAACTTGCGAAATCGGCAGTGCATTAAATACATATTTTTCCCACTGTACCTTCAACAAATCAGCACCGCTCAGAGCACAAAGCCCAACAGGAAACGGAGGGAAATGACTCAGGAGCTCCACTGTTCAGCACTGCTGAATCAGGCCAATCAGAGGAGCAGGCAGAGTCGCTAAAGGTTGAAAGGCAGTAAAAGAGGGTTTTTTTGGAGTTTTTTTGAGATGCTGAGTTCAAAGCTATCAGGACAGACAGCGAGAGAGCGTGCATGCTAACACTGACGCATCCTATTCTACTGTCCTCAGATTGGGGCAGGTGTGTTATCAGAGAGAGAGAGAGCGAGGACGGGGCTGACGAGGCAGCTGCCTGCACCCTCAGCACAAACACAACGCTGACCGGGAGAGAGAGACTCGACCCCTAAATAACCATCACACACATTTATACCCATGTAAACACACACATTAGAACACACATATTAAAAACTCATACACACCTCTTCCCTGCCTTCAGCTGGTTGGTCACATACTGTAGAATACCAGCCAACTCGATGGGGTACTTCCGAAAAACTGCTCCACACAGGCTGGCAAGACCTACAGGAAAAATGTTTAAGAAAGAAATTAGTGCTGGGCGACTATGACCCCAAAAAAATAAATACATTTTTTTTTTCACAAAAACATCCGATTTTTGATTTTAATAGATTTTACTTCCCTTCCAAAAATCAAACTACATATAACAAAGAAATGATTCAAAACTAGGTTTTCCTGTATATAAAAAAATGCTTTAAGACACAAAGGTACAGCTCGCTAGAGGACACTAGCCAGTTAGCATAACAAGCTAACATACTGGAGTAATAGTAGCTCAGCTCTATGGAGTTAAATGCTCATCTTGCTCTGTCCTGCCTGGAGAGAATAGAGAACAGCACTTTATCTAAGGAGGTCCTGCTGCTGTTCCTCACTGTAAGAGTGCTTTTATCTGATTCAATTAGGAAAACAGCAACTATTCACTCAGAAAAAGAGGAATGGAATAACGCTAAGTTTCCTTACATCCCCTAGACAAGCCAAAAATGGGTCCTAGGTATAGAATCATTAAAAAAATAATAAGAAGAATAAAATGAATGAGCAGTAACTATAGCCCTGTTTAAACATATTAATACTGTATATTAATAATCAACACATTATTCAGCTGTTTTTCTGCTAATGAACTTTTCATATACTGTGTAATTTTGTATGACTACAGGAATACATGGTGTCCTGGTCTCGAGTCCCACAAAATGCTTTTAATTTTTGCTTATTTAATGGTTAATGTAACACTGATGTGTACAGGGCAAATTCTCAAAAGACTATCACTGTCCAAATACACAAAATAAAGCCAAGCCCTAGTGAGAAATACTTTTATAGTGAATTTATTAAAACAAAAATCCTGAATACACTGGGAAATGCCTCTACAACCAGCAAGGTCAGATATTCCAGAAGGACATATAAAGATCTAGTAACTGTGATGTTGGTTTGATCACTTTGATCTGAGCTCAAGAGAAGTTCTCGGGGGCTCTTAGATAAAGATAAAATATATATATATAAGATAAAAATAAAAGTTTCAGAAACTCACTTTGAAGCCAAGATGAAATCGTAGTGTCGTCATGCTTCATCTTCTCCTTCTCGGGGTTAGCCAGAGCTTCAATAATACAATCTAGCAGCAGGATCAAGGAGAAGAACATGCACAGGCTTCTTATCTTTCTAGACAACATCAGAACCGAACAGCTAAACGATATGAAGCCAAGCTGCCATTTAGGCATATTTAAAATGTGAACACTGCAAAATAACTATAACTATAAGTTAAAGCAAGAGTCAGAATCAAAGACCACAATAATTACATCATCGTACAATAAAAGTACATTATTACATCATTATCTGTGTTTATTTGTATGTTTGTTCACATTTATGACAGTAGTGAACATTATTTTAGCCAGTCATGCTAAATGACCTATCAGTGCTTTAATAACTGTGACTGAATTCCAAAGTAGGTGAAAAAAAACAAGTTCCCACCATCAATAATAAACTATTAATAAAATAAAATATTAATAATCAAAATGTTGTTCTCTATAAAAGGGTATAACTTTGGCTTTGTTACACTCTTCTATTGTTAGTGGCATTTAATGATCATTAAAAGAAGATCATCCAGCATTTATTGTGATAATTTCTTGGCTTCATGTTCTCCTCCACCAGTCTTACACACTGCTTTTGGATAACTTTATGCTGCTTTACTCCTGGTGCAAAAATTCAAGCAGTTCAGTTTGGTGGTTTGATGGTTTGTGATCATCCATCTTCCTCTTGATTATATTCCAGAGATTTTCAATTTAGTAAAATCAAAGAAATTCATCATTTTTAAGAGCTGTATGTATTGTCTACAAACAATTCTTATCGTAATCTGATCATTTAAATCAGATTCGGAGACACTAAGAGATTATATAACTACATTAGTACCATGGGGACCCTTTCTTATTATACTAGAGCAGAAATGTGAGAAATTCAGGTTTAAACACAATGAGATTTGCAATTATCTGTGATCAGATCACTGAGGACTCCTGTTAATACCAGCTGTGAACTGAGATAAAGTTTTAAAAAACACAAACAAATAGAAAGAGAAACATCATCTGTAGCTAAAACTGTAGTGAAGACAATCTACTAAACACAATCTGCTGAGAGACAGAGGAAACTAATAGCAGGGCTGGACTTTTGAGGGGATCAGCAAGTTCCTCAGAGCCCTCATTACGCTGGGGGTGGATGTGGGAGGAGGATATGAGGAAGAGGCTGAGCAGGATTATTATTCTGCACTGAGGTGGAAGGAGGAGGTAATTATCAGTGGGCAGCTGAGAGAGGAAAGGATACAGGCCAGAACATCGTAGTTGAGAGAGGTGAGGTATTTCAGAGAGTCCACCACGGGGGTGATGAGGTTATCATACCACTGGATCTGAGAGAGAATCTGAACAAAACACAGATCGATATATATTACATTACATTACGCGATAATAAACATTAAAAATCAAGGTGATTCAAGATTGAGTCAGACTTTCTCTGCAATCATTTAACCCATTATATCCTACACTTTCTGCACAGTTAGGCTAAGAGCTGGTTAAACCTGGTTCTGAAGATCTATTACTTCCTTCCTGTGCTTAGATTTTAATATACCTGCACATCTAAAAAGAATAAGTTTTGATTCATAAAATACTATGTCTAATAGAGAGACTAAAAATAAATTTAAAGCTATTTTACAACAAGTAAAAACATGTAAAATGTTCTTTAGTCCATAAATAAATACATTTATTCACACTCTCACATTGTCTATTACATGTATAGGTTCTATAAGAGAAACACACACAAAAATAAACACAGTTCAAGTGGTTTTTAAAGAGAGTGTGTGTCTATTATTTAAATTTTAGTGGTTCTATTTTAGCTAAACCCTAGATTTTAAGCTGTTTTTACACATGAACGCTGATATAGATCTAAATAATTGGATTAAAACTTTATCTTTAACTTTAGCTTTATTTTTTTGTTTGGAAAATGTATATGCTGTATTCCCACATAAGGCTGTGCAATAAGACCAAAAACATATATCCTGATTTAGGCCACTTCATATCAATATAACCATATACATCAACATGTATCACATTTCCCATAAATGCAGTGAAGTTTCTTTTTCTTATTATTATTATTATTATTATTATTATTATTATTATTATTATTATTAATTAACCACACGAAAGATCTATTACACTCTTACAGTTACACTTACTATACAGCTATTATTATAAATTACACTCAACAAGTAAAAGTATGTTCTCATACTTTATTATATAAAGGACTCACATACTTTTCACTTTACTGAAATGAAATTCGCTTTGATTAGCTTTCATTTTATTTTATTTTTCTGTTTGCCTTAAAAGCTACAGCCACTGCCATCTGCTGTACCATTTAAGGTGGAACGGGAAAGTTAGCTAGCTAGCTACTAAAACAAACTAATAGCACTCTTTTTTATGATTGTAATAAAGAATTTGACCATAAAACTTCCTACTATGAAACTACACATTAAAATATGGCAATTTAAAGCTAATCAACACTTTTGACAAGGAAAATCACATTAACATTTGTGGGTTTCTTACTAGTGATTTTCATACCCCTCAGTTTGAAGTGTGCTGAATCTGAAAAATATATATATGAAGAGCTAACGAGCCCAATTCCTTCCCTTAACCTACCCCTAATCCCATTTTTACCCCTAACCTGGTAGAGCAAAGGGGTAAAAATGGGATTAGGCCTAAGTCTAGAAACTCATGACTCATAACTCATATACTCCTTCAGTCCCTGATTCATCACATACCTGTAATCATTTCGTAACAACCAGAAATCTGAGTGTTTTGGGGAAGAATTCCTGACAAAAACAGAGCTGTGACTAATTTCCGCATAAAGCTGGTCTGAATTTAACCACGTCTATGTTTTCAGAGCAGCTTCCCGAATGTCAGAACTCAATGACATCTATAATTACTGTGTTCAGCAGAGTCGGGGTGTTAGCGGGTGATGAGGGTGCAGTCTGCTACAGAGGGAGCGCTGGAGCAGGGTCTTTTTCTGCATGACTGCAGGCTTCGCTCGTCTCCGGATCTGCTCTTTTTGTCTGAAAGTTCTTCTGGAATTCTGTCTGAAATGCTAACGAGCTGCAGACTCTGCGGGCTCTGAAGCTCCCTGCTCTCCTCCTTCTGCTCTGGACATATGCTGCTGCACAAGCAGAGATCTCAGGCTTATTTTATACATAACTGTGCAGACTGGGAAAGGCTTTAAGGGATGGGCGTGGCTAATCAGTGGGAACTAGGGTTTTTTTTGTTTTGTTTTGTTTAAAGTGGTTGATACAGGCGTCGAGTGGTCCAGCGGTCTAAAGCGCTGCCACTATAAGCAGGAGGTCGCCGGTTCAAACCCCCGCTCATGCAGCTTTTCCATCAACCTGCCGGCGCTCAGAGGGAGCAAAATTGGCCCTGCTCCGGGTGGGTAGATGGCGCTCTCTCCTCACATCACAAAGAGGTGATGCCTGCAGCACAGGGCGTCTGTGAGCTGATGTATCAGAACCGAGTCGCTGCGCTTTGCTCCGAGCGTTAGCGCTGTGATGCTACTCAGCAATGCTGTAGCAGCAGCAGCTCGAAAAGAAGCGGTGTCTGATGGGTTATGTAAATCTCCCATGGAGAGGGAATAATAATAATGATATAATTATACAATGACCATTCATTGTATACATTACAGTTCAAAATATACACACGTGTATATATGAATGTATGCTGGTTTAGCTATTTGGCTAAGTGGTGCTGGAGACTGCAGCAGCCACACTTTTTAATTAATGCAGTTACTCTCAGTTTCTATCTAGTCTGTGTGCAATGTCAGCAGTATGAAGGATGTTATAGAGAAGATGTTATCAGAAATATGTATATAAAGCTTATATGTAAGCCTCTTTACATTTTTAGACAATCATCTGGGCCCTCAATAAATGAATAACTGGTTTGTAACACTAAGAGCTTTTGGGAATGCCTGATATTTGTATTAGTCAATGATCAGACGTATCAGACGTGTTCATACCCACTTACGCACTTCCTCACGTTTCTGGTGCACCTGCAGTAAATCTGGGCGTACGCGAGGCGGACGGACCCCGCTGACTAATAGAGTCGGACTGGGGGATCTAAATTTAGATTTGTGTCCAGCGTTCCTGCGTTCAGCCGGGCCACAGGGTTTATAAATGCACTTTTTAATCTCGGGAGCAATGAAAATTGATGGCACGTTACAGATAATAAAGGGGCCCAGTAAAAGCCTGTCATTAGTCTAGCCGACCATTATGGCCGTCACGAGTGATAAAACACTCACATAATCAAAGAGAATGGTGGGGTTACTGTGGCTCAGCTTGCCAATCTGCCTCCCTGAGGGCTTCACATTCTCCTTGGTCAGCCTCCTGCAGAATGAGAAACAAAGAGAGAAGAAGAAAGAAAGAACAAGTTAGAGAAACAGAAGTTTATTCACATTCCGCACCTCAAAACCACCCAGAAACGAGCGTCTGAACAATAACTCCGCCTCAGGAGCTGCATTCTGATGAAGTGACTGGAATCAGCACTAAACTGCAGGAGGCCATCAACGCTGGCCGGACAACGACAGCACTAATGAGCGTGTGCTGCGTGAGGGGACGTCCGCGGTCACGTCTGATGAGCCGCCGCTGCCCACCTCCACGCTGATTCATCACCGCGTGTGCAGGTTTAAGCACCGCAGGTGGAGGGAGACAGCTCCTCAGCTAGCGTTACGCGTTAATTGAGGAGAAGGAGTGCGCTCCCCTTAATGCAGGCAGGAACGCTGTGGATCGAGTGTCATCAGTTTTAATGAGGGAACCCTGAGCTCTGTTTGAGATGCAGAGAGAGCGAGAGAGAGAAACTAGAAAAAAAAACTAGACAACAGTGAGAGCAAGAGAGGGGATGGAGGAGAGGTGCATAAAAGCTAAAGACCGAAAGAGCAAGAGACCAAAAGTAAGAGAGAAAGAGAGACGGAAAGCAAGAGCGATAGATTGATAAGTAAGAGTGAAAAATATATTAATATATTATAAAGTGAAAATCTAAGGGAGAGTGAGTGGTTCTATAGGAAATATATAGGTAGTTTAGAGTAGTATAGGCAGTATACAAAGGTATACAGAAGTATAGGGTAGTATTAGGGAGTATATGGTTCTATAGGGAGTAAAGGCAGTATAGGGTAGTATACAATAGTATAGGGTAGTATTAGTTTGTTTAGGGATTCTATAGGGAGAATAGGGGGAATTGTTTGGCATAAACATAACTGTAGTTTATTGTATTTATGCTGCAAATCAAGCAATAAGAATAAAACTCAACTTTACCATTTCATCCCAGCATAAAGAACCTTTTTTACTTTGATATCTGAAAGTTTTACAAATTTTGGGAACTTTTTTTATGTATTTTTAAGCACACTCTCAATTTGCTAAAACTCAGTACATGGAAAACCTGGTATAGTGTGTGATATTACTACCCAGAGGTGCAGAAAGAGTATGTACCTGCCCCTACATACTCTCTTTCACTCACACACTCGTACTATCACAGCAGCTCACCACACAGCAACATGGGTTTATAAGACACATGGTCCTG
Source organism: Astyanax mexicanus (assembly GCF_023375975.1). NCBI lineage: Eukaryota > Metazoa > Chordata > Actinopteri > Characiformes > Acestrorhamphidae > Astyanax > Astyanax mexicanus. The sequence goes on from NC_064417.1 coordinate 1,204,475, forward strand.
CAGACCCAATACGAGTCTGGGTTGGTCAAAAGCAGAAAGAGAAAAGAGCATTAGGATTCAGAGACCATACACCAAGATCCCTCATGAAAATCTAATAGGAAATTTTCCAAGGCTGATGGTGTGTGTGTGTGTGTGTGAGAGAGAATGTGTGTGTGTGTGTGTGTGTTCCCTGCCTCTCAGTAATCCTAAAGAATCAGGAGCAGTCCTTCATTTCTGCTTCAGTGCTCAGAGAGATCCTCTGCGGCTCCATTGCAGTCTCCCGCAGTCCATCACCTGAATACTCTCTCTCTCTCTCTCTCTCTCTCTCTCTGTTATTTACTTACTCTCACACTCTTACTTAAGTGGCCTGTTCTCTTCCTGCCCCTCTCCTCGTACTTGTTGCGTACTAATGTGAGTCTGGTTCTCTGATGGTATGAATGATGCAGCTCTCTGTATTTGTCAGTAATCCTATTTGCACCTGTGCAGTGGAGAAGAACTCCCATACACTCGCTGTACTTCATGAACTAACAGGAGCAAATGAAGCATCTGCTTTGTCTCATGTACGATTCCTGATCATCAGAGAAAACACAACTACAAGCCATTTCCAAAAATGAGATCATTGATGCAGTATATTAAATAGGAAACTATGTAAAAATTATATTTTCCTGCTCTTCCCTCCCCAGACTACAGGACAACAGAGGTCCATCTGGTTCCTTAAACGCACAACTGCAATTCTATTTAAAGCTGCGAAAGTTATAAGCAATTATACAAGTTTGGCAGAGAAAAGTGAAATAAGTTGAACTGGTATTATAGGGTGTATAGGGTAGTATAGGGAATATGTGGTTCTATAGGGAGTATAGGGCTTTATAAGAAATATAAATGAGTATAGGGTTCTATAGGGAGTACTAGGTAGTATAGGGAATATAGGGTATTATAGGGAGTAAATGGGTCTAAAGGAAGTATATAGGTTTATAGGGAGTATATAAGTCTACAGGGAGTATACGGATCTTTAAGGAGTATATGGGTCTACAGGGAGTATATGGGTCTACAGGGAGTATATGGGTCTACAGGGAGTATATGGGTCTACAGGGAGTATATGGGCCTATAAGGAGTATACAGATCTACAGGCAGTATACGGGTCTACAGGGAATATAGGGGAGTATATGGTTCTATAGGAAGTATAGGTAAACAGTATGTATACACTATAAGAGTAAAAGGAATTGCATTGGTCAAATGTTACCTGCCACTGGTAGATCTGTAAATATACTTTAGTATTAAAGTGGGGGAAAAACAGTATCTGATTGTTTTAAGAAAAAACAGTAACCAGCTGTTTTATACCTTTGCTCAAAACCGCCACTCAAACTATATGTGTAAAAGATTTGAGAGTGTGAAGAACCTTTCCAAGTTCCAAAACAGACATTTGATGCAAAGTTTCTTTACATAATTAAGGTTCCTTTACTCTTAACTCTTCCCTTTAAGGAGGTTTTAAAGTGGTTCTTCTCCATCACTCCTCAAACAACCTTTACTTTCAGGAGCAGCAAATTATGTACATAATCCAGAGAGCGAGTCGCAGGCAGTGACATGCTTATCGCTGTAACATATCGATCAGCACAGGCCCAGCTGATAAGATTCCTAAAAGCCCTAATTATGTGGACCCAGCTCTGCTGACACTGTTGCTGCGGAGGGGAAAACTGTGGGGATTCAGAGCCAATAACGTAGGAAAGGAGAGAAGGAAAAAAAAACTTATTAATGGTGGATTAGCCGCTATGGGATAAACGCAGAATGCAGGGACAGGTCTTAAATGGAATAAAGCACACAAAATGACTTAAATCCTTCTCTAGGTGCATGAACAATTAATTTCCAATTAAATATTTCATTACAGGACACAAAGAAACTGAGAAAACTGTTAGGAGGAGGGGAAGATGCTGGAAAATCAGCATGCATTAAAGAAGATTACAGTCCCACAACAAAATACAACCCTGCTCCAGTGACCAGTTAATGACCAGAGTGAATTTAGATGTAAAATAACAGGTTAGGCTGATGGATGCAATTGAACATATAATAATGCGTGATAAAGATTAAGATACCTTGCCTATATTTATGTTTAGCAAACATAAAGGTTATCAAATTAAACCTTGTTAAAATCAATATATATGTCCAGATTACAGAAGACACAGAAACTACATGTTCAAATAAATATACAAATGTATTATTTAACAGCAAACCTTTAAAAACATTAAATTAAAACTGATGCATGCTGCTTAAAAACAGCTCCAGGCTGCTTCTTTGAAGTGGATGCCTGCGCTCTCACAGGAGAGCCACAGAATCCTGTAGCACCCAGCAGAATGCCATGTTCAGTTTCAGGGTATTGGGTAATTCTGCTAATTAATAAACTGCATGATCATTATCAAGATAGCTAACACATTAGTGCCCATTTCAACAGCAGAGAAGCTCTGAAGTTGAAATGAATAAGCTTTCTACTAGAGGAAGAGGTGTTTATTTGTTAGCTGGGAAGCTAAGCTGCGCTAAGCTAATTGTATAGAAGGAATTTTAGCTGAACAAGGTCCTTAAAATGACAAATTTATACAGAATACTATAATCATAATCATGTGAAACCCTATAATATGGAAATGCCCTTGATCATTTTTGCTAATAATAAAAAAGCATTGGTAAATTGGTACATTGGTAAAAAGCTAACACAAAAAAAATTAATAAAGAAATAGACAAACAATGAAATCGCTGGTTCGAATGCTGGTCATGCAGCTTGCCATCAGCTGCCAAATCCCCAAAGAGAGAGCACACACATTTGGCCTTCCTCTCTCTGGGTGGGTACAGCACAGTAGATGGCGTTCTCTCTTTCCCCTCATCACTGCTAGGGTGATGTGGATCAGCACAAGGCTGCGCCTGTGAGCTGATGTATCAGAACCGAGCCGCTGCGCTGCTTTCCTCCGAGCGCTAGGGCTGCTGTGATGCTACTCGGCAATGCTACAGCAGCAGCAGCAGCTTAAAAAAAAGAGGCGGAGTCTGACTTTACATGTATCGGAGGAGGCGTGTGCTGGTCTTCTTAGCCCTTCTTGTGTTGGAGCATCACTAGTGATAAGGGGGGTATACAGCAGAGAAGCAGCTTAATAGGCGGGACAATCAGCCAAATAATTTAGGAGAACATGGAAAAAAATAATAAAAAATGTTATATATAAAGGTCAAATAAGACAGAACTGTTATGACGTCTCCTACATCACCCTCGGCCAGCAAGACCAAACTTCTACACTAAAAGTGCAACTCTAATTGGCTGGAAAATGGCAGGCCACATAGGAGCTGAGTAGTATCTTTTACCTGCTATTTCTCTGAGCGGTGCAGAGCTGTCAGAATAAGTAATAGACCTCTCTAATGTCCCTCTCTACTGAAGTATACGCCATCAGGGCCGGCAGGAACGATGAATATATAGGAGAACATGTGATGCTGCTTCTTGTACAGCTGACAGAAACAAGTCCTGATTCTCCTCTTTCAGTAACCGTGTGAAGAGCTTTATGTGGCCATTATGAACATTATGACTGAGGTCTACTAAAGACGCAGGCTCTCTTAACATCAGGTTAGTTTGGGTTTAGTGTTTAAACTGGTGGACCCTGTGTAAAACAGGGTTCTTGCTCAATTTTAAAAATCTAATTTAATGCTTTAAAGACCTTAAAGGCTCAAAAAATCTAATTTAAGGTGCAAAAACATTGAATTGAAAAAAAAAATGTTTCCCATTTGTTATCAATTTTCTTCATCAATTTTGTTCCGTTGTGACGCAGTTAGCATGTTAGCTAGCTCACCGCTAACCCTAGTTTTCTCCCCATTAACATTAGCTGGCTCTACGCTAACCTTAATTCTCTCCCCAGTAACTCATCGCTAATGTTACTATGTGCTTTTTCATTGGCTTTAAACCCACGATCTAAAAATGTAATACCTACAGCACATTTACAGTAAATTTAAGACCTTAATGATCAAGATCTTAATTTAAGACATTTTAAGACTTTTAAAGGACACGCAGGAACCCTGAATAGCTGTATAGCTTGTATCCGCCCATCCTATCTGAACTTCAGAACTAACCACAGTTAAATTAGAGCTTTAATTAGAACTTATTCATATTTCTCTTGCTTTCCATTAGATTATTTTTCTTATTTATTTATTGATTTATTATTTGGTTCTGATTTTATTATTACACTATTATTATTATCTTAGCTTTATTTTTTCTAGCTTTTAATTAGATCTTATTTTTATCTGTCTGGTGTTGATTGTATTTTAATTGTAGCAATTTTCATTCATCTGTTTCTGAGTATTATATTTTATTAGTGTTCATTTGTTTGTGTGCTATTTCTTACTCTCTTTCTCCCTATGTAAAGCACTTTGCATTTGTATGTATGAAAGGTGCTTTATAAATAAAGATTATTATTATTATTAAAAAGTACGGTAAGAAACCAGACCTAATAGGTGTTACCTAAACGTTTTTGGTTGGTCTTTTATTTTTGTACATGGCTTTAAAAGTTTGAGAACCGCTGTTGTACCCAATTCAGAAGAACAGGTTTATGCTCTTTGGGCGTTTTGACAGGCTGGTCAAACCCTGACTTTGCGCTTTCTTCACTCTCCTCCTAAATCTGTTCCGACACTCCCCGGCGGCCAGGACCCGAACCTCGGCTTCCCTTTACCTCCATCACCTTCCTGCGCATCTCTCCATCTCCCGCCGTCCAATTACCCGCCCAAATATCATCATTTATTCAAACCACTTGAAAAGGCGGAGAGGCTCCTGATGCAGCAATTCTACAAGGCTTCTAGTTCATTAAAAGAGCTCATCAAATATGCACAAGAGACAGGCATAAGGCCAAACACACACACACACACACACACACACACACACACACACACACACACACACCAAGAGACAAAGAGCAAGGTAAACACTTTTCAAGGAAGTGCTGCATTAAGGTGGGCATGCATTTTGGGGTGTCTTTTAATAAACACAACAAATATTAAATATAAATATAGTATTCCCTTCTACATCAATTCTATGCAGTTCTAAAGCAGGTTTTTAATTGTATTAATTGTATTTTTTACGTTATTGCAATGTAAGATAAAAAAAAAATGTTTGCAATTACAGTGTAAATATCAGCAAAATCAAACTGAAACTGATGAGCTCTCTAAGCTGCAGACTACAGTTCTCTCAATATCATCCCTAAAATCAATATTTCAAAATATGATGATATATTTTTGAATACTGTATGGATTAAGTATCATTTTTACATACAACAGTTTACATATAAAGGTGGCAGACTGATTTAATTCCTGTATATACGTATATATAATTCTGATACTGATACAAACAGTACAGACGCCATATTTGGTGTGTGTAATCACATGCTGTTGTGCTGGGTGATATGGTAAAGATATTAGAACATCTTTTATAACCATTTTTGTGGATGCATGTAGTGGGAGGTCCACGTCAGCAGGCAGGTGTAATAAATCAGTGCAGTCAGTGTTGTGTTGTTGTGTCACAAACACTGAACACCCGCCACACACACACACTCGCCACACACACACACCAAACACTCGAATCCCACTGGTGGGATGTTGCTAAACAGGGACCGGCCTCAGCAGCTCCCACCGGTGGGACTGTAGTATTGAGAGGGTAAACGGCGGGGTTGAGGAGCGTGCACTCAGAACTTACTTCATGATGTACTTCGCTCTGTCCACCGTCTGGGCTTTCACCTTCACTAGTAACGGGTGGTTACTGTACGTCTCGTTCTTCCACTGCCCATAGAGTCGATACCTGAGCACCAACAGAACAGAACAGGAGCTGATGAGGAGACGTTTCAGCAGGCAGCAGTTACTAAGTTATATCAAGATATACTCAACAGCTGTTTTTTTTATGAGAAATTTTGGACCACTTCTTTTTTTTTTACTGTTTCTGAACAGTTCTTAAGGCTGAAGTTTTTGGAAAAGTTTATTGTTGGCATTTAAACATAAATTGGCCATAAATATCTTTTTAAGCAGGCCAACTCAACGTGAGCAGACCAACTCAACTCAAGGAGGCCAACTCAAGCAACTTCTTGAATTGGGCTCCTGGGCTGCTCGAGTTGTGCTCCTTGGGTTAGCCAACTCAACCCAAGGAGGCCAACTTAAGCAACTCAACTCGAGCAGGCCAACTCAACCCAAAGAGGCTAAATCAAATCAAAGAGGTCAACTCGAATCCAGGAGGCCAACTCGAGTAACTCCTTGAGTTGGCCAACTTAACCCAAGGAAGCAAACTCGAATCAAGAAGGCCATCTTGAATAAAGGAGGACATTTTGAATCAAGGAGGCCAACTCGAGTAACTCCTTCAGTTGGCCAACTCTACGTGAGCAGGTTAACTCAACAACCGACATGATACGAGCAGGCAGACTCGACTCGGCCAAGTTAAGAAAACCAAGTCAGAGCTGTTGTTTATTAGTTCAGAATACCAAAATGATATTGCAAACGACCGTAATTATATGAGCTGGGAGATTTAGGACTTAACTGTGAATTTGGCGTTTCTTTCTCACCATTAACCTCAAATCAACTGAGCTTTAAATTAGGTTGTGGAATACATATTCAAATTTTTTTTTTATAAAACAGTTACTTACGACAGTTGTAGGCATTGTTAAATGGTAAAGTCATGTCTCAACCAATTATTAATTGACACAAGGTAAGACATTAATAAACCATTGTTAAATTGTATTGCTTAATGTTGAGTTGTAAAAAAACAAGGGATTGAGACATCAGTTCTGAAAGATCCTTATTGTTAATAATGTCTTAACAAGCGTTTATTAAAGGTCACCTTCCGTCGTTTTTTCTTTCATTTTAAAATGTCTAGTTGTGGTCTCTAGTATGAATGAATGACATGTGAGCCGTTTTTGTAAAAAAAAAAAAGTGCTCAGGTGTCTCTGTATAGCTCTTTTTTAATGGACTGTTTTAGGGGTGTGTCCAAAATGACCGGATTCCAGCTTTGCTCATAAATATTCATACATGCAAACAGCATGCAAATATCTCTCCTCTGATTGGCTAGGAGCACTGCGACGCCCCTCCGCCGCTCTGCCGCTCACTGCCTCTGGGAGTTTCTCGAGCCAAGGTGGGCTGGTCTGTGAGTTTCTGCCTACGTAGGCAGAAAGATAATTCAAAATTCACCCGTTTTTCGGAGGGGGGGAGGGGGGATTTCTTTGCTTAGCTCCTGCAGACAATGGGGGCTGCAAAACAGTTTAATGTGCAGGTGTACACATTCAACTCGGAGAGACCTACTGTATTCCACAAAAAACAAGAAAAATCGGATTTTCGCGGAAGGTGAGCTTTAATAAAAAGTTGAGACATTCTGACATAAGTACTATTCATAAATGTACCCTTATTGTAAAGTATTATCATAATCCTAAAATCATCTGAACTGGATTATTAACTGATCTGTCAAACTTAAATGCTTATAAACAGCATACTGAAACCCGTGTGTAAAGTGAGCTACACTGCAGCTCTATTCCACACAGAGGATGTATAATAAAGGTCATACAGTAAGTGTGTTGACAGTACCTGTGCTGGTACGGGAAGAGCTTGAAGAAGCCCCAGAGCTCCTCAGACATGCAGGCGTTGCACTCCATGAGCGTGAGGGACGGCAGCAGCACCTGGTCAGAAACACTGAGAAAACAGCTGAGCAGAGAGTCCTGAAGAAATAAAAAACAAGAAGAAAAGAGCGGGAGACTGGTGTGAAACAGTGAGCTCATGCACGCAGCTTAAAATACATCACCTCGTTATGCCTAAACGCTCTGTGGCTCTCCGGCTTTTCATTCAGACTACTAAGTTTTCATTTAGAGATTACTTTATGGAGGCAATTTCAGCCAGAACTGGAATCACGGTCTGCTGGAGCATGTATCGCTTCCACAAATAACCTTTATGGAGCGCATATTTCGATGTTAATCATAATATGCACTGCAGCATAAACGATTTCAGCTTCAGTTGAAGCACAAAAAAAGGGAATAAAGGCGCATTTCAGCTCTATTTTAAAGATCTATCACAGTAAGGCAAGTATCACAGCATCACAAGTAAAAAACTACAACAAATAAAAAGATGCAAGAAGAGAAAAGAGATAAATATCATGGTAAAACGCTAAAGTATGACACAGATATAGACCAGTGACGTTCTGCAGTCATGCCTCTATTACCAACTACACAGGAGAGATTCATAAAAGTGTGAAGAAAGAAATTTGTACTTGGATCCTGCATCCATTACAATGAATGGACATCATTCATTTCCTTTTTAATTTAAATGTTATGCTGCACAGAAAACTAAATAAAAACTTTTGTCCATTAGATTAGAACCTGAATCAGCCAATTAACACATTTACAAGCCAATAAAACTCTTATTAAACTCACACATTATGGTATGGCAGCATTAAAGCCAATAAAGCAAAGTATGGGCAAATCTTTACTCATTTTATGTGAATAAAAACACTAAATCAGGTTTATTTTACTGTTTTGGGATGAAAGAAAAAGATCAATATGAAATTGTTAAACACAGATTTTCAAATGAAATTAATATTAAAATAGCAATTTTCAAATTTGAAAGTTTTTAGGTAATAAAATTATAGATTTTTGCATTACAGACAGAAAACAGCATTTTCATATTGCTCCATCACTGGAATATAATTCAGGTTTGAAAGAGTTAAAGCAAAACACAATTGAAATGAATGGAAAAAATGTGTTTTTGGAAATGTGACAAAGTATATTGACTAATGAATGTATTGTACTACTATTTGTTTATGCAAAAATAGTCATAAAAAAAAAATCAATGGAAAATGTACCAAAAACTGGTTGTGTTTTAGACAGAGGTTAGTTTATGACTTTGCATGACAGCCAAGTATCAGAACAGTGTGAGATTTATTGTATTAATTGCAGTTTTCTGTCTTGAAAACAGCATATTTTGTATTTGCTTTACCAATAATGCTTTATATACTTTTTTTTTAGGTTTTTATGTTTGCAGCTTATATGTATGCATAAATATTCAGCACTTTACATACAATACATTAAAACACATTATTTGTTTTCTGTGTTCTGATATTGCCAAGAATACAGCTATCACAAAAAATAACTTTAAATATTGTGATGATATTTTAGGGACTGTTGCCCACCACCCCTACATTTAATCCGTGTTTTAAAAAAGTGATGCAATTAAAACCACAAAGTTTGGTATCCTTTACACCACTAATAAACACTGTAAATGCAATTCAGAGTGAGCTACTGCATTTAAAAAAAAAGAACAAGAACTAAATGCTTTCTAGACAAATTGCGCTTTTAGAAATAAAAAGAAATAAAATAAAAATGGAATTTAATATGACTCTACAAAAAAGAAAGCCATAAATAGGGCTGTATATAAAAGGTGGAATATTCTGTGGGTGGAAATGACTTTCTTTACATATCCAGCCCCACATTCAGACATTTCAGAGCTCAGACACAGCTCCAAACACCGGCGCGACACCGACACAGGCCCAGGCAGAACTTCAGGGGTCTATTGTCTGATCACAGCATGTTAACATGATGCACAGCGAGAGGGATCCTGCTGCCGGCTTTGTTTCAAAAGATCACCGTTACTCCCCCCCTTCAAATCACTGTGATGCATTAATGATGCTTCTCTGCTGCTTCTTTTGTCGATTCTTTTAGAAGTGCTGAGCTGCCCTTGAAACTCCACTGCAGGCTTCACAACTTTCTCTTACTCTTCCGTGACTCACCAGTTTGTCCTTGGTGTCTTGCTTGCTTTCACTTTGGTACTGTCAGGCAGAGAGACACAGGGTCCGGGGAGGGAGAGAGAGAGAGAGAGAGGGGGAGAGAGGGAGAGAGAGAGAGATCTTTCAAATGCAGTTCAATACTGACTCACAGCACATCATCTTACTGAGACTACACAGCTCTATAAGAGCACACCAACTACCTGCTATTAGTTATGGCTATCGGGTTTTAAGATTTATGATACAGATACCCAAACAATACTTTTTTTCAATATCTGTTTCATTGGGCATTGAAACAAAAAACACAAAAGCAAATATTATTCCCACACAAAGTATTTATTTAACAGTCTATATGAGTAATCTCATTCCCATACCCTCACCATGAGAAACTATAATCTTTTGGTATCTTGCTGGAACAAACTAACAACAAGCAAAAACAGTAGGATTGCTTTTTTAAGTGCTTAAACTATAAATATTTTTCCCTGAGCATGCTGCTGGATGCAGTTCAGTTTCTAAGAGTTTTTTTAAGGAATATCAGCATTAGACTGGCAACTTTTAATTATATTTAAATTTGTGGTCTATATCACTTAAAATGTATTATTATAATGATTCATTGTTTTTAAATGCTGGTATTTCTCTGTATTGTTATGAGGGGGCAGTAATTATAGTGTAGTGTAGTGTGGTTTAGGCCTGGTCTTTTGATTGTATTATAATATTGAGAGTGAGAAAGAGAGAGAGAGAGAGAGAGAGAGAGAGAGAGAGAAAGTGAGAGAGACAGAGCGAGTAAAAGAGAAAGAGAGAGTAAAAGAGAAAGAGAGAGAGAGAGAGAGAGAGACAAAGCGAGTAAGAGAGAGAGAGAGAGTGTGAGTGAGAAAGAGAAAGCGAGTTGGAAAGAGAGACAGAGCGAGTGAGAAAGAGAGAGTGAGAGAGAAAGAGAAACAGAGCGAGAGAGAAAGAGAAACAGAGCGAGAGAAAGAGAAACAGAGCGAGAGAGAAAGAGAAACAGAGTGAGAGAGAAAGAGAGAAAGCGAGAGAGAAAAAGTGAGACAGAGCGAGAGAGAGAGAGAGATAGAGCGAGAGAGAAAGAACCTGAGACTTCAGCACAGCGCTGGTGTGTCGATAATGTAAATAGATGAAATAGAGAGATAGAGCGGGAGAGAAAGAGAGACAGAGCGGGAGAGAAAGAGAGAAAGCGAGAGAGAAAAAGTGAGACAGAGCGAGAGAGAAAGAGAAACAGAGCGAGAGAGAAAGAGAGACAGAGCGAGAGAGAAAGAGAGACAGAGCGGGAGAGAAAGAGAGAAAGCGAGAGAGAAAAAGTGAGACAGAGCGAGAGAGAGAGAGAGATAGAGCGAGAGAGAAAGAACCTGAGACTTCAGCACAGCGCTGGTGTGTCGATAATGTAAATAGATGAATGTTTATAAGTAGACTTAGACTTTAGAGCACTTCAATATGTTTACCTTCCTCGCCGGGTTTATGTGCACGTTCACGCTCATTCAAAGTACCGAAAATAAGCACTAATTTCTTATAGATCTTTGGGAACTCTAAAAACATTTCATTTGGTGCATTTTTGGCATTGAATATCAAATTTTGATTCCTGCTATACTGTAAAAGGGCTAATCATACACAGTAGAACGGATCTGATCACGAGTGTAACGTCTAAACTTGTGTCAGCCTGAATCCGAGACCAGCCCTGAGGAGAGGTTTATAAGCAGGGTTTGGGTTCTGGACAGGCAGCACTGGTCGTAAATATAACAGAAAGGACTCGGTTTCATGACTTCCTTTGGGTCTCTTCAGCTGAGGGAGGCAGATTTATGGAGTCTAAGGCCTCGGCACATAACTCCTGCTCTGCCGTTCGTCTGCGCGATAAGAATATGCTAAACAAGAACAGCCATGTACACACGCCACACTGTAAACAATTAATGGAGCCATTAGTGCGTCAGAGCATCGCGATTAGTACAAGAGCACGGTGACAACGAGAGGGAATACAGATAAACAGACACGACCGTCATAACACGAGCACTGACAATAAATTAACAACAGAGCTAATATTAAACACTAATTAACCCCTCAATATACACTCTCGCATGCTGGTACATACTAATATCAGTAAATAAAGAATTTCAGGCTGCTAGACACTTTCATTTTCAAGCTACAATACAAATAATAGTGGTAACATAGCAGTAGCAATGATAGTAGATTATTATTAAAGACAAGCTTTAGAACCTAAAAGGGATCATTCAGCACTAGCAACATTTCAGTGTAGTTTGATACAGTGCTACACAAACAGTATGGCATCCTAATATCCATTAAATCTATTATGTAAGCAAGTAAAAGATGAGCTGATTTAAAATATATATATATATCAAGTTAAAGTGACTGTCCACAAGTTCTGTGGTTTTGGTGATTTTGGTGACCCCTCTGGTGACAATATGCAACTGCACACAGCATGTGGAACTGCTTTTAATGCAAGTTAATGCAAATTAATGTGAATAAACTGCTGTTTTATAGGTATTTTGAGTATTTTGAGTTTATCTGCCTCACCTCTTTCATGAAGCTCTTGCCCAGTCGCACGATCTTGGCGAAGAGGATGGGGTCGTGGGAGAGGTGAGGACCCAGATAGCCCAGCATGGTGAAGACGTCTTTGGAGAGATCCTCGAAGGTCTCCACTGGAGCAGGAGCTTGCTTGTTGCGCAAAGGCTTTAGGAGGGAGGCTTTAGCACCTTTGGGGACCCCGGCCCTGCAGGATACACAAACAAATGTTTAATTATTTTTAATACATTTAGATTGAGATGCATTAAAGGCCTGTCTATCCATGACCGCAAACTAAGTCAAAAATGAATGGAAGAGATACATCTAAAAACAAAAGAAAACTTACCTATACAATTTTTAATTCCTCTACAGTAAACAGGTTTTGGCCAGTAAAAACGCTTCATTACTGATACTGTGAGCTGAAGCTGTGAGTCACAGCCAGAGCACTAAGAGTATCAGGTCAATAATTGGAGTTTAAAAGCTTTAAAAATTGCCTGAAATACTGAAACATTTAATAAATATTGTTCTGTGTTTAAAAAAATAAGTACAAGTTTCAGTATAAAACTCAGCATGCTATGTAGTACATTTATTTTGGGAGTTTTGGGGATGATTTTAGGCTGCTTCTATTGAAAAAGAATAAGAATATTTTTTCTATTAGAAAAAAAGTATGAACTCTGAACTAGCTAATTTTCAATGTGGACTGGCACAACTCTGCTTGTGGCACTGGAAATGATTGGAATCGGAATCAAAAATCAATGAATTGGATGGGTGGGCAAAAACTTTTGGAAATATACTAAATATTAGTGTAGAAATCATGATAGAGGAGTAATAAATTAAAAACATTTGTGAATAAATTCACAATAAACTGCGATACTTTAAGTTATGCAATGGTTTTATTCAAATAATATGTGGAAAAAAGGGCATCAGAATACAAAAACATAACAAAACATTCAATAATATAAAAAAAAAAAATGTATGAGTTGTAATGACATAGTAAAACACTGCTATCTAGTCAGGGAGTTTAAATAGAACATAAAATAAACCACCTGATCTGACACTAGGGGTGGGCGATATGGCTCTAAAATAATATCACGATATTTCAGGGTATTTTTGCGAGAACGATATACTTGGCGATATAGGAAAACAGATAAATAATTAATTAATTTCAGGAATATAGTATAATAGTATAACAGCATAATCATAATGTGGCAAAATAAATAATATAGCATAAAATAATATAATGCAGCAAAAAATATTGCAGAATATTTAGTGCATGCATATAAACTGCAAACTAAAACAATTATACAATAAATACACCTAAAGCTTCACAGTAAATAATAGACTAATTTTAAGACAGAACAGCCCTATTATCACGATATGGATTTTTAATATCATGATATTTCTGTGTCACGATATATTGTACACGATATAATATTGCCCACCCCTATCTGACACCAATCTTTATCATGTAAACTAAACAGAATTTTAGTTTATATAGAATATTACTGAATATTTCTTGAAACTGAAACAGTATTGCACACCCTTAAAAAACAGCTGTGCCGCGCTGGTGTGTGTGTGTGTGTGTGTGTGTGTGTGTGTGTGTGTGTGTGTGTGTGTATTCGTACCTGCGGTAAAGAGGCTCCAAGATGAGGTGCAGCAGTTGGCACAGTGCTATGGCAATGGCCTTGTGGGAGGTGGCATAGTAGGCTGGCATCTGCTCCATGATGTTCTGAGCGTGATGCCAGTCTCCGATCATCAGCAGCGCCTCCAGCAGACCCAGCTTCTGGTTATCGGGAGGCTGGGAAAGAGCGAGTGAAGAGAAGCAGAGGTGAGGGGAGGAGAGATACACCTTCACATATGGCAGACTGGGCTGCAGCAGAGAGCGGAGCATATGGAGGGGCTAATCATTTATTTAATCATTAGATGCTTTTCCACTCATTATTTACTCCGGCTAAACTGGAACAGAAGACTGAGAGTATCTTTCTGAACAGGCAGACACAAGTCAGCTCGGGTCCTGTTTACACTTTACATTAAAATCCAATTACTGTTAAATTCAATTACTGTAGTAATGGTGACCAGATCATTTATTATAGTTTATGACAGTGTGTATTTAAAAGAATGTCCCTGATCAAAACTACCTTATTATTTATACAGCAAAAAGTTTAGTTTTACTAAGTTTAGGACTTGTTTATTTTGTGCTAAAAATGGACAGTTTTGATACCATTATTTTAATAATGATTTAAAAAAAATAATACAATAAAAAATAAAAAATAAATAAAAAAAACACTTTGGAAATTTGGAAAAAGAAACCCCCTTCATAACTTTCAGTGAAAAAAAGTAAAAAACAAAGACAAAAGTAGAGATAAAAAAAGGATTATGAATATATTGACAATAATATACACCTACATTAGGTAGCTACTGCATGGTATTGTCAAAAACAGGCATTGCAATAGTTTGTCTGCAATATATATTGTAATATTCAAAAATACAGAATTTTTCACCTGATTGTAATCAATTACATTAATGATTCAACATGTAATAATAGAAAAGATGTAGAATACAGTATAGATAGTGGGGTTTAATAAAATACTTCTGAAGAAGTTGAAGTATTTACTCAAGCTGTTTAATCTTTAAGTAAGAAATAGAAGTATTTTAAAAGTACTGGATTCAAAAGTACTATGCAATTATATTGCCAACATTTCTGAATATGGTAAACAATATTATATTATATTATATTATATATATTTTTTCGTTTTTAGCAAAATAAAAATTCACACTGTTCTCTTTATTTCCCATTATATATCTACCAGATACAGATTATATCTGTCCAGTATCATTTATTTTACTTTAATCCTGGATATATGGAGATATTTGGATTGTTTTTTAATATTATTAGTATCATGACTAATAATTCCGGATCATTGACTTCTGTTACAAATGTGATAAAATTCTTCTATTTGTTTAATCTAAGTTATTAGGGGTGTGCCATATCATATTGTATTGTATGCAGCAATACAATTTAACTTTCAGTTTGTATTTTAAATTCAGTGTTTAGTCATATCATCATGAGTATCATTATCGCGAAAATACCATGAAATATTACGATATTATTTTAGGGCCATATCGCCCACCCCTACTATAAATGTTAAAATATTATTAGAAAATGTTAATGTTGATAAATGTGGTATGCACTAAGCTACAAGCAGATATACCGATAAACAAAGTATTACATCAGACTGAGCTGCTCCAGACAAATTAGATCCCAACACGCTCTAAACTGGGTCACGTCTGACATTTAAATGTGTGTAGGAGGAACATCCACCCAATGTTCACACGCAGAACACACGCGTCCTCGTACAGGAGCGTGCTCACACGGTCACGAGGGGATGGGAGCTGAATAAACTCGATCGAAGCCATTATTCTTCAATTCCTTCGAGGCAAAAGGCCAATCTATTCTAAACACACTACACAGCCCCCCGGCGCGGGGAGCGGCCCCGGCCCACCGCAGAACACCAATTAGCTCCAGCACAGAGCCCGAGCAGCTCCACTGCAGACATTGATTACACGACCCGCGCCCATTTCTTCACTGCTTATTAAACATAATGCTCATGCTACACACTGTACCGTCCCCGCAGGCACGTGTGTGTGTGTGTGTGTGTGTGTGTTTCTGCACCAGCGGGACCTTCTGTGACGCACTACACTGAACAATGAAGTTCCAGCTGAGGAACATGAACACAGGCCAGCAGAACGCTCAGAAATAATGCTATTTAATTCTGTTTTAGGATCTGAGATTAGGTAAAGATTTGTGTTTTTATTGATAAAACCCAGAAGAAGAAAGGTCCAAGTCTCTATATGTGACCTTGTTGTATTGTACACTTTTTGTTTCTCTCATTCTTTTATTATTTATAATTCAACTATCATTTTTTTGCTGTAACTTTGGAAAGAAGAAGTCACGCAAATTCAACTACTTGACTTGACTTGAAATAAACTTAAATAAGACAAATTTCCATCCTAATCTTTTTGCGAAAGTTATGAGCAATTACAAAAAGTTGTGTGTTACAAATAAGTTGCGTTCCATATTTAACATTTAAATATTTTCCATATTTTAAACTTTTCATAAAATTACAAGATGGTTATATTTACAGCGTGTTTAATACAAACCCTGTATTCAAGTTTAAAGGAGGCTGCTTACTTGTAAAAAATAAATAAATAAGTAAATAAATAAATAAAAAATCTAATTATCATATAATTATGCTATATTATTTAAACTGAAATTAAATATAAAGGAAACAATAGCGCTAAATGGTCCTCAAGTAAAAAAATAAATAAATAAAAAATTAAAATAAAAATTTGGTAATCAATTATATATTTGAAGAATATCAAGATTTTTTACAATCAACAATCAAAGCAGTTACAGCAAACTGCAATACTCTATTCCCCCCTAGACTAGAGCAACGCACTGCAGGCACACTCATGCACAAGTATAAACGCTCACACTGGCGTATGTTTCTTGCAGAGGATATGCCAAAGAAGTAGAATTCTGTGGCGTATTCCTGATTTCTGCTGCACAGTAGAACAGTGCACTGCTGAAGTTTTTTTTTTTATATATAATTAAAAAGGAACATTTGGTCTTTATCACAGTCCTATGAGCAGCATTCATCTAAAAGGCTTTTTTGGTCTTCCAGACCTGAACTCGGCCTGTTTCTCGTTTCCTAACAACTGCCATTTCTTTATTACAGAACCAAGGAAACAACTACCTTCTTCTAGCCTTTTCCTGCTTTCATCAAATATACTTTTTTTCAGAGTGCTAGACATACAAATATAATAAACTGGAAAGAAATGCAATGATTTTGACTAAATCAGTCACCTTTCATCTTTTCTATTCTATAGATGCACTACACCGCAGACACACGCAATGCACAAGTATAAACGCTCACAACGGCGTAGGTTCCTTGCACAGGGTGTGCCACAAGTAGGATAATAATCAAGCCTTCAGTCGAGCACAAGTTATCCAATCATGAAACACACCTTCTCACTCTTTTCCTCCTCCTTCTCTTTGTCCTTCTCCTTGTCCTCACTCTTCTCAGACGGTACCACCACCATAGTGAGCTTGCGGGCAATCTGCTTGGCCTCCAAAATCTCCCTCTTGTGCTCCTCCACGATCGCAGAGTCTTGAGGAAGCAGCTGTGAACGAGAGAGAAGAGTCAGCTCATCCATATTTAATCCATTTGAGAAATAAAAGTACTGAAGATTTGTTTTAAAATAAACTTCTGTACCCCGCCATGAAAAGCACCCCCTCTCTGGAGCGTGTTTTAAATTAGAGTTAGCTAAGGCAATTATCCAAGAAGATGTGGGTGCGCGCTCCTGAGAGCTGGTGCTTTTCCTGGCGGGGGTGCTAAATTCGGCACAACACCAGCTTTACATGCGAGATCAGAAATCTCTATGAAACATAAATTTACTTTATTTTAATAAAAGAACACCATCATAAGAAGTGCTTTCAGTAGACAAAATGAAAAACACAGGACACAACACTACTGAGTTTTTCTAAAAAGAGGGGAGAAAATGTTAGTGTACAACAGAATTGACATGCAAATACATAATAATAATAATAATAATAATAATAATAATAATAATACACACAACCTAAGCCACACCAGTTACAGTCAAAACTGAGAGGAACTCACATGCACGTAGAGATCCTCCAGAGCGATGAGATTATGCTGGAGAAGAGCTGCAGCGACGTGGTACAAAGACGATGGTGTTTCTCCATTGGGTTCCTGAAAAAAAAAAAAAAAAAAAAAACAATTCATGCTGGAATCACTTCAAGGTCAGCTGAATTTCCCACAATGCACAGTACATAATTATACTTCTGAATAAATGCATTAATACCCTACTAAAATTCACTTCAATGACCGTACTCAATAATTCTAAAAGCTCAAGACAACTTTGATTCTAATTAATAAATAAATAATAACAAAAGCATTAATTAGCCATTCATACCACTGCATACAAAACAAAACACCAGGAAAAACAGCACCAGCAAACAAATACTTTAATTAAGAAAGCTAATCCATGCTTATTCGGATTATAAAAGGTTCAATTACCCCAGTTACGCAGCCATCACTTTAAAATTTTAGCTTGATTTTGTTTTATGCTTTTCCTAAATAACAATTGAGACAAGGAAGATGAAAACAGGACAATTTCCACATATTTCCTGCTAATATAAAACATTAAAAAGCCCCAATGACATTTCACACACATTTTTTCTGTGAAAAGTTAAAGTCAAAGATGTGTACATTATTAACATAAACTAAAAAACTTAAAATGTGTGTATTTTTGTATTTTGTGCCACTCACTCTCCTGAAGGCTTACACTACCTCCCGGCCGCTGCGCTCCTCCAATGAACGTCACCTCGCTTTACCAAACATTCACACAAAGCAATCCAGACTGTTCTCATACAGAGTTCCCCAATGGTGGAACAAACTACCCTCCACTACCAGATCAGGAGAATCTCTCACTATCTTTAATAAACTCCTGAAGACAGAGCTCTTCAAAGAGCACTTACTCTCCTAACACCTCTAACTAACTACCTTCTACTACCAGATCAGGAGAATCTCTCACTATCTTTAATAAACTCCTGAAGACAGAGCTCTTCAAAGAGCACTTACTCTCCTAACACCTCTAACTAACTACCTTCTACTACCAGATCAGGAGAATCTCTCACTATCTTTAATAAACTCCTGAAGACAGAGCTCTTCAAAGAGCTCTTACTCTCCTAACACCTCTAACTAACTACCTTCTACTACCAGATCAGGAGAATCTCTCACTATCTTTAATAAACTCCTGAAGACAGAGCTCTTCAAAGAGCACTTACTCTCCTAACACCTCTAACTAACTACCTTCCACTACCAGATCAGGAGAATCTCTCACTATCTTTAATAAACTCCTGAAGACAGAGCTCTTCAAAGAGCTCTTACTCTCCTAACACCTCTAACTAACTACCCTCCACTACCAGATCAGGAGAATCTCTCACTATCTTTAAGAAACTCCTGAAGACTGAGCTCTACAAAGAGCACTTACTCTCCTAACACCTCTAACTAACTACCTTCTGCTACCAGATCAGGAGAATCTCTCACTATCTTTAATAAACTCCTGAAGACAGAGCTCTTCATAGAGCACTTACTCTCCTAACACCTCTAACACACTAACTACTTCTAACCCCATTTCCTTCTTCCCCTCCTTCACTCCTCTATCCTATTATTCCCCTTGACCTCCTTTTATCCCTATCCAAAGATGTTTTTACCTTTAAACTTATTTTACATTGTACTTGACTATTGTAAGTTGCTTTGGACAAAAGCGTCTGCCAAATGTAATGTAATGTAATGTAATTTAATGTAATGTAATGTAAATGTTTTAACAGCATCTTTGGTTCGAGATGTTAGTGGAAAGTATTAATGAACAAAAAAATACATCTTAACAGCTAAACTTTCCGGGAAAATGAGAAAAGGTCAAAAAACATGAACTGCAACCCGTTTTAAAATAAAAAAAAAGTTCTAGACAGTGTGTGTGTAGGTTAATTGACTAATAAGAATGAAAGGTACAATCAGTAAAATGTTAAATGTAAAGGTAAAATGTGCCATATCAGCAACATACAGGCGATATTTGATTGCATTGACAATGTTTGTAACTTGAGCATCACAGACTTAAATCAGTTTCTTTATATAAAGGACTTAAAGGAATAAAGGAAATAAAATTTTAGCTGGTGGAATTTTTTTTATATTAGTAACCATATACAAGTTTGATTTCTGGTGGTTAAAAGTGCAGGGCAGTAGGGGTGTGCAAAATTGCAAAAATAAAAACAAAAAACTTGATATTTTCTGTAATTTTATTATTTTTATTTTATCTAAAATTAAATTAGAAGAATTTCTTACACATTATATTTATGTAAACAACTTAAGGAAATTTATGTACCCAACACAAATAACCAAAAACATTTAAAGTAATAGTGTACATATCAGTGCAAAAATGTACACAAAGATAAACAACAAATCAACAAGAGCATTTTAAACACACTTTAAAATGAACATATTCCAATGTAAATAACTGTACTGAATCTAGACGCGTGGAGCCTGTTCAGCCAATCAGGAGGTGGCTGTGGAAATTCTCCAAATCCTATCCAATCCTAAAGCCAGGTCCTCGTGCTCGCTCTAATACTGAACATTTTCTGCCATTTTAAACACCAAAGAATCACTGTGGCATATCTGACGAGGCATTACTGATTTCCTCACGCCATTGTGGTTATTGCAGCCTGGCAAACAAACCCGTCATTGTGTTTAAATCACCATGTGTCTCGACAGGCGTCACACCCGTATACAGCAGCCCTGAGCTAAACACCTGTCTGAAAGGCTGCACTTAAACTGTTATTGAGACCGTCTTCAATACAGTCGCTCTCGCAGTGTGTGAGAGGTAAATGAGGGCTGCTGGATGTACCGTGCTGTAAATGCGCTGTAAATCTGCTGTAAATCAGCTGTAAATCAGCTGTAAATCAGCTGTAAACCCGCTGTAAATGGAGAAAATTTTAGAAAAAACAGAAAAACTCACCTGGTGGAACTTGAACTTGAAGCCGAGGATGTGGCACAGGGTCTGGTGCTCGCACATGTAGGACTTTATGAGAGGAATGAAGAACTCGTCCTGGTCTGATCGGCATTCATACACCTCCAGAATGATGTCCAGTACTCTGTTTGGGTCCAAGTTGAAGCATCCTGCACAAGTAAACACAGAGTAAAATAACAATCAAAGAGAATCAGACAACCATATTCATAATCTTTATATATTAAACCCACAAAATTTAGAAATTTTAAATCAAAGGAAGCCTTTTTACAAAGTGTTCGAGCATTGCTGTGCAGTGATGTATAGTAATGAAGTTTAACTTCTGTACTTAAGTACTAAAATGCTGTATCTGTATCTATTGGAGTCTCATTTTTACTAAAATTAAGAGATCACTTCAGTTTCTGAATCGGTTTCTCTGATTTTGCTATTTATAGGTTTATGTTTGAGTAAAATGAACATTGTTGTTTTATTCTATAAACTACAGACAACATTTCTCCCAAATTACAAATAAAAATATTCTCATTTAGAGCATTTATTTACAGAAAATGAGAAATGACTGAAATAACAAAAAAGATGCAGAGCTTTCAGACCTCAAATAATGCAAAGAAAACAAGTTCATATTCATAAAGTTTTAAGAGTTCAGAAATAATCAATATTTGGTGGAATAATCCTGGTTGGTTTGTAATCACAGATTTTTTTTTTCATGCATCTTGGCATCATGTTCTCCTCCACCAGTCTTACACACTGCTTTTGGATAACTTTATACTGCTTTACTCCTGGTGTAAAAATTCAAGCAGTTCAGTTTGGTGGTTTGATGGTTTGTGATCATCCATCTTCCTCTTGATTATATTCCAGAGGTTTTTATTTTGGCAAAATCAAAGAAAGTGTGTATTGTTTACAGAGTGGATGTATAACAAAGTAACGTTGGATTATTATGAGTTTGGATACAAGGTGACGGTGGTGTTAATATTATGGCTGATCAGTTTATACAAGTTGGTCTTCCGAGGCCAAGTCATCTGAAAGTTGTTCCTAATAGCTATCTGATGTAAAAAGTGTTGTATTAATTAACAACAATGGAAATAATGGTAATACCATGTTCTGCTTACGTACGGAAAGACTGATCACCGCGGTGAGCGCGGCTCATGCAGTCAGATTGCTTATGATTATGATTTTGTAATTACTCAAGGTCAGGGCCCCTATTATCGTCAAGTGAAGAAGTTATTACCAATCAGTGTCAGGGAATATACATGGGCTCCTCGCGATATTACAAGGCAATGAAAATGAAGTGGAGCATATGGGTCAAGTGGGTTATAATGAGGGCGCGGAGAGAACGCCGTACCTATTAAAGACTTGATGCTCTCCAGGACGAGATGGCTGGTGACGTTCCCCGTGAGGTCCTGGCCCAGCTCCGTCACCAGCTTGGCGTAGCCTTCATTCTCCTCTCGCAATAAGTTGAACTTCTGCTGTTTGTAACTGCAAGAGAGAGAGGTGACCGGATTAGAAAAGCTTTTTTTTTAGACTTTACTTACATAAATATGACAAAATACAGCGTTCAGCATCACTTATCAATCCCTTTACTCAGTTCCTCACTCTACAGACTTCTTCAGTCGAGCAAAAGGTCAGGGCTGTACAGGGCTAGGATAGTAATATTAGCTGAGGTAACATAGGATTTCAGCTCTTGCTCTCTTGCCTCTGATTGGCTAACAGCACTGCGACACCAGTGAGAGACAGACAACAGTTAGAAACGTTTTAAAATAATACCATTTTTGCACTAATAACAGTCTTTTCAATTTTATATGTTACTTTACAACAGTCCTGCTAAGTGCAGTTCAGCCACTGATCTAGTCTTAGAGTCTCTGTAAAACACCAAATCCACCTGAGATCCTATTTAAACCTATAGATACACACAGAGGTGGGTAGTCCAGGTCCAGAAAGTGAAAATCTAATGGATTTTTATTTTTACTAGTGTAAACAGAACTGTTCTAAACATCTACCTATCTCAATTGCACTTAACTGGTGTTGTTCCTCCATAGATTAATTCTAACCATTTGTTTCTTAGCTCTGAATTACTGGGTAAAGTATATTAACACTGATGTGTTATTCGCACAAATAATACAGGAATGAACTGCATGCTGTTTCTATCTCCTATCTGACGAGTGTTGCTGCCCGGCTTCAGCTCTGCCTGTGGGCGTTTCCCAAGCTGAGGTGGGCGGGCCATGAATACTAATATACTAATTCACAGGTTGATGTAGACACGGTGCTTTTCCTGATCGAATTGTTTTTTTCTAAATATTTTCTTTTATTAGCTGCTGCAGACAATGCGACAAAAGAGGTTGAGGAAGAGTTTAATCATGTGCAGCATCATAAATATAAAACTCTGAGAGACCCACTGTATTTCACAAAGAACAAGAAAAAGTAGATTTTTTTTAGCGGAAGGAAACCTTTAGGGTTATTTTTTTGTAAATTAATCACGACAAATTTGACAGAGACTTTTGGCAGATTAGGAGTTTTATTTAGTGATGTTTTACAGCAACGCTTACTGTTACTGAATTCAGAAGGTAGATTACCTCTTATTTATGCTGAAGTTTATGCTTTTTCTTTCTCTTCCTCTACAGAGAGAATAAGGGACGGCATCAATAAAAGAAAGGGGCAAAAGCTAATGGCGTAAAGCTTGTGGATTTCTCAACACAAGCAAATCACAGACGACATTAAACAAATAACTCCTCTACTCCTGACGCACTTCCGCAGACTTCACACCTCAATAGTGAAAGAATGGGGGGTAACGGGTGACAGGGACATCCTCACAAAATAAAAAAAAGCGAGAGAGGTAAGCGGGGCTCTCCAAACTTGCCACGAACTCTTAAAAGACAGAGCAGCACAAAGACGTGAAATTAATCATTGTCAGGGGAGCTCGGTGCAGTGCTTTCCATTTAAAAGAAAAATGAGGTGGCAGATAAATTACAGAGCTGCAGCAGTTTTCTTGACGCTCGCACACAAGGCAGCACTTCGGGAAATGAAACAAGATGAATGCAGTATGCAAACCAAGTGAACACAATAAAAGAGTAGTTAAACTGGCTCGCAAATATTAACTCTAAAAGATACGGGGTCAGGAAGACAGCCTGTAGAAACCAGGTCTATTGTCCATTTTCTAAATTGCCTCCCAGGTCTACCGTTTTAAGTGAGCTCACTATTCTGTGTGAAGAGAAGAACGATGCAATACTTTAACAACACAAAACAAAATAACAACTAAACACAAACTTCTTTGTAACTTTTGAGAAGACAGACGTGAAATTATCACAGTACAAACTCATTAAACTTTACTTTCATGAAATGCAGCATTTTACAATTATTATTACCATATTTTTTGGACTATAAGACGCACTGAAAATCCTTTATTTTTTCCCAAAAATCAACAGAGCTCCTTATAATCTGGTGCTCCTTATGTATAAATTTTACCAGTCAGGTATTAAGGAGCAGTAAAGTTACTCTGTACTGAAGTACAGAGTTACACAGGAGTTTCAGTGACGTATCTCCAGCATCAGGGCTGGGGCAGTATTAGCATTAGCCGCTAACAACGCTAAGCACTAGCTCTTTTAGCGTTCAGAGGTGAGTATATCAGACTGTAGTCTGTGTGTTTACAGTGTTAAAACAAGCTGCATGGAAAGCGCTAACAGTGCAATGCTGTTGAACGGCATTTACTAGTGCTAAGCTAGTGCTAATGCTGCTGAACCCAGCCTTAGAGAAAATCTGGAAATCCAAGCTTAATGTAAGTAAACAGAAGTGCTTTACTCACACAAATAAACAGTTTTCAGACAGAAATCAGTGTAAATTAGCATTCAGCACTAGCTTGTGGAAGAACAGTACTCACAATAGCTTGGTCTTGATTTTGACGATCTTCTGGTTAAACTGCTGCGCCTGTTTGATCAGGCCGAGGGACTCCAGGGTCTCGGGGTCGAGCCTCTCCTTCAGCACGGCATCGGGAACACAGAACTGAGGACCAGAAACAACAGGCAGAGTTAGCTGTTTATAATGTAGAACAATCCAATACGGCATTTAAAAAAAACCTACTGTACATACTGTACAAGTAAGACAAATAGTTACAGGAAAATATCCTTAATAATAAATAATAAATGCAAACTTTCCTTTATATGTAATTAAGGTTATCCCTGATCTGATTATGTGATTGGAAATCGGGGCCAATCACATATTTTTCTAAGGATGGGAATTGGGTGGAAAAGATTTGAATTACAGATTTATCAAAAAAGTAAATGTTAGGCTCTTACTCCATGAGTTCACTACAGACTCTGCTGCACTTGAACAGTAAGAATGGTTGTGTGTGTCTGTCTATCGCCAAGAAAAATAAATAAATAACTAAAAAAAATAATGCAATATATGCAACTACACTAGTATTCATTTCCTCCATTAAAGCTCTTATTTAAACTCAGTAACTCATTAAAATATTAAAATGTAAAAAAGCATAAAATCTGCCCTGATATATTATAATACAGTAAAAAAAAAATGTTTATTATTACACTATTATTACACTATTATTACTGTCTACCGCCCAAAAATAGTGTTTTTCTAGAAAAAGATTCATATTTAAATGGAAAATAATTCTAAAGCTTTTTAATACTTGTTCATTTTGTGATAAAAATTGGTTTAAAAAGTTGTTTTAATAATAGTTGTTAAATAACTCGATGCGTTCTTTCTTTTTTTACTGCACTGCTTAACCCTTTCAGACCCTTTGTCAATTACAATGGACATCGTAAAGTTTTTTTTTGTTGTTTTTGCACAGAACAATGAATAATACCTGTTGTTCATTAGAATCAATAATAAACCAGCCAATGAAACAGTAGCTTAGCCCCGCCCACTGCATTAGACAAATAAAAATCAGCTCTTAAGTTATTAGAGCATGTCAGCACTACAGAACAAATGAGGCAAAGTGACATAAGCTCATTATTACTAATTCTTTGTGATTCAGAAGACTTTTTATCATGTTATGGAATAAAAGTTTTAGTTAATTGGATACATTTTTATGCAGATTTTAAATTAGGATACTAGTGCCTTAATTGTGTTCATTACAGACAGAAAACTGCATTCTTATATTTTTCCATCACTAAAACATAATTCAGGTCTAAAAGGGTTAAGTTGCAGATCAGGAGACAAAAAAAACATGCGATCGGTACGCCACTATATGCAACATACACAAATAAGAGTCTATATTTTTTGCCAGAGCATGCATCGTGATTTTAACTTATTTTAACAAATAAAAACTCATGCAGAGTCATTTCCTCAACATGCCTCTGTTAAACACAGTCGAGCGCTGAAGAGATCTGAGAGATTTAACAGAGCCCGGCGCCACTGAAGCACACTGACGTACATGTGGCTTCAGAAAGGGCCCCAGAGCACGGCTCCATTTAACACAGTCGCAAATCTGTATTCACCACAGATATAAGAAATATGACTCAGGGGTCAATATTACCGCAGCATCTGTTTGCTTATCAAGCTCAGGGTGATTTGCGGAGCGTTTTAAAGAGTGACGGGTTTATGACTCATTCACCTAAGAGCGAAAGCCCTCCGCTATAAACTGTCTGCTCTCAGAGCCATTGTGCTGCGGGGCCGAGCGGGGAAAAGGGCTCAAAAGCCTCCCTGAGCCTCACTCTGAATGTGGGACTCGCCTTCGCTCAACTATTTCCCATCTAATTATAAAGCGATGGTCCGTGCTCCAGCAGCAGCCGCAGGTTTCTGGGAAGGGAAACGGCCTTTGTGGGCAGAGTTTAATTCTGCACTGGAGGACAGAATTCAGGTCACTCAATACCCCTAATGCAGCTCATCTTCAGAGTCGGGGGGAATCGCGTATGTACGCACTGCAACGAAAAAATACTATTTACCGGAAAGAGCCAGCACCCAGTCTCTGCTGCATTCTGCAGGGCTGGGTGAGGAGGAACAGGAATTTCTGTGTCTTTTTTGATGGGGCAACACTGCCACTCAGTGGTGGAGGCTGGCGATGTGCAAGCAGAATTGTGTCTGGGTGTGCGTGTGTATGTATATAAAAATAAAAGTAGTGCATATAAACATGCACACATACAGACAATAAATACACATACACTCACACACCTAACGACCTTTAAATAGGTCTGTCACGATAAGAATTTCTTGTGGACGATATATTGTCTCAGAAATTATTGCGATACATGATATTGTCATTTTAAGTAAGTAATATTAAATGTCACTGACATATCGATAACAGAATAGCATAAAAAACAATTGTACACTTTTTAAAGACAGCAAAAATTGAGTAAATACTTAAACAATTTATTATAATTAGTTTGGGAACTATATACTTATTTCTTTTGCTACTTTTGTCATCTCTATGTTTATGGAGTCACAGTTATTGAAGCATGACTGGGTAAAACATGGTTCGCTGTTATATATGTGAACAAACATACAAATAAACACAATAGATATCGATATCACGATTATCAAAAATTATTGAGGTCATGTTCATTTATTGTACGATAAATCGATTTTGCAATTTTTGTGACAGGCCTACCTTTAAAGAGTTTTATGAGTACCACAAAACACCCATCAGAGATTATTAATCTCCACAACATCTACACATCGCCCTGCCTCAGCACAGCAAGGAACACATACAAGGACAGCGCCTATCCGGGCTTTGAGATGTTGGACTTGTTGCCCTCTGTTACGACCCCTGGTCGTATTGGTTTTTCTTTGTGTGCCCTCTGTGCTGTTTGTTTAGTTTTTAGTTGCAGGACCAGGATTGGTCACCGGGGGCGCACTCTAAAAGGGCTAGAGGAAACCTGACCTGGGAGAGATGTTCAGGGCTCCTCCCCTTTCCTGACCTGGAACAACTTCCTGCTCAGACCAACCCGGCACCTCCATTTTGTATTCTGTGTGTTGCTTTAGTTTTTGCTTTAATATACATTAGTCTTTGGGTAAAGTAGGGGGTGAGTGCCATTTTGTTTTGCTACCTTTTTCTCCTGTTTTGGTGACAGGGAGTCAGGGTAGTTTATGTAATTTGTTTTCTTTATTTTGCAGGTTCAGTTAGTTTTCTGTTTGTTGTTAGTTGTTTTTATTTGTTATTTTGGCCTATGCTCACTCCTGAAGTCATATTCCCTTATTTTTATCAATAAATTCATCCTGTTTTAATTCATTTTTGGTGTCTGGTGTTTGGTCTGGCAGAGGGTCTGGGGAGAGAGCCCACTCTCATTTTCTGTTACGGCCCGACCCTAGACCGGGTCGTAACAGTCAAAACAAGCAGTACAGGTGCATCAGAGCAAGGACAAATTGATTTAAGAACAGTTTCTTCCCAAAAGCTACCGGCGTACTGAACTCACACATGCACTGATCCTTTTGCACTTTCTTCACTTTATATAATATAATAATACTATATTATATAAATAATATTATACAATATATTTTTCCTAATAATATATATATATATATGTTTGACCTGAAAAAAGGAGTGGCTTTTAATATCATTGTAAATTGACGCTGAAGACATTCTATTCTATTCTATTCTACTGTATTAATTCACAATAATTTAGATCTTCGACAAAACCAATAGTAAACAATATTTTGAATTATTCATTTTTTTAATATTGTAATTCATATAGTTTTACATTGTACTAGCCTATGCTTTTTAAAGGATAATTGCTCAAAATATTAAATTACTTTTAAGAGTGAGTGTGCGAGTGTGTATATTGTACCAGCATCAACAGTGTAAGCTGGACTTACCAAACATGCTCCCACCAGCTGAGTAAAATGGTCACGCTTGTGTTTATCCTCCAAACACCCAGTCTCAATATCTGCACAAATTCATAAATAAATAAATAAAGTTAGTTAACAAAAACAAGAATATTACTAATAAAACTTCAGCAAAACTCCTCATTTTTATCTGCATATTTGCTACAGTAAATACAGAGTAAATAGGCTTATGATACAAACAAAGCAGTATCACTGCACATAGCTTGGGCAGCACATCCAATAGATCAAGCATGGAAGTGAGTTTTTTTAAATATTTTTATCTAAATAGAAATTACATTAAAGCAGGGTTGACTTGCCGATATAATCAACATCAGTTATGCAAACACCCAGATGTGTCAAAGTGTGGCACCCACTAAAAACGATATTAAAAAGATAAAGGAAATATGCAAAGATCAAGCATGATCATGTTTTGTCAGCAGAGCCAATATAAAGCCAGTATTTTATTACTAGAACTGCGCAGTATGTCACGGAAATAGGTCTGTATAGGCCTATGACTGCGTCTGCTGCTAATTTCCCAACACTAACTCCGCCCCAAAAATAAACAAGGCTTCAAAAAAGCTTCGGCATTCATCCCAAAAGCTCAGTGACCAAAGACGGAATAAAACAGGAGTACATATTAGCAGTGAGATCAACAAATGAAAAGGATTTCAAGCTCAGAAAGACAGTCATGCTGCACATGCTAACCGTGAACTGCAATCAGTCACAGCAGAGGAGCAGTCATGTGGTATCTAGATACTAACTTTACAGTGAAAAGTATGCTGAAAATGGGTGAATCCCATTTTCCCATAAATGCAGTAGCGCCTGCCGTCTGTTGCACCATTTAAGGTGGAACGGGAAAGTTAGCTAGCTAGCTAGCTACCGAAACGAACTACTAGCGAACTTTTTATGCTTGTTACGAAGAATTCATTTTTAACATGGAAAATACTTTCTTTGGTCGCTTGTTCCGCCATCTTGCCAGTCATTCTCATACCCCTTGGTACGAAGTGTGGGTCTGGAAAATCTCCGTTTGAAGGGCTAACTAGCCCTACCCCTTACCCCTACCACTTCATCCTAACAGGAATCGGGACACCCCTACCCCTTGACGTGCACGCGCAAAACAGAGGGGTAGGGGTAAGGGGTAGGGCCAAGGGGAGAAATGGGATTCACCCAATGTGTCAAAGTGAAGGTAATACTGAATTATTTTGGCTAAAAATGTGATTACACGTTGAGCTACAACTATAGGATCTGTATTTTCAGAGAAGTAGGCTTTTTTCTGTATATATCTTAATATATGTAAATAATTAGCAGCCAATATTGTAGGTTCAGCACAAAAGAAAAGCTTTTAAAACTCAACATTCTGCGATTTATCCAGTTTACTAAAAACAGCCCATCACAGAACACGCATTTACATTCAGAGAAAGATCCTGAGAGATCAAAGCAGCCCAGGGGCTCATTTATGTTTTAAGAGAAGCCAGACTACAAAGGATCTGAGTAAAGTAAGGCAGGAGATTTGCAGACACAAAGCATACAAGCTTCAGCTCCAGCCTCACGTCCAGCTTCAGACTGAATTTATTAATATACACACTAGAGACGCCCTGATCCAGCACTCCTTTATCCCAGTACACTCTACACACTTCTACAAAGAGCTCTGTGTAGTACCGGACAAAAGGTTCTCTGGCTGCTTTTGAGAGGATTTTTAGGAATATACGTGTCTGCATAAATATGACCTAAGGCAAAGTAGATCAAGAGAACACAGTTAACCCCTTATCAGGTCAGCATTTTTGTAAATTTTCTGCCTAATATTACATACCTAAATCTTGAAGATTTCTATTCAAGCATTACATAATAAAAAGGTTTCATGTTGGATAAGAAACATTACTACAAATTCTAATTGTAATAGATTATTTGTTTTTTATTTAAGTAAATCTGCAACTTTAAAAATATAATAAATAATAATAAAATTGGCTCTTAACTGAACTTTTTTCCTAAAGTTTTTACATATATTTTTAAACCTGCAGAATTTGGGTTGATTCCTGTTACTGATCTGGAATTATTAAGTGGAGTAGAGAAAAAACAGGCAGCTTCTCCAAGTGTCCTGTAGGAAATGTATTTTTATATATTTATTTATTTTCTTATTTAACAGGGATAATGCACATTGATCAACCTTTCAGTTTCTAAATCTAATCACGTTGAATGAGGGTGTATCGTTACATCCCTATAAACTAGGCTGTAAGCTTTGCATTGAAAAACATGAAGAAAAAACGAACACACACCTCTATATTAGATACTTACCAAGTACACAGAAAACATCAGCTAAAATGGATGGCATATCTTCTCGCAGTTCCTGAAAGAGAAAAACAACTGGTATGAGTTCCTTGCTCATATAAATACAATAGTCACAGTTTGCAAATGGGTCAATGGGCACTGGGTGATGTATGGGTTTAGGGGCGGGGCAGAAGGAAGAGCCGGTTGGCTGAGCTGCAGCTGTAGCAGTAGGAGCAGGGGGGTGGTATTATTGACTAACTCTATATTGATTAATTTGTATATTGTGGGTGTCTGAGTATCAAAGTCCACATTTCATCCACGAGGTTAGGAAATGTTTAAAAAAAAGTTAAGCATGACTGACAAGTTTCATGAAAAAAATGGTTTAGGGTTTAGTGCCTCTTTAAGAACTAAATTCCACAACAAGTCGAGCTTCATGAGAGATTCCAAAGCCATTTGCTTATTTTATAAAGATGTAATTCTAGTGAACATTGTGCAGCATTTCTACTGGCTGCTGGACAGAAAGCTAATACAAAAGAATACCAATGGATGCACTCTCCCAGAAAGTCAGAGGAGGAAGAGGGTAATCCATCAGAAAGCAGACTTCAGCTTTACTTAGAACGGTAGTTTCATCATTCCTGATAAAGTGTCACAACAGCAGCAAAACCAATCTGTGGAGCTCTTTTGCTTCCACGCACCGCAGATGAAAGCAGCAACTACTGCAAGAACACGCACTCCGGGTGTGATCAGAAACGCTCAAAACCGAGTGTGACACCTACAAGACATCACGTTTCACATCTTCCCTTCAGTGTGTCGGAGTTGGAATACGTCTTCACTACTCAGGTAGTGTGAGGAATTTTCTGCATCGCTGAATTAAAATGAATGCAATACCTGTGCTAGTTAACAAATAGACTAAATCTAGTGACTGCATGAACCCAAGCCCAATCAAACCTGACAAAAACTTTAGATCTATCCGGACAGGATTCGTTTCTCAGGGGGTTCTGGGGTAATTTTCTATTTTATGTTTTTTTTTTATCCTCTGTGATTTTATTCCCGTCCAGAACGATCATGTAGGTGTTTTATTTCTCAGATGTCCTCTGAAAAAATTACAGGCTGAATTATCTACTGTTTTTCTCTGAACTCCGTGCTCCTCCGGTAATTTTAGTCCCGTCCGGACGCACATCTCTGAGTTTCGTCTCCTCGCCTTTAATAAAATAGATATTTGTCCACTGCCGCACACCGTAATTACACTTTTGGCGCGAAACGGTTACCACGGAGATCCACGTACAAAAAAAAAAAAAACAAAACAGCGAGTGGAAATGGAGGAGCTACTGAACACTACTGATGTCATGTGACCGAGAAAAAAAAAAAAAAACTCACTGGTCCTCCTGTTTTTTCAATTGTAGTCCGGATGCAGGAGTTTTATCACTAAAGACACTTATTATACCAAAATAGACCTGAACAATAACATAATTTATAACTACTTTCCTCTACTCTAATATAATTAACAATGTTTTAAAATATAAAACACTTTCTGAACACTTTTTTTTTTTAAACCATATAGAACATAAGTGCAAAACATGCAAAATATAAAGTCAAGTGCGTATTACAAGTGGAGGAGTTCACACGTGCAGTTGTAAAATACTTTTTTACATCATTTTTGGATGATGGATTAAACAGTGCTGCTTGGGATGCGAATACTTTTGCAAGTAGAGTAGAGCTGTAGAGCTGATAACAGCTAATCTGTTCTTTTTTTGTTTTCAGACTATGATATTAAGATGATGTAACATCCTAATTTAAGATAAAACCATTTAGGACAACAATTACATATAAAAAGTCACACAAGTTACGTTTTTCCAATCAAACATCTGCACAAATTACACCCAAAAGATAGAAAAAGGTTCTTAACTTTAAATGGAAGTCGAAGCCCAATGATCTTATTTTTTAGTTCAAGAATTTGACCCAATACTAAGGACAGCTGTCAGAATCCCATTATGTCAAAAAAGAGAAAAGTGGCGTGACAGCGACAATATCAAGCCTACTGCATCTTTAAACACAAGCGATTCAAACAGCATAGCGAAAGCTCTGCCTCCCCCAAGACAAGTCAGAGCCTTACCCCATACAGCAAGATTACAGTAATGCTGTGAATATTTAATGCACGTCTTAAAAAATTAACAAGCCGCAGAATAAAAGCAAAATGGCCAAACGCCTGCCTTCTCCAAAAAACACAGAACAACTTCAGTTAATGTGTTCTAGGAGTCTGTCGTTTTACAGAGCTTGGATAAACACGGAGTCTAATTTTAAATTAAAGCTGCAAGATAGAGATGTAAATGCGATGCAACATGCGATCATTTCTGATTAAAACAGCGCATTTTAAACTGTGTAGCCTGATTTTATGTTAAATTAAACAGAAATCGAATCCCATGTTTAAAGGGGCTCTAAGACCCCTGATTTTAGCTGACTCCACCTTCAGCTCAAATTTGGAAAAAGCAAAAAAATTATGAGTAGCAGTTTGGGAGGGGCACCGGGTGATGTATGGGTTTAGGGGCTTTAGTGGTTTAGTGGTTTTAATAAACTAGCTGAAAATAATGTGTGTTTAAACAGTGTTTTTGTGCACTTTCAAAGCTCTCGTTTTAAACAATCAAGGCCCTCAGAATTCTACCAGTGAAATGTGGAGCTACTTTGAGTTTGCTAATGGTGTCAAAAAAGTGATTTCTTTGCATGGGCAGTTCTATGCCCCCATCAGTAGTATTGTAAGTCAATTTTGGGTCTGCTGGTCAGCACTGGGCACAAATAGCTGGGCCACACTGGCCGAACACTCACCATAACATCGGCCAGAAGGCTGGCGGCCACATCAACCTTGAGGCTTCCCTGGACGACATTCCAGCAAAGCTCGTACAAGGCCGTCTGGAGATCTGTGGTACAGAAGACACTGGATTAACCACACAAAAAAAACACCACAAATAGAACATCTAATCACAATATGGCAATATGTAAACCAGAACTATTTTTAGAAAGTGTTTTTAAAGTGTGCAAACTGAGTTCTCAGTTATTTTGGTGAAACTGGCAGAAGAAAAAGCACAAGAACTGCACAACCCAAGTAATACGCATTACTTAAAGTCCTGAGTTTCCCAGATTGCCCAGAAATGCATGTGTAAAGCATATCCTTAAGTGGTGGCTCAAAACACAAATAAGAACTCCCTACTGTAAAAAAATGCCCATCAATTCTCACATAATGCTGCTTTAAATCAGTTAGATCAACAAGATCAAGAAAAAGATATATATATAAGGTACATTTTAGACCTAAATCAGTCATTCAGATGCATCACATTTATACTCTGCATTGAACCAACGTAAACAAACCAATTATCTTATTCAAAACAAATGTGTGAGAACAATATTGCAGAGTATGACATGTAGTGCTTGTGAAAGCAAGTCACTCAACAGTTTCATTTTTAACCTGGCTTCTACGACAACAGACTAATAACATCGGCTACATGCTGTCTTTAAACAAAAATCAGAAAGCCTTTTAGTAGTGTGGAAAGCTTAAGTCACATTAGGTTTTTATTAGTTTTTTTGTTTTTACTAACAATTTTAATTAATATTAATATAAGGAATGCACCAACACACCTGTGTTCTTTCTGATACTGAATCCAGACTTTCACACCAATCATACCAATACAAACTACAATCTTGTACATTTATAACTCACTTTACTTATAACACACTGGTCTTATACTTCTATATATTTATAGCAAATACTAAGCTGAAAAGAACAGTTTTTAGAATCTTTTGAGTAACCATATTTGAAAATTTCCCAGTTATGAAAAATTTTAAATACCGTAACACATGCAAGTATGGAAGTATAATAATCTTACATCTGATATAATAAGCTTAATGAATACCCTGCTGGTGTCAGTCACAAATCATCTAGTGGCACACATGTAGCTTTGCATAGTGAATCTGTACCTGGTTCAGGGCATAGGTGCTGTCTACTGCATCATTAAATCTGATACTGTGTGTAAGGGCTAGTACAGGCACAGATATCGACTGGTGCAACATTAGTATTATTTATTAATCAGAGATAATTTGCTGGCAGACTATGTGATCAAGGCATCTTTAAAACGCAATCATTTTTCTGCGTTTATTCTTGTACTCACCTTTAAGGAACACTTCACTGCTGGGTTTCCCTGCCAGGTCCTGGCATAACTGTAGGCTGAGAATGAAAAACAAAAAGCAGAACTTTAGAGAAAGCATGCACTCCCAGCTTCCAATACAAACAGAAAAAACACATTACGAAACAACACACAGAGCTTTACATACAGTATATTGGACATCTGCTTATTTTTTTGTATTTTTTTTTGCCAAATCATGGGAATTTTTGTTCATGTATTTATCATGATTTTCTGGTGTAACCTCACTGGTTACCAATGGTTTCTACTAGATTTTGAGGCCCTACTGTGAGGATATTATTGCATATATGCATATGCGCTAGGAGGTGTGCCATACTGTATCATAAGCAGTAATATCACAAACATTTTTGAATGTTAAGATTTTTGAATGTTTGAATGATAGCTGAAAGCATTCATAAGACAAGAACAACTATTCTGAAAGCTTCTACTCAGAGTTCTTACAGAGTTCTGTAGCTTTAGATAAGGCGTAACAGGAACGTGCAGCACTGCTAACCAGTGCCAACGCAGGCGAGCATCTGTTTATCTGAAGACTATCGTCTCTACAGCAGCTTCTCAAGAACTTCCAACCATTCAAGATCTCAGCACACGCTCCCGTTTAGTGCAAATGCACTGGATAGCTTTGTACAGTCATGTCTCATGCGAGAAATGTGGGGGTCACTCAAAGAATAAACTGCTGTGTTCAATTGAGGCACGTATAGATAATACACAAAACGTAAAGAATGCTCTAAAAATAAGTAGATAAAAATGATACATAGATTTTTTTTAAATGTGATTTTTAAAAATATTTTTGCAAGGTGATACTTGTGTACAAATCTGGGTGAACGTTCACTGTTTGACAAATAGAGATTATATATTTCCCTAAAAGTACCAACAATTTCAGAGCATCACCCAACTGTCACAAATCTGTATGCAAACATAGATAAAACCCATATAATCATTTATATCAACAAGCTTATTAAAGACTCAAAAATTGTAATCTTTAAATTAAGAAAAAAATACATAAATAAAAGTTTCAGACAAAAATGTCACTGAATCGTTAGCCATAACTAGGACTGTGCAATATGATGCTATTTTATCATGCCTTTAAAAAAGTTGAATTTTAATACTGAGCTTAAGGTTCAGATTGGTGTATCTCATTCACTCTGTAGTTTACTAAAACAACTCAAAAAAACAAGAAAACAAAGGAGAGAGGAGTAAAAAAAAAAAGAGAGTTAGCTTAACTGTGTGTACATCTCTAAATAAAACTGATATAACCCTAGATCCTGCTAAATGAGTGAACTATATCATGGAAGGACATAAAATTATATGCTCTAGTTTCCAGATTAACACTTAAAATAGCTAATGTGAGAATCAATCATAGTTCACACAACATGAAAAGTATAATGGGTGGGGAAAAAAACCCACCCCCCAAAGGAACATAATAATACATAAAATAGACAGATATATTACTGTTGAAAATAGATATATTACTGTTGAAGTATTATTGCAGAGGCAAATTAAGGTTTTTAAAAACCTTTATACCCAGATAAGCTAACTAATGTAACCTACACTACTGAACCTGTTGGCGGGGAACAGACTGCCATCTTCTTAACACTACATATCAGCTAGCTTGGCTATGCTAACTAGCTAAATCTCTGAGTTTAAATCGTTTTGTTAATATGCATTACTAAATAGCTAGCTATATTTTTTCAGATTTTGTATGTTTTATTAACCACTTACCTGGCTACATCTAGCCAACGTTTTATTAGTTAACGCTAGCTGGCGAGGCAGGCTACTGGTAAACATTGTGACTTCGCTAGTTAACTAGCTAGATAGCAAAAAAAGCTATTCTTATGCGAATGTCAAACACTGTAGACAATACAGCTATAATATAATAAACAATAATTAAAACGCCAAACTAGCTAAACTAACGCATGTCCTCATATAGGTTATATCTAGCTTAGCTAAAGCTAGATAACTTTAGCTACAATACCGTTACCTAAAGAAGCAAGTTGTCTAGCTAGCTAGCTGGCTATCGGGCTAACACTTAGAGTAGCTATGATAACAGACAAGTATTTATATCTATGACTATGATTAACGTTAGCTAGTTAGGCTAGCTAGCAGATACATAAACTATATAACGTTACACCACACAGCTAACCTATGTTAGCTTAGCTTACTAACGTTAACTAACTAACGTTAACTAACCATAGTAACCACAGCTCATCAACACTGCAGGAGTTAGCATTAGCTAAGCTATCTGGGGTAGCTATACTATGTTATCTAACTAACTGTTAGCTAACCTATAGAGATCATAAACGTAGCTAAGCTAGGATAAGCTAAGATTAGCTAAGATAGCCTGCCCGGTAGCCACAGCACGGCATTCACACGCAGCTCACAGCTAGCTATTCAGCTAATGCTAATGCTAATGGTAAAGCTAACGGACTGAGAGGCAGCGAGTGAACCGGAGACCCGAGCAGAAGCGATAATGCAGTTAAAGTAGCTGCACTTTGTTCCCCGGTCTCCGTCCCCAGATACTCCTCACAGGGAAGGACACGCGCCACAAATCTCGCTCATACCGAAGCCTGAGAAACTTTTACTCACAAATCATTTTTTCCTGATTTTTCCCAGTTTTTGATCCAGTCAGTAGGGAGGACCGACGCCGCCATCTTCCCCAACACAACCGTGCTCCGCCCGGATGTTGAGCGGCACAGCAGCGGGTCACCGGGGCGGTATAAACACGGGCATGCCGGGAAGCCGACTGGAGGATGGAGCAGTGAGCCAGTGTGCTAAAAGAGCTTGTGGTAAAAAGTGTGAAAAATATCCACATTTATTACTCTGTAGGTAAAAGTATAGGTACTAGGGTTAAAGTGTAAAAGTATTGGTTTCTAAACTACTGAAACTGCACATAAAGTTACAATTTGAGACAGAGCAGAGCAAAACGTATTATCACTCAAAGAACATGTTATTTTTTAGTATTTTCCCATCAACAGTGGAATTGATGGCAAAAGAAAAACTTTGCAAATGTGTATTAAATATTTATTTTTTATGCTATATGCCGACAAAGGTATAACATATAATACCCCCTTCCCCAGAATGTGCAGCAGCTTCATCCACCAGGCAGTCAGACTCCTCAACACACAAAGACGGAGCAACTTTTCTTTTTCATCTTGGTTTATTTATAGGTTTTTAATGTTTTATCTTTTTTTTAAACTCTCACTCTGAGAGAGCCCTGCACAAGAATTCCAATGTGTCTAGTTAGATAGATAGATAGATAGATAGATAGATAGATAGATAGATAGATAGATAGATAGATAGATAGATAGATAGATAGACAGATAGATAGATACTTTATTTATCACAAAGGAAATTTCGGACTGTAGTCTGTTCACAAATAAAAAATAAAAAACCTTGAATCTTAAGAGTATACATGTAAAAGTAATGTAATTGGAAAAAATCCTTTAAGTACAAAAGCTTACGCAGCGCCACAGGGTCCTATAGTGCACTACTCCCCAAAACACATTTTTCTTAATTAAATTTTCCCACGCCTTAATAAGAAATGCCCACCATCTTGTTCCCACACCTACTCAATTAACTTGTTCCCATGCTTTAATAACCTAATGCGTGTGGACAAGATAATTAGGGCGTGTAAATTAGATAATTAAGCTGTGGTTTTACATGATGTCACCTTAGGGGCTCCGTACGACAGTGACAAAATGTAACATTTATCTTTATTTCCTTTATTCATTATTGGGCTGTTTGACTTTTATTCTGAAATGTTTTTTGCTTCCGTCAGCATCAGCACGGCTCAGCCAATAGGAAAGTTCCAGAGAGTTTCCTGCGCTGCTCGGCTCTCAGTGCGGCTCCGCTGCAGAGATGTTGGTTAAAGTTTGCGCGGCTGTGTTTTTAGCAGCGCTGCTCTCCGCAGTGCCGGCTGACGGACAGAAGAAGAAGGAGGTCAGTTTCTGATTAATTCTGAATTGTATCCGCAGGAACACAAAATAATCCAGTTACTCAGCCGAGCTGCAGCGGGGGCTGAGTGCGCCGCTATGCTAAGCTAAACGAAACTATGCTAAGCTAAAGTAAAGTGAGGGAGTTGTTTCTCTGAGCTGCTGCAGCTTCACTTCAGCAGAACACTGTGTTTTTAATACAGATTTGTATTAAAGAAATGCTGTAGAGTGTCTTGTTTAGCTTGTGGCATAAAGTGTATATAGTTAGCCTAACTAGCTTCAGTTACAGACAGACCAATCAACCAACCGCCAATAAGGAAATTAAGCCAGGTAAAGACAGCGTCAGTTAATTTAGTTATTTAGATAGTGTTTTCTGCATTTTCATATCAGAGCAAGGGCTGTGTGTTCTCCACTATGGGCAAAAATATATAGCAAAAATACATTTAACTGTATCATTAAATGCCTTAACATTTTTGTAATTATCTTTAGTTTAACTGTGTGTTTGTGTTTTCATAACAGATATTAAATGATTCTGTCTTAATCCTCTATTGCATCCTCTAAACCCTTGTTAATTCATGTGTTTGTCTATTTATTCATTTGTTTGTTTCTGGAATGATTCACCACACAAATAAAGTCAGCTACAAAGATTCTACTAGGACACTACACTATGGACAGAAATGTGATTTAAAGCCATGCATTTAAGAAATTAAATAATTAGAAATTAAAACAACATATACCTGAATAATAGCAATAAAGACAATTCTTACATTGCGTCTCTGTCGTATGGAGCTCCTAATGTGACATGTTAAAAAATTAACTTATTAAGGCATTAATGTGAATGAGTGAGAATGTTGACTTAAAAACAGTGGTTTTATTATTAATTTGTTGATTATTACTTATTTGTAATGTTTAACATATAACATAAAATTTTTATGTGTGCATTTAAAAAAAAAATGAATCACTGCATTTTAAAAGTGCCACTAAATTAATATACCATCATTGTATCAGTGTAATAATAATAATAATAATAATAATAATACCTTAAACTACAATAATAACATTTATCACAGTTATTTTAAAGACAGTATATTGACCCAAAGAATTATATCCGAAATCATATCAGATCTATTAGCTATATAATACGAGCCATGAATTTAGTGTCAACACACTGCCTTGGTCCATTAATAAATAATCAAAATAAATAAATAATAAAATGATCTCCATCGAAGAGCATCTACTGTCTGTGGTCGGAAACTACTGATGAAGATTTCCAGGGTGCGGCCAATTGTGGTCCAGTAGTGCTTCCTTTCCATTAAGGGAGCAACAGCGTATGCAGCACTGATATAATGATAGTACAATAAACCATTACCATTGTTTTAATGTACAATAAAGCTTATTGAAAAAAAGATATTTAGACATATAAAATTATGTAAATATAAGGGAGCAATAGGTTATGCAGCAGCTCATGGGTTACGTGGCGTTTTTTTTTTTTTTTTTTTTAATAATATATTGTCCTTGAAATAATTGTGATGAACAATAGTATTGTGATTTTTAGGCATTATCATTATTATTCCACTGATGTAATGATAGTATAATAAAACAATTCCACTGTTTTAATGTGCAATAATGCTTGCTTACTAATAAAATAATAATATATAGACACATAACAAATAGCGTAAATAAATATTAAAAATAAAACCACTATTTTTAAAGTCAACATTCTGGCTCATTCACATTAATGTGCTCTTCTTGGTTATTATACACAAAGAGAAATATTGAGGCCAGTGAGAATTATT
Source organism: Astyanax mexicanus (assembly GCF_023375975.1). Lineage (NCBI taxonomy): Eukaryota > Metazoa > Chordata > Actinopteri > Characiformes > Acestrorhamphidae > Astyanax > Astyanax mexicanus. The sequence continues at coordinate 1,245,291 of NC_064417.1, forward strand.
GAGGATATGTCTGTGAATTGTATAATAGTAAGTATTTAAGGCAGATATTATAAGAGGTCTAGTAGCTGAATATTCCGTTATCGTTGATTAATCTCTGAAAACAAAGTGATAGAGAAGTTGTGATCCTAATTTAGCTGAATTTCTCCCCAGACTCTCGTCTCGGAGAAGGTGGGTCAGATGATGGACTGGGCCAGTAAGAGAGCTGTGATCCGGCTGAACGGGGAGAAGTTCCGGCGTTTTGTCCGAGCGCCTCCACGTAACTACTCTGTGATCATCATGTTCACGGCGCTGCAGCCGCAGAGACAGTGCGCGGTGTGCAGGTAAGCACTCGCTCTGATTTAATTTCAGCTTCAGGTAAAATCCCTGATTCTAACCTGATGCCCGTATGTCTCACCTTTGACTCTTTATATGCTTTGTGTTGTTCAGGCAAGCAGATGAAGAGTACCAGATCCTCGCAAACTCCTGGAGATACTCCAGCGCATTTACCAATAGAATTTTCTTTGCTATGGTGGATTTTGATGAGGGCTCTGATGTTTTCCAGATGGTAAGCATGGCTTTCCTCTATGCTCTCAATCAGTGGACTGATTATACATTATTATATTGCCAGAAAAACTGTGCTGTACAGTATAGGGTTGCAGCAGTACGAGATTTTCACAGTATGATAACTGTCTTAGAAATACTGCGGCATCACAATTTGTCTTATTTATTATAGTAACAATAAGTTGAAACATATATATATTTTTTTATGAGTTATTGTAGTTGGCGTTTTCCATTTTACAGACAGCTATGTTCATAATGTCTCCTTAAAAAAATTGCAGAAATGTGAGCATGTTGAGATTGAAAATCCAAATCAGTGTGAAAGAACCTAAACCACACTACTCTATTATAAAATGCCCCTCTCCCAAACACGCAGAGAAATGCCATCATTTTAAACAAAAAATTAAATCATGATTCTTTAGAGAATAATTAAGTGTGATTTTAACACTATTCATTTCTAAGTGATTGACACCACTAATATAATGTAATTTTGGCAATCGAATTCAGATTATTTTATTTACATTTAATGTAAATTTATAACGACTACGGCTGTCTACTTCCACTGAAAAACATAAAAAAAAATCTCTATTATTTGGTCTCTGTCTTACTTTTCATTTTACTTAAATAGCTATGTAAAGCATCTAAGCTATTTTATATCTTATATAACTTATAATCACCTTCTTCTTCTTCTTGTTTCTGCTTGTTTCCTTGTTGCTGTGTTTAAAATTGTGGCTAAACTAGATTTTTGTATTAATCCTTCGATTAATTGAAGTAACTTGCTTTTCTTTAAAGTAAATACAAATTAAATAGATTCTTTACTTTAAAGGTTCCAAGTCGTCATGCGATGAGGAAAAAAATCATTTATAGGAGAAATGTATAGGATAATAAAAAGTTATATAATTGCAGCACAGACTCATAATCGATTCATAATCGAATCAAATTGTAAAATGCCTAGAGATGCCCACGCCTAGCATACAAACCAGCAGTCTGTTCATCTTTGGGAAAATGTTTCAGATGTGTGACATCAGCCAAGTATATGAGTACGCCTTAAATTTATAATTGAAATCTCTTCCTCAGCTCAACATGAACTCAGCACCAACCTTCATCAACTTCCCATCCAAAGGGAAGCCCAAGCGCGCCGACACGTACGAGCTGCAGGTTCGAGGCTTCGCTGCTGAACAGCTCGCCCGCTGGATCGCCGACAGAACTGACGTACATGTAAGAATTAATGCAACAGTCACCACTATCTTAGCCCACTTCAGAGGTTTGGTACTTCCACTGAGACAAGCTGAACTGCTTGAATTTTTGCACCAGGAGTAAAGCAGCATAAAGTTATCCAAAAGCAGTGTGTAAGACTGGTGGAGGAGAACATGATGCAGAGATGCATGAAAAAAAAAAACAGTGATTTAAAAACCACCAGGATTATTCCACCAAATATTGATTATTTCTGAACTCTTAAAACTTTATTATTATGAACTTGTTTTCTTTGCATTATTTGAGGTCTGAAAACTCTAAGTTTTTTATTATTTCAGCCATTTTTTTTTTTACCTTGAACTTCTATCTCCTCTATTGCTAAAGTATATATTATTATTTGTCACTATAAGTCACTTTGAATAAAAGCGGCCGCTAATCTATGTTACAAGCAAAATAATCCAATATTATTAACTTTCTGTTTGTTTCTCCCCCACAGATCAGAGTTATAAGACCCCCTAACTATGCAGGGCCGCTGATGCTCGGCTTGCTTCTGGCTCTTATTGGAAGTTTGGCGTATTTACGGCGTAATAATCTGGAGTTTCTCTACAACAAGAACGTCTGGGCTTTTTCTGCGCTGGTCAGTATTTTTGGTATTTTTGGACAAATTTGTATATGAATGGAAATTAATGGCAATTCATGATTTCATTTAATTTAATTAGATTTAATCCAGTTTTGACTAAGTGACCCAAGATGCAGTTATAATTATATAGCCAATAGGAAAGTTAAACATAATTAAGTCTTCTTATGTTTATTATATTGTCCCCATATTTATCAAATGAGTTTTAATCTTCATATTAAAAACCTTGTGCATTTTAGACCTCTAGTGTTACCCAGTCTTAAATGCTTTATCCTCCTGATGCTTATCTTTTATTTTTTATTTTTTAACCTCTTAAAAATTATAATATAATAATTAAAATTGTTATCCAAGTTTATATCACATAAATTAACTATATTTGTTTACTACCTCAATAGCCTTTAAAAAACAAATACCATTTTTTCTTCTATTATTTTATACTTTATATATATATATATATATATATATATATATATATATATGGTACATCATATTGAGTATAATGTAATCTGCAGCTTTCTATTAGAATTAATTGGTACAGTTTACAGTTTTCAGTCAAATAACAAATAATAAACAAAAATAAGTATTTATTTAAGTCTGTTTTTGTCTGATTTTGTAAGTTGTACTTTCTCTTTCTCTTTATTTTAATACTTATTGCTATTTTTTTAGTGAAAACCTATTATACTTTAATTTATTTAATATATACAATAGTTTGCTTAGAAAATATTATAATTTTTATTGTTATCATGGACAGTTATATCATATCGACCACTCCTGTGTGTTTATCTTTACAAGGAAACTATAGTAAACTAGATTTTTTTTTTACTGTATACATTGAAAATTTAACCATAATGATTTTTACACAAGCAGATCACATATGTTTTACCTATGGTTATATATTTTACATATTTAATTTTCATAAATTATTTGATAATGAATGAAATATGGAGCTAATTTTTATTAGATAGAGCAACAGAGACGGGGCAGCCCCAAGGGCAGCCTTTCTATTTTACGCAAATAGATTTCCATTAAGCAAATATATTTTCCTGAATAAGGTGTGTCAGTCAGGTATTTAAATCTCCTGGTGAGTAATGCGTTGAAATGTGTCAATAGATCATTGTGTGATAAACAAATGTGCCCTTTTTGAGCAGTGGATAGCTAAGAATAGGGATGAAGTATTGATAGGGCATGTATAAATTAAATAATAATAAAAATATATGTTTATATACATATTTATATAGTACAAGACTATATAGTTTCTTGAATGTTTATATATTACATGCTCAGGTTTTTGTTTTATGTTTAAATTGGTCAGAACAGTGTAAAATTGGCAGAATACTATAAAATGCTTCCACAGCCAAATACTTATAAGCCACCGTTAAATTCAGCACTGTTGCATAAAGAAATTGACTGTAATGTAAAATAACCTGAATTCAGTCCACCTTTACTAAACAAGATAATTGATAATAATTGATCATTGATAATTAATTGATAGGAATTTGTTCATTTGTTCTGTAGTGTTTTGTTCTGATCATGACGTCGGGTCAGATGTGGAACCACATTCGAGGACCTCCGTATGCTCACAAGAACCCCAGCACTGGACAAGTGGTTAGTTCCCTCTTTATATTGCTAATATATAAAGATATAAAGGAACAAAAATGAAAATGAGTGAGTTCAGGATAAAAGCAGATGTACGTTTCTGCATCAGTTTTTATGTTTTGCTTGTTTTGTTTTCCAGAGCTACATCCACGGCAGCAGTCAGGCGCAGTTTGTGGCGGAGACCCACATCGTCCTCCTGTTCAGTATCCTTCACATTTAAGACCACAGGACACTCAGAAAACAGCAATCACTTAACCTTTGTAAGTTTTGGAAAAAATATAAATATCCAGAAAGTTTTGGAAAAGTCATGAAAATTTTTCTACAAATCTGTATTTCCATTTATCAACAAAGAGAATCTATTTTGAGACAAAGATAATTCAGTAATTTAGCCCTAAATAATGTGCTCTCAGGATCTGACACACATTATATTGTTAAAGATTGTGTGTCAGATTCATTTTAGGTCTAAAATAATTAATTTCGATTATAGTTTTAGTTGTGTTTTATGTGTAATATACCACTGTAATGACAAGGGACCTGAAATCACTCTTTTTTTCACAAGATTTATTTCCTCAGTTATTAAGGTTAAAAGAATAAAGTAGATCATCCTCTGCAGTCGTTCAGTTCACAGCTCCTTAACCCTCTGATTCAGACGCGGCCGTTACTTTAGGAATGGTGCTTTTACACGAGGCCGCGACCTCAGACATGGACATCGGGAAGAGGAAAAGTACGTCATCCCATCACTTCCATTCATTATTAACCATATCAGCATATTTAGTAAATATTTAGTAAATAAATGTATTTATTTATTTATTTTTTTTATACAGTTTTCTTAAACAGTTTTCTTTCAATTTTTTATACTACCCCTTTGAAGGGAGAATATAAACAATACAATATGAAGATAAATACAAATGGGTAGTACAGGAAGAGACAAAATGTAAATGAATGTTATATATATATATATATATATATATATATATATAAAACATTCATTTACATTTTGTCTCTTCCTGTACTACACATTTGTATTTATCTTCATAAAGTGGCAAAGTGGCACCTTGTGGATCTGCTCGACAACCTTTGTTCCTGCTTTATTTTTATATATATATATATATATAGATAGAAAAATAAGGCAGGAACAAAGGTTGTCGAGCAGATCCACAAGGTGCCACTTTGCCACTTTATACCACGAGTTACATCATTGTGCACAGTGCTAATTATTTCAAAGTGAGATCCATATATTCCAGTATTTTATAAAGTGATTCAATCTCTCAAGTTGATCTATTTATTTTAATTTATTTTGTTTTAAAATGTATTAATAATGTTTTCTGTGTCTCTCTGTGCTCCAGTCATGTGTGTTGCTGGAATTGGACTGGTGATGCTCTTCTTCAGCTGGTTGTTGTCCATCTTCAGGGCCAAATACCATGGATACCCTTACAGGTAGAGACTGTCCCCATGATAAAAGAGATTATAGCTGAGAGGAAATGTGACCGTGGAGTCAGTCAGTTGAGCACAACTTCACTAAAACTTCACTAAAACTCTTTTTAAATGCACTAAACAGTAGTGGTGTTAAATTCGAAGCTCAGAATCAAACTTAATCGATTTATTTGAATCACAGTGTTTTGATACACCCCTTTATACTCATTATTATGTTTCATTATAACACAAGTTCTAGCAAAACTGCCCCATATAGTATAACATCTTCATTTAATGTTAATTTCATTGACATTATAGACAGATTCAGTTCACATATATTTATAAACCTGAGCTTCAAACACATAAACACAAAGAATTTTGAAGTTTGGCCCTGTTTCAAAGTTTGAGACTATATAATACATTTTTTTACATAACTTTCATTAGTTTTAGAAGGCAAAAGACAAGAGGAGTGAGGCTTTGTGTGTATTTATTCATATATTTATTTTTATTGATTTAATTGTAGTTTTTTGTGATTGTTTAATGCTTATTACATTAACATTACATGTTTTTCTGTCTCTCCTTTTTTTCCCTGCAGTTTCCTCATCAGTTAAATGCAGACCTTAGGAATACTGCAGACCTTCGACAGGAGATTAATTTATCAAGAACCAAATTTTAAGCCGGAGCTTCTGCAGTTTAAAGTGCCTTATTGGTTTATAGTAAAGATTTAAATAGGATAATTTTCCTCTTTTTGTATTTTTTTTGTTTGTTTGTTTATTTTTTGTCCCCTTCTTTGATTGTGCTATTTTTTTGTTCTGTTTTTTGTTTTTGTTTTGTTTTTGTTTCCTAATTTAAATGAATGTGGAGAATATTTACAACAGATTCTACATTTTTTAAAGTTTTTACCAGGACAGAGATTTTGGTAACTTCTTTGTCTGTGTGTTTCTTATGTTCCTTGTTAAATCAGACCCACCACATGTACAGCTTGCTGGTGAATGCATTGTTAACGGTGGGGTGTTTGGTACGTTATTTCACTTCCAGTCTGTGTCTGGCTGGATTAAAAAGGCAAAAGCTCAGAAGATGGAAGATGGAAGATGCATGAGGGCAAGCAAAGTGCTTTCCATTCTACCTCCTGACCAGTGTACATACTGAGTGTTCCAAAGTGGGAGAGAAGCAGCACTGAAGAATCTGTTCTTCAGTTTAAAGTCTGGGGGAAAATGAACGTGCGAAATCGGGCTTTGTGTTTTACTGAGGTGTAAAGTATTAAGATCATCTAATCCATTGGAGTTACGGTTTAAAGTGGTATTTTCGTTGCAGTCTTCTGGTGAGTTTAACGTTGGGTTACAGCTCTCGTGGTGAACCCGCTCGAGGTGAACCCGCTCGTGGTCAGTGTGACACAAAGTGAGTTTTCTGACTATGCTGAATTTCTAGGTGCTGCTCTGTGTAATGCCTCAGGTGATGTTTCCATTAAAAGTGCCTTAATTGCCAGCCAGTGCTTGTTTTGTGTGATTTTTATTATTTTATTTTTTGCTTTTCTGCAGATGCTTGGAGAGAAATGCAGTTTTCTAACACTAGATGGCAGATTTGGCTTTCTCTCTATAAAAACCCCACCATTTATTTTACTCTGAGATAAGCAGATGTTAAAACCTGTGATTATTTGAGTTTAAATATGTTTAGAGAAATAGAGCAGCTGTAAAAGTATTACTTATTTCTTATTAATATCTATATATTTTTAATTTAATTTAATTTATTTTTTTCCCCCCATTTTCTCTCACATTCACTCAGCCAATTACCCAGCTACTCTTATCACTAGTGATGCCCCGACATCAGGAGGATGAAGACTAGCACACACCTCCTCTGATACATGTGAAGTCAGACTCCGCCTCTTTTTGAGCTGATGCTGATGCTGTAGCATTGCCTTGTAGCATCACAGCGCTAACGCTCGGAGGAAAGCGCAGCGACTCGGTTCTGATACATCAGCTCACAGACGCAGCTTTGTGCTGATCCACATCACCCTAGGAGTGATGAGGGGAAAGGGTGTAATGTGTGTTTCTATGTTTTTTTTTTCTGAAAAACTTTTTTTTTTTATTATTATTATTTTATTAAAGTGTGAAAGTGTTATCATGCAGCAGATTCTTAGCGAGGCTTGATTATTTCTGCGCTCACACAGGCTGTAAATTAGTATGATGTAAATTTGAGGTAGATATCACAAGTCAGTGCCGTGATTACTCATAATCTAACTATGCTAATAACAGTACAGTATAACAGTATCTATGCTAATAACACCCAGTGAGTAATAGTTTCAGCTCTTTGAGGGAAAGGAGGAGACCAACAAATTACTGATCAACTTAAAGCTTATATTTTAAAATAAAGATATTTTTTCAACCTAAAAAACTGATAAGAACCTTTTAAGAATCTTTATAAGATTTTAATCTTTATTAAAAGTTTGTAAGAAGTTTTTTAGAAAACTATCTTTGCACTGGTTTAAGGTTTAGTGGACCCGAGGATACGTTACAGAATTGGTGATCAACAGTGGGAGTTGCACAATGTCTCTCAGTTTCCAGTTCGCATTGAAGAACCTATTACTAAGCAGCCCCAAGCCATGATGTTCCCTCCACCATGCTTCACAGTTGGGATGAGATTTTGATTTTATGTATTGATGTATTTTCACCTTCTTCAGTGTTGCCCACTGTGATCTTTAATGGTGCAGCTTAAAATAAAGCCACCTCTAATTGGCTGATATAATTATTTATTCAAGGTTTCTAATAAAGTGGCCAATGCGGAAGCGCAAGGTAGGGGGTTCCTGCATTTTTTTAGGGTATTGTAAGAGAAAAAAGAAACAGCTGGAGTGAGACAATGACTCCTGCATTCATCTCCATCCGAGTTATTTCAGGTTGCGTTCAGGAGCTCAGAGATAAAAGTGTTGAAATTCCAGTGACTAAAAACAATGATCTGCTCACAGACAAAAATCCAGCCACAGCCGTTACAGTGGGATTAAAAATACGTTTAAAAATATACAGCTCTGGAAAAAATGAAGAGATCACTTCAGTTTCTGAATCAGTTTCTCTGATTCTGCTATTTATAGGTTTATGTTTGAGTAAAATGAACATTGTTGTTTTATTCTATAAACTACAGCCAACATTATTTGCAGAAAATGAGAAATGCAGAGCTTTCAGACCTTAAATAATGCACAGAAAACAAGTTCATATTCATAATATTTGGTGGAATAATCCTGGTTGGTTTTTAATCACAGTTCTATTAATGCATCTTGGCATCATGTTCTCCTCCACCAGTCTTACACACTGCTTTTGGATAACTTTATGCTGCTTTACTCCTGGTGCAAAAATTCAAGCAGTTCAGTTTGGTGGTTTGATGGTTTGTGATCATCCATCTTCCTCTTGATTATATTCCAGAGGTTTTCAATTTCGTAAAATCAAAGAAACTTTTTTATTTTTCACAAAGCTGTACATTTCAAAGTTGGTGAATTGTCTTAATTAAGGAAAAAAAAAATCTACTGTAGTGAGTTGAAACCTTGAATTTTTACATTTTCTTGATTTTTTCATTTTTACAGTTTGAAAAGGGAAAACCTGATATATCTAAAGGTGTTGGCCAATTCAAAAGGCTGAAATAACAAAAAAGATGCAGAGCTTTCAGACCTCAAATAATGCAAAGAAAACAACAAGTTCATATTCATAAAGTTTTCCTCTTAATACATTTTTTCTCTTGATTTTATTCCAGAGTTTTTTTTTTGTTTTTTTTTAAAGTGGTCTTATATTTTTTTCCAGAGCTATATATTACAAATTTCAATATGTTTTTATGGTTTGTATTATGGTATAGATTTGTTTAGGTGTAATAATTTTGTGTAAGTTTTTATGTTACTATGTTCTCTGGTGTTCCTCCATGTGTAGTGAAATTGCTCAGTGATGGTAGAAGAATGGGATTACTCCTCCTCAGTCCTGCACTGTCCTCCTACCTGTTCTTTACATGCTGGAACAGGTGTTGCGAGGTGATTCGCTGCTGCAGGTCTGAACGCCCTTCACCGAGATGACCTCAGGCCAATCACACCAGGAGCTGCAGCACCGCCTTATAAGGCAAAAGGCTGAGGGCAGGGAGTAGCGGGTGTTTCCCCAGCAGAAGGCCTGCATTGTTCCTTACAGGGCTGCTGCTGCCCTCAGGGGATGTGCCAACCACACGGCTAAATTTAGGCCCCAATTTCATACTGAAATATGGTGGCCTCATCAAAAAGGGAGTGAGCCGAGTCCAGATGTTCCGCCCCAGATGTTGTTTGTTTTTGTTCTTGTTTTTATGCTGAGCTGTACTACAAACCACCATTTAAACCAGCTGAGGGGATTTTTTATGTTTATGAAATGTAGTATTACCAAAAATCCACATATAAATTTATACATCACCAGTACATACAGTGACTTGAAAAAAGTATTCATACCACTTGAACTTTTTCACATTTTGTCTTTTTACAACCACAATCCTAAATATATTTTATTAAGATTTTAATTAGTGATAGATGAATATACTCTTTTTATTTGAACTAAATTGCTGATAAGGTGCAATTTAATCTGACATATTAGTCAGATAACGCTAATTACCACAGCTATGAACAAATGCTGTATCCTCTACTGCTGCTCCATGCTGTTTATACACACGGTCTGTGCTGCATTTACTGTTCAGAGTTGCGTGACTCCATTTACTATGTGTACACCTGCGCTGCACGCCTTATAGAAAACATTGTTTGAAATCACAGTGTTTCAGAATTTAGGTTAAAGCAACTTTAAACTGCACATTTATTTGCACTGGAACACAGAAACTTCTCAGACAACTCTGACCAATCAGAGAAGACGATGTGCTCATGTGGTTTATTGGTAAGTTTATGTTTGTGCCTGTGTGAAACCAAACCAAACAGAGGGAGAAACGCCCCAAATAAATGAACTCATCAACTGATCCGGACCATCGAAACTAATTAACAGGTGTGAAAACATCAGGAAATAGAAAATAGACATTGAGAAAGAGTGAACTGAACGGTTCCTGTTTAGTTGTTTTCTTCAGGTATAACTAAACCCAGAAGTCTTAAAGTCTTTAAGTTTTCAAGTCTCCCACATGTTCTCTCTAGCCTGTCACCTGTCAGTGGTGTTCACATTCAGGCTCCTCTCCTCTCCGCCCTGGCGGCACGTTTCCCTCACAGCACTTTTTATGGAAGTGTTCGCTGCTGCAGGCTGATTTCCTGCATGACATAATCTCTCACTTTCCTTTAGGTAGGGCCTGAATTCTCCTGATTAGCGCTGGAGGAAGGAAAACAGCCAAAAGAGGCTGCTGACGGAACTGCATACCACGACTAGACCACTGCTACTAACCACTACTACTAACTGTTACACAGATTCAGTGTGCGGTGAGGGGAGGATGGTGGCCACACCACCAGTTCCTTTCCTTCTATACCCAAAGCAGCCAATGAAACAGAGCTGTTCTTTGCAGAATGGGATAGTGCATCATCATGCATGAATGTGAAGTTGTTATGGAAGACATGGCTCTTCTTTTTGTACTATGGAGGGAAACTGATCATTCACTTGGCCTTCACAAGCTTTTTGTACATTAAAACTTCAAATAAACACTACTAAGACTAAGGTGCTATGGTTTGACAGAAAGGGATTTGTACCCCATCCCCACCAGGATATTGTTACTCTAGAAGGTGATAAAATAGGTCAAGTTAATGAATATAAGTACCTAGGTATCTGGTTGGATAACACCTTGTCTTTCTCAACACACATTAACAAGCTGCAGTCCAATGTTAAGTTTAAAATCGGCTATTTGTATAGAACCCGCTCCTCTCTAAGTCGCAATACGAAACTGACCCTAGTTCAAATGACTATTCTGCCTATGTTTGATTACGGCAATGTCGTATACAGATCTGCTTGCAAAAGCCTTCTTCACAAACTTGATGTGCTTTATCATTCAGCCATCCGGTTTGCCATAAATGCTCCTTTTAAAACACATCATTGCTCCCTGTACTCTGCTGTAAGTTGGCCATCACTGCATATTCGTCGTTTGAGTCACTGGTACATGCTTATTTATAAAACTCTTCTTGGTCTGTCTCCTCAGTACCTCTGTAGTTTGTTACAATATTCCTCTTCTTCTTACAACACCCGTTCTGCCCATCTTATCATTCTACAAGTCCCAAGATGAAAACTTCACTTGGTTTGTCGGCATTCCAAGCTGCTGCTGCCAATGATTGGAACTTGCTACAGAAAACATTAAAATTAGATCTTTTTATTTCAATGTCAGATTTTAAGAAAACTATTGCAGAATTGTTGAATGAGAAATGTTGTTGTCATATTGCTTGATGTTTTTTAACATATTTTGTGTATGTGAGTTTATGTTCAAGAGACTTTTTTGCCTCTTGCCAGGCTGCCATTGTAAATAAGAAACTGTTCTTAATGACTTGCCTGGTTAAATAAAGAATGATGATGATGATTCACAATCCACATGATTTGTTTTTGATAGATGAATCTGGGTCCTTATTTTACTTTCTTGGTGTTTGGCTAGTGTTGACACACCCATTCAGAAATATTCTGCACTTAGCATCACTGACCTCAGCTCTAGTCTAAAAATATTCAGTCTTTATAGTGTAGACCAGTGTTTCTCAACCAGGGTGCCGCGGCACCCTGGGGTGCCGTCTGGCTTCATCGGGGGTGCCGTCAAAATATTGCGCCTCACGTGCATATTTCCTTTCCAGAGTCAGCTCGTGTCGGGGTTTGTCCCAATTCACAGGCAGCATACTTCGAAGGATGCGACCCACAGAGGCGGTGTATTACTGCGCAGCTGTGACGCAATCTGTCTTCGAATACAGCCTCCCCCACGCGATGCACGCGCTATTTTATTTCATATTCCGCCAGCAACACCCCTCGTTCTCACCTGAAGTACTGCGCCAGCACCCCCCCCCCCCCGTTCTCACCTGAAGTACTGCGCTAGCACCCCCTCCCCCCCGTTCTCACCTGAAGTACTGCGCCAGCACCCCCCCCCCGTTCTCACCTGAAGTACTGCGCCAGCACCCCCCCCCCCGTTCTCACCTGAAGTACTGCGCCAGCACCCAAAAACCACCCCCCCCCCCCCCCCCCCCCGTTCTCACATGAAGTACTGCGCCAGCACCACACCAACCCCCCCCCGTAAACTGGGGTGCCTTGACATCTCGCATATACTTAAAGGGTGTCGTGATAGAAAAAAGGTTGAGAAACGCTGGTGTAGACCATGCATTGTGAAAAGTTCCCTGTAAATTCTACAGTATGTTAACAACAAAAATTATAGTAAATCACTGTGGAGAAAGATTATAGCATTTAACAAACTTAATAATATGAATAGTAATTTTCTATAAATTAATTACAGAGTAGTGCATGGCTTTTACATTTTTATCCAAATATAAGTCTGAAAAGTGTGACGTGCAAAAGTATTCAGCTGTTCTGTTATGGCCTCAGTGGTTTGTTAGAGAACACTAAGGAACAAAACACATCATAAGGACCAAGGAACTCACCAGACATAAAGTCAGAGATAAAGTTGTGGAGAAGAAGTTTAAAGCAGGGTTATGTTGTAAAAACATCATCCAAAAGCCAATGAACCTGAATAAATGTATTCTACAACTGTTCTACAACTGTTTCTGCAGAGATCCACAGCTCAGGTGGATCAGGAGAATCTGTCCACAGCACAACTATGAGTCGTACACTCCACAAATATGGCCTTTATGCTTTATATAAGAGTGAGAGAAGAAAAGCACTGTTGAAATAAAGATGTAAGAAGTGCTGTTTGCAGTTTGTAACTACAAGCCATGTAGGAACACAGCCAGTTAAATATTTGGCCTAAATGCAAAGCAGAAAAGAAATGCATGTATCATTTTTGTTCCACTTCACAATTATGTTCTACTTTGAAAAAGGGTAGAAAAAGGTGAAAATCTCCAAGATGCATATGCACTGTTTTTATAATAATGTGTCTCCAAACTTATAGACTGTATATATACTCTCTCTCTCTCTATATATATATATATCTACTGTATAAATACATATTAAGGTACACTTTTCCACTAGTGTACCTTATAAGCTCTGCCGGTTTGTCAGATGAGTGCATTTCAAGCATTAATAAATAAGCCTGTATTTCAGTATTTTGGATGATGTCTCTGAATCTTTTCTGGGATTTTCAGCGCAGTGTGCTCAGCTTTTACGTAATACCTGTTCTTCCTATTAAAGAGACTCACTGAGAGTCTTTGTTCAGCCGGTGACATCACTCCCAAACTCCACAGACGCACCCGGGCATGATGTGAAACACACGTCAGAAACACGGCCCACTCCCATCCACACGTAACAGAAGGGTGGAGACTTTCTGGGCGGTGGATATAAGACAGGCAGGGTAAAAATAAAAGCAGCTCCATTCACTTTGAATTAGGGATGAACTCACGCTCACGCCCCGCTGCCATTTGCATTGTCCGCCCAAGCCTCTGTACAGAGGTGTCGTTTCACTGAAGACACGGATCCAGTTCATGTCCTTTTAAGGTTAGCTCAGGATTCTGGGAGAACCTGCTGAAATGGGGCGAGACCTGCTGTCATAATCCAGAGAATACAAAACCAAGCCGAGTAAAAAGCAAGAAAATAAGGATAATGGACAAAATATCACACATTTTCTGGGAAATGTATTTAGCCATTTCCACTTTATACACTTTATACAGCTCTGAAAAAAATAAGACCACTTAAAAATGATGAGTTTCTTTGATTTTACCAAATTAAAAACCTCTGGAATATAATCAAGAGGAAGATGGATGATCACAAACCATCAAACCACCAAACTGAACTGCTTGATTTTTTGCACCAGGAGTAAAGCAGCATAAAGTTATCCAAAAGCAGTGTGTAAGACTGGTGGAGGAGGAGAACATGATGCCAAGATGCATGAAGAAAACTGTGATTAAAAACCAGGGTTATTATTATTATTTCTGCGTATCTGTAAACATACTATAAGCTATTAAATCATTACATTGCTAAGAATCAGAATCTCACCCCCCACCCTAAACTCATAGCTGAGTAAAGCTGCCTCTCAGGTTTACTTTGTTATGTGGACGGATAACATTTCAGCCCAAGTCTTCACCTGATTACCCTCAGGCACAGTCTGCTGTAGGAAGGCATTTGCTGCATTTACCTGGTGTCTTTTTTTTCTGAGCTTCATTTTCTATTCCTGTTCTTTAACTCTAGCGACTGTTATAATGCTGCATTCCTTTTATCTGGGAATGAAGTCACACCCACGCTGTCACAATTCCAGTTAAACATTCAGAAAATTGTTCACAAGTATGTAAAATATGTAAAATTGAAGACAGTATGTCCTATTTCACACTTTCAAACACCATGAAAGCATGTCCACATAAATCTAGTCCAGGTTTCTCCAACTTCTAACTCTTTCATCTGCATGCCCAGCAGAAGTCAAGATTCAAGATTGTCTTTTAGACAAAGCTACGTATGTTTCTCCAGTTTTTAACCGACCAGTCTTGGTGAGCCTTTTCCTATTGCAGCCTCAGCTTTCTGTTCTTGGCAGAGATATGTGGTAGATTGAATGTTATGCATTGTGATATGCTTTTCTGCTTATCACAGATGTACAAAGAGGTTTTCTGAGTTACTGTAGCCTTTATATCAAATTGAACCATCTGGAAATGATTTTTTTTGTCTGCATATATGGAGCTCAATGAATGTTTTGTCTTAATTCTGAGTAATCTTTAGAAAATCGACAAACCAGTTTTGCACCAACAGTCAAGCTACACTTACCATCACTGTGGTCACATGTTCCCTAAATATTATCTGAAGCTGTTGGCTTGCATCTGCATGCTTTTATGCATTAAACTGAACCTATTTTTATCTCAGTATTTTGAGTCCATTTTTGTTTTTTCCTCAAGTTCTTAGGGAGTATTTCCTGCCGCTGTTGTCCTCAGTTTACTTAATACAGGTCTGGAACAGGATCTTTGGTTCTGCTTTAAAACCTGCCAACAAACAACCCCAGCAGTAAAACAGATCAGCTCAGAAAGTGTCCTGGGAGACACTGACCCAATAGATAGAATATAGAGTCTTCCACCCTGCGGAGGAATCCCACACATGATAAGTAATCGACCTAACATGCTGGGGCAAAGAGCAAAGTGATTAGTAAGAGATTAGCTTTCGTAAAGTTGTATTGCTCAGGTCTGTTTCCACTGCGCCTCGACCGTAACGAAGGAGGATCCATTGATTTTGCTTATCTCCACATTAGTAATCTAGTGTAGTATTATAAACAGTGATTGTTGAGGTGTGTACACAGTGTGCACACCCATTAGGAGCTATTAAACTAATCTATTGATATTTCTGTTATGAAACAATCAGGTTTAAATAATGCAGTCATAAAATATAGTCACATATACAGATCATTCAAGATCATATAGCTGTTTTATTGCTTTTTAATGACAGCAAGCATGAAAAATGGCTACTAGGATCTAGTTTAGAGTTAGAGAGAGTCTGCCCCCTTCAACACAAAAGTGAAGCTCACACAGGTTGCCAGGTTAAGGACACTGAATCTACACTAAACAACCCACGCAAAAAGTTCAACAACTTTTGCAACAGCAATGTATTATCACTAGAAATTATCGTTTTCTGTTATATACTTCTGTCACGCTAATTGTGCCCAATTAATAAATAACCAATCACCTAAATGCCAATCAGCACCTCCAGTGTGACTGATCACAGTTCACTTAGCAAGTTTTAGCCAGCACTATTCTGGATCACTTTACTTTTCTCAAATAAATCTTGCCGCATTTATAACCCAGCTGGACGTGAGCTACTGCATATGAATAATGGCTGCAATTGGTTTATGAAATAAATGACCTAGCTTGCTATGGTTCACCAATATATATGTTAATATATAAAACATAAGAGACCACTTAAAAATGTTGAGTTTCTTTGATTTTTAAACTTCTGGAATATAATCAAAAGGAAGATGGATGATCACAAACCATCAAACCACCAAACTGAACTGCTTGAATTTTTACACCAGGAGTAAAGCAGCATAAAGTTCTCCAAAAGCAGTGTGTAAGACTGGTGGAGGAGAACATGATGCCAAGATGCATGAAATTAAAACTGTGATTAAAAACCAGGGTTATTCCACCAAATATTGATTATTTCTGAACTCTTAAAACTTTATGAATATGAACTTGTTTTATTTGCATTATTTGAGGTCTGAAAGTTCTGCATCTTTCTTGTTATTTCAGTCATTTCTCATTTTCTGTAAATAAATGCTCTAAATGAGAATATTTTTATTTGTAATTTGGGAGAAATGTTGTCTGTAGTTTATAGAATAAAACAACAATGTTCATTTTACTCAAACATAAACCTATAAATAGCAAAATCAGAGAAACTGATTCAGAAACTGAAGTGGTCGTTTAATTTTTTTATATATATATATACATTTTGCTGCAACAAGAGGAAGTTTATGTATACCTTTCTCAACACTGGATTTTTTTTCCTCCAATGCAAATGGACCTTAAGTCTTTAAACTCAGTGAACTGCAGATGACCTCAGTTAAACAAATAATACCTGCTGCTCCTCAACAGTGGCATAATTATACACCTCCATCCTCACGGTGAGGTGACAGACCATTAAAACCGTTTATTTGATTTCGCTCGCTGTGGACAAGTTGTTTATAGTTTTATGAGGCGTTATGTCATCTCATGCCCACATCATCAAACTTCTCATGACTGCAGATTTAAGTTAGCATGAGCAGCAGGAAGCAGACAGGCCTCTCTCACAGTCTTACAGCTACTACTCAACAGCATCAATCAGCAGGAGTAGTTAAGCTGTAACTCAGATCACTCAGAGACTTTAAACCCACTATAAAAAGTGTCAGACTTATTTAAGGCTACTGCAGTGACTGTCTCATGAGGACTATTGTATTTTAACAATAGCTAGATGTTTGAACGTGCTAATCATATTAAATAAATCTTACTATTGTCAACATGTTAGCTCATATAAATATGTTTTATATTTTAGATTCTTCAAAAAGTAGCACCTCTTGCTTAGATAATCAATTAGTTTTACACATCTCTGCTGTGTAACATTTTCTCAGTCAGCTTTATGAGGTAGAATCACCTGGAATTCAGGCTTTCAGTTAACAGCTGTGCTGAACTCATCAAGAGTTAATTACTTAAATTTCTTGCCTCTTAATGTAAAGTTTGAGAGCATCAGTTAAAGTAAAGTAGTGAAGAGGTAGAGTTACAGGTATACAGTGAATAGTGAATATTTGAGTAATGTTCGAATCCAGATTATGAGAAGCAACAACTACTCAACTAGGTAAAGAAAAAATACATTTAAGAAGAAATGAAGGTCAGTCAATCTGAAAAGAAGAATTTTAAGAATGAATGAAAGTATCCTCAAGTGTAGTCACCGCAAAAACGGTCATAAACGTTATGATGATGAAACTGGCACTCATCAGGACCGCCCCAGGAAAGAACAGAAGAGCAAGAGTTTCCTCTGTTGTAAAGGAATAACTACATGATTCCTTATGTGTTCCTTCATAATCTGATAGATCACTTCACTATTCATAGTATTTACAATGTAGGAAAAGCAAGCACTGAATAAATAAAAACATTGAATGAGGTGTGTCTAAACTTTTGACTGGTATTGTACATCAATGCAAAAGAAGGCTACTACTAATGTAAAGTATAAAACATATAAAAATAAAGTTAAACCACATAATGAGAAGATCTGCCTTATTACTATTATTACTATTATTATTATTATTATTATTATTATTATTATTATTATTATTATTATTATTATTATTATTATTGCTGTTTTTTGAATGATAGGATGACATCTCTATGCATCTTCCTTTTATCTGATCTCTGCTTGTAAAAACTGCTTTATAAACACTAATCATTGGGAAATCTCTAAGGACACATGCAAGCATGAGATGTAATTACATCAGACCTCCCTCTACAGCAGATAACCCTAAACTTTATTTCACACACATAACAGGCTGAACAGGTGTCTAATGTGAGACATTTCTCTATTGTTCGTGTCGCTCAGCGACTGTCACCTATTGTTAGATATCGAGTAGGAAATGCCTGCAGCTGCTGGAGAACAAGCATATCAGAAAGAATAAAATACTGGAGTACATGACTGAATCAGCAAATCAACAAATCAACAAGACGCCTCTTAAACTGCTTGCTGAAATGCTTATATTTTATTTTTATATGTTGCTTTTTTACAGTAGACATGATCCTAAAATACCATATGTCTGTATGTGCATAGTATAAGTTGTTGTGTGTATTGTTATTGTGTGTATTGTGTGTGTTATGTATACTATAAAGTTAAGTGTTTATTTCTATTTTATTAAATTATTTTACTTTGTTGTAAATACTGTTCTTTGCATAATAGTGGGAACCTGCACCCAAGTTTTTCACTCATATATACACCTGTATTTTGTGACGTGACAATAAAAATCTTTAATCTTGAAGGGGCTTGAAGGGGCTTTGCTACAGTAACAGGAAGGAATTAAATCTGAGACCTTAATTTTATTACAGTGAAGTAACGGTAAATAGCTAGCTATTTAGCTGTTTATTTATCTGTCTATCATATGAATTACAGTCAGTATAATGCTAGATACCTGTTTGGTTGAAGTTTTTAAACTCGTCTCGCACTCGATCATGTAGGATCAGTGTCCTCCGCCCGGCAACCCGAGTGAGCTTGGCATCTGTGGATGCGTGGGCGGAGGTAACAACTCTCTCTGGTGTTCTCCTTTAAGTATCGCGAAGAATTTAGTTAGTTTAAACATTTAATATGTTACTGTTCAACACTGTTACTTTCTTCCAAATATCGTGAATAGTACAGTATATGTTTTTTTTTTATGGTCTACAGTTACATTTAGATTAGATTTTCCTCCTTTTGTCCTTTCCTCTTTTAAGATTGGAACAGTACTCAGAAGAGCAAGCATCTTTTATTATGTCTACTCTCTCTGATTAAAATCCTGCCCTGAACAAAAATGTAGTATTTTATGTGCCAGTGGACTTCCCTTTTCACCTCCTGTTTCTGTAGCAGGAGGGCATGTTCGCATAGCCTGACTTGACCTGATCGTTATAGCCTGACAAAGATCGAACTATTTCCAGCACAAAGTCTTCTGTTTCTGGTTGATTCTCACGAGTCCTTTATTACACTAAATTGCATCATATTTAGCGCCCCTCAATTAAAACATGGGTGGTCCCTTCTCGTTCCTGTGTGAATGACATCAGTAGCTATTTAGGGAGAGCGGCAGAGTAACGATAGGATACTTGAACTTGCCAGTGTACACATATTCCCTCTCTAATCAAACATTACTTCAGCTTATACTCTTGTCTCAGCAATAATCAGGATTGATGTGCTGCTTATTTAAAAAACACTGGCTCATAAGTGTGAAGAATATCAGGAGAGGCAGTAACTGATCCCAGGCCAGTGGGCTTAATGGTTCTCTAAAGATGAGATGTTGTAAGAGAGAGATCCAGCTAAGATCAGCTGCTGTAAGAAGCTGGTTTCAGTCGGTTTAAGCTGATTGAGCAGCAGGACAGGGGCAGTAAGATGTAAACAGACTGGTCAACTGGTTAAGCAAGTGTTTCTCAAGCCTGGTCCTGAAGCCACCCTGTCATGTAGATCACATTACATTATTTCTACACACCTGTTTTAACTAGCCTTGTGAAAAGGAAGTACACTTAAGAGCACTTAAAGTATGTTCAAATTAGCTAAACAATACTAAAAGTACATTTTCAATTTAATATCCTTCATGAAAATACACTTTAAATATACCTTCTCTGTATTTCCATAAAATGTATTTTTAAGGAATATGCTTTAAATTAAATGTTGTGTTGATAGAAAATATATACTGCTTATAAATAAATGCACTTTAGTGTATTTTTTTTCCAGTAGCCTTAAGGTGTAAACAATATGTGTGCATCAATACACAAAGTAGTACATTAAAAATGATGTTTTAAAAAAACATACTTAAATCTACTTAAGTTTGCAGAAGCACTCAAAATCACAATCAAATGCTTTTAAGTTGTATTTAAATATAGCTTAAAAAACAGTACATTTAGTATGTATTAAAGTACGAATTAATTTAATGCTAAAAGTATGTACTTTTACATGTTAAGTATACTTTAAAACATATATATACTTAAATGCACTTTTCTTTTAAAAGGGTAATCAGTTAATAAACGAGTCGTTTTAGGTCGTCAGGGGTGTGTTAAAGCAGGATTACCACACAAATGTGCAGGTCAGGGTGTCTTGGTCAATCTAATAAGCTTCTATTTCAGTTGCAAATTAAATAGAGTTTACTACTCAACTTTTAAAGCTAAAGTAGAGCTCCTTTTTTCAGTTTTATACACCCTGGATGAGAAAGAAGCAATATATTCAGACATTACTGCAGCTAAAAGTCTTTCACATAATATAATTTAATGTAGTTTTCAGGGATTTCAGGGTAACATTTGTAATATAATCTTGGTAAAAGTACGGAATTCATGATTATCCATTTGACTCATCATGAGTCACAATTCCAACACAATCCAGTGACCTGAATAACTGAAAATCTCCATGGACACCTGGCAGGCTAGGTTTTCATACTGTAATAAAGAAGGCTTTTGCACAGCACTGATCCAAACACCACAGACTCGTCCTCTGTGTCTGTTAGTAAACCCAGACACAGTCCATGGGTCTCTGCTTTGGCCATGTCTGATTAGAGCTTCATGAACAGCCCTCATCCCATACCTTGATAGCTGTTTCTTCCAGTCTTGGGAAATGGAGCCTTAATTACAAGCCAGCAGAGCAGCACGGTCAGAAAAAGACTGTGGCTGGTGCATATTAGTGGAATGAGTAGGAACACCAGGCCTATATTTAGATAAGCAGCTTTCTGCAAGCACATCAATTCAGAGTGAATCACTTGGAGTGAATCACTTGGATTGGTGGTAAACTGCACATTGGGTGGCACCTTTTTGGAAAATATAAATTTTTTATCTATTTTTTCATCTGACTACATCAGTAATGTCTTCTTGTCTTCAGAAGCAGACAAAATAGGAGGCTATAGAAGCCTATTCCTACCACCTAAAATAATAAAAATAATAATATAATCCATCAAATTTCTTATTATTAAGTAAACTGCTATTTCATTATTTTGAGATTCTATCTCATGATTTGGAGATAGAATCTCATTATTTTGATAAACTAATGCGTTATTTTGAGATAGTAAGTCATTATAAGTCATAGTTTGTAGATAGTAAGTCATTCTTTGTAGATAGTAAGTCATTATAAGCCATTATACTGAGATAGTAAGTCATTATTTTAAAATTATTCTGAAACATATTTTGAAACATATTATTTCCAAAAGCAAACACACTTGCTATCTCAAAATAATCACATAGTATTTCAAAATAATGACTTAGTATGTCAAAATATTCTTACTGTAATTTACTTACAGTTTACTTAATAATAAGAAAAAAATATGTTGAATTAATTTTGTTAAGTTTATGTGTCGGTAATGGGCTTCCAAAGGAGGCTCTGTCTGAAGAACAGGATTTTCTCACCTGTAACTGTCTGTTTCTCACCTGTAACTGTCTGTTTCTCACCTGTAACTGTCTGTTTCTCACCTGTAACTGTCTGTTTCTCACCTGTAACTGTCTGTTGAGACGTTATATAAAGTAGGTGTGGAGGGGGAGAGAGATTTGGGATATTACTGACAGAAATTTTGACCAATCGCGTGGAAGACACCTTTGAGAGGTGCACACCAGTGCGGACCAATGGGAGTAGAGGTGGGCGGAGAATGCGCGCAGATTTTTCCCGCTGGGGGCGGGCCTTAGGGATGCGAGAGAGGGAGTGGGGGCGCCAGCAGGGCAACGGGAAAGAAGCTGCAGTAAGTTCGCTGGAATATAACTTTTATTTATGTCTTTTTCTCAGTTAAGAGGAGGTTTCTGCGCTTTGTGCGGTATATAGCGTACTGTGGCATTATTTTTCCTGTAGTAAATAGTGTCTTTTTGCAGGTTTGGCCTGACTAAGAGCTGGGAATGCTCACCACGGTGTGTTACTGTGGCTAAAGTTGTTAGCAACAAAATCTCCCAGATTTACCTCAGTTTGAGTTTTCGCGCTAAATGTTAGCGTTACTGTTTTTAGGCGTTTTCTTTAAGTTAGTTAACTAGTTAAAGGTTTTTTTAAATGTTTTATGCAGGATAATTCTCTGTTTTTGTTTCTCATTTTCTTGAAGTTACCGTAGTTAAATCCCTGTCAGATCTACAGTTTAGTTTAGCTACAGTGGACACTGGCTTTCTTCCACTTCGAGACATCTTTCTGTTAGCATACTTCGCGTTTAAACCAATGTAGCTTGGTAGCTAACCCTAGCTAAGCTAATTAACTTAATTATTTCAGCCTAAAATAACACCAGCGATTTTAACCTATTTTAGTCCTAACTTTTAAGTTTTTTAAGATTCAAGCTCTCTGTAATGTAGTTTTAACTATCTACCATTGTACTACTACTACTACTACTATTACTACTACTACTACTATTACTACTACTATTACTACGACTACCGTTATCAGATTTACAGATTTTGACTCATTTTGATTTAACTTTACATGGAATTTTAATTTATCACTAAGTACATTTTACTAGTAAACACGTAAGTTACAGATACCCACAATACAATTTTTAGTTGTAGAAAAATCCTCAAAATAAATCCCATTAATCTAAATTTCTAGTAATTTTGACCAGTGTGAATATTGGTTTAAATATCTGTAAAAGAATCTGACTAGTGCAAACCTTAAATTAAACATTTATTTATTAAGTTTTGACTGGTGCATTTCAGATAACGTTATGGGCAGGTTTAGATCTCTAGAAATACCTAAACTATATTTTTTTTTTACCTGAAAATAACGGCTTGCATGGTGTTATACAACAAAGCCTACTGTGTGATACAGATGCAGTGAATGTGACACTAATATGACTTTTTCCACAAAAACAAATAAATGATAACTTTGTATATAAAAAAAATACTTGAATATTTATATTTTAGAAAAAAAAAAAAACTTTATATTCATCAGTTGCATTTTAATTCCAGTAAAGACCCTGCTGCTGTATGCATTTTGGCAACCAAAACTCCTCCCCATAAAGTATGTCACTGAGTTCATCAGTCTAAACTGTTGTATTCTGATCAGGATGGACAATTAGCTGGAGATGCATTTGTCTTCCAGGTGTAAATGCCTATGGATAAAGTCAAATGTGGAAACAATCCAGATGCTAGTCACATGAAGTGAGTAGCTGTAAATGTCAACAGTTACAAACAAACAGTTACATGCCTGTTTCTTTGGACTGAATCAGGCGTTTATTTATATAGTCAAATTACTGTAGACCTTAATGGTGGGCCTCAAATGAGCCGAGATAATAGTTGCCAGCTTCCACAAGAAACATTTATTTTTTTCTCAAATACTAAACACCTACTTCAGCTTTAGAAAATGATGATAAATTGTGGACGTGCTTTCGCTCTGTAACAAACATTGTACAAAAAGAAACAGTCCTCTGTCCTGAGTTTATATGTTGCCTAACGCTTCAGACACAGTCCATGAAAGCGAGGCTGTTCCCCTCTTGGATTCCTTGGCTAGATAGGAATGTCTGGTTTTGGCTTTTCTTTGGACTGGAACCATAGCAGTGTGACGAACAGGCTTTTTATAAGTGTAACTCCAAGAAGGAATGTGAAGCAACAGGCATCATTTTGGGTGACGTCAGAATGATTTTAGCTGTATGGTGCTTTGGGCAAGTCTGATTTTACTTCTGCTGGACTTTGATGGCCTCTGAAACTCAAGTTCTGTGGTTGTTCTAGATTCCTCTCGTGTTCCAGCCTGTTGCTTCAGCAAGTTTTTTTTTTCATGACTGATCTGTTGGGAAGAGCTTGTGACTGTAATTGCTGTGTGGTCATAGCACTTCTTGCATGTTCATGTGGAGTCAAGGTTTGGCCTCTGAGCAACTGGATTGAGCTCACGGTCTTGTTTACCGTTGCAGTGGTTTTGCAGCTCGGTCTTTTTCGCTCTCTAAGTATCTCTCTCGCGTTCTCCCGAAGAACTTTGTCCTTGATGAGCAACAGGAGTGTTATCGTGTTTTCAGAATTATGTTGTCGTTAGCACTGTCGCTGCAGAAGACAATGTGGTCAGGGTGTTGGTCGGCTAGATTTTGATTTGTGTTAGGAGGACAAACTATGTAGGAGGGTATTATTAGCTGTTTTTCTTTACGAGAGGTTCAGGTAATTATGACACACACTACCGTTTCTTTTCCAACACCAGTGTCCAAAATCTTTGTGAAAAAAATGCATTAAAACACACAAAGCTCTAAAATTAGCTGTTTATTTGGAGCTCTTCACAGAAGATGATAATCTTAAAGTAGGCAGTGGTGATTGACATGAGATCTCAAACACTAGTACTGGTTCTACTACTACAACAACAACTCCACAACAGGAAACACAGTTAAAAGAATAGCACATAGTGCAGCGCTTGAAATTTCTGGCTTTTCTTGCAACATTAATTCAGATTCTTTAATTTTCTGCTTATATGCACTGTCATCAATTCCAGCACTCCATCTCTAGTATCCAAATTAAGCTTCACTAAAATTGTTTGTTTTTATGTTGATAATGATCCTTTTCAGGTGTTGATTCACATTTTGGGGCAAATCAATTTGTTAAATCTGTTTTTTTTTAAGATTATGTACACGTAAATCAATTTGTTAAATCTGTTTTTTTTTTAAACAAAGATTATGTACACGTAACTAATCAGATTTTTTTTTCTAATTTAAATGAAATTTTACAGTTCACACTAATAAATCTGAATGTAATATGAATTAACCTGTCTCAAAACTGCACACATGGACACTGAAACTTTTATGCAAGCCGTTCTTCATTATGCCACTGTTCTCACAGCTGTTCCTCTCCTCTGTTGTTGATTTGCTCTGCTGCAAGTGCTGGCTGATGATGGCAGAGCTGAGCACATGCGTTAAGGAAAAAAGCTGCATAAAACCCAATCTGACCCAATTTTTTTTATGATAATTTAGAAAAATAATTTAATTAACTTCATACTGTGTGATTAAGTCATCTCAATACATCAGATTTAATAGCATTCATCATCAAGTTTGGATTATGGCTAACACTAATTTGGAATAATGTTTTATCAACTCTATTACTCGTCTTACTTCATAGTTATTTCTGGTTTTGAAGTAATCTGGAAAACCAGAACCCATTCCTTTTTAGGAAACTTATGGCATTATTTTTTCTTAGTCTTGTATTTGTAACTGTATAATGGAAATAATTGAGTGAGTAGTGCTACTTGTGTCATTTTTATAACAGTGGGTGTGTGTGCTTTTGTACAGGCTCTTTATTTCACATGGTTATATGCCCTTTGTATCCCTCGTGGTCAGACAGTTAAATCTTATTTTCCGCCTCTGCTGTGTCTGATATAGTCTCGCCTAGACTCTAGATTTGGGAAGTCGCAAAGACTGTTGCTGGCTCAATCTCCCCAGACCCAACCTTGCCACATTTTCCCCTCATAAAAAGCCACTGGTTTAAAGCTGTTACTCATCCAGCATACACTGAGTCACAATCAACATCATGAGCAGTCTGCACTGATGGCTGCATTGTTCAGCAATGAAAGCTTGACTGGGTTGATCAAGTCGACCTTGCATGCTTATATCAGTCTCTAGCTTAACTCTTTGTCTGTATTTGTGACCAAAAATAATGCTGTTGGACCTGTCTGTTAAGAGATTTGGAGAGTTTGGCATGACTGAATTTAGAACAAAATACCATCCAAGTCACTTGTTCACATCAGCTACTTGTAGGAGTGGGGGATTTTTTTTTTTTAATTCTTAGATGCATGTTGATTTGGACATGGACAAACTATGATTTTTTCAAGCAAACAGAAATGGTATCAAAGAGCTTAATAAATAGTGGGAATAATGTTTCATAATTACAGATATTTTACTTTAAAAGTACAGAGAAGTCATGCAACATGGACAAAGAAATCCTGTATAGAAGAAAAATATGCATCAAGACCTCCATAATCGTAATAGAGTTAAATCGTTGGGTGCCTATAGATTCCCACAGCATAGCTAGGATATAAATCCCAATTATTTGACTATTTTACGCCAGTCATAATTAGTGCAATTAGTTGGTTGTTTATGTTTTCAGGGGATGGGTATTTAAGATAGGTAATTGCTTGGTAGTTATGGGTCATTTTATATTTATATTGTGTTTACTATAAAACCAAATTATGTTGACAGGGGCTTTAATTGTTCATGCAACTTTAAAAGTGGCATATATAGGTGAAAGGTTAACAGGTTGTTTTTATATCATTTCCTTCTCACCACCTGTTTTGTCCAGAAATATTCAACTAAATAATTCTGGGCTGCTGTCACATATTGGGGGAACGGTTGCATTTTGCTTTAACTGACCTTTAGGTTTGGAAATTGCCTTTCTGAAGAATAACTATATAAGGAATTCATGCCTGAAACAGATTGTACACCTACCTGTGTGGTTTAACCAGGAAGATGACTTGTTTGGAATGCTGCAAATTTAGTTTCAAGTGTTCGAGTGACGTGTTTATGGACAACACAGTCATGCCTGCTGCTGAGATTCACTCATAGCGACTTGCTAATGTTTCTGTCCACTCTTAAAAGCTGTGCTTTTTGTAAAATCACATCCATCCCACTTTCACATTATATTTTAGGAGTGTGTTTATGTGAATCTTCAGCATTCTTTTGTCGTTTATTTTAACCGTGTGATATATGATTTGCTTTTGGAGGTGCAAGACCAAACAAGTTCCTCCTCTGGCCTTCCTGCTCAAGCATTCCATGCTAAAAGAAGCGTTTTGTGTTTTGTCTGCTTGAGGGAATGTGTTCCTGTAGATTGTGAAATCAAGGTGTGTGCGTTTAAGATTTTTTTAAATTGGTGTTATAATATTTGAGGCTGTTTTAAAAAAATTGCTGGCTGTTTGACTCGTTCTATGTGGCTTGATGTTTAGGCTTTCCCTTTCAGTGCTGGATGTTGGCCATAACAACTGAGTGACATTTGACCCAAATTTGTTGCCTATGCAATGTTTCTATGCTGGGTTTCTTCAGGAGCTGTGCAGGCTTATCAGTGTCTCTGAATAAAATTTTTGGAAAGGTTTGATTAATTATTTTTGTTTGGGTTATCTTTTCTTTTTCTTAGCATCCCACTCATGTTAAGCTATTCCAGTGGCATCTTAATAATAAAAAAAAAAAAATCTTGCCCTTAACTATTAACATCAATTCATCTCTATGGAGAACACAAATAACACTGACCTGTTAAATATGTAATAACAGGATAAATAATTTATTCCTGATTAAATAGATGTAATACATCAAATTCTGAAGTAAATATAATTGTGTTCTTTTGTTTCTAATGGTGTTATATGTCCAATCTAGAATTATCTATCTATTTTGTCTGCATGCCAGGCAGATGTTATGAAAATATATATATTAAAATATAATATTTATCACGCATCACTTGTACCTGTGTTCTAGTTTATCTGGTTACATTAGGTGGTTAACAGTGGAAGTCATGTGTCATCATTCTGGAGTCTTTAATATGCCCATATTTGCCACTTTGAGTCTAAACTGGATTTCTGGATTTAGTTTTCGCTGTGTTTATGACTGTGTTTAAGAGCCAAAAATATGTGTTGCTACATGTAATCTAATGCTATTGCTGAATTGACTTTATTAGGTGTCAGTTTCTTAAACATCTGCACAAAACAGTGTGCTTTGCCTATGTAGTTCTGGTGTTGGTGTTAGCTAGTGTTTAATTAAAGCATTTGTTTATCTGTTTTTCATTTTTTAATACTGTCCAAAACATTCCAGCTTTCTCGTAGCCTTATTTGAAGAGCCCCACAAGTTGTCTCAGGCTGCTCTGCTCAACATGACCAGACTTTGTGTGTGGTTTTCACTTATTTTAATACTTTTGCAGTCATTCACCAAGAATGATGACAAACCACCAAGTGGAATGACTGCTATAGGGCTCTTAACTTCAGTGTAGCTTACTGATGTCTAACTGATGTACAGTAGCTTTATATTTTAATCAACAGTATTATTAATTTGATTTAAGTACTTTGTAATTCAAAGTATTGCAATGCTCAGGAGAAAAATGTACACAGTTTAAATAACACCTAGGTTTCTGAGCATATTTATTTAGCCACAGAATATAAGTGAGGTGATTTAACTATATATATATATATATATATATATATATATATATATATATATTTTTTTTTTTTTTTTTTTTGCCTATTTCTGCCACTGAAAATCCAGAGTTTATTAGCTTTAATTCTCAAAATTGATCTATAATATCACCAATAATCTTGTTCATTCCAGCAATTCTGTAAATGCCTGTTGTTGGTTGTTCAATTTGCCTAAACTCTAAACTTGCAAGGCAGCTGAAAGTGTTGATGGCAGCACGTGCTGGACCCAAACAGTTGCCCGTGTTTCTCTGGGAGCTTCCATGCTGAGTTTATGAGGTCTGAAAGTGAACACCTGTTGTGGTGTTTGTTCTAAACTATGCACTAAGTCCTTCCTTCCACACACAATCTTCACAACTGTTCAACAGGCACCAAGTGCATGCAAGTGTCAGCTTGACATCAGTGCAAGGAGAATGGCCTGCTGTAGAATTCCATATTGCAGCAAATGTTTCGCAATGCATTTTTCAACAACAGTTCCAGATCTTTAAGGGCTTTGTTCTTGATAAACATGGTGGAGCTTGCTGAACAGGTGATCTGTCTTGTGTGGAAACCTGAGCTTCAGGAATGTTAAACTAGTTGCATTATGCTAGGGGTGTGGGCAGAACAGGCAATTTAAATCATAAAGAAATAGATTTAGGGATGTCCAGATAAGATTTTTCCATAATCCGTAATTAGATTTAGATTTGCTGTTAGTAGGGTTCACCACTTTTCACCGCAGTTGTTTTTTGGGCTGTGTTATTCTTCACTCTGATTGTTTCCTGAGCAGAGTAGAGTCATTGTTCAGCACCAGTACACAGCCCTCCCCATCTCCGTTTTTGGTAATGGTTTTACCATTGCTGAAATAGCAGCAGTGATTACAATGACACATGTCGTGTGTTCTTGTAATGCTTGTGGAATTTTTCTTCTGCATGGTACGGAAGAAGTGGAGCATGTTCAAATGATCCAATGATATTTGCATGTTCAGTTGGGGTAATGCTTGTTTTTTATGGTTTCTGAGCTTAATAAATCAAGAAGACAGTCCAGTTTACTTTCAGAATAGTCATCCAACAGACTAGGGCTGGGTATTGTATTAAAAAAAAATTATATGGTACAACACAATGAATTGTAACCCAAAAAATACAAAAAGCAGTAATTATTTACACACAGCGTATTTATTTATGTCTATCTTGTTGGAACAAACAAACAATGAGCAGTTTGTTTGTGGCACTTTTTATTAAAAACAAAAACAGCTTTACTTGTGCTTAAACTAAGCAGTTTGTTTTAAATAGATGTTTTAAGGAATATCAGCATTAGGTGTTAATAACTTAAACCTTTTTTTTTTAAAATGCTGGTAGTTACCTGTATTTTTGGGAGAGGGACAGTAATATTAGTGTGGTTTGGTTAACTTAAGTTTAGTTTATTATAATATCTTAAGAAAAAGCAAGTTCTGAATCTGTGTTTAGCATGTTTATCTGCATGCATTTCATGCAAAGTCTCAAAAAAAGGACAGATTATTTATTATTTTTTATTTTTATTATTTTTTATTTATTTTATTTTAATAGACCTTTCAGTTCTTGATAATACCTAGACATTCCAGACGGTTCCTTTTTGTATAAAATTTTTAAACCCAGCCCAACAACAGACCAAGCACCATCCCACCAGAGCACAAACTCATTATGTGAGGTATAAAGCCGGTCTCACTGCTTCACTCTTTTTATGTCTGGGGCTTTATATGCTTGTCACCCTGCACACATCTGGAACAGGGGGAGAGAGAGAGAGAGAGAAAGAGAGAGAGGAGAGGCACTGGTTAAGAAAACACATGCCTTTTTCTCCTTAGCTCTCGCCTATGCTGCTCTCGCTTTAATGCATACCCATTGCCGTCCCATCCACACACACAACACCCCACCCCCTCCCCTTCCCAGCACACGTATTCATTCGCTGAGCTCCAGTCAGAGGAGGCAGCTTCCACAGCCTGGCAGGAAGTGTTATGACTTGCTGCCTGAGGTCTTTGTGAGGCAGACAGGAATGCTGGCACTCCGCATTAGCCTTCAAGGGTGTGGAGGGAGCACTGCCTCTGCTTCTTGTCGCTGAGAAGTCGACTCTCAGCACAGGTCAGGACTTCTGTTTTCTTTCCTTCTTTCTTTGGGTCTTTTTTCACCTTATTCCAACCCCCCCTTTCTTTCTTTCTTTCTCTCTGTCTCTTCTTTCTTCCTCCTACCCTTTCGCTCTCATGTTTCAGGACATACCGGGGGAGAGAATGCGCACTCTGTCTCTTTATCTCTCTCCCTGTCTCTCAGGTTCTAATCTAGTCAGCTAGAAAGCCGCAGCAGAGTCGTAGATGTAGGACATATTGTTTTTTTGGGATTTGTCAGTCTTACGATGCAGTCGGGACAGTAAGGAGCAGCTCTAAAGGCAAGGCAAGATAAGAAAAGTAAAAGAAAAGGAAAGGCATGAGAAGAGGAAGAGACCAGAGAGTTGTGCTTGGGATTGAAACTGCCTCGTGCTTTTGATGTTGTTACACCCACGTCACCCCTCCATCCCCCCACCCTCGCTATCCCATCACCCCATGTGTTGGGGGAGCGCATATGGATAGCCTCAGGTGTTTTAGTGTGGCTCTCAAGGGAGGTCTTTTGTATGTGTTTTGTTTTTTATGTTTGTGTAAAGCTTCTGGCAAATAACACATGCTGCTCGAATGGCTCCACTAGTCAAAATATGTAGTGTCCTGTTCCAAGCTGAATGTGTTCCAAGCTGTGGATGTGTCTGAATTAAATATACTCACTCCATTGAAGCAGGTTCTGCCCTCAAAAGAAATAAAAGAAAACCGTCTAATTGAACTCTGTTGATTGTGATTTGTTGTTGGCTTGGCTGGTTTAGAGGATTTGAATCCTCTAGATGAATGTAATAGATTTAGTGGTAAAATTAGCTGGTTTGATTGTTGCTGTCTGGAGCAGTAGCAGAACGTCTCTGGAGTGCCAGGATGTGGCTGTTGTGGATGTTGTGGGACAGCAGCAGGCAGCAGTGCTTTGGGTGGAGCCCCCCCCCCCTTCCTTCATTTCCACATGTGTTTCTAAGATGTTGGCCTTCTGAATAGTTGAGTGGTGAGATCAAATACAGACCTCGAGACCAAACTTTCAGTGAATGCAGGACAAAAATGTATCTAAAAGATCTCTATCTAAGGGCGAAAGCTTTTTATCAGAAAGACAGGGCCAGATTTTTCTAATTCTAACCCGTCTAGCGCTTTCTAGTTGTGTCTGGGTGTGGAATTTGGAGGGCAGGAATGTGCTGCATGGCAGTTGACGTAACTCAGTAAAGAGAGACTGTAAGGGAGTGTGATGGGTTGAAATGAATGATTGGCGTCCCCACGCCCACTCCATCCCATCTCTGCCACCTCAACACAGGCATGTTTGGAGTCAACACAAAAATGCCAGACGCATTAAAATTCAACCACCATTTAAAGATGGCTTTGCTTGGCTGTTTAGTCTCGAACTGCAGATCTGAGATCAGTCCCTTTTCGGCACCTCATTATTTCAAGTGGATGATTTTGACTTCAGTTCAGCTTTGGATGGAATGCAACAGCAAACTCTCTGCCAGGAGGAAACTAAACTAACCTTATAGGAAAGATTATTCAGCAGTGCGTTTAAATAGCCTACCCCCGTAATTGGGGGTAATGGTCAGTGTTTGAGCTCAACAAAACATTTAGAGTCATTCAGAGGTGTTTGTTGTGAAATTCTTTGTAATCACTTTCTTTTTAATGGTGGTGACCCAGAGTCACAGTCTCTGCAGTGAAAATAGAGCTGTATATTTACTAGTTAGTTATATTGAAAGTGGTAGAAAAGTGTAAATAGTGTGTCTCTATATATTTTAAAATAGCTATTTTGAACATTAACCTTTTGAAATCTGGTGCACTACATTTTAGATTCTACAAAAGACCTCTGTTTCCAATCCGTAGCACGGTGAATTGTTTTTAGTTTACATCCTGACTGTTGAATTTTACCTAAACATCAGTTCATACAATAAATAGACCATCAGATAACGCATTGAAATATGACTCAGATCTGAGCACTTGCCCAACAGTATTAATGAGCAGTTATCTGTTGATACAGATGACTTGGAAATCAATGTGTGTTCCTAAATTTTGTTGCTGGTCAGTATGAAAATATTGTGCATACTTTGCATCTGGGTTTTGTTGTGCTTTTAGTGTTTGTTGTGAAAGTGTGAAGGAGATGCAGCGTAGTGTTTGATATGTCAATATTCTTGCAAAGTTCAAACAGCAACAACTGATGGACTTAATCCCAGATCAGTCGAGGCCTCATCTGGTGGACAGACCCTGGTTGAGTGCCGAGTCGGTGTGACTAAAGTATGTACGCTGCAGCCTTGAGATGAAGCTTTCTGATTTTTATTAAGGTTGATATTTAGGATCATTTCTTTGTAATTTTATACTTTACTTTTATATTTCTAGTGTTAATGGTAACGTAATGGCAGAGTGACAAAATAACAAAAGGAGTGCATTATGAGCATAGGTTTACTATTCACATTAGTGTAGTAAAATCATATTTGATTTATTTTTTGTACTTTAAAGGGCCTTGTTTGGGTTCATGTCATTATCGTCACATTTATAAGACGCATGCGTTCTGTTTTGCGCGCTTAACATTTCTTTGCATTCCATGCAAATTGACCTTACTGTATTCTTTGGCAGCTTTATTGAATGGTGGTGTGCATTACTTTGCACCTGATGCTAGAACGGGTCTTTTAAAAGAATGAATGAATGAATTAATGTAAGGAATAAATTTAATGCATGTTAATGCAGAACATTTAATGGCCCCTTTATTGTCTGTAACCTCTATGTCTGTCCTTTTCACAGAAAAGGTGCAAAAGGGTGTTGGTCTGAGGAAGGTACCGGTTGTTCTCCAGGAAGATGGCGGCAAAGATATCTAAAGAGGAGCTGGAAGAGCTGCGTGAAGCCTTTGGGAAAGTTGGTAAGTGGTCTACATGTTTTACCAGTTTTGACAAAAGCCTTTTTTTTTCTTTCTTTTTTTCTTACAACTCAAGGCTTTTCAGTTTCATTTGTTTTGGTTATTTGCTTGGAAGTCTATTTGGTTTAAAATATGCTGCTCAAACACGTCACTAAATAAGATTGTTGAGTTGTTTTATTGTTTTTGTGGTAATTTATGAAATAAGAAGAGAGAAACTTATGAAAGAAATAATAATTTTGAATTATGAGGAGGTTTCACGCCTTGTCTGTCTTTTGTATTAGGTGAATCAGCTATCTAGGTTGAAGCTGGAAGTCAGTGGCCAAAATAATAATAAAAAAAAAGGTTTTGTTTTGATGATCACCCAGGCAGTGGTGATTATCTAAAAGGGTGTGTCACTAGGGCATGGGCTCACATGCAATGCAAACTTGTAGAGCAGCAATTAGCATAGAAAACTCGTTACCCAGATGACTGAAAGTACATATATGAACCAGGTTCACTTAAATATATTGTATTAGTCATGAAAAATCATGATTTTTTTTAAAGCTCTTCAGCTGAGAGCTTATGGAGCTAAGGGAGAAAATAAATGCTAGTGTAGCTGCATATTCTACATTTGACAAGAGAAAATTTGCCCTCAGATTTATATGGAGTCATCATTACTGATGTCATGTTGGAGGTACATACTTGGGACACCAACCAAACCATGCCTAAACCCACTTCTTCACATGGTAGCCAAATAAACTGTGCTTTGGTTTGTGAAACACCCTAAGGCATGGCACAGATCACCTAATCTGAATACACTGTTTCATTTTTAGATAAATATTTGGAGTAAACATTGAATGAACAGGTGTGTACAAACCTTTGGTTGAACTGTGCGTTGTGGGTTTGGCAAAGATGCCTGTATAGGTTTCACTTTCACTAAGGGAAAGAAAGGAAAATGTTTAGCTATCTGTTGGGCATCCTGGTTTGTTAATCCTTTTTAGATAAAATTGATTTTACCTGTGGGCAGATGTATGCCTTGTCTATTCAATGATATTTGTTTAATCCTGACAACACTTGATGCTTTCTGTTGAGTGTGGGTAGAAACATTTACATGAAAAGAAATAGAGAAATCAACAGGGAAACCTTCTGTGTTTTAAAATACATGGCACTTTACTGTTTATAATTGTAATCACATAGAGTGCCACTATACTTACAGTAAACTTTGTGGCTATGTTCTTTTTAACTTCCATTAAAGAACATGGAGAATATAGAGTAAAAACGCAATGAAAACAGCTTCATGTCTGCTATGTGTGCCTGTGCTATTACAAGTGATGAACGATGCATCATAATTTATGTAACCGTTCATTTTTTTTTTTTTTTTAACAATTATCATATTTACTCTTTTAGAATGCACTGGTAAAAACAAAGGATCAGAAATGGATTGGTCTTAAAACAGCTAATATCTGATCCTGTATATATGCTTGGATTATCCCTGATCCTGTTGGGTACAGCCATAGCATTAAACCTAACTTATTAAGCTTATTATTGTTGTCCATATGGCTAATGTACGGTACTCTATGTGCTCCTGTGTGATGTAGGACTTATAAAGCTCTTGTTTTAACAGCCATTGTTTTCTTATTTATTCTTTGCAATCAAACTTTTATCCAAAAAAAAAGTGAATCTACATTTATTTTCTTCATTTAAAAATGTCACTTTTGTTTTGTTACAACATGTTGTAAACGGATATAGCTTTATTGCCTTTTTAAAGTCATGTGATAATGGTGAATGGTTTTCCTGTGAAACTGTTATAAACATTTGCACAAAAATGTCAGGCATCCAAACAATGAGGGCAATAATTGTATGTTTATTAGTTTATGACAGGTCTTTAGACCTTAGACTCTGCATAGTGTAATATGCATGTTGGTTCATTTGTTCACATCTTTTAGGTCATTTGTTCACATAGTTAGGAGCTCTGTAGTTTTTAGCTGATGGGCTGTGCTTTTTTGGATATTTATTCTAATAATAAAGACCAGACAATAACAAAGTACAGATCGTAAGAATGGTTTGTAAAGTGATGGACTTGATTGTAATGGGAGTATTTTCTGGCTGAGTCTGTGAAGTGCTCGGAGTTAGAGTGCATATTCAGGATGTAAAAGGCAGAAGCTGATCATAGATCAGCTGAGATGCTTGATCTGAATGACTACTGTGGTGTAGTGTTTCAGCTTAAGCTTGAAATGGCCTTCCTTCAGGCTGACATGTCATTTTCAGTTCAATCGATTGATGTTACTGTAATTTTATTAGTCCTTGACTTGCTGTACTCTGTGTACCTTATGTACCATCATGCTGCTGCTGCTGCTGCTGCTGCTGCTGATGGTGATGTTATTGCTGCTGCTCTTGCCAAGAGATAATTCTTTCATGTGACTGCTCACCTTAAGCCAAGTCACCTGTCACCATAATATTTGCTTTCCACTTTCTTTTCCCATTCACAATGAGGTCATCTAGTCAAAGCGGCAGGAGAAAAAAAAAAGAAATCTTAAGTCTGGTTTAGGAGGCAGCCCCAGACTAGTCTGCATGGTTATAAAACAATTATCGATCTGTTCATCTTGATGCATCTTTTTTTTCCATACAGGATTTATTTTTTTCTTATTGCATGACTACGGAGTACTTTTAAAGTAAAGTCATAGACATCATTTCTATTTGCTGGAAAAAGCATAATATTTCAATTAATCTAATTATTATTACAAAAATCTTGGATTAATGTTTATTAGGAAATTATGTATTTTAGGAAAGCATGAGCAAGAAGGTGAATATAATGTTATTGATGACCATGGTAGTGTGTGTATACAGAGCTGGTTTTAATGTTGTGGCCGATTTTATGTTCCATCTGCCTATGAATAAATACTATGCAAAATATATAATAGAGATAATAGACAATAGATAATTTGATGCTTTTTAAATGAATATTGTAATGTACTGAGTTACAGAGTGATCCTAAATATATATATACTGCATATTTTAAACTGGTTGGTCTTTCTCCTTTCCTTCTAGTGTGGGTGTGTGTATCACATTTGAATAAAGAGTGATCTAATCAGGGCATTACGCTGATCCTGGACAAAAATAGAAACATCTAAATGGAAGCATTTGAGTATGCAATGTACACACATTTGATTAATGGAAAGTTTATTGTGAGTAAGCAGTTTTAGTCTTTTGCACACTGTTAGCTGTGTGGTGATGATTGTAATGATGAGCTAGTTACTGCTAGATTTTATTTAGTAAGTTAAATTGCTTGGCTGGGGTTAAAAGACAAAGACGTAATCAAGATTATTTACAAAATAGAGCCTTCCATATTATAAAAGCAGCAGGGAATGTGGTAAATAATGCAATAATGCAAGTTTAATTATTACAGTAAAATAGTCAACAATAATTAAGGTAAATTAGGTTATAGATAAAATCAACAATATCAAAGTACCTGTTTTATAAATTTAATTGCAAATTGAATACTGTGAAATGCATAAATATAGTGAAAATATATTATATAGAGTGTATATATTTGTTGTTGTAGTTGTTTTTTTACCTGAACAATGCTATGCCCCCATCATTAGCATTTTGTGAGCCAAGCCTGTTGGGAGCATAGGCTAAAAACACATTTTTTGGGAACTTAAGTCTATTTCACATCAGATTTATCTTTTAAACTAATAGGGCTAGATATTCCCTCATTATTAAGTCACAACTAGAATCATTTCTGTTGAATTATCAATTAATTTCTGTTCACCAAACTAACTGTATCAGCTATACAATTGTTCAGTTTGCACTTGGATGACCAGATATTAAAGCAATCTCCACTTTGCTCAGACAGTTGTGCCACCATATATAAAAAGCTGTAGAGCTCTCTGTAACGTTCATTATAAACACCCAAGGCACCATTATACTGAGCCACGTGTTCATGTGCTATGTGAACGTGCTCCTGTGCGTATAATCTTGGGTCACCTTGCTGGTGGATGTTAGCATTCAGAGAGCAGTAAGGGAGTGAGTTAGTGCTCAGTAGGTGGAAAGAACCCTTTAAATTATCCCAGGCCTCGTGGTTTAATTAAAGCTGATGTTGAGTGCAGCTCATGATCAAAGAAGCACTTTACTTCCTGCTCCTCCATGTCTTTGTGGTGCTCCTCGTGTAATTTATTTATTTTTTATTTTTTTACACACCCTTCTTTGTCTAAACCATCCCAAACTGGTTAACTAAACCTTTTGTTTGTTTTTGTTGTAACTGCAAAGAAAGATGATGATGAACTCTTACTGATGAACTGACTCAGCTTGGCCGATGTAACGGTGGCTGTGTTCCAAATGACGCTGTCTCTGTTTCTCTACTGCATATGCTGAGCCATTGTGCACGTTGTCACACTCTGAATAGTGCAGTAAAACATGTCGTCTTTTCTTTTTCTTTCTCTGTGTGTGTGTGTGTGAAGATCTGGACAATAATGGCTACATCAGTGACTTTGAGCTCCACGACCTGTTCAAAGAGGCCAATCTCCCTCTCCCGGGGTACAAAGTCCGTGAGATCATCCAGAAGCTGATGACAGAGGGGGACAAAGACAAGGACAACAGGATCAGCTTTAATGAATTTCTCTCAGTAAGTCATTTCAGTGCGGTTACATGTATTATATATTTATTCATTTGTTTGTCACCTTGTCTTCTCCCATGTCCTGGTGTAGATTGACTGATTTAAGTTAATGTTTTAATGCCTTTTCAATTAGAAGTGGCTTTCTGTGAGAAGCTTAGATCTTTCTGTTGAGTTGGTGTAATGCTATTAGGGGTTTCTAGTAAATATGCTTAGTGGCGTTCTGGCCTTTTCTCATTGTGAGCATATGGTACAGACTCTGAGAGAGGGAGGGATAGAGGAACAGAGGCCGATTTATTGTGATAAATCCTAGATTAGCAGATTCAGCAGATGCTTTGAGCCAGAACCCAAATCTATCCCATTCAAACTGAAATACTGTAACTGCCAGAGTTGGGGAGTGTTAACAGCGGATGGGATTAAGAGGCTTAATTACTTTTTAATAAATGTATTGCTTATTTATTTGTGTATTATTACTGTTTACCATTATTTTCACCTAATCAATCATTTATTTAGGCCATTTCAGGCAGAAGATTGGAAATCTAAAGAGCTTCAGTTTATTTTCAGTAAGCTTACTCACACAGATAAACAGTTTTAGGATAGATATTTGTGTAGTTTAACATCTTGTTTGAGGACTCGTTTGACCTCAAAATAAAATTATAAAAAAATGTTTGGTTATGTAGGCACCTACAGGAACAAGACCTGCTGCAATTGGAAGGATCCCCTTTTAATGGCCACCTTATTTTATGCTTAATATACCCTGTATTAACTGTTAAAAAAAAAAAAAGATATATATACACACATATATATAAGATTTTATTTTAATAATTACTCTTAACATAATACTTGTGGCTGATAATGTGTGTAATAATGTGTATTTTTAAAGCACAGCTTAAAACATTTCTGCACTGTGCCTGTGGAATCCAGCTGTACCTAGTGTTGTACAATAAGATCGCAATTGTCCTGTGTTGGTATTCCTACTCTGATTATGACAGGAAAACATGGCGACATCCTTGTTCACTTCAATTTAGGCATCCCAAGTAGTGTGCAACATTAAAGTTGGGGAAAAAATATAGTAAATGCGGCGCACGCTCCACCCAGTTTATTACGCACAGATGTACAACATTAGTGCCACTAAAATATTGTTTTATAGTGTGATTTCCTCTGAGGATAAAGTTTAATTGTTGGTCTAAAGCGGGAGCTGACAAGTTTTGAATTTACTTAACGCGATTGTCAGAGATAGAAAGGAAGCTGTGTGATAGGCGGAACTGGTTGATAATAGGAGACGACACGTCAGAGTAAGCTCTTGCCAGCTGGCCATGAAAAAATAAAATAGAGTTCCTAGTCACTCTCTTCTGAGTCATTATTAGCATGGTGCAAAATACCCAAGGACAGATGACTACATCTCAGTGTACCCATCCAGCTTGCTGCAGACAATGCCCTTCCCCTCTGGCTGTCAACACTAACTGAATGCGGCTCTCCTCTGTCAATGGCTCAGTGTTTGTTTGCACTGCTGCGATGGTCAGCAACTCGGGGCGAGGAGGGGAGGATTATAGCGCAGCTGCTGGCAGCTTGGTTTCGACGCTTGTTCCACTTGGAACTAAAAAGGCCCAGTCTGATTGCTCGGGCGTGGCAAATGGAATATGTGCATCTGCACTCTTAGCCGGGCCCAAGTGTGAAAGGGTCTCCTTCAGGCAGAGGCCTTTTATTAAAGCTACAAAGCATGTAAAGCCTTAAAACATTAGAGATGTCCTGTTCATATTTTATTTGCCCACGATGTCATTTGACCGAGACCAGATTTGATACTGCAGTGCAGTACAAAATAGAAATAACACATCCAACAAAAAATAAACAAGTAATAAATAGCCATATAAATGCATATCTTCTTGAATAAACAAACTAAAAATGTTACACAACAACAATTCTGTGATTAATCATAATTAAATCATGATTATTAATATTTTTAATGCTGGTAGTGCTCTATTTTTGGGAGGGAAACAGTAATAATAGTGTATTGTGATTTATTAGGCCCTACTTAACACACATTCTATTCTTTTCTTATCTTTTTTTTCTTGTATCTCTGTAGATCTTCCAGGAGCTCAAGAGCAGCGACATCGCCAAGAGCTTTCGCAAGGCCATCAACAGGAAAGAGGGCATCCTGGCTATTGGGGGCACGTCTGAGCTGTCCAGCGCGGGCACACAGCACTCCTACTCAGGTTCAAACCCACCTCCTGTATATTATATTGGATTTTACTAATTTACTAATCCAATACAAGAGCCCATCCAATACTAGAGTTTTGGTCTCATTTATACGAAAGGGATCTAAATATCAATTCATCATTTTGATTGATTTGATTTAATATGCTGTTCACATGACTTGTGTATTTGGGGAATGTTTTAATTTTAAAAGGTCAGGAGGGGTCTGCTGCCTGCAGAGTGTTCAGAGGGTGAATCCCACTTTCCCACATATAAGGCCATCAGCAGCTTTTGTCATTATTCACCCCTAGTTCATAACTCTGAAAGCCTCACTGAAAGAAGTGGAAATATAACAATATATAAATAAAATCGATAAAAAAAGGTTTATATTTTTTACTGCGGTCTTCTTCAAACTTCAGCTAACCAAGCAGACCTGCACAGCTTTTGCTGTTATGCTATCACATGCTTTCAATAGTTGCCTTTCAATCCAGTCGTATTCATAATGACTTAATGTTGCCTTAATTGGTCATTTAGAGACCAACTTTCGTTGACCGTGAAAACCATATTTGGGTTTGCTGTCATAATCAATCTAGACTGTGCTTCTCAAAACACATCTTCAGAGATGTGTGTGTGTGTGTGTGTGTAGGAGAGATTTGTGTGTATATTCTCACTACATGTAATTGTTATTTGTGATGCAGAGGAGGAAAAGTTTGCCTTTGTGAACTGGATCAACACAGCTCTGGAAAAGGACCCTGACTGCAAGCATGTGCTTCCAATGAACCCCAACACAGACAGTCTCTTCAAGGCTGTAGGAGATGGAATTGTGCTGTGGTGAGTCTGGTTCAGACATCATTTTCTTATGTTTTTATTATTTAACTCTTTTATAAGTGTGATTGCAGTGTGCTGTACTGTTCTTCCTAAGTCTGATTTGTCTTCTTATTACTATTCCATCTGTTTTTTTTGTTTTTTTTTGTCCAGTTAACTCAATTTACGAGATATCGACTCCTTTCCAATTTTACAGTGTAGACCAACTAGCAACATCTTAGCAACCACCTAGTAACACCTTTTGGGCTGCAATCATACTCACAGTCTCTGCAGTTGAAGTAGACCTCTAATTTTTTTGTTCAAAGTTTTTTTATTGTGTTTTATATTGCATCAGAAAAGAAAGTACAACATATAACCCCCCCCCCCCCCCACCCTCACAATACCAGACATAACATTTACATAAATCCAGACATACTTATAAGAATACACATACATACATACATATGTATATAAATATACACATACATAAGCATATGAATAAATTAGGTTGTTATACTAATTGTACAAATAAATTATATAATTATTAATGACATAAATTATAGAAAATATTAAATTGACACAGTGTCAGGATCCAAATCCTCAACAAAGGCCAGAAAAGGTTGCCACACATCTATCACATGTAGGGAGTAGACCTCTAATTTGAGTGTTTTCTTCCACCAGTAAAATGATCAACCTGTCAGTGCCTGATACAATTGATGAGAGGACAATAAACAAGAAGAAGCTAACACCATTCACAATACAGGTCAGTTGTAGTTTTGTTGTTTTTTTCTTTTTTTACTCTTCTTTGTGTTTGTTCAATAAAACAAGTAATGCTGTAATGCTTTTCAAGGATTAGTTTAAGGTCAGTTTGCCATATTTGATGGAATTGTGTTTTTGGATATAGTTTTACTGAATATATGTAACACGAATGTGAATTTTGAATTAAATTATGTTTAAGAATGTTGATCTCTTGTTGTCCACACCTTGCAGGAGAACCTCAACCTTGCCCTGAACTCTGCCTCAGCTATCGGATGCCACGTGGTTAACATCGGTGCGCTGGACCTGCGGGAAGGCAAACCTCACCTTGTTCTGGGCCTACTGTGGCAGATCATCAAGATCGGCCTGTTTGCTGACATCGAGCTGAGCAGAAATGAGGGTAAGCCTCTCCTCACCCGCCCCTGGTGACCTGCTCACAGTCAGGCGTTTGGCCCCAACACTGGCACCATTTAGAGGGCCGGGGCTGATGACATCGGCCAGGAATTCACAAAAACAGATAGTTCCTCTCCTCTCTGGTGACTTATTAAATAATACGAGGAAGAATCTGATCAGCTCTGCAGGCTGTGGGAGCCTCAGGAGCAGACTAACAAGTTTGACCACTCTCTAATCTGCAGCGTAGGAATCTGCAGTGCTTTGGGTTTTACGTTGCCTTACTGTCAATAGAGTGATGCATGTGCAGTAAAGTGTAGAGTGTGCAGTCCTGCAGGGAATCCATCCAGAGAAACAATCCAATAGTTTGTCTGTGATTAATGATGCAAAGCTGTCTATATTTATGGATAGTATTGCTTAGTATAAGCTCCAGCATTGGGTAAATAATATAATAGATAGAAACGAATGAAAGGAATAAAACATTACATTTTTTATAAAACCTATAATTCTGGATTCTGATTAGCCGACTAATCTCTGACATAATGTTATTTGTTTGCATGAAGCAAAAGAACAGCCTCCCAACATCTGTTCTTCTTGATTAAAGGCTGCTGTCCTTGTTCGCATTGAGTTATTTAAGTGAGCAGACTCTCTGGCAGACAATACATGTCCATAATAATATATAATGCTCAATGTTTTTTAATTGTGGTTAAATCTAAGAGCCGT
Source organism: Astyanax mexicanus (assembly GCF_023375975.1). Classification (NCBI taxonomy): domain Eukaryota; kingdom Metazoa; phylum Chordata; class Actinopteri; order Characiformes; family Acestrorhamphidae; genus Astyanax; species Astyanax mexicanus. The sequence goes on from NC_064417.1 coordinate 1,288,362, forward strand.
GATGCCAGTGTAATTGATGCCCAAATATATAAACACACATCTCTGTGCAAAACATTTACTAATGCACTTAAGCACATTATTTAATTAAATTTTCACCATTTATCTCTGCAATAAGTTTTTGCCTGTAAAAACAGTAAATCACACTAGAACGGATACAAAAATACAAAAATCAACCGAATAAAAGCTGAGCTTGTTTGTAGAACAGGGCTTTGTTATAAATTTGCCATGAATTCCCCCAACCATCCCTTAATTCTGTTCAGTTCTTTTGTCCTTATGGCTTTATTTTGTCCCCTCACATTACATTTACTTTTATACTTTAAGTAGTTTTGAAACCAGTACTTTTACACTTTTACTTTAAGATTAAAAAGCTTAAGTTGATGCTACAACTTCTACAGAAGTATTTTTGAAACCCTAGTATCTATATTTGAATGGGACTAAATTTGACACCTTTGCTCATTGAGCACTGATTTACCAAAGCAGGTGGTTGATGGATGATATAATAATAATAATAATAATAATAATAATAATACTATACTCTCACGAGGAGAGCTTTGGTGCTAAGTAAAAAAAAAAACACTGCCATTACTCTTTAAATACACGTTATTTTTGTCAGTTGTAATATTAGTGTTTTACTGAGCAAAAATACAATTCCTTACTACATAACATTTTCACACGTGCCTAAAACCAGTTCTCTCACGCACATATATGTACATATGCCAACACAAACAAATGAGCTAAACAAAACTACATTTACCATAGTGAATCTATGTGAGAGTGCACTGTCGTTCCCATAATACCATGCAAATCCAGTGATCTACAGCTTATGGTTTGCTGGTGGTATGCACGCTTGTGCATTTACCATGTTTACTCTGTATACACACACGCCACTATTAGTGCTTTTTTATGTTTGCTCTGTAATTGTCCAAGGATCAGTGGTCTTTGTTCTGAGCATTTTTGCAGGAATCCATTGTTCTGTTTACCCTATAGTTCTAATAGCTGGTTGATTATGTCTGAGGTGTGTCTGCATTTGTTTTGCCATCATGATATAAATACACAGACCTGTGCTGACGGTTGAGTGTGTGTTTTCACAGCGCTGGCAGCGTTGCTGCGGGAAGGAGAGACTCTGGAGGATCTAATGAAGCTGTCTCCAGAGGAGCTGCTGCTGCGCTGGGCCAACTTCCACCTAGACAATGCTGGCTGGCACAAAATCAACAACTTCAGTTCTGACATCAAGGTGAGCCTGGCTCAGTGACTCAGGTGCCATGTGTGAAGCAGGACTGTGCTGCAACCATGCTGATTTCAGATCAGTATTCCACCTTAATAGGCTTATATAGGCTTGATGCATCTTTTATTTCATGCATCAGAAATGAAAATGACTGTTTTAGGTGACCACTGAGCTGCTTTGATTTTAAAATGTTAGATTTGATTATTAGCAGGGCTGTGTGTTGAAATTCTATAACCAAAAGGCACCGATCAAACTGCTCTAAGTACTAAATAAGTACTGAAAGGTCTAAAAAATAAAAATGCTTGTTTACGATACAGTGCCCTGGTGCACACAGTAGCAGACAGCGAGGTAAATATATTTAAGTGCTCTAAAGTCTAGCTCTACTTCGAAAGATTCATTCACACTTAAGTTCATTCGAACTGTTTTCAATCACGCTTGCTCTCTCTCTTTTCACTCTCTATCTACCTAAAGGCTTTCGCAGATTGGTTTGGATGTGTCCATGGGCCTGCCCTCACTCTCAGATTTATATGCAACATAATTTAATATTTGCCTTTGTGAGAAATTTCTGTACGATCGACAAAATTCCTGCTTTTAGCCAGCAGACATGCCTGACTTTCTCTTCTTACTTGCAGAATGTGCTGCCCTGCAGAGAGGGGGGAGAAAGATGCCCCCGGTGCCACTCTTAATTTTAAAGTGTTCTTTCTTATAGTACTGATAATAAATTAATGGTGTAATCCACCATTTTTAATGATAAAGTATTGATATACTTTTCTATTATCTGTACATCGCTAAACACTAAGACAGACATTCTCATATGTCTACAGATAACCGAACATTCATGATTGTTGTCTATCTCTAAGAAGCTATTAAAATCCTTTGATGGTGTGAGCTGCATTCTTGTGTGGTCCTATCTCTTACCAACTATCTTTCTCTGTGCTTTAGCTTACAGACTTCTCAAACAATGTGAAGGTACTTTTTTTCCAAATGTTCAGCCAAGTTTTCCTCTTTGGCATGACTCATTTTTGTCTTAGATCATTTGATTCTGTTTTTCTTTTTCCCCTTGCATTTAAACAATCTCACCGGTTGTGAGCATGCTTATTGTATTCATTATTTTTATTTTATCATGTCATTTTTATTTGTATTTTTTGCATTTACTTAGTTTGTCTTTTTCTGTTTAATTCTCGCAGGACTCCAAGGCTTATTTCCACCTCCTGAACCAGATTGCACCCAAAGGTCTTAAAGAAAATGAGGACCGCATTGACATCAACATGGCCGGCTTCAATGTGAGTCTTAAACTGTGAAATGTTCTGATTTGCTGTGTAGAGTAGAGTGTGTGTGTGTGTACTTGCACGAGGGAGAGAAACGGAAGTTTTGTCTGAAAAATTCCTTCAGGCATGTGGGGGTTGTGATGGACTTTCCAGAAACACCTTGTCTCATCTCTTTGAGATTGTAAAAAACATGCTGTACTCTACATCAACAGACACACCAGGGCATTTAGAAGATATTTTAAGGTCAACACCTGACCCATAGCCTGATTAAAATCTGGCATAAAATAGAAACACAGAAAAAGTGTTTTAGATCTATGTTCTTTAATGTTTAATCTACTGTTTTCCTTCACTCAGGAAGTTGTCTTTGTGTCAAAATACACAACATACACATTTGTTGTTAATAACTCATACCAGCAGCATCATACTCATGTTTACAGCTTTAAATGTGTGAAGTGTGTGAAGTGTGTGTGGTCCCACAGTGAGGCAGTATCCCGTTGCTCCTGTGTCAGATGCGTAAGAGTGTGTCAGGGTTTCTTGTAAGACTCTGGCAGATGCTCAAGACATTATGGAGAGGACTTGGCACGCTGCACCAGCCTGAGCACAAGTGTTTATATGGAGTCTTAGCTCAGCAGTAAGAGGAGAGGGAGAGTTAATGGCACTGTAGTTTAGCGCAGCAGAGGCTGCTGATTAATATGTGCTCAAGTATGTACCTGAAAATGCTCACACCCACACTGAACACAGATGGAAATCCTTGGAGGCTTTCATTATCAGAATTACAATCCTGCTGGACTGACGATGTTGAGTAAATATATACACAGTAAGATCGGAGAGTGTTAGAGGCCTTGCTTAATGGCCAACAGTAGCATCTTGGCAAACCCTCGAATTGAAACCACAGCACTGTCATTACCTACTGACCCATCACCACCCTGCTTGCGCTGGAAACGTTCAGTCTGTACATATAAAAAAAATTAAAAGTCATTTATATGGCCATTTTGTACACTAGTAAAATATATTAATAGTTATTAGACAGTTCTGAAAAAAAACTTGAGACCATTTCTCCCAAATTCCAAATAAAAACATTGTCATTTAGAATATTTATTTGCAGAAAATGAGAAATAGCTGAAATAACAAAAAGATGCAGAGCTTTCAGACCTCAAATAATGCAAAGAAATCAAGTTCATATTCATAAAGTTTTAAGAGTTCAGAAATCATTTGGTATTTGGTGGAATAACCCTGGTTTTTAATCACAGTTTTTTTTCATGCATCTTTGCATCATGTTCTCCTCCACCAGTCTTACACACTGCTTTTGGATAACTTTATGCTGCTTTACTCCTGGTGCAAAAATTACTTCAAACAGTTCAGTTTGGTGGTTTGATGGTTTGTGATCATCCATCTTCCTCTTGATTATATTCCAGAGGTTTTCAATTTGGTAAAATCAAAGAAACTCATAAATTTTAAGTGCGCTCTCCTTTTTTTTTCCCAGAGCTGTATGTAATAATTGATTTATAATAAAAATGAAAACCTTTTTTAAAAAAGGGAGAACTTGCATTGCCAGTGTTTTGAATCTGGACACCGAATTGGCAGATGCTCAAAAACTCTGACATCTCTAGTTAATTTAGTTTGCTAACTTTAGTAGCCAAAGGCTGGCGGCTGCAGTCACCACATCTGTTAACACTGCTGATGCCAAACTCCCTGTTGTGGAGGTTCTATCCCTCCTCTATCTTTCTGTCTCAGTAGAGGCTGTTTCTGCAGGATTCATCCAGACTGCCTCAGCCTGAACCGTTTATCATCTGAGTTTGGTGTAAAGTGGCCGTGTGGCGTTCCCAGCGGTACAGTGATTTATGGAGAAACCTCAGTGATTCACGGGTCCACAATGCCGTGTGAATGTACTTAACCTCTGGCGGTGCCAAGAGAAGCCGACAGGGACTGGGTGGTGGTGGCGGCGGGGGAAACGTCTGTGACCGGACAGCAGGGAGAAAGAGGTCTTTTCACGCTGAATTTAAGCTGCCGTTGTTCTCCGGTCACTTTCAGGGTCACTTTGCGATCAGCGTGCCTGAAAGGCACAGCCGTATCCCTCGGCACGTTCTGCTTCTGCGTTATGAATGGTCTCTTTTGAAATCCGGCACTTCCGTTTCATCCTGTGTGCTCTGTTATCTGAAGCTGATTATATCAAACTGTGTTGCTTTCCTGTGCTGTGAAAACATGCTCTTTGTTTACAGCAAGTTTGGTTTGCTGTTTAACTTTTTGTTTTATTTTATTCTGCTTTAAATGTGCTTCAGCTTTAAATCGTCAGATCATTTTGAAAAGAGGAGCATCATTGTTAGACTCTGCAGTATAATCATAAATAATCATAATTGCACTGCTAGTATGATGCTATGCATAGTGCAGTTTGCAGATAAAGTGTCTGTAATGCAGTTGCACTCATGGTTTACATTTTCCGCTCAGCTGTTTACTGTTTACAAACTGTCTTCCTCTGTTTAATTGTATTTAACCAAGATATGCCATGCAACAGCAGAGAGATGGGTGGGATTATATGACATGAGCTGTGGATGTTTTTAGCTGAGGCTTTTGTGAGGCAAATTTGTGCAGGGTTTGAATGGATTAAGAATAGCAATTTTCAGGCATGGACAAGTTTAACTTTTGGAAAAGTCTAAAAATATTTGCTTTACAAAACTGTGTTTTTGTTAATCGACTGAACAAAAATAATTTAATCATTTAAATAATATAATGCTTGGGCAAATCCATCGTGTGCATGTAGTTTAAACTAATAAGAGTTTTTGCTTTACCTATAACTATAAATTTGTTACTGATTTAATGCTGTTAAGGCTTCTTTCAGCCAAATATAAGATATATAATAGACAGTGGAGCTCTCAGGTTTTGGCAGGGGTTTTTTCGCGTTTTTAAAGAAAAGTGTATATATTTTTTTCATCGTCCATGTCTGCACTGATGCTTTAAAGGTTGTATGGTCATGAAAATGTGCCATAAAAGCATGAAAAAATCATGAAAAATCAGTATGGTTTAGACTTGTTAATTACAGTATGGACACTTTAAGTGGGCATCCTCTGACCTTTCCTGTGTTTGTGTTTTGTGTTTATATGTGTGTTTAAATGTGTGTTTTGTGTTTATATGTGTGTTTATATGTGTGTTCTGCAGGAGAAAGATGACCTGAAGAGAGCAGAAGCGATGCTGGTTCAGGCCGACAGGCTGGGTTGCAGGCAGTTCGTCACTCCAGCCGACGTGGTATCTGGCAACCCAAAACTTAATCTGGCGTTTGTGGCCAACCTTTTCAACAAGTACCCAGCGCTGACCAAACCTGAGAACCAGGACATCGACTGGGGCCTTTTGGAGGGTGGGTAAACTGACCCCATTCCCATCCAGCAAAACCAGCCCCTCCCTCGCTTCCCCTTCCCACCACTGCAGGTTCAGTGGAAATACCAGCCTGCAGGGGAGCATGGCCACTGTTTTATTTATTTATATCTGTTACCCCAGGCATAAATAATGAATCAAATTCATCTTTATTGTTTTCATTTAATCCCAAAAATGTATATGATAAAACATTGTAATTTAATGTTTCAGCTACACCCCTATAAAGTGGATGTGTTGAGCAGAAGTGGATTAGACTTGCTCTTTGGATTGGAATCTGTCCAAATACTAAAAAAAAGTAAAGGGAGGGACCTGTTGGGTAATTTCCTGAGGTACAGAGCACCATTGTGCTCAGGTGGGACTTGGTGCCCTCTAGAGGTGGTTAAACTCCTGTGTTTTTTGCAATAAGCGCCGAACTAAAAAGCATCCTCTCTTGTTTTGTATTGTTTTGTTTTGTTCTTCTTCTTCTTTAACTGTGAATCATTTGAAAAGATCTGATTTATTGGGCTGAAACTGAATTGTTCATTTTTTTTTCTCCTCAATTCAGGAGAAACCAGAGAGGAGAGAACATTCAGAAACTGGATGAACTCACTGGGTGTTAATCCTCATGTCAACCACCTATATGGGTAAACTTTAAAATGCTTTTGTCTGCAGCAATCCTGTTCTTTTTCATGTTATTATTAAATACTATATTTTATTTATATTATTACACATTTTACTGCTTGACTAATCTCTTCTCTTCTTTTTCTCTCAGTGACCTGCAAGATGCTCTGGTCATTCTGCAGCTTTACGAACGCATCAAAGTACCGGTCGACTGGAACAACAAAGTCAATAAGCCACCATATCCCAAACTTGGGGCCAATATGAAAAAGGTACTTTTTTAAGCTTTTAATCCAAACCTGAAATTTTAGGTTACTTTATGTTACCAAGCTGAAATGGCATAAAAATGTATTATTATTATTAGTAATATTAGTTTTATTAGTATTATTTTACCTTAATGTGTCTCAGATCTGACTTGTTCAGGGCTGTGTGTAATATATACAATCTGATAATTATATGATATATTATATATACATAATATAATATATAGATCAGCTACATATTCGATTTGTGGGCATAAATGACACAAATGTGAACGAACTGATCTGTATCTGTAATAATTTCTAATGAATCTCGCTATTTAATAGCAGGGTTCAAACGGTCATGGAAAAACCTGGAGAAGTCATCTAGTTTGAAAATAGCAATTTCCAGGCCTGGATATGTTTTGGAAAATATAAAAAAAAATACCCAGAAAGTTTTGAATAAGTCATGGAAATTTTTAAAAATTAGTTTCTGTTTATTGACTGTTTTTGCTTAAAGGAATATTAAAATGTTTTGGGTAAATCTGTCACATTTTATCTCATTAGCTAGTTTTTAGACTGGAATTTCAGATTCAGCTATAAGAGAAAAGAGAAAAAGGCTGATTTAAGGCTGTCTGGCTTTATTCAGACACACATATATAAGGCAGACATGCAAAATACATTTTTAAGTGTTTTCAATTAATTTTAGTTGAGATATAGGCCTGCTATAACCAGATTTGACATGTATTTTAAGGATTTTTTTGTTTTTTTAGTTAGTTAGTAAAATTCCCTATTTACCATAAAGAGGAGCTTATATCATAACTTCACCTGTAGATGATAAAAAAATAACTAAATAAAAACGACCCTCAAATGATGCTGCTTTAATGTTCTATACAAGATGATGGCTTCATTGCTTACCTTTATGTATTTTTCCCTCTTCTGAGTGCAGCTGGAAAACTGTAACTACGCTGTGGATTTGGGAAAGACAACTGCCAAATTCTCACTGGTGGGCATCGGAGGGCAAGACCTGAATGATGGAAACCCAACGCTGACTCTGGCTCTCGTCTGGCAGCTGATGAGGAGGTATGTACTGTACATCATTGTGATTTATAATGTCTTTTATACAATTTATGTACACACAGAAGGTAAAAGCAGTAAAAAATAAGTATTTGTTTGTGCTTGTTCTGATCTTCTGTGGTCATTTTTTTGTGTTGGTTTGCGTGTTTTTGTGTTGTAGATACACTCTGAATGTACTTGAGGACCTGGGAGATGGAGAGAAGGTGAATGATGACATCATCGTCAACTGGGTTAATAAAACATTGGCAGGAGCAGGAAAATCAACCAAAATTTCAAGCTTCAAGGTGTGTGATTATTGCGTTTTCAGATACAACATTTTTTAAGTATGGTCCGGTTTCTTGTAGTGTTGTGCAGTTCTGAACATTTTAAAATATGATTAAATGTGAATTTGTTTTTTTGTCTCACAGGACAAAGAAATCAGTTCCAGCTTGCCGGTTCTGGACCTCATCGATGCTATCCAGCCAGGCAGTGTTCATTACGATCTAGTAAAGACTGGAAGTCTGTCTGATCAGGACAAGCTGGAGAATGCCAAGTAAGTCCAGAACTAGTAGAGTCAGAGAGAGAGCAAACTTCAGTTCAAGACTGCAGCCAGTCTATCTCATATATTATATAGATGTATTATTACACACAGACTTAATTAATGATAGAACACAGTGGATCTACACCAGCAGATGACAGACATGTCTCTCCGAACCATCACTGATCATCAGTTAATTTTACGTTTAATTTGTAAATCAAGAGACCAGAATCTGGAGGAAGAGTGGAGAGACACACAGTCCAATCTGCTCGAGGTCTGAAGTTTCCACCAATCAGTGATGGTTTGTTTGGAGAGACATGTCTGTCATCTGCTGGTGTTGATCCACTGTGTTTTATTATTAAGTCTAAAGTCAGTGCAGTTTAGTTTTCCCACAAAATCTTACAGCACTTCATATCTTACAGCTTCCCTCTGCTGAAAACAACTTTTATAGAGATGCAGATTTAATTTTCCAGCAGGACTTGGCACACTGCCCACACTGCCAAAAGTACCATTTGATCTTATATAATATTAACATTTTCTGAGCCACTGCTTTTTGGGTTTTCATTGGCTATAAGCCATAATCATCAACAAAAAAAAGAAATAAACACTTAAAATAGATCACTATGTGTGTAATACATCTATATAATATATATGATTTAACATTTTGAACACTTTTCAATAATCTAGTAAATATTAAAAAAATAATATACATACCTTTATAGAGCTTAAATGGAAACGTTTATCTACACTGTATAAAGCAAAAATAAAAGGCTTCTAGACTTGGCCTAGATTTAAGATGATTTGATTGGCCGATATATAATTTTCCGCAGTGTATAATCTGCTCACGCTTGCCCTCATGTCATTTTTGCCGCAGATATGCCGTGTCAATGGCCAGGAAGATCGGTGCTCGAGTCTACGCCCTGCCCGACGACCTGGTTGAGGTCAAACCCAAAATGGTCATGACTGTTTTCGCCTGCCTGATGGGCCGAGGAATGAAGAGGGCGTAATTTCGAACGGGAAAAAGTAAAAAAGTGGGACCCCATAGCCAATCAAAAGCCAACGTCTGACCCACAAGCCATTTTGCTGGTTAAAAGGCTTCTGGTTGAATGAATTAAACCATAATTATTCTGCAAAAAAGGAAAAGAAACTCAAAGAAACCCCAAAAGATGCAAAAGCATTAAAAGAATCATGTTTTTTGTTTGGTAAAACTGGGATAGTGGGGTAAATAATGGAGAGGGAGGGATTATAGGGATTGTAGAGGGGATAGATCGATTTGTAGACCAAAACAGATCCATTAATCAATTAATTTCCCACAGATTCTGAAAGGTACGTTCATCCTTCAGTCTCTCTTCTTAATGCAAGGTGGATAAAACATATCTGCAGTGGACCCAAGCCATGTCAGACTGTGCAGTGTATATTTTTATTTGCATATTTGATTGTGGAGGAATTGTGCGCGAGTGACTGGTGTAGTTTTAAAATGTACATCTCAGCTTGTCTGCTCTGTGAGTTCTGTGCGAACGTGGAGACGGGCCTTACTTGTGGCAGTATTGCCTGTTATGCAGTACCGAAAAAACTCTGTGGCCTCTTTATAACGTCGTTTAAATTGGATGCTTATTTTCCTAGCATTTTATACATGCGTAGAGTTTACCGAGACGACATGAAACACACATTACACATCCTTTTGCAGGTAGAAGCTTTAATACATTCCGTAGCTATGAACTCATTTTACTATGTGTCTTATGTACATGTATACTCAAAACTTGCTTTTTACATAAAGGATGATCCAGACAAAATGAACTATGCATGAACATGTTTTTTATTATTATTTAAAAAATAGAACAGTACACTCCTGGGAAGTTTAAAAGCTTTAAATATTAACATTCATGCTGTGTACGTATTCAGGAAAAAAAAATAAGGAGAAAAATGGGAACGATGAAAACAAAAGGAGGTCGAGTGTAGCGTGGAAAGGCATCATGCATCGTCAGATTCATTCTTTTTTTTTTTTCCTGTTGGTTCACCGTAACCAAAAATGTCATTGAGGGGTGGGGGGAATAAACTGGAACTGCCTAGCCTTAAATTCAGCATGTTGACTATGGACAGAAGAGAAGATGGAGACCAAAATATCATGGACATGTCTGTAACTGAGATCTATCTGCATTCTGACAATAAACCTGTTCATAGTATTCCAGCTTGGTCTTGTTTCTTCTTTACTGTAACTGTAACATGCCAGAAGTTATGGCATAGCATTATGTAAGTTGATTGTGAAGTGTTAAAACATGGGGCGACTTGGGAATGCCCAAAACCCGGACAAGGTGTGAATAGGGTATCGAAACGTCTAAAAAATAAAAATCAGTGCTTATTTTCGATACTTTGCATGAAACACACAGTGAGGTAAACATGTGGAAGTGCTCTAAAGTCTGAGTCTACTTCTAAACATTCATCTACACTTCATTTTAATTCAACCTGTCGAAACACCTCCACTGTGATGAAGTCTCAAGCGCTTACTCTGTCTCTCTTGCTCTCACTCACTCTCTCTCGCATGTTCTCTCTCACTCGGCCTATCTCTGGCTGTTTCTCGCACGCTCTCTCTCGCACTTTTCACTCACTCTCACACATTCGCTCTCTTACTCGCTCTTTCCCTCAGTTGCTTTCTCTTTTGCACTCTCTCTCTCCCATTCTCTTATTGCTCTTTCTTTCTCTCTCATTCTTTCACTCGCTTTTTCTCTAACTCGCTCTCACTCCTGCTCTTATGCTTGCTCTCTCCCACATGCCCTTTCTCTCGCGCAGTCTCTCTTACTCACACTTTCACACACTCTTTCTCTAACTTGCTCTCACTCTCTCTTGCTCTCTCTCACTTGCCCTTTCTCTCGCTCTCTCTCTCTTTCTTGATCGTTCTCTCTCTCTCTTTCTCTCTTTAGCAGGAAGCAGTATTAGAATTATATGAAATTCAAAGAAATTCATATTGCATAATTAAGGTGTATTTAAACAATGAAGGTTTACAGTATATATTACACATGAGTACATCATGAATTTTGTACAGATACTACTGTATGGACCACAAATTAACATTAAAAAACACTCTAAAATAGATCATTCTAATTTTGATAACATCCTCTGCAGCTTGAGTTAAATGTTACTATATAAAGCTTATTTTAAGAAATCTTTCTAATAAAAATTGGCAGATTCTTTTGCTTAAATATATTTTGTCTAGTTTTTGCCAATGGATATTTTTGCAGTGCTTGCAGTGAGCATTAGATGCAACAAAACTACTCAAATGATAATTTTGTTTACCAAAAACATAGTTTCATTTGATTACTAGTATCAAATTCTATCTGAAATGTGATGATTCAAATTTAATTTAATATCATGTAGTGTCGAATCAATTCAAATTCATTCACCGAATCTGAATACATTTTCAAATGCCGAGTTTTGCGCAACCCTGGTCTGCAGTATTTAAGAACACTTGTTTTTAGTAGTGATTTACAGAAAGTGGCCCATATTTATCAAACCTCTCAGAGTAAGAATGCTGTACTGGTGTCAGTTAGTGATATTTTGCACAGCACTGAATTCAGTTAGACAGAGAATGAAAGCTGATCTTAGATCAGAACTTCTACTCTGAGATGTTTGGTATTTGAGGCCAGTGTCTGTAGATGGATGGAGGGATGAATTTGTTGAAATAAAGGCTGCCCTTTTATTTATTTTCTCACTTTTCTAGTCATAATCCATCACTGTATCTGCAGGAGACAGAAGGAGGATCACAGAGCAGAGAGATACTGATGTTCTCCTCCTCCTCCTCCTTCTCCTTCTCCTCCTGCTGCTGCTCCTCCTTTCTGAAGTGCTCTCATCCGTTCGTCACATCAGCCCTTATGAAACGCAGGAGGTTGATGAGTGGAGGATAATAAGGTTTGCATTGCTTCTTTACTCAGAGCAGATGAGCATTTATTATCCTCTGAAATCACACCAGGGACTGGCTGAGACTCTGAGACAGTCTGAATTAATGATCAGCTCTACGATTACAGGATGATTTACTGGCACTGTGAGGGTGCACTACTGCTATAATGAACTACACTGAAATTATATAATATATATATATATATAACACAGAATGATTTGGCTTAATAAAATACAACTATAGCTACAGGGTGTCTGCAGATCCTTAAATAGCATAATCAATCAATCAATCTAGCTAAACAGGGATTGACATAATAAAAAAATAATAATAACTACATTTAATTACTTTAAAATAACAGTTAATATAATATAAAATAGATAGAAAATAAAAATAATTATAATAAAGCTTGGTTTAATTGTTAAAAAATTAAGATCAAAAGAAGGTAAGATTAATAGAATAAAAATTAGCTAAAATTAGCTTACTTTTACATAATACAATAAAAATACAAATAAATAAATGAACAAAAAAAGCAATAATAAAAAGTATAGTAATAATAATAAAAAAAATCAAAAGTTCAAAAGAAATAATATAAAAATATACAAAAATAATGATAATAATAAAATAAGGAAAGGAATAAAAAGGAAATAAAAAAACTAAAAGAAGAACTAAAATAAAAAAATAAAAATTAAGAATAAATAAGATTAAGAAAAACAGATACAGGCTGTCTAAAGGTGGTTAGATATTAAATGTTTAAAATAATCAAGTTCTTTATTATGTCTTTGACCCTTTATAACGGGACAGGATTTTTGCCAATTGTCTGCCTGACATTACACCACTAAATCTTGAGGATTTTTATTCAAGCATTACATAAAAAGCTTTCATGTTTGATAAGGAACATTACTGAAAAGCATAATTGATCAACTGTAATAGAAAATATAAAAAAAATATTTAGGTAATGTCAAAATATAATGAATAAAATCTTAAAACTGTTTATTAGTTTACTAAACTTCATTTTAAAATCGGTATTTTCCTGAATACAAATCGCACAGTTCATGTTAGGTAGTAATATTAGGTAGATAGACATTTAATTGGTACTATTGCAAAGACAGACATTTGTTAGACATTGGTTCAGAAAGACTTCCGGTAGACATTTGTCCAATGATAGATATTAGGTAGACATTGGTGCAAAGATATATATTAGGTAGACATTGGTGCAAAGATATATATTAGATATACATTGCATGGACATTAGTCCAAAACTAGACAATTGATAGACATTGTATAGACATACATTTGTCCGATGATGGATATTAAGAAGACATTAGTGTAAATAGACATTCGATAGACATTAGAGAAAAGCTAGATATTTGATAGACATCACATGCAGGCCAGTTGCAACAAGACAAGCAACCAATCAAAGGCCTGGAGTTATGAATTGAATGCAACGATGGACTGTGGGAGCGCCCCTTTAAATTCTGTGATGGTCAATTAAGGAAAGTACAATGATACTGTTATCAGAATCCCCCTCAAGGGGGCGCCGTCTCCCACTAGATAGATGGATGGATGGATGGATGGATGTTTTTTTTTTAACACTGATTAAGCTGCACCTCCTCTAACCTTCTTTTATTTTTTTAATACAAATTTTGATTTATTTTAAAGCTGCAATAAAATGTTAGATAATTCCAGCTCAGATCTGCAGCCAGTGGAAATCCTGTCGTCCTTCTGCATCTAATCGGGCGTCATCTGCATAGAAAAGCACGACACTCAGCAATCAGCTCACTTCAAAGAGACGAGAGCCGTCTGAATTACAATGAGCTTCATCATACAAAAGGTCCAGAGCAGCACTTGCCAAAAGAATAACACCCCCCCCTTTCCCGTCTGCACGATGCCCTGATCTGATTGTGGATATAAATATATATATATATGTATATATATATATATATATACATGTATATGTATATATATACATGTATATATATATATATATAATGTGCAGAAGAAATGAGGAGGTGTGTAAGTGTGTGTATGTATGATGTCTGAAGTGCCATATGGTACCATCTCTCTCCTCTCATCCCTCCATCCTCCACCTCTCCTCCCCTCTCAGCCTCTCAGCTTCTCTCTGTCTCTCTCTCTCTCTCTCTCTCTCTCTCTCTCTCTCTCTCTCTCTCTCTCTCTCTTGTGGTCCTGATGTGATTCGCAGGGCTTCAGTCTGGTCGTGACGGACAGATCTCAGCCGAGTGCAGAAGATTGATGGAAGATTTTTCTTTAATGGAGGACAAAATGAAACGATTTATTTCTGGACTAGAACAATAGTTTTTTTTTATTGGAGATTTCTTGGTGGGAAAACCTGATGAGTCTCTCCGTCATAAAAGTTTCCCTGGATTTAATTGGACGTACCTGCACCTGTTACATCACCTAGAATACCTGTGAACATCTCATTTAAAAGGTATGTGACACATAATGCAAATAAACACAAATAAATCAATATCAGTTATCTATCATTTTTTCTAAAACGCAGTGAAAGTAAAAGTGTGTTATTTCTTATTTTGCTGCTCTACTTAGTACAGCTAAAATATATTGGTTGGTGAAATAATATAAAAATATATAAGCTAAATATCAAAAATGGTCCATTTTAGGGATGTAGTTTAAAAAAAAGTAATTTTATGTACTGGGAAATTTATCAAATTTAAAAATGATAAATTCAGTGATACACTGTATGATTTAAAATATTTAATACTAAAACATAATAGACGCTGTTAGTGTACTAAAAGAAAAGTGTGTCTAACATTTGGCACTCTCGGGGTATTGAAAGAATATTGACTATTGTCTTTTTTACTTTTTAAAAAGTATCAATCTCTATTAATTATTAAGTATTGTTGCTTATTCCAAAAATAACAGATGATAAAAAAAATCTCTTGACACAATGCAATGTATTAATATTTCTAATATCTAATATATCAAAAGTACTGTTGTAAAAATACTGCGATTATGTAACTCACTCACTTATGCAACTTACTTATGCAAATGTTTGAGCGCCCTTCAGTCACATGACTCATTCTGTTGAAATTAGCGAACAGAAAAACGTGAATGTCAACAAACAATTCATGCACATTTTAGAAACAATAATAATAATAATAATAAAAAGAAGAAGAAGAAGAAGAAGAAGAAGAAGAAGAAGAATGGCAACAACAATAAATTGCTATTTGTTTTTTGTTTTTTTATAGTTTCCTGAATGTTAAAATATGTATAGTATATATAGTAATATATATAGTACTTTAGTGGTGCAGTAGTTCAGTAGTTTTGTGGTTTAATGGTTCAGTAGTCGTTTAGTAGTTCAGTAGTTTAATGGTTCTGTAGGTCAGTATATTAGTAGTTTAATGGTTCAGTAGTTCAGTAGTTTAATGGTTCTGTAGGTCAGTATTTTAGTAGTTTAATGGTTCAGTAGTTCAGTAGTTTAATGGTTCAGTAGTTCAGTAGTTTAATGGTTCTGTAGGTCAGTATTTTAGTAGTTTAATGGTTCAGTAGTTCAGTAGTTTAATGGTTCAGTAGTTCAGTAGTTTAATGGTTCTGTAGGTCAGTAGTTTAATGGTTCAGTAGTTTAGTAGTTCAGTAGTTTAATGGTTCTGTAGGTCAGTAGTTTAATGGTTCAGTAGTTTAGTAGTTCAGTAGTTTAATGGTTCTGTAGGTCAGTAGTTTGATGGTTCAGTAGTCTTTTAATGGTTCAGTAGTTTAGTAGGTCAGTAGTTTAATGGTTCAGTAGTTTAGTAGTTCAGTAGTTTAATGGTTCTGTAGGTCAGTAGTTTGATGGTTCAGTAGTCTTTTAATGGTTCAGTAGTTTAGTAGTTCAGTAGTTTAATGGTTCTGTAGGTCAGTAGTTTGATGGTTCATTAGTCTTTTAATGGTTCAGTAGTTTAGTAGTTCAGTAGTTTAATGGTTCTGTAGGTCAGTATTTTAGTAGTTTAATGGTTCAGTAGTTTAGTAGTTCAGTAGTTTAATGGTTCAGTAGTTTAATGGTTCTGTAGGTCAGTATTTTAGTAGTTTAATGGTTCAGTAGTTTAGTAGGTCAGTAGTTTAATGGTTCAGTAGTTTAGTAGTTCAGTAGTTTAATGGTTCTGTAGGTCAGTAGTTTAATGGTTCAGTAGTTTAGTAGTTCAGTAGTTTAATGGTTCAGTAGTTTAGTAGTTCAGTAGTTTAATGGTTCAGTAGGTCAGTATTTTAGTAGTTTAATGGTTCAGTGGTTGAGTAGTTTAGGGATTCTACACACTATGAGACAAAAGAGACAAAATGCACATATGCGTTAAAAGACACGTCTAAAAATGTAATAAATAGATATTTTATGATATTTTCACTTTTTACACATTTATAATGATTATATACATTGTTACACAGAATTCTTGAATCTTTGGTTTTTGTTAACTGATATAATTTAAACCTGGCAGTTGTTTTTTACATTTCAGAATTTTATGATGAATACAGTTTAAAGATTTTAAGATTGAAAGTTCTTTCTTATATACTTTTCTGTTAGTTCATCAGATTAATCAGGAAATTTAAAACTATGTATTGTAAGAGCTGCCAAATACAAAAAAAAAGTTGATTTGTCAGAACATAAAAAATAAATATACTTATCCACTTAATCCTTTAATCTTAGTGTATTTCATACGGACCTGTAGAGCTGAGCTCAGAAATAATACAAACTGGATTATTAAGACAGATGCAGTGAAATCATCTTCTGATTCTCAGGTGTATCAGATTTAACCCGGGTCCTCAGGTTCAGTGGATCTCAGGTCACTGTGTGTTTTATTATTATTATGCTTTCTGAATGTATAAAATATTGCAGATGTAATTTGGACTGTCCTCCATCACTTTACTGATTCAGATAGAGGGGTTATCATTACTATAACAGTATAATACCGTAACAGTAGTTGCTATGGATGCCAAGGTTATCTCCAGAGTGATAAAAAAAAATTCTCAGAAGGATTTGATCCTGACTGAGTGACCGCCTTAACCTCTGATCATTATACAGCTCTTTAAACTCTTAACCTGGAGTGTCTGCAGATTATGTGTATAAAAAAGCGCAGCTAATAGGGCAGTGTATCATAAGCCCTATCCGGACAGGATTAGTTTCTCAGGAGGACGTCTGTAAAAAATATAAATATGAATATTTCACACTTCTACTCAGTGATAAAACTCCTGCATCCGGACTGCAATTGAAAAAACAGGAGGATCAATGATTTTATTTTTTTTATTTTTTATTTTTGGGCTTTCCCAGTCACATGACATCGCAGCGTTCAGTAGCTCCTCCATTTCCACTCGCTGTTGTGTTTTTTTTTTTACATGAATCTCCATGGAAACCGTGTCACTCCCAAAGGGTTTAAGTGTAATTACGGTGCGCGGCAGTGGACAAATATCTATTTTATTAAAGGCGAGGAGACGAAACTCAGAGATGTGCGTCCGGACGGGACTAAAATTACCGGAGGAGCACGGAGTTCAGAGAAAAACAGTAGATAATTCAGCCTGTAATTTTCTCAGAGGACGTCTGAGAAATAAAACACCTACATGATCGTTCTGGACGGGAATAAAATCACAGAGGATAAAAATACCCCATAAAAGAGAGAGAAAACTACCACAAAAACCCCTTGAGAAACTAATCTTGTCCAGATAGGGCTTTATTTTCACTCTAGAGGGCTAGAGGGCGCATTAGCGATGCTTTTTCAGCTATGGGGGATGCAGAGGGGGCAGTTGACCCCCCCCCCCCCCCCAACCACTGAATCAGCCAACATTTTTAAAAATGTATTTTAAAAAGTTGAGAAAACTCTACTGCTTACTACAGTATTTTTTTATTCTTTAGTTAAGATAATTCCTTTGTCATATGTATAAAAAAATAATTTACAATACGTCTCACCAACTATAAAATGTATATTGTAAATGTATATTGTAAATTCTGCTGATTATCCTGCTTACTTGAGTTAATGTTACATTAATTATTAATAAATGGGCACAACACAATAGTTGTTATACTTATTTATATATTATTTAATGTAAGAAATCAATTACAGAATCTGTTTTTTGAGTGTGTGTTTCTGTATATTGTGTGACAGGATGACGGGTCAGGTTCTGGAGGAGAGTACGGATCTGACGGCCCACCGGCTCTCAGTGAAAACCTCTATGGAGGATGATTCTGAGAGAGCAGACAGTATACTGAGCCGGTGAGATTAATATCTGAGCTTTTATTACTCTATAGAATATCAAATTGTTGTATACTAATTATCTAACCGTGTGTGTGTGTGTGTGTGTGTGTTTACTGTAGAGGCCCATCTATATGTGATGACACGTCTTCAGAGCTGCAGAGAGTCGCCACCATAGAGCCTCGTGGCCTGAACTCACGAAACTCCTTCCGTGGAAGAGGAGCCATGTCACGGTCAGAACCAGATCTCTAAACCAGGAGTTTCCAGTCTCATCCACAAATCAATCAATCAATTAACCAATCAATCAATCAATCAATCAATGTGAAAAAGTTCAAGGCATATGAATACTTTTGCAACCCACTGTAATACCAAATTGGAACATTCTCAAACAGCAGAATGCGTAAATCTGCTATTTTAAACTAAAAGTAGTAGGTCTGTGTATTAATCATATAGATTAACTTGTTTTAGAGTGTTTTACACATTGGTAGATTGTGAAAGCAGCAGAATTTCTTCTAAATCTGAAATTAAAATCTGAAAAAAATATGGAAATGTGGCCTACTGTTATCATACCATTTTGCTGGATATTTCACTGATATTTCAGATTTTTAAATATGGAGTCCTCCTAATCACAATTCTTCACTCTGTACATCCAGTATACATTTTTTTCAAATTCCACCGCAATATATATATATATATTTTGCTTTGGGCCCCAAATGCTTTGAAACAGCCCTGTGTGCACAATAAATCCAGTAAAATAAAGAATTTAAATGCAGAATGATACTCATGTATTTTGTGTATTGCAGGTTGGTGAGTATGGTGGTGACGCTCCGGGAATGGGCCCATAAGAGTCTCCAGGAGGAGGAGGAAAGACCGGACTCGTTTCTGGAGCGTTTCCGCGGGCCGGAGCTTCGCATCGCTCCCAGCCGGATCAGCAGCAACAGACCGGACCAGAACGACCCGGACAGCAGTGCAAAAACCAAGTAAGACACAACATCCTCTTACATTAAACTCACAATCTACAGATAAAAATAAATACAGTTACATATCAGTACAATACACTTACATACCAAATATAATATTGTGTCCCATGACTTTTGCCACATCCCATGGAAGCTTAAGGGCTCTGAACGGACCTGAGAACTTTTTAATGCGATTTTTTTATTTCCAGTTTTTAACACAAATTAATCTTGTGACACATTAGCAATTTTATTGAGCAATAAAACACAGCAACGCATACTGTTGAACTGAGTTGAGAAAGTAGATTACCTTTTATTTATGCTGAAGTTTATAGTTTATGCTCTCTCTCATGTACACAAATGCACACACAGCTAAAGTGTTTCCTCTGGTCAAGGTGTTGAGTGTGGAATATGGAGCTACACTAACATTTATTTTCTTCATTAAAACTCTCAGTTAAACTCAGCAACTCAGAACATTTCAATATTCAAATTTAAGCATCAAAAGCATCAAAACTACACTGAGGTATTATAATACAGTTTTATAATAGATATTATAGTTATAATTATATTATATTATAATATCTCAGGGTGGATTTAATAAATAATTAATACTTGAGAAATTATAATACAGTAAAAAAAGGATCTAGTCTTCAGGTGTATATTATACTACACTATTATTACTGTCCCTTTCCTAAAAATACCAGTTACTGTAAGTACCAGCAATTAATAAATGTAATATTTTTTAATCCATGATTTAGTCACATAATATTGTCGTGATTAATACATGACATTATTTTTAAGCGATTGGCTCCAAAGATACAAATTTTGTTTGTTTGTTTCTAACAATGATTCACATTTTATTCATATTTCAGCTTAGTCTTATAGAAGAAAAAGTGTGATTATTCGTCATTAATCATGGTATTCAATTTTAATCAATTTACAAAATGCTATACTGGTCATATCTCAGTTATAATCTTTAAAACTAAGATTTTTTGGGGGGGATTCATCTACAGGAAGAAGTCAGACGTATTTGTCCTCGCAGCAGCAGACGACTTGTATTACCACTGGCTGTTTATCATCGCCACCGCTGTGCTGTACAACTGGTGTCTACTGGTGGCCAGGTAAAAAACACCTGTCTTATTCTTACCTGTCTTACTGGTGGTGATTTAAAATGTTAAATATTTGCTTAATAGAAGGAATAAATATGTATTTCTAAAATTATACGAACAACAATTCAGTAAAAAAAACATTTAAGCTTTTAATACAGATCTGCTTTAGAGCTGGCCTGGTTGAGATGTTCCCTACATAGAAAAACAACAATTTAAGAGCTTCAAACCTAATGAATCGAGCAGGTCTAATTTAGATACTCATTTTTATGCTGATTTATGTAAATATCTGCAATTGTGCCCAGTGCAAAGGGGCATTTCCTGTGGCAGGCTCACAATTTAGCCATTGATATTTCAAACACAGGGCCTGCTTTGATGAGCTTCAAACCAACAACTACATTGTGTGGCTGGTTCTGGATTACCTCTCTGATCTGGTCTACATACTGGACACCTGTGTGAGACTGAGAACAGGTCAGAAGCCTCGGTCAACAGTCACAACACTCAAAAGTCTGAAAAAAAATTGCATTTATTGAAATAATGTACTAAATGTTGTACTTTTGGTTCTAGAAATGATTTTATATTGTTTTTTAATCACCTGAATCCAAATTACAAGAAAATAATTACATGAATTTCCACACCGCAGGTTACCTGGAGCAGGGTCTTCTGGTGAAGGACCTCAAAAAGTTAAGAGACACCTACATCAGCAACCTCCAGTTTAAGCTGGACCTCCTGTCCATCCTGCCCACAGACCTGGCGTACATCGCTACTGGAATCCACGTACCGGAGCTGCGATTCAATCGTCTGATGCGCTTCTCTCGGTTGTTTGAGTTCTTTGATCGTACGGAAACTCGCACAAGCTATCCGAACACTTTCCGCATTGGAAACCTGGTGCTCTACATCTTGGTCATCATCCACTGGAACGCCTGCATCTACTTCGCCATTTCGAAGTCTCTTGGCTTCGGCTCAGACCAGTGGGTCTACCCTAACATCTCGGATCCCGAGTTTGGTGCTCTCTCAAGAGGCTACATCTACTGCCTCTACTGGTCCACCCTCACGCTCACCACCATTGGCGAGATGCCTGCACCAGTGCGTGACGAGGAGTACCTCTTCGTGATCTTCGACTTCCTAGTGGGTGTCCTCATCTTTGCCACCATTGTTGGCAACGTAGGAGCCATGATATCCAACATGAACGCCACACGTGCCGAGTTCCAAGCCCGCATCGACTCCATCAAGCACTACATGCAGTTCCGCAAGGTCAGTAAGGAGCTGGAGGCTCGGGTCATCAAATGGTTTGACTACCTGTGGACCAACAAGAAGGCAATCGATGAGCAAGAGGTGCTCAAGAACCTTCCCAACAAGCTTCGGGCGGAAATCGCCATCAACGTGCACCTGGAGACTCTGAAGAAGGTGCGGATCTTGCAGGACTGTGAAGCAGGGCTCTTAGTGGAGCTCGTTCTGAAGCTTCGGCCTCAAGTCTTCAGCCCGGGCGACTACGTCTGTCGGAAAGGAGACATTGGGAAGGAGATGTACATCATTAAAGAAGGTCGGCTGGCGGTGGTCGCTGACGACGGCGTGACGCAGTTCGCCCTCCTGACTTCTGGCAGCTGCTTCGGCGAGATCAGCATCCTCAACATCAAGGGCAGCAAGATGGGCAACCGGCGCACGGCCAACATCCGAAGCATCGGCTACTCGGACCTCTTCTGCCTGTCCAAGGATGACTTGATGGAGGCGGTGATAGAATACCCTGATGCCAAGAAGGTGCTGGAGGAGAGGGGCCGAGAGATCCTCCGGAAGGAGGGACTGCTGGAGGAGCTGAGGGCAGGGGGGCTTACAGGAGAACAGATGGAGGAGAAAGTGGAACGACTGGAGACGTCCCTGGATACCCTGCAGACCCGCTTCGCCCGGCTGCTGGGGGAATACACGGCTACACAGCAGAGACTCAAACAGAGGGTCACCACTCTGGAGAGCAGGATGCAGCTTTCAGGCAGCGGGTTTCTGTCCGATGGTAACGAGAGCACTACCGATGGTGACGGCACTCACAGCGAGGTCAACATTCAGCTCTGAATGGAACTGGGTCTTTATTATGGGTCTTAATTCCATGATTATTCTAGACTCAGGGAGAACAAGTGGCTCAGAGGCTTGTTGGTTAAAGGAGAACTCTGGTGTAAAATGGACTTTTGTTGTAGTAAAACATGATAAAATATTCTTTCCTTTGATGAATAGCACACCTCCGTTCTCCCACAGCGTTCAGAGATCCAGACATTTTAACAGTTTGTCCAAACACCCTTCAGACTGGGAGATACGGGGCAAAATTTGCCTTGATGAATCACTTTTTACACCGTTATCCAGCTCAAAGTAGCTCCACACCTCCTCACTAGAATCCGAAGAGCCCTGACATTTAAAACGAGGCATTAATAACTTAAGGTAAGTACTTTTTTTTCATGTTTTACTTCTCCAAAAGTCCATTTTACACCGGAGTTCTCCTATAACACATTTCATGTTTTTTCCATGGTATTCCATGTCTTCGTGTCTGGGTTTCCTCCCACTGTCCAAAAACATGGTTAACAGGTTAAATGGAAACTCTGAATTGCCCTGGTGTGTATACTGTATGTGTGGGTGTAATTATGTATGAGAGTGTGTATGTATGTTTAAAACTTTTTAGAGCTTTTGAGACATTTTTTATACTTTTGCTAATTTCATTTTATAATAGTCTTTTAAGGACATCTGGAATCTGAAAAGGCAAAGGCTATGTTTAATGTCATTAAAAATAGATGTCTTTAGTGTCCACTAAAGCTGATATCCATATTTTAGTCAAAAATGTAAATAGCTCAGTGTTTTTAAATAGGTCAATAAATCAATAGGTCAATGGGTCACTTTATATGAGTCATTACCAGTTGGAGACAATATTTAACAATAAAATGTTTGTTTTGGGTGAAGACTGAAACATGTAAAGGCTGTATATATGTATATAAACTTTGACTTGTATTATTGTACTACATAAACTTTGAAGCTGATTTTTGTTTGAAACACAGATTAAAGATATTGTGTTTTAGTTTATTTCGTACTTTGTTTCTCTGGTCTTTGCTCCCATCTCACAAAAACACACATACTATGTGAAATAAAACTGATAAACCTGTTGCATGTGTACGCAGAAGAACATAAGAAGGTGGGTATAAAGAAAGAACATTTTAGTCTATGAAAACTCGTCAGAAAATGGATTAAAATTGAAATGTCAATATTTCAAATAATCAAATATCATCAAATCAATATTTCATTATAGCAGCGCCGCTGGACTGGAACATTAACTCCCCTTCGTATGATTGGAACTATTCTTTTCCATTATTTATAGAAAATATCGTTTGTAATTAAGCCTGTCTCCCAAATCACACACATACATTTTTTAAAATAAACACTACACAATAAATACACGCTAAATACAATTAGGTGGGGTCTTGTGCAGTTTGGGACACAGCCCTATAGTCTATATGATTTTTTTTTGTATTTTACCTCTGCTTTAACTAATACATTTTACTTTTTATTATTTTTTTTTTATTTGCATGCACTTGATTTTTTTTAAATATAAAAATACCAATATTCAATATACCAAAAAGACAGTTTAGTGGTCTCATAGTAAGCAAGGGAATAAATTGAATAAGAAAAAAAACGTAAAACGTACCTTATTAGGTACTTTTATGCAACTTTTAGACAGATTTTAACTATATTAATTGCCTCATTTAATTTTTGACAAAAATTTAAAGAAAACTACCAACCACTACTATACAACTCTTAATGTTTAATGGAAAATATATAAATATGTGTTTGTTTTACTCTTAATAGTCTAACGCATTCAAAGTTGAATTTTAAATACAGCTAAATTTGATTTTATATATATAAAAAAATATATTTACATTATTATTATAAAACTCTATAAAACGGTATAAAGAGAAGAGCCTTTATTTTAAACAGGCAAACGTAGGGGAAACTCCGGCTCGATCACAATTGACTCCCTTCCTTTATGCTAGGGACTGTTCTAAATGCGGTTAACAGCCTTTATTAATGGACTATGTAGTTCACTATGTAGGCAGCATGAAGCGTTTGAGATGTGCCCTCTGGTCCTGCGCAGTGTCAGTAGCGCCGCGCTGACGGACTTGTTTTTCCGCGCGAGGAGTTTTACAGGAATGGGATCCGGCTTTCTGCACTTTTTCTGAGGTAAATCAGTTGTACTGCTGTTTCAGGATTTATTCTCAGTTACTGCAGAGTTTATTATTATAGATTAAATCACATCAGCAGGAGTGTTTAGGTAACAAGCTTAACATTAGCCTAGTTCACTTAGTTAGCGAGCAGAGCTAACAACATAGCTAAGCTAAGCTAACTAGCGAAAGCATGACTAGCTGAGAGCTGAGCCGGGTAATTACTTTACCTTATTTACTTTATTTACCTCAACACAGCAAGAGTGTGTGTTTATCTCTAGCTTTCTATAAGTCTATATCTCTATACATATGTCTATATGACTTTTATACACACACACACACACACTGTGCGTAGATGGAGAGAGATAAGTCCCTTTAAAGTGTAAATTTGGTATAAACAAGAACACAAGCAAAGCAACAGCACATAAAAACATTAGAAAAGTTAATAATATCTAAATCATATTAAATAATATAAAATAATTAAAATTCCATATTTAGTAATCTCAGGAAATGTACTATAATCTTATTCAGTTCTTTAAGATGCTGTCAATTATCTGGAGACGATAGGACATTGGGACAGTCAGCAAAATTGGTGGTATTATCTAGCCCCCATGCCAGACTTGAATTATTTTGTAAAATTTCTCTTATAATTTATAATAATCTTATAATAATAATAAAGTCAACATTGAGGGATGTACTGTAATAAATCATGAACAGGGTTGCTTTAAAAGAGACAACTTGTTTTGTAACGATCCTATTTATTAATATTCTTTATCTAATATTTCAGTATTTAAAGAGAGGAAGATGTCCTTCAGTTTCGGACAGGCCAGTGCTGGTTCTGGCTTTACTTTTGGAACCCCTAAAACTACCAGCTCAGCTCCGGCTGCTGCTACAGGTTTTGGACAGCTGACCAGCACCCCGGCCGCAGGGGGCTTTACGTTCGGAGCCCCGACTCAGCCTCAGGCCCAGCCCCAGACCCAGGCTTCCATCGGGACGTCTCAGATCGCAGGACTGCTCGCTCAGCCCGCGGCCAACAATGGAGCTTCACAGGGGGGATTTAGTTTCGGTGCTGCGACGCAGAACACCGCTCCTGCTCCTGGAGGATTCTCCTTCGGGTAAGACTTTTTGTACAGGTATTACTGAGAGAAGACGCTGTACTGATAGATACAGGGGTTGGAGAATGAAACTGAAACAGCTGGTTTTAGAGCACAATAATTGATTGTGGTGACGGACAGTTCTGGTGGAAACAGGAGAGTTGAGGTGCACATTGAATTCTGCGTGATTTGATCAGCCGTGGTTTTATGTTTTTTGGATACAATCCGGGTTAGCACCCGAACATCCCTTTCAGACAGCTTCCTCTTACAGCGTCCACAGTTAATCCTGTTGGATGTGGTTGGTCCTTTACCCTGGATACCGTGGCTCTTGATGCATCACAAAGACTTGCTGTCTTGGTCACAGATGCTCCAGCAAGACGTGCACCAACAATTTGTCCTCTTTTGAACTCTGGTATGTCTCCCATAATGTTGTGTGCATTGCAATATTTAGAGCAGAACTGTGCTCTTACCCTGCTAATTGAACCTTCACACTCTGCTCTTACTGGTGCAATAATGTGCAGTTAATGAAGATTGAACACCAGGCTGCTCCAATTTAGCCATGAAACCTAAAATCCCACACTAAAATGATGACAGGTGTTTCAGTTTCATTATCCAACCCCTGTATGTCTACCTACAGTGGCTTTTCAAAGTATTCATACCCCTTAAACATTTTAACATTGTGTTGTCTTACAACCACAAAGTTAAATGTATTTTATGGAGATTTTAAATGATGGACCAACACAAATTAGCACATAATTGTAAAGTGGAACGAAGATGATCGATAATTATAACATTTTTAATCAAATAAAAATTTGAAAAGTGTGATGTTATAAAGAAGAATGGGGTAAAATAATTAAAATAATTTTAAATGTTTTCTCACTTCTAGTGCACCCACTGCGAAACTAGGCCTGGGCCTGCCTACTGCCTCTCAGCCTGCCAGTACTGGAGTGTCTCTGGGGGGTCTAGCAGCACCTTCCTCCACTGGAACAGGCTTTACACTGGGAGGTCTTGGTGCTCAGACTACAGCCGGAGCTCAGCCGTCTACAGGAGGCTTCAGCTTCGGGATGACCAAAGTTCAGACCACTGCAGCCCCGGCAGTGCAGACCACTCCCGCCCTGTCGCTGGGTGTGCAGCCTACAGGTCTGTGGTTTATCCTGATTTTAGGATTAGGGGTTGGCGATATAGCCCTAAAACAATATCACTATATTTCATGGCATTTTCGTGATAACAATACTCTTGGCAATATGAAAAAACACTTAATTAAAAAAAATATATTGTCCCTATTCAGGACAGTACCAGGGGTCTGCATGGGTACAATTAACTTTTATTTTATGTTCTGGCAGAAATCATTTATATAGCTATTCAGTACTTGATTATTTTGTGATTTAAATATTGGCTATTGGATTCTGAATCAGTGTTTCTGATTTTGCTATTTTAGGTGTATTTTGCGTAAGTTACAAGAAAAAGATTTAAGAGTTCAGAAATCAATATTTGGTGGAATAACCCTGTTTCTTTATGCATCTTAACATGTTTTCCACCACCAGTCTTACACACTGCTTTTGGATAACTTTATGCTGCTTTACTCCTGGTGCAAAAATGCATGTAGTTCAGTTTGGTGGTTTGATGGCTTGTGATCATCCATCTTCCTCTTGATTTAAATTTGGTAAAATCAAAGAAACTCATAATTTTAAAGATTCATACAGTTTTAATGACACCATTCTTTTCTTTTCTCTTTTTTCACCCTCTCCTCTTTCCTTCTGTTGGTCAGGTCTCACAAGTACTGCACCCGTCTCTACAGGCCCTACTCTCGGAGCTGGCTTTGGGATCAAACCTGCAGGTTTGTATAAAAACGATTTAAGAGAAACAACTGTACCTTATTGGAAAAATACATCTGTAGTACGTATGTAGTTCTTTAGAGAAATTACAGATGACGCCAGAAAAACTGCTACAGGAAGACGTCTGGCTGACCCACATGGGAACAGCAGCTTTAGCCTTTAGCTCTTTAGATTAACATGATTAAGGACTGAGTCTCAGTTTCAGCAGAGAAGAGAAGAATTTGAGTTAGTCCGACAGGAAAAGAACTTCAGGAAAAAAGTCACTGATAAGATAAAGATAAAATAATAAAACAGATTGTTTGGATCATACAGCACTGCTTCTACTCGGCTACTAAACATAGGCGTTTTCTAAAACTTTTGATCAGTAGTGTATGCATGTTCATGAAGGGTTCTTTGACTCTTCTCTAAAATTAAACTTGTTGTATAAGTTTAATATTTCTCAGTAAATGACAAGTTGTCTGTTGTTGGGTTTTTATTATCATTATTAGTATTTAATGGCTAATTTAACGTCTTTTTCCTCTAGCCACTCCAGCTCCCACCGCTACTGCAGCAGCTGGCTTGGCGGCTCCAGGATCCTCACTGTTTGCTACTCCCATACCCTCAGCAGCAGGCTCCAGCTTCACATGTAAGTTCAAGTTCTGGATAACAAATCCAGTGTTTTAGAAGAATCTAGAAGGAAATATGGATTTAAATCACATTGTATGTTCTCTGTTCCACCAGTGGGAGCCCCAGCAGCTTCGATAGCCCCAGCAGCGACTTCTGCAGCCGCGGTTCTCCCGAGCCTGATGCTAAAACCTTTAGGAACCGCCACCTCTATTGCTGCAACAACAGGTAAATAATATGCATTTTATTTAAAATTAAAGTTTTTTGTTGAAAGGAAAAACAGAAATAAATATTTGGTACAGAAACATTTGTTTGCAATTAGAGGCCAGACATTCCCTCTAGTTCTTGTTCAAGTTTGCACACAATGGAGCAGGGATTATGGCCCACTCCTTCATACAGATCTTCCCCAGATATTGCAGATTTTGTATTGGTCACAGGGCAACATTGATTTTCAGCAATCTCCAAAGATTTTCTGTGAATTCAGGTCTTGAGACTGGCTAGGCCACTCCTTAATTGCACTGGCTGTGTGTTTCGGGTCATTGTCATGCTGGAAGGCCCATCCACGACCCATCTTCAATGCTCTTACTGAGGAAAGGAGATTGTTGACCAAAATTTTTAAATACATGACCCCATCCATCCTCCTTTTAATACAGTGCAGTCGTCCTGTTCCCTTTACAGAAAAGCAACCCCAACCTTTGATGCTTCCACCACCATGCTTCACAGTTCGGATGGTGTACTTGGTGTTGCACTTATCCTACTTTTTCCTCTGCTTCTGGTTCCATCTGACTACATGATCTTCTCCAATTATAATCAGAAATCCGATATTCAGCTGTTTCTGTTGTTTTAAAGCAAAGACATAGAAAGCTAGAAACAGCAAAAACAGATGGAGGGCATGACAGAAATAATCGTTGACTAATCGACTAATTGGAAGAATAATTGCCTGATAAGTCGACTACCAAAATAATCATTAGTTACAGCCTAATCTTTAACTCCTTAATATGATCTCATCTCATTGCTTTTGGAACCTCTGGAACTAATGGTCTTTTTTATATATATATATATATATATATTTTAATAGCTGCCGCTACTTCAGCAGCTCTTACAGGATTTTCATTGGGTCTGAAGCCAGTTGTCTCTGCTGCACCAGCCATTTCTACAGTCGCCTCCACAGCTGGCATCACGGTCAGGTATGTAATAATGCTAAGGCTGAGAGAGTTAAGTAATGTATTTTTAAAATATTTGTATGTAAATAGTGAAACAATATAATCAGCGAGTTTTTAAAGGTTAACTAAACCCCTTGATTTTAGCTGACTCCACCCTCAGCTCAAAAAAGGGCTAAAAAAAAGGGGGGGGGGGTAGTTTGGGAGTGGCACGGTGATGTATGGGTTTAAGGGCGGGGCAGGAGGGCGAGCTGATTGGCTGAGCTGAGTACACGGAAACATCATCCACACCTATAGCACAGTTGATCCTGAGAGGGCGCTACAGAGGCGGAAATGACCACAAAGTTTTTTTTTTAAGGTTAGGAAATGTTTATAAAAATTTTAAGAATGACTGGTATGTTTCATTACTTCAAAGGAACACATTTCAGCTATTAATAAAAAAATATATTTATGGTTTAGAGTTTAATTTAAGGCTTCAAATTGCTGATTATATTTCACTAAATTCACTCTTTAATTCAGCGCTGCACCAGTGATGTCTTATGCCCAGCTGGAGGCTTTAATCAATAAGTGGAGTTCTGAGTTGGAGGATCAGGAGAGGCACTTTCTTCAGCAGGCCACTCAGGTCAATGCCTGGGATCGGATGCTGGTGGAAAATGGAGAAAAGGTAACTATACTTTTTTTTTATTTTTATTTTTTATGTCCTTTTAACAAATGTAGATCTGTGTAACTTTTATTTTCGTATTTAAAGTCGACCCATAGCAATAACTGATTTGTATATTTATTTCTTTTAGATTACAGCTCTTCATAAAGACATGGAGAAAGTTAAACTGGACCAAAGAAGGTACGACTGCGCATCGTCATTTGGTTGAATAGGAACGTTTGAATGGTATATAATGTAAAAGACAGTTTTGTATGAAAACCTGTATTTGTTTGGTCTCTGCCTCAGGTTGGATCAGGAGTTGGACTTCATCTTATCCCAACAGAAAGAGCTGGAGGATCTTCTCGCTCCACTGGAGGAATCTGTGAAGGAGCAAAGTGGAACCATCTATATGCAAAATGCAGACGAGGAGCGAGAGAGAACGTAAGCGATATATATATATATATATTTATTACAGACTTGTTTTTACACTTCCTCTAACTATGATCACATTTTTTTTTTCCCCCTCAAAAATTATTTTAGTTTATTTATAGACTTCTCTATTTCTAATGCTCTAATGCTCATCTCTCTGAAGGTACAAGTTGGCAGAGAATGTTGATGCTCAGCTGAAGAGAATGTCCCAAGACCTAAAAGAAATAATTGAACATCTTAATACATCCAATGGGCCAGCAGACACAAGTGACCCGGTATGTAAAGTTTTATACATACACCGATTAATACAACAATGTGGGGCTTCTATAAAACCACAAACAGATTTTCTGTCTGCCATGCTTGATAAATTTATTTATTTGGCTTTTTTTACATTTTTTTTTTATTAAGAATTCATAGATTTAAATTCTTTAAAGCATCTTTTAAGTTATTCTGTTTTAAACTATTCGAGAGTCCCACTTTTTCTTTTGACCTTGTCTAAAATGATTGACACCAAAGTTAAATATCCCATTTTAAATTCCTCCTATTTCAGCTCCAGCAGATTTGCAAAATCCTCAACGCACACATGGACTCCCTCCAGTGGGTCGAACAGAACTCTGGTTAGTATTTCATTTACATTTCAGCCATGTGTTGTTTGAGTGCCAGAAACATTGCTATATATATATAATCTCTGTTCTCGATTTTATGAATTGTGAATTTATCCCATAATGTATCTCAACTATTTGATAAACTAAACAGAAGGTATGATGCTGTTTTAATCCATGTCCAGTACATGCTATTTAATTTATTTGCCATGTTCTTTGTACAGTTCTGCTGCAGAGGCGCGTGGAAGAAGTGTCGAAGCTGTGTGAGAGCCGGAGCAAAGAGCAGGAGAAGAGCTTTCGTCTGAACTTCCAGTGAACCAGCAGAGAAGAAGCCCTCGTTTAGTGTAAATGAATGTCTGTGTTTTGCTAAGTGTGTTGCAATAAAGAGGTTAACTTTTTCACACCTTCCTAGCACGTGTTTTTTTTTTATTTTTATTTTTATTTTATTCTAATAAAGTGGGATTTCACAGTTCATATACAGTTTAACTCTGTAATATATCTAGTGCCTACATTACACCCAACGACTTCTGAGGCTTTTTCCCTGGTAGCAGATACATTTCTACCCAGGAAGTCTTTTAGGAATACTAAAGTGACATTATTTTTCACATGCCCACCGAGCACACTTTTTTAAAATGTATTAAACATTCGTTAATTTATGTATTTATTGTATTTTGTAATACACTGTGTAGGAACAATACAACTACTTCTATAAAATCCCCAAAGTTGAAGTGACAATATATGATCTAGGGCAATATTAGAGTGATTTGAAAGCAAAGAGCAGTAACAAAGGAAGAGAAGGAGGAGTAGTAGGAAAGGAGGACGAAGGGAAGAGGAGCAGTAGGAAGGGAGAATGGAGATATGAGAAGTAAGAGCAAAAGGAGTAGGTGGAAAGAAGGAAAGAAAAAGGAGCAGTAGGAAAGTAAGAGGAGAAAGAGAAGAGGAGTAGTAGGAAGGGGGGAAGAAAGGAGAGAAGAGGAGCAGTAGGAAGGGAGAAGTAAGATATGAGAAGTATGAGAAAAAGGAGTAGTAGGAAAGGGAAAGGAGGAGGAAGAGAAGAGGAGCAATAGGAAAGGATGAGGTGGATAAAAGGAGTAGTAGGAAAGAAGAGGAGCAAAAGGAAGAAGAGGAGGAGGAGAGGAACAGTAAGAAAAGGAACAGAAAAAGAGGAGTGGAAGTTTCTGGACACATCCAGACATTAGAAAATCAGCCTCGTGTGTTGTTGAATATTCCCTCTCTAACGGGGTTTTAGCCAATGAGGGCGCTCCCCGGGCCTGAGCTTAATAGGCCAATCAGCGCCTCTGTTGCTGGGGGGAAAGATGGCGCCTCGCTTTGTCTGATTTGAGAGAGCGTTTCAGTGTTTTTCTCCTCCTTCTGCCGCTAAATATCACAGATTAACTTCAGTCTGGAAATGCAGCTTCAGCACAGATCCGCACGGTGAAGAGATGAGCAGCGAGGCGCGCAGGTAGGAGCACACCTGAGCATAAACTCATATAACCTGATATAATATAATATAATTATCATTACAGTGAACCCGGCGAGCTGAGGGGCTCAGATTCACACAGTTACTCAGTTTTAGTCTAAACAAACACTTGTTTGAGTTGGTTTGTGGTAAATATAGTTATTTAACTTAAACGGCGCGTTTTTATGTTTTTCTGCGTTTCTGCGCAGCTGCACTGCTTCACTAATCTTAACTGAAAACATGCAGTTAGATACACAACATGTCTAAGCTAATATATAAATATTAACTGTGTTTAAACATGACTTTATGCCTGTAGATAGATGTTTACTAAACCTGCTAAACGATTTAACCTGCTGACAATTTGATTTGTGGTAGATCTGCTTCAGATATCTAACCGTATCCTGGTTACATGGACTGCATGTGAATCCATAATATAGGAAGACTATGAATAGGGCAGCAACGATTAGTCGATATAATCGACAATGTCGATTATATAAATTGGTTGATTACAAATTTCATTGTCGACTAATCATTAATTTATAACAGTACTGCATTACACAAAAACGTGGGGTACAACATCTAGACATTTATATTTATTTTTAAATGTATTAAACATCTAATGTTTACCTGTTTTTCTGCAAAATAATCATTAGTTGCAGCCCTAGCTATAAAAACCAGGCTGCCTTGTACAGGTCTGCTGTGGCATTGTCAGCTTAAAAAAAAGAACATTAACATAAAACCAGCTTTTTTAAAAAAAGAAACAAATGCACAATAATTTATTTTCACATCACATTTACAGCATTTATTTGACGCTCTTATGCAGGGCGACTTATAAGGTAATTTCTAATAGTTCGGCCAATTTAGTGTTAGGGGTCTTGCACATGGACGCTTATTGGTGTTGCGCAGCATAAGCCCTATCCGGATGGGATTAGTTTTTCTTGGGGTTCACAGAGGTTTTTATCCTCTGTGATTTTATTCCCATCCAGAACGATCACGTATGTGTTTTTCTCAGACGTCCTCTGAGAAAATTACAGGCTGAATTATCTACTGTTTTCCTCTGAACTCCGTGCTCCTCCGGTAATTTTAGTCCCGTCTGAGTTTCATCTCCTCGAGTTTAATAAAATAGCTATTTGTCCACTGCCGCGCACCGTAATTACACTTTGGGTGTGCGTTTCCACAAAAATCCATGTAAACACAACAGGAAGTGGAAATGGAGGAGCTACTGAACGCTATGATGTGCCCAAGAAAGCCTAAAAACTCACTGGTCCTCCTGTTACCCAGATATGGAATTGAACCCTAGTCTCCCACATGGTAGCTCACTGGTAGGCGGGTGTATTATCCACTGCACCACACCAACCACAATATTAATTTTTATTAATTATATTGATTGGCTGTCTAATGCTTTATTGACTATTTGTGTACAACAGAGTAATACATCTACAGTATTAGTCAGTCAGTTATAACTACTTTGTTATAATTCCAAAAACAAATTTAACACTAATACAAACTAATCACATTAGTTTGAGGTAAAAGCCCAAGAGCAAAAAACACCTTAGTGTTAGAAACTACGAAATAGTGTCTGGAAACAATTACTTGACCTCTCAAAATTATTTCTTAGAATCTGAAAAGTATGATGTAATACCTCTAAGTAATGACACATTAAAATAACAAAAGAACATGATTTTGATATTTTAAAATTATTAGCACCTCAAAATATTGACTCGGGATTTTTAAATGACTTCACATCTCAAAATAATGACTCAAAATAACAACTTAGAATCCCAAAATAATGATTGTATCTTAAAATTGAGATAGTATCTCAGAATTATGATGCTCAAAATACCAGCTTAGTATCTCAAAAAATAGAACTCAAAATAGCTTAGCTGGTATTAAAATTAAAGTATCAGAAATGTATATATATTTCATTATTTTATATCAAAATAATGATAGTATCTCAGAATTAGGAGTCAAAATAACAACTTAGCTAGTATCAAAACATTGAGATAGTATCTCGAAATGATATTTATCTCTATGTAATGACATTAAAATAGTTAGCACATCTTAAAAATGATGAGATGTTATTTTAGAATAAAGAGTATCTCAAAATAACAACTTATAATCTATAAATAATGAGAGGTAAACGCTGTTAATGGTAATAAAGTTATGGGTGTGAGTTATGGCTCTGAGTGGCGGGAAGGCGCGCGCTCTCCGCCCCGCGCGGCTCCGCTGTGTGTCGCCGGGATTTGCTGAGGCGATGCGCCATTTTAACACCGACTCGAGTCATCCGGCAAGATGGCGCTCTTGCTTTGTCTCCTGCGCTGAAGTTAAAGCAGGCAGCAGCCCGTTTTAAACCGGGCAGAGAGGCGGATCTGCGGGCGGGGGAGTAGCGGGTTCGGCGGGTAGAGACGGATCTCCGGTGGTGTTTGCAGCAGGTACTCTGCGCTGTTTCTTATTCTGCGCTCTGTTACTGTTACTGTTAGCTTTAGCTGCTGCAGCTTTAGCAGTCGGCTTGCTAACTAACTAACTAGCTTGGTAGCTAACTGCCGGTACTGACGGCGGAATTTACCGGTGTCCCGTCGGTTTGTGCTGCCTGTCGATGGGCGCTACTTGTCTGTTCAGCGCATGCGTGGAGACAGCATTTTTAATGTAATTTTTTTTTTGCTGCGTGTTTTTATTAATAATTCTGCAAGCGTTAGCTAAGCTACATTTTCTAGGGTGTGTTTTTTACAATTGTGCATGGCTAACTAACTTGCTGCAGTAACGTAGTTATTGGCTTGGGCGTTATTAGTTAAAAAAGTGGAATATTTTCTTTTATACGTATTATTTTTTCAATTTGTATGTCATTAACATTTTTGTAAAATTCAAGTAAAAATAGTAAAACTGTCAGATTGTAGCTGTAGAACAGAACTAGCAATGAAAAGCACGTGAAAACAAATCAAAACAAAAAATATAGAAAAAACGTGGCTCCGCGCATGTGCAGAGACGCTAAGCAGCACATATCGACGTGAAGCACAAATAGGCATAACACCGGGTACTGTATAGCGCTGCACGTATCTTCTTGCACTCACTGTTTTAGCCAGGTTAGCATGTTAGCTAATAGCTGATGTGTGTTTGTTTGTATTTGAGCAGAACCAGCACTTGACTTGCAGCTGCACATGGATGCTAGGTTAGCTAATAACGTTAAATAGTTAGTTAGCTGGTGACCTGAGCGACACGTTAATTTGCACGTTATAGAAAAAAAGCAGGAGAAAGAGGAAAAGAACCACAATAAAGACCAAAGCAAAGACACACGCGCTTCATGAAAGGCCCTGGTTTTTATTCCACCGCCTGAAGGATTCTCCTCAGGTGTTTTAGCTGCAGAGAAGCGTCTTTTTATAAACCTGTCTGCGGTTATTTGAGTTGTATTTACCGGCTGGTTGAGCTGCTGCGGGTGACAAAACTGTCTTAGCTCAATTCACTTATAGCTAGCTACCTGTTTAACTATATTATTCATAACTAGAGCCCGGGTAGTCCAGGTCTACAGAGTAAAAATCCACCTCAGGATTTTTGTTACAGCTGCTTGGAAGAAGATCCTGGGATTTGATTTTTACTTTCTGGACCTGGACTACTCAGCTCCGAGTTATGAATAATAATAATAACTGGCCGGGCGCAGGGGGTGTGCAGCTCTCTGAAACAGAGTATCTGTGGCAGAAGGTCAGTATAGAAAAATGTTTGTTTTACTGGGTTATTTAACCCTTACAGACCCGAAACTGCCTAATTTATAGTCTGTTTAGATCCATGTGGGGCTGACCGGCTCTGCTAGCTCATTCAGTTATTAGCTAAAGCACGCTAGATAACGTTCCCACGTGATGACGTATAATGTCAATAAACAAGGACAGAGAGAGAGAGACAGAGAGAGAGAGACACACACACACACAGATAGATAGAGGGGGAGATTGAGAGACAGACAAAGAGACACACAGGTAGATGGAGGGGGAGAAAGAGAGAGACAGACAGAGAGGCGGAGACAGGGAGAGACACAGATACAGGGGGCGAAAGAGACAGAGATAGAGACACAAATAGAGGGGGAGAAAGAGGGACAAACAGGAAGAGAGACACACATAGAGGCGGGCAAAAAGAGACACAAACAGAGAGGGAGAGAAGGAGAGACAGATAGAGAAAGAGAAACAAAGAGTTTCCCCCTTAACTCACTGTATGTGCTCCTGCTTTACACTGCTCTGTTTTAAAAAAAAATGATAGAAACAGCTGAACATAAAATCCATTTAATTGTCCAGATGTTTAAACATGGAAAATACAGATATTTAGTGAGTAAATATGTAATCTGTTATATTTGGGCTCTTTCGGAGTCACAGAATAAGTTGAGTGTAAACTGTGCAAGTGAGCCATTTACCCATTTCTCTCTGTCTCTCTCTTTCCGTCTCTCCCTCTCTCCCTCTCTCTCTCTCTCTCTCTCTCTCTCTCTCTCTCTCTCTTTCTCTCTCTCTCATTGCGTTTCTGTCCTTGGAACTTTGTGTAATGTGGTAATGTTAGAAACTGTAAACAACATGTCAAGTATATTGTTGCAGCCCTACTGATAAGTGGAGAACTGTGAGCAAAATGTGAAAGACTGACACAAAAAGAACCTAAAACATGAAACATAAAACACAAACATTTTAGTCAGTGCTGAAAACAGCTTGCTTATTTTTTTTTCTTAGGTAT
The DNA here is from genome assembly GCF_023375975.1 of Astyanax mexicanus. Classification (NCBI taxonomy): domain Eukaryota; kingdom Metazoa; phylum Chordata; class Actinopteri; order Characiformes; family Acestrorhamphidae; genus Astyanax; species Astyanax mexicanus. Next base: position 1,325,500 of record NC_064417.1, read on the forward strand.
TTAAATGTATGTGCCACAGTTTGCCAGGTTCGGAGAGCTGTATATCAGGATAAAGTTCCCTTATAATCCCATATAAGCATGTTGTTTACTTTATTATGAACCAATGAAAAGTTAAATATAATTTTCCTGTTTGTTTTTTCTTTTTTCGGATGTAAAATAACAGCATTTTGGTTGGTGCTGCTTAGTTAGTTGCTTAGTTGTTTAAATGGGATTTAAAATATGCTCAGATGGTCTTAATGAAAAGCTTGCAGTATTATGATATTTTATTTTTGCTGTATCACCCTCTTGCTTCATGGATTCAGCAGATTTAGGATATGGATCAGACTGTTTAATGATGGTCAGTGTTTACATTTGATTGGTCGGTTTGCCTTATCCCCCAGTTAGTGTATCTGCCTAACTACCCATATACCCATATCCACCTATCTAACTAAGTACCTTTTTAGTAATCAGTAGTTTTAGATTGAACTTAAGACACTTAAGTGTCTGGCATGTTTAAAATGACATTAAAATCTTTATATATTATTATTTTTTAGATCCAGTAAGCTAAATACATTGGTGACTAAACTTCATGAGTTCCTGGATCATTCTCCAGAGGAGGAAACTGCTGCACCCCAATTTGATGAAATCTCTTGTGGTAAGAGTGACCTGATGTATTATTCATATAGATGACTGGTGTCTCCCCAATAAGTACTAAATAGGGGTAGGATAATATATTTTATTGTATCTGTATTTAGGATTAAATTAGTTTAGTTGAAACATATGTGCTCTAATATTTACTAACACATTAATTTTCTCTTCATTTGCAGGTAAAATGGCTTCAAATGACTCAACCACCAATGACCAAATTATGGAAAAGGTACCTGTTCATTTAATTGTCTGTTGAAACTTGTATTAGTTTAAGGTGTCTCACTTATGACTTGACCAAGTCATTCTGCATACTGTGAACTGTAAAAGTATGGAAACATTTTTCAACATCAATCTGTTTTTGTGCTTTATTCTTTTTAAAAATAACTAGCTGTAATATTGTATTTTTCACACTATAAAGGCAGACTTAAAATCATTTAATTTTCCCCAAAATTGACCGTGCACTTTATAATCTGGTGAAAATGCTCTTCATAATCCAGACCAGAAAATAGACCTTCACTAATAGTGCACCTTATAGTCTGTAAAATACAGTAACTAAATTATGTTAAAAAAAAGCATGTGAATATGCTATATTTTTAATAATATTTATTTCCTGTAGACAATGTGTTCACTTAAATTTGATCATGTGTTTTTAAATGTTTTCACTCGTCTATATCAGTCATGCTCAATTTTATTGTCAAATCAGTGAAGGCCTTCACACAAGGCCTTCATCAGATCAGACAAAACATAGGAAAAATGTAAATATTATTGTAAACTCTTTATTTTTTTGGTTGTGCTTCACTCATAGTTGGTTGAATCATGTTCAGAACATGTAGCACTAACTAAAGTAATAAAAAAAATCTGTAATACAGAAGTAGTTAGTAGTTGAAGATAATAGTATTAATTCTCTGTACTGATGATCTGTGTAGATAATCGTTTAAAAGACATTTTTCTGTTTTTATTTCTGTTTACAGCCTGGCTGCTCCACTGAAGTTCTGAAGGCCACTTCTCGCTCAAAGAGGTGAGTTCTAAAGTTTCTGAGCCTCGTTGCTGAATAGATCTCTGATTATGACCCCAAAACCCAATTTAAACCCCACATTTTACCCCATTTTACTGAGTAGAACATTAAAACTAAGCATTTATCCACATTTCTGAGCTGTTTGAATGAGTAAAACCTGTTCAGAAGGATGGAAGAACCATAGGCATGTCCTGATGATTTGATTTTGAGAATCTACTGTTCCCAATACAATACTTTGGCAGTGCAGTAAACAAAAGAAAGAAATCGTACAAGTCGTCACTTAAGGTTTTTTAAAACTCATTTTTAACTATTATCGTAATAGCAGTTGTTTTTATCAGATAATAAACAAGTACTATACAACTATATAGATAATTGTCATTAAAATATGCAACCAAAAAACAAAAAATTTAACACCAACAATTGTCATTAATCACAATTAAGTAATAATTAATCATTAAATAATTGATATATTTTTTAATGCTAGGTTTTGCCTTCATTGTTGGGAGGGAGACAGTAATAACAGTATAGTGTGGTTTATTAGGCCCTTACATTTTTGATCAATCGATGATCCGGATCTTTTCCACTCGATTGAATCACGTGAATCACGGTTCAGAGACATCCCTGATGCAATTGGAACTAACATGTTTACATGTCAATGTCTGAATATTTAAAATAATAATTAAACCTTACAACAGTGGCATAAAACAGTCTTTAAATAGAAATAACTATTGTTTATCTGCTCAATTACCTCTGGGCACACTATATTGTAATTAATTTAAATAAGTATTATAATTTTTCTGTCGTTTGCATAAGAATAGGAAAATAGGAAACTTTTAAGAGTAGTATAGCTTGAAATAACCCCACTAATGTCCATTAGCTCCTCATTCTAACCTATTCATTAGACATCTGACTACTTTTATGATTGTGGAACAATCATTTAGAGCTGAGAAAAGGAAATATGTTTAGTTAATTTGTAACAGTAATAGTTATTTTGGGTCTTGTTTGTGTTAAATTCTCATGCTTTCTTTTTCTCTCTGCTGATTTTAGGAAACCTGCTGTTGTGACCAAACATGTGGAGGTTCATGAGTCAGACTCTCCGAGTGAGAGTGAGCAGGCCTGCCCTGTAGATGATTCTAATGCTAATGCTAATGCTAATGATGAAACCTTTGACATGGATGGATTACCAGAAGGTAGGCGGAGTTAACTGTTCATCTGTTTTAAAATAGCCGTGGTTTTAGCGTGATGTTTCTCTTTAATTTTTTTTCTTTATTTGTTTTTACAGACACTGTGGTAGTAGAGCCAGAACCTGTCAGTAATGAAGGAAAAGATGACTTCAAGGGTCCAGAGTTTCGGAACAGAGGGAGTAAAGTTAAAGATGAGGTTCCACGGAGGCAGCCTGGTGAGTGTTCTGTGTTCAGGGAGGAAAATGTAGGATATGTATGAAAATGAAGAAATAAATAAAGTGTTTCAAAGTAAATCTTGTAAATTGACGAAAATAAAAATGCATATTTAGCAGCATATTGCATGACAAACCTATAGGTTCGTTAGCATTTTGATATTGGAAGATAATTTTTTTCAATTTGCTAAACTAAATGAACTGGCAGCTAATAGAAAATCTCCAGCATGTCATGTTTGATTTGATTTATACTGAAAATTCTATAAATATGTTTAGTTAAAAAAAAAAAACAAATGTGATATTCATTTTTGGTAGCAGCACTCCTAGTGACCAGCTTAAAAAAGAAGTTTAGAAGAAATCTAAACTAGAGTCTGATACCTAATTTACACCCCAAAATAAAAAAAAATATTATAAAAATTATTTCATTGAATCTGAAACTTTTTCAGTCTACAAATTGTTAGCAAAAAAAAATAATTACACACACGCCTATGGCAGATTTGGTTAAATTTAAAGGTTATGTATCTGAAGAGGATAAGAAATATAGAATTATATACATAAATTAAGACTGTTTTAGAGTTTAGTGCTGTGAATAGAAATAGAGTGGTTCTTCTTATATGTTAATGCTTAATAATAAATAACTATGGCCTTCTTCCTGTGTGTGAACTGATTTTAAGCAAATAAGTTGCTTGTTATTTAAGTATAAATTACTCAAATACCTGTACCAGAAGTACACACTGTTTGTATTTGATTATCACCAGTGGATCACTGTAAAAGTCCAAAAAAAAGCATTGATAAGCTCATTTTTGTCTTTTTTTTTCTTCAGATGAAAAGCTTCAGGAGATTGTTAATTGCACTGCATGTGGGAAGCAAGTCAATCATTTTCACAAAGACTCTGTTCATCAGCATCCTGCACTTAAAGTCCTAATCTGCAAGGTAAGTATATATTAATAATATTGTAATTATTAGTAATATAACCTCAGTGTTTGCATTAAGTGGTGGGAATTAACCGTAATGTTTCTGTTTCTCAGTCGTGTTTCAGGTATTATATGAGTGATGATATCAGTAAGGATGAAGATGGAATGGATGAACAGTGCAGGTTAGTACTGTAGTAATGTATAATTGCAATATCAAAAAAATTAAATCATGGAGATGCGGGTTTCATTTTCTAGCAGGACTTGGCACAATGCCCACACTGCTAAAAGTAACAATTGGTCTTGTATAATAATATTCTGATTTTCTTCTTGGACACATATTTTTGGGTTTTCATTTCATAATCATCAGTCATAAAAGAAATGAACATAACACTTAAAATAGATCATCCGATGTGTAACACACCTATATAATATATGAAAGTATCACATTGTATGAACTAAATTACTAAAATAAAAACTAACTTTTTATTAATATTCTAATTTTGTGAGATGCACCTGTGTTGCTGAATATTGTATACTTAAAAAAATAGTAGAAAACAATTGCACCACTTTAAACTGAATCAACAATTTCAAAGTCTGAGCTTTTTTTTCCATCGATGCCCAGAAGGCTGTAGTGATTGATTGCTGCCCTCTTGTGGCTGTAAAATTTTAGATTTTTATTTTTTTTTGTAAAATCAATGCTTACTTATTTTTTAAGACCCTTTTTAATTTATGTCTGTACACACAATAATGAGCATATTAATTTTATCTAACACATTATCGCTGTAAACTCTTTCAGATGGTGTGCTGAGGGAGGAAACCTCATGTGTTGTGACTACTGCAGCAACGCCTTCTGCAAGAAATGCATCCTGCGCAACCTCGGGAGGAAGGAGCTCTCTGGAATCATGAACGAAGATAGCAAGTGGCATTGCTACGTGTGCAGCCCAGAGCCTCTAAACGACATTGTCGCAGCATGCGAGAAGATTCTCCAGAACTTAGAATGTAAGAAAAAAGCCAAGGTGGACGGTGAGAAACCGAAGCGAGAGAGTTCAAAGCACAAGCCTCCGAAAACTAAAATCACGGCCGTGAACGGAAAGGACGTTACTAATTCCGATGGCTCGGGGACTCTTACCTTTTCCTACAAAATGTTGGCTGTTCCAAAAGAACTCGTCAAAAAGACTAAGAAACTGATCGAGACGACAAACGGCTTGAACAGCACGTTCGTGCAGTTCGTTCAACAGGCCCCAAGCCAGCCTGGAGACAATATCGTCAGATACAAGCATTTGAAAGTGTTCAAATCTGTGTTAGCCGACCTAAAAAAGGTTCACGCAGCTCTGGACGAATCGCTGGAGGTCGAGTTTCGAGACCTTCAGGTCCAGAACGGAGAAGAGCGTGGGTCGACAGACGTTCAAAACGTAGACAACGCGGCGGTCCCCAACTCGCAGCATGTTGAGCAGAGTAGTAGGGAAAAAGAAGAGGGTGTAGATAGCACTGTGGATCACGTTCCAGTGGTTCCAGAGGAGGACATGGACGGAGAAGACGTGGGTTCAGCTGATGTAGAAATGAGCGAAAGTCCTCCGCCTGTAGCGGAGACCACAGAAAAAGAGTCAAAAGAAAGCGAAGCCAAAGCGAAGGTCGTCAAATGTGAGGTTGAGCCGGATCGTGAGGACGGGTCCACAGTAGCTGGTGAAACCTCTCTAGACAAAGACATTGTGTCCGTACCACCGTCTGTCCCTGAAGAACTCTTCGAAATGGTTGAGAGTCTTGCAGATTGTGTGAAAAAAGAGGATGAGGGGAACAGTGTTGCTGATGCTGATGACTGTAAGGGAGATAACGGCTCTGTTTCTAATGACAACTCTGAGGAGTCTGGTAAAGAATCTGGCCGTTTGCGTAAAAAACTGGTTGTGAAGCTTACTCCCGTTCCTCTTAAAATCACGATTAAAAGAGACAAAGGCAAAAGCACATCAAAATCTGAAAAGGATGAAAAGGATGGTGCTGCTTCACCAGAGGAAGGTGCAGACAGCAGGAGATCCCCCAGGATGAAGACCACTCCACTGCGCAAGTCGTCTGAGGGAAGAAGCAAGAGCAAGTCTGGTGCTTCAAAGACTAAGACCAAGAACAAAGATGGCGATGGCGATGGTGCTGCTGGTGGTGGTGATAAAGACAATGATGAAGACAATGCCGATCATAAGACTGATAAAAAAGAGAGTGATAAAAATGAGGATAATGAGAAAAACGAGGAGAATAGTCCAGACCTTCCACCTTCCAGTCCCGTCGACTCAGACTCCGATGAAGTTCCCGAGGTCCTTCGCCAGACAGAAGCGATGGAGGCCAGCTCAGACGAACAGAAAGCCGAGCCCAACGGCAAGGTTTCAGGCGACGGCGACGAAAAGAGAAGGTCGCTTCGCCAAACGTCCACAAAGACGACAGCAAAACGCAAACTCATGAAAAGCTCGTCGGATTCAGATCAGGCTGCTGGAAACTCCTCCAAATCCAAGAAAAAAGCCGCCAAAAAGAAGAAGGGGAAGGAATCGGACTCTTCGAACCACGACTCGGACCTCGAGAAGGAGATGAAGCGTCTGAGCAAGCTCGGCACCAACAGGAGGTCGTCCAGAGGAGGCAAGAAGAAGGAAGACGAGGGAAAGAAGAAGAAGAAGGAGGATGAGGATGATGAGGAGGATGAGGGGGAGAAGAAGAGTGAAGAGAAGAGCCAGGAGACTGAGGGGAAGAAAGAGGGTAAGAAAGGTCCAAAGAGGTTGTTTGAGAAGAAACGTAGGTCTCAGAGGAATAAAGGGAATGCTACGAAAGATTCGTCCTCTGATGAGGAAGAGGAGGAGCAGGCTGCCGACTCTGGAGAGGAGAGTGGCGATCGGCAGAAGATGAAACCTATTGTAGATTCTGTCGTGACCGGCATCGACTCCTTCCGTCAGTCCTCAGGTAAAAAAAGTTCTTATACCTTGTACCGTTCACCAGTTAAACCCATTAAACCCATTAACAATGTTCAGATGGACTTTACTAAGGATGCACTGATACCTAGGGATACACTGAGACCAATTTCTCTTCTGATACCAATGATAGACTTAAGAAGATCTGTTGATATAAAGTACTGATTTGATACCAACTGAAACTTAAGGGAGAACTTATATTAAGTGTAAATATAAGAATCAGTATTAGATTGGCAAAATATGTATTTATGTTATTTATGTATTTATGTTAGTGGTGTCAGTCTATTAAAAATGAATTTAAATCACGATTAGTTTCTTTAAATGCTGGTAGTTTCCAGTATGTTTGGGAGGGAGACAGTAATACTAGTGTTCAAAGAGAGATTTTATACTTTTTTTTTATTTGGTTTCTAATGTAAGGCATTTTCAGTGTTTGATGTGCCCAATTTATAAAATGTACGTGTTATTGCTCAATCAGGAGATGAAGCTGAGACCAAGGATGAGCCCAGTCAAGTGGTTGACGATGACGATGACCCTGAAAATAGGTATGACCTGTACTGTGGCTGTGTTTATTTTTAGTTAATTTTAAGAAATTGCTAGTTAGAGCATGCTTTTGCTCAAAATTGAGCTTGTTCCTTTTTATTTAATTTATTTAATTTATTTAATTTTATTTTTTTGTGCCTAAATATGCTTTTCTTATTCAGATGTTGTCACCTGGGGAAAAAGCATTAAGATAAATTAGATCAGTAAATTTCATACGCTTTTCTTTAAAAGTTGTTTAAATATTTAATATATTTTTTTCATTTGTAATACTTGTTTGTGTAGGAGAGTTTTGTACAGTTTAAGATGTGTATTAATACTTTTAAGTTAAGGCATTTATTTTTACCTTTTTAGTATTTTTTTTTTTTTCTTATTCATCTTTTATTTATTTTTTACACTTTTATTATATCTCCTTTTCAATAGAATTGCTAAGAAGATGCTGCTAGCTCAAATCAAAGCCAATTACTCATCTGGGGATCCCACATCCTCAGAAGATGAAGATGGCAAAAAGGAGGATGAGAAGTCTTCAAAAGTGAAGGATGAGGAGGATGGAGAGAAAGGTCTGGCCTTTTTCCTTGGAGTTTTTCCTTGCCACTGTGTCACTATATAAAATCAGCATCTCTGTGGTGCTGCTCATAAGAGGCGTGGACCTGTTTTTCCTGTAAAGCGGCTTTGTGACAACCTTTGTTGTAAAAAGCGCTATATAAATAACATTGAATTGAAGTTTATACAGAGCATTTTATTTGCTAATGTTCTTTGATATCAGAATATTTATCGTAGTCCTTTGTCTTCTTGAATTGTGTCTTAGAATGACATGTTTGTTTGTCTCTCACGCTTTATTGTTGCAGAAGATGAAGATGAGGATGAGGAGGAGACGTCGGACTCTGCTTCGGACGCGGACGTGAAGAAAAACGGTCGCCGGCATCGTTTACTCCGCAAGAAGCTTTCTCTCAGCGAGGGAGAGTCTGATGAAGAAAAACCAGCCAAGGCTAAAAAGGAGGGGAAAAGGAAAGGAAGACAGAAGGGTCAGTGTTGACTCTGCATATATGAGAGGTTGTGCTTGTACAGTGAATGTGGGAAAAGTTCAAGGGGCATGAATACTTTTGCAAGCCAGTCATCTTACAACCACACACTTAAATGTATTTTTATTTTAAGATTTTAAGTGATAGACCCACGCAAAGTAGCACATAATTGTGAAGTAAAGCGAAAATGACATGTTTTTAAGTTTAATCAAATAAAAATCTGAAAAGTGTGACGTTCAAAAGTATTCAGCCCCCCTTTATTAATACTGTGTCAGTGTATCTGTACTTTACTGGAGTGGTATTTTTTTTCTTTTCTTCACTGCTGTACTTAAGTACTAAAATGCTGCTCCCGTTCTGCCTTTAGCACTGCTAACTTTCCACTGTGTTCTGTAATAACTACAGTAATAACACAGTACTGTACTTTTACTTTCAGTACTTCAATACTAGGTTTTACAATAAACTACTTGAAAAAGTTGAATACTTTAGTTCATCCACTTAAGTATGGAGCTTAAAGAACACTTAAACTACTCAAGTTACTTTTTTTAAAGGGCACTTTTACTTTTATTCACATTTGGGTCTCTAGTACTTTGTACATGTCTGGAACGAAGCTTCACAGAATTAAAATCTAAACCAGTATATATCAAATCAGAATCTTTATATCACAGTGCATCTCATATCGTCATTTTTTTCCTTACACTAAGTGTTGCTTTTATTTTCTTTTTGCAGTGGGGAGTGATGATACTGACGATTCTGACTTTAAGCGTTCAGATTCAGAATCTGGTAGCGAGTCGGCGCTTAGCGAGGCGGTGAGCGAGGACGAAGACGAGGGCAAGGGCAACAAGCGGAAAACTCGGTGAGGATTATTATTATTATTATTTTTTTTTTTTATTATTATTATTATTCGTTCCTTCATTTATTTATGTATTTGTTTTGAGTGATTTGGTTTTGATCAATGCTTTCTGGCTCCTGTTGTAGGTCTTCCAAAAAAGCTGACAAAGAAAGGAGTTACCAGAAAGAGAAGAAGAAAAAGCGACGCCGCATTAAGGTTCAGGACTCCTCCTCTAGTGGCAAGGTACTGTTGGTACAAACATTGTCACAATCACAGTATTTTAAGATTTTCTTTATGACACATTATTTATCATCACATTTTCACATGCAGACAATATTAATTAGTTTTGAAATTCTTTAAAAGATGCTAAATACTACAACAATTATTAAAACTCGTTTTCTGTCTCTGTACTTGCTCTCGCGCTCTCACTTGCTCTCGCTTTCTCTCCCTCTTGCTTGCTCTCGCTTGCCATTGCTCTGTCTCGCTAGCTTTTGTTCTCTCTTGCTTGTTCTCATTTTCTCCCTCACTTGCGCTCTCTCTCTCTCTCTATTTCTCTTGCTCTCTCTCTCTCTCTCTCTCTTGCTCTCTCGCTCTCGCTCTCCCTCTTTCTAGTCTGAGATATTATAATGCAGTAAAAGTGAGCTTCTCTGCCAGACGTAAATCACACAGCGCTATTATTACTGTCCCCTCACAAAAACACAGGGAACTACCATTATTTATCAAAATAAATTAAGATTGAAATTCATTTAAGTAATTGTTTAGACTAATATAAATATAATTTAATTTTGTCAAACTAATGCTGATGTTTTTTAAACAAAATAAAGCACCAAAAAAAAATGCTCAGTTATTTGCCACAAGATGCATGAGAATGAAATTACTCTTGTCTGCTGTTAAATAAATATGTTGTGTGTGTATTTTTTGGTTACAATTTAGAAAAAGGTATCAAAAGTTTTGTTTGAATTTCAAATTTTTAAAAAAGATACCCTGCCCTAAATGTGTCTCCCATTGTGCTTCTTTCTCTGCAGAGTGGAGCTGAAGGGGAGGATGAGGAGGGCGATGAAGATGACGACGACAAGGGAACTCCCAAGGGGCGCAAGAAGATCCGCAAGATCCTGAAGGACGACAAGCTGCGCTCTGAAACCCAGAACGCCCTGAAAGAGGAGGAGGAGAGGAGGAAGCGCATCGCAGAGAGAGAGCAGCTCAGAGAGAAACTGCGAGAGGTGAGTAAACTCAGGAACTTTACAGAGGAGAACTTGCAGGAGTGAGCATGGGGTTGGGTTGTAAAAATGTTCTGGTTGCTACAAACTGATTGGTTCTTTCTGCTTTAGACAATCGTTGTGGAGGAAACGTCACAGGTCACGTGCCCCATCACTACTAAACTGGTGCTGGATGAGGACGAGGAGACCAAGGAGCCGCTCGTCCAGGTCCACCGGAACCTGGTAACCAAACTCAAGCCCCATCAAGTGGATGGTGAGTTAAACCTCCTCCTGTCTGCATTTAAACCACCGTATTTTTCGCAGTATAAGGTGCACTGGATACTACACTGCAACACTAGTAAGGAACAAATCCAATAATTTTGTATTTTTTTATTAAGCCCTATCTGGACAGGATTAGTTTTTTTTATAAATGGGGTTTTGTGGTTATCTGTTTTATGGGGGGTTTTATCCTCTGATTTTATTCCCGTCCGGAACTACCATGTAGGGTTTTTTTCTCAGACGTCCTCTAAAAAAAATAAAATTTACAGGCTGAATTATCTACTGTTTTTTTCTGAACTCCGGTAATTTTAGTACTGTCTGGACGCACATTTCCTCGCCTTTAAAAAAAATAGCTATTTGTCCACTGCCGCGCACCGTAATTACACATTTGGCGCTTGTTTCCACGGAGATCCACGTTAAAAATACAACAGTGAGTGGAAATGAAGGAGCTACTGAACTCTGTGAGGTCATGTGACCAAGAAAGCTGAGAAAAAAAAACTCACTGGTCCTCCTGTTTTTTACAATTGCAGTCCAATACAGGAGTTTTATCAGTGATTATCTAAACATGCTGTTATTTTTTGTTTTTGTTCTGTAGGTGTACAGTTCATGTGGGACTGCTGTTGTGAATCTGTGAGGAAGGTTCAGAAGTCCTCTGGTTCTGGATGTATTCTTGCACATTGTATGGGTCTGGGAAAAACCCTTCAGGTAAATTAGCGTTGTTCTGGACCAGTCTGACCTCTGATTAAAATAATGATTCAGGCCCTGCTGAACACTGTGCTGCTGTTCTTCTCTTGTCCTGCAGGTGGTGACTTTTCTACACACCTTGCTCCTCTGTGAGAAACTCAACTTCTCCACAGCTCTGGTGGTGTGTCCCCTCAACACCGTCCTCAACTGGCTCAACGAGTTTGAGAAGTGGCAGGAGGGCTTAAAGGATGAGGAGAGTTTAGAGGTACCTTCACCTGGACCTTTCACTGAACACCTGAGGGTTTAGCTTGACATGTTAGCTATGTGTTAATGATAGGACTGATTTCCCAAATAAGTTGATTCTGATTCAGTTCAAATTTTTGTTTGAATATATATATATCCTTATAAACTGGTGCTCTTTATGTATAAATTGTAGCAGTCGGGTATTAAGGAGCAGAAAAGTCACTCCACTGAAGTACAGAGTTATACAGTAGATTCAGTTTAGTTCTCCAGCACTGAGACTCGAGCAGTATTAGCATTAGCTGCTAACCATGCTAAGCGCTAGCTCTTTCACATAGTAATCAACATGAAATAATTCTGCTTGGTCAGATATAGCCCCTAAAATATGTTTGATTAGCATTAGCAGTTAGCTTGTAAAGCTGCTGCTTAACTTACTGTTTAAAATACCCTGTATTAACTATTAAAATATATACATAATTTTTTTTTTTCATTTAATAATAAAGCTCTTAACATGAGATTGGTTGCTTAAAAAAAAAAAAGAATTAATGCGTCTTTGCCTGAGCCGCCTTTGTTCTGTGTGGGCATTTGTATGCTTATAACAGCAGGAAAACATGGCGACATCCTTGTTCACTTTGATGTAGGCATCCTTAGTAGTGTCGCTTAGTGCACATTATAATTCAGCATTTTTTGATATTGATATTTGTTTGTCGATAATCTTTGCATCCCTTCTATACAGTGGGAGAAGAAATAGGCTAATTTAAAAGGTTTTTCTCGTTCAGCTTCACATGAATTGATAGCAAACCATTCATATAAAGATTAATTGGAAATAATATCATTTTATTAATTCCAGCCTTAGTTAATGATAGCTGATCTCCTAAATTAATGTAATTTCTCTGAGCATTGTCTGTAGCCACATTGGGCTGTTCTTTAGAATTTAGTGGTTTATTCTCAGAGGCCTCGGTGCTGCCATGTGCTTACAATATATATTTTTTTGTTTGTGTCAGGTGACGGAGCTGGCCACTGTGAAGAGACCTCAGGAGAGAGCGTTCGCTCTGCAGCGATGGCAGGAGGACGGCGGCGTCATGATCATCGGTTACGAAATGTACCGAAACCTGACGCAGGGCCGAAACATCAAGAGCAAAAAGCTGAAAGAAACTTTCCAAAAGACGCTGGTCGACCCAGGTACCGCGCTGATCCCCTCTTTTTTATTCCTAATTCTGTGCAGGAATGTTTCTGTGATCTGTGTGGGTTTTAGAGGGGTTGTAACTTTATCCAGACACCGTCTCTGAAGTTTACTCCTGTTTTTTCCAATGCTTTTTTCCAAACGCATCACTGCAGGCCCGGACTTTGTTATTTGTGACGAGGGCCATGTGTTGAAGAACGAAGCGTCAGCTGTGTCCAAAGCCATGAACTCTATTAAGACCCGGCGAAGAGTGGTGCTGACGGGAACGCCGCTTCAGAACAACCTGATCGAGTGTGAGTGGGGACGCTGCGTCTGTCTGTAGTGCTACAGATTAAAATACAGTTTAAAAATCTGTTTCTGTATTACTATAAATGTAAATAGATAAATAAAATATTGACAAATATATAATGGGCTAAATTGCCTAAATAATGCACATAACTAAGTACTGTAGAAGCATTTGAAGACCAAAATAATTACTGATACTAGCTAGCTGCTAGGAATGGCTGAGAGTTACGTTTATTTTTTAACATAAAAAATTGCGTAACCTATCTCATTCATATCTAAACTGAGGCAATATAAAGCATAACTTTCAGTTTCTGAAGTTTATTCTTAGAGTATTGTCTCTTCCAAGGTAGTAATCGCTGTTGTTTTTAAACCTGGCAACCTCGGCAGAGTGAGACTGTTGCATACTGCACAGTTCTAGTATTAAAATACTGACCGAAGCTTTGCTGACAACAGATTACAGTGCTTGTCCTTTGCATGTTTCCTTAATATCTAATGATGCATCCTGACCATTTTAGCATATGCAAGAGAAAATATATTGTTCTTTTACTAATGAGTGTATTTAGCACAATCGTATTGGTATTTCTAGGCTCCCCCTAAAGCTGAGAAGTACAATTTGCACTCTTTTCAATCTACCACCAGTACATAATCACTAGACATTGAATGCATCTCAGTTCATCTTATTCTTCGCTGGTATTCCATAAATAGATAAATAAATAAGCCCGTTAAACGAGGGAAAGCACTAAACTATCTACTTACAACTATATTTGTGGATTTTTTTTAAATCAGATTTGTTCCTAATTGTCGATCTTGTTTTTTTTTTCCTCCCTCAGATCACTGCATGGTGAACTTCATTAAAGAGAACTTGCTGGGTTCAGTGAAGGAGTTCAGGAATCGTTTCATTAACCCCATCCAGAACGGTCAGTGCGCTGACTCCACCATGGTGGACGTACGCATCATGAAGAAACGAGCACATATCCTGTACGAGATGTTGGCGGGATGCGTTCAGGTACGTTTTGGTTAAATTACTTTAAAACGTTGGTCTGTTGATTCTGTTTCAATCATTAAAGGTTTAAAGACTTATTTAATACTTAAATGAGTTTAAAACAGTCTAGAACACTGAACATCTCATTAATAAATTCAGTCTGAAAGTATTTTGTGATGCTGCTCTGTTTGTGCAGTGCGTTTTCACTTCAGTTTTGTGCCTTTTTTTTGTATGACCACTATTTTTATGCCTCAGTTTTGCGATTATGTCCATATTCTCCACTTCACAAAAATCACATTTCATATTTTCTTCTTCTTGATCTTGCACTATTGAAACTGGATTAGATTTTGGTGTTTACTCGTATTTTTTATTTTCTTGCAGAGGAGAGATTACACTGCCCTGACTAAATTCCTGCCCCCGAAGCACGAGTACGTGTTATCAGTGCGGATGACGCCTGTGCAGTGCAAGCTGTACCGATACTATCTGGAGCACTTTACAGGTACATATCTTTCCTTTACACAGCTTTTATACTCCTCTTTTGGGTTAATCTGTGTCAAAGTTTCCATATTAATTAATCATATTAATGTTGAACGCACTAGTAGTTTCTCACGTTTCCCATTGTTAATAAAACCTAGGCAGCTTATTTTAAGTTTGTAGAGCAGCTTTGGCCCTGGTCTTTTCAGGGGACACTGATACTCAGAGCTTAAAGCCCAAATTAGGATTTTGCAGATGACGGGCTGAAGTTCGAGCCACTGAAGAGAAGCGAGTTCTGTGTCCCGGCACACTATTGAATTAAGTGGTTTAGTCATGTTATGGCTTAGGCGGCGCTTGTTCTAAAGCAGATCTGCAGCTGGGAGATTGAGTGGCAGCTGGCGTGGAGCCGCAGGCCTATCTGAACAAATTCCCACGTCCTTTTTTCTAATGAAGAGCTTTGGGAGAATTTTCCAGCCGGGGGCTCATTAGCCCGGCTTTCCACTGAACCCGCTACGCTACCGAGCTGCTGCTGCTGCTGCTGTGACTCCGGTCCGGTTCTTCAGAGCACAGACTGCAGATCCACCTCTTACCCCTCGCCTCTATATAAAAGAGCTGTCTCGACTCCAGTGCAAATATTAGAACTGGATTGGTGGTGCTAAAGACTTTGTTTTTTTTTTTACTGATACCCAGCTCTAATTAATGATAATCAACTCCAAATACAATACTAATATGATGCCTTCAATTCAATATCAGTACCCAAACTTTATTAGTTCTATAGATTTTTCTAAATTATCATAAAATACAAAAAGCATAATAATTACTCTCACACCATGTATTTATTTAACAGCGGGCATGAGCGACTTCATCTTTTTGGATCTTGTTGAAACAAATAAACCAGGAGAACTTTATTAAGAAAAACAAAAAACAACAGCATTACTTTAACTGCTTAAACTATAACTCTTTTTCCCTGAGCATACTGCTGCATGCATTTCAGTTTTTAAAAGTTCTTTTTAAGAAATATAAGCATTAGATTGGTGGCAAAATTAAATTATTTTATATTAGTGCTTTCAATTACTTAAATGATTGTAATAAATTTAATTTCATGCATGCAGGTATAAATGTGGCTTAAGTCAGTGGTATTTAGATGCAGATACATCTATCGATTGCAAAATTGCTTGTTCTCGAATCCCGGTCATGCAGCTTGCCATCAGCTGCCGGAGCCCTGAGAGAGCACAAACAATAGTCCTTGCTCTCTCTGGGTGGGTACAGTACAGTAGATGGTGCTCTTTCCCCTCATCACTCCTAGGGTGATGTGGATCAGCACAAGGCTGCATCTGTGAGCTGATGTATCAGAACCAAAGTTCAAAAAGAGGCGGAGTCTGACTTCACATGTATCGGAGGAGGCGTGTGTTAGTCGTCTTAACCCTCCTTGTGTTGGGGCGTCACTAGTGATAGGGGGGATATACAGCTGAATAACAGCTGAATGGATGGGACAATCGGCCAGATAAAAGGAGGAGAAATAAATCTTTAAACAAATTAATTAATAAGCATTGGTTTATTACCATGTTTAGATGACATTTATATTTTTTTGCTTGTAAGAAAGCTTCAGGTAAAGGCAGGTATGCAGGTAGGCACGAATCCTGTGGTGGTGGTGGGAGGATTTGCATGCATGGCCCAGGAAGCAATCCTGCGGTGGGATGGGTATGTTTAGGTTATGATGAGGTGAGGGCCAAAACCACAAAGTCACATTTCCACAAAATCCTTGACTCTTAACCTGAGCTGTGTACTCAACACACAGCCATAAACCTTTCTGAAGTGAACCTGTGGAGCATGAAGGCTGAAGGGAAGAGGAAGTGGTTAAGCGTGTATAGACAGTGTTCGCTTTGTGGTCTTTAACAGTGGTTTATAAAGTTAAACACGTCTTCCGATCTTAGTAGCTGGTGGAACTGAATGGAATAAGGAATTGGGGTTCATTTTATATTGGTGGTGTTTGTTGTGGATGAGAAGTTTACTAACTCCATTACTAATTATTCTATCAATATTTAGTGCAATGGTGTTCCTTACCTCTAACAGGTAATGCTTCAATTAGGATAATTCACTCGTTTTTCATAAAAAATACATGATCAAACTTTTTCTTTTTATGTTTCACTACATTTATTACTTTTGAAAGACCAACATAAAAAAAACAATAGTTTTACATAACATTAAAACTAAAACAAAATTATTTTTCAGTTTTTGCAGATATGCGAGATTTTCATCAACTTTTTATTTTCATTTTATAGGCAAGCAGAAGCAGTTTCATACTAAAAAAAAATACTTTTAACTATTGTTTCTAGATCTTTAATCTTTTAAAATGGATCGATTTGACCCCAAACATTACAGGAGGGTTAAACTGTTTCCTAAGTGTCATCTTGGGTCTATTTTAATTTCAGATTTTAGAAGGTTTTCTAAGAATGTTACTGTGATGTTAATGATTTGCTTCCAGAATCTTTGCGTTAAATCTTTTGTTTTATTGTTGTTTTTACAAGTGAATTCGATATCTTTTTCTAAATTGTAACCAAAGAATACAAAAAGAGAAAATTAAAGAGAAACTCTGTCTTTTTGGATCTTGTTTGGTTCTTTATTAAGAACAAAAACAGCAGCATTACATATCGCTTAACCTATTAATCCTGCTGGATGCAGTGTTTTGCAGTTTTTAAGAAGTCTGTTTTAAGAAATATCAGCTTTAGATTGTCCAAAATTAAATAATGTTTATATAAATGGTGTCAATTACTTGGATATTTATTTGGGTTAGAATTAGGCTTGGATTAGATGCTTTTTACAGTTTTATAATATCGAGAAAGAGAAAGATGGCAGACGATACAGTTAGAAGGAAATGTGTGGATGAGTCTTTAGAAGTAGATCCAGACTTTAGAGCACTTCGACATGTTTACCACACTGAGCAATTCATTATAAACCGCTCCGTCCGCAGTGAGGCTGCTCTCAGGGCTGTAGTTAGTTTGTTCAGGCCCGTGCTGTGCTGTCAGGACTGTGGCATGGTGTGGGAGAGGCTCTGCAGGCTCTAAACTGGTTCTTTCTGAGCAGGTGTCGGTTCTGCCTTGGAGGGGGGAAAAGGCCGCGCTGGGACCAAACTCTTCCAGGATTTCCAAATGCTCAGCAGAATCTGGACCCATCCTTGGTGTCTCCAGCTGGACTATATCAGTAAGGAAAACAAGGTAAAGGCATAAAGACGTTCAACCGGTGAGCTGCAGACCTCTTTCCCTTCAGCCACGTTTAAAACAAACCCTGGGGAACGCCGAGTTTCCTCCAGAGTCATCACTTTCAGCACACAGCCAGGCATGCCACGCACTCAGACTGGTAGCAGGACAGTGTAGGCAAATAATGAACCTTTAAACCACATTTTAATCAGTTTGTCGATCTCACTGTGACTATAGCAGCTGCCTGATTTATAAACTCTAAAATTATAAATATTTTTCTCAATACAGATATTGCAGAAATATTTTTATTTAGCATTTAATCATTTAAAATCTTTAAATCGTCCACAGATTTTAAAACTTACACATTTATCAATTAAGACAAGACGCACTCCATTATTTCTCTGTAAGAAAAGAGGTTACTCAATTTCTTGTCCTACTATTTGAAGTAATAACCAATGAGATGATTTCTGTACTGTGGAGGAATCTGAATTATCTGGTGTGTATTGCGCTTAAAATCCTCTAATTTTCCCAAAAAACGTCAGTGCACCTTATAACATTATAGCTGCTAATGCTAATGCTACTGCAACCAGTGGAAATCTGGAAATATAAACTTACTGTAAATAAACGGAAGCGTTTTACTCACCCAAATAAACAGTTTTCAGGAGAGAAATCTGTGTAGATCAACATCCAGCACTCGCTTAACTTTTTAAGAAAATGATTTTTTTATTATTATTATTATTTTTTTAAAGAATTACAGTTTTGTTCGCTTAGCTTAGCTTTACAGGCCTTGCCACCATTCAGTGGTGAGACCTGCTGAATTAGAAAGAAAACATGGCAACACCCCTGTTCCTTTTTATTGTTGCATAATGCGCCTTATAATCCAGTGTGCCTCGTAGTGCGAGAAATACGGTAGCCCAGCAAGACGTCCGCGAATCACCATGGTACTACCACCACCATGCCTAACAGCTGGTATGAGAGACTTCCTTTGAAAAGATGTATTTGTGATTGCAAGATATATCAGGGTGCTCCCATATTTTGGGTGGGATTTTGAGGATTCATGGATTCACATTTATTTTTTAAATGTTTTTTATATTAAAAGCATTTTTGGGTACACTTTAAATATATAATATATATTGAATTGTGCTGTCCTGCGTTGTGATTCAGTATTTCTAATATTCTAAAGCCTTATTTTCTAACAGGGGTACTTTGATGAAGACAGCATGGAGGAATTTATTGCATCCGACACGGAGGAGTCCTCTATGAGCCTCACCTCTGAGGATGAAAAGCCCAAAAAGTCAGTGAATTTTAATAATTTACCACTCGCATGCAATTTACAATTTCACTCAGTTTCATTCGGACTCATATAAAATGCTTTAAATTCTTTTTAGGAAGAAGAAAAGAGGGAGAGGTAGAGGCCAGAGTTCAGATAAATCCGATAGTGATGAGGTGGAGGTGATTAAGGAGTGGAACACCAGCACTCGGGGAGGAAACCCGGAAGGTCGTAATAGAGCCGAACCTGTGGAGGAGGGTAGGTTTGATTTCTGTGTTGTTTTGTGTTCATTTTTTAAGGCTTTTTCACACCTGTAGTTCTGTAGGTTTCTCTGGTCTAAATCAGTTGATTAGTTTGTTTACTTGGAGTGTTTCTCCTCGGTTTGGTTTGTTTTCACACAGGCACAAACCTAAATGCTGCAAAATATGCATTAATAAACCACTCAAGCACATAGTCTCCTTTGATTGGTCACAGCATTTAAACACTTCTTTTAATGGCATGTCCTGTAGTAAACGTGGTGTGGTAGTAAAACAGTGGTGTGGCTCCGATAAGTGAACGCTGCACACACACAGCGTTCAGTGTGTAAACAGCTTAGCTAGCATGGAGCAGCAGCAGAGACGGCGTTTGTTCATAACCATGGTAGTTAATTACCTGGCTAATATATCAGGTTAAACTGCAACTGAACAGCTGGTTAGCTTGAATTATAATTCTCTCTTTTTCTCTTTCTCGATCTTTCTCTCATTCCCTCTCACTCACTCTCTCTTTATCTCGCTCTCTCACTCTTTGTCTCACACATTCTCTCACTCTCTCGCTCATTCTTTCTCATACTCACTCCCTTTTTTCTCACTCTATCTCTCTCTGAATATTATAATACAGTAAAAAAGGATCTAGTTTGCCTAAAAAAGCATAATTTAAATATGATTAATTGCAGAATATAATTGGGATTTAATACAATTTATGATAATATGAATAACATTTAATTGATTGGGATTTGTATTTATAAAATTATTTAAAATCAAGGATGGCAGGTCTGCATTTGGTTGAAAGTGTTTAGTTAAGGGAAAAAACATAAAATTCCAGTATGTGTGTGTTTGTTTTAAATCATGCAAACTTTCTCCTGTTCCCTGTTTATGGCTCTACTGTTCTTTCAGTAATAATAAATATCTTTGTGCTCTTCTTCACACCTTCTGTCTCTGTTTTAGTTCGTCACAGTAACTCGGGCCCCGGCAGCCCCTCTCCGGACTGGTATAAGGAGTTTGTGACTGAAGCAGATGCTGAGGTGCTGGAGCACTCGGGAAAGATAGTTCTCCTGTTTGAAATTTTGCGGATGGCTGAAGAAGTAGAGGAAAAAGTGTGAGTTTAAACTTGCTTTTACATGTAGCTGAGCAAATTTAGAGAAAATAATTGACGCTGGATGTGATGGCTGTGTATCATGATTTACGGGTTTGTGATTCAGTATATTTCAGTATCCTGCGATATTGTAAGAAAGGAGATATGCTTAGAAGAACTCATAATATAAAAAAAAAATCTAGTGGTGTCGGTCGACTAAAAAAAATTATCTAGTGAATTACAGTAGATTTAAGTAGATTTGATAATGGGTATTTAAATGTGAAATTAAATAATCAATGTTAGAAACACTTAGGTTTGTATTATTGATGCCAATCCATTAAGAATTATTGTATTAATCAGAATAATAATGTGATATAATCATGGATAAAATCATGATTCCTTTTTTTTTTCTAATGCTAGTGCTTAACTGTTTGTATTTGGGAAGG
This sequence comes from Astyanax mexicanus, assembly GCF_023375975.1. NCBI lineage: Eukaryota > Metazoa > Chordata > Actinopteri > Characiformes > Acestrorhamphidae > Astyanax > Astyanax mexicanus. Next base: position 1,346,347 of record NC_064417.1, read on the forward strand.
GAACCGTAATAGAGTAGTGTAATTTACACCTTTAACGTACACCTTTTAAATTAGAATATAGTAATGGAGGATAATGAAGAAAATAAACGCTAGTGTAGCTCCATATTCCACACTCAACAGCTTGAATGTGGGACATGTGTGTTAGAAAGAGAAGGAAATAGAGCATATATACAGTTCATAGAGAGAGATACTATACAATTCAGCATAAATTAAAAGGTAATGTACCTTTTGAACTCCATAAAAAATGCTTGTCACCAGGCACAATTACACCAATCTTTACATATAAACTTATCATTAAAAATGATTGTAAATCAAAAAATCAGTACAGAATTGAGAAACACAATATCCTGATACTTGTTTATAGCGTTATTTGCAAAACATTGCTTAATTTCTGTTTGTAATTCTTTTTTTATTTACAGTTTGGTGTTCAGTCAGTCACTGATTTCACTGGACCTCATTGAGGACTTTCTGGAATTGGCAGGAAGAGCCAAAGAGGAGGGAAAACCCTCTCCATACAAAGGTGAGCTCTTTATTTGCTGTGATCAGGTATTACCACCAGCTTCTTGTTGTTGTTCTCTTATAGTTCAGGACCACGTTCTTTACTCTGAACCTGACTGGACTTGGATGAGTATTCTCAGTATATGAGCTTCATGCTGAAATAATGCAGTGTGTTTATGGCTTGGCTGGTTTATTTGCCACTAAAGCATGGCGTAGCGTAGCAGAGCTCCTGGGCATCTATGATTCATCTTATGTTGGGTAGGATATTGTGAGGAATCGCTGCCCAGCATGTATTTTTATGCTCAGTAAACTTCTCTGCAGGTCTTTCAGTAGCCAGCGCCATGAGCTCCATGCACAAATTACTGTTTATGCAGTGAAAACTGTGCTGGAGCTGCTGCTAAATCCAGTTTTCTAAACTTGTGTCGTACAGAAGAGATGGAGTTAGCTCTTCTGTGCCTTCTTTAATGGGACATATATGTAATATACTCAGTGGCACACACTGCATTGCCAAATTACCTGTCAGTGAGCTGTGTGGTATTGTGCGTTTTTTTTTAAGGGGAAATATCTGCTTAGTTCAGTACATCACATGCCCTACACACAATTACAGTGGAGTAAAGTGACACATAATTGCTGTTTAACTAAGTTAAGTAAAGCTAAGTAAATAAAACTGTAATAAAAAAGGCCTTCTTTTGAAGTCAAATTAGTGCTGAATGTTAATCTACACAGGTTACTCACCCAAATAAACAGTTTCAGGGGAGAAAAGTGCTTCTGTTTATTTACAGTAAGCTTAGATTCCTAGAATTTCTCCAGCTCTAAGGCTGGAGCATTAGCATTAGCTGCTAACTGCAGTGCTAGTTGGGAGTTAGGAGCAGGCTACAGACAGATAATACTCCTCTCTGGACAGGGACGTATATTGGCGTATATTGTCTAAGGCTAATGCTGCTCCAGCAGTGCTAGCCCGGAATAGCAGCAGGCTTCAGGCTGATATACTCACCTCTGAAGGGGGAAATAGTGTTTAGCATGGTTAGCGGCTAATGCTAATGCTACTCCAGCCTCAGTGCTGGAGAACTTTACTGCTCCTTAATACCTGACTGGTAGAATTCATACATAAGGAGCACTGTATTATAATTGGTGTTTATCAAAAATAAGCACCAATATTAATTAATGTATTTATTTTTAGATCTTTTGGAACACATTTTGGTTGGTACATTTTTGATATTCAGTTTTGGTGTCGATTATGATGGAAGTTAATATTGTCTCTTGTACATTTGTAGCTACTTCTGTTTGATGAGTCTTGAGTTTAAAGAGAGCCTGGTGAAATTTAGGAGCACATCTTATAACTTACATGCACATCTGACACAGATCTAAGTTAAAAGCCCTCACACACACACACACACACGCAGACACAAAGCCTCTGGCGTAAGGTCATGTTCCTAATTAAACTCCAGCAGCTGTTTTTACTTTCATTTTGAAAATGATTAGACCTTGACTTTTTTTTCTTCTTTTTTCCCTTTTTTATTCCACGAAAAATGTTTGCTTAAGGCTTTGCAATTTGTAATGAAAAGATCACAGAGGGGTAATTGGAAACATACGGAAATGTTAGTTATGAACGCATACACACACACGGGGGGTGGAAGGAGAGGCAGCAATATTAAAAGCTGAACACGAGTGCCCACCGCTCGGCCACCTATCAGTGTGCATACTTTCCCTAAGCTCCACGTGAACACAGCTGGCCCAAGTGGGATTATCACGCTCCTCCCAGAACACAACTGGTTCTGTTATGACTGGAGCGTTCTTCTTCTTCTTCTTCTGTTCCTTCTGTGAGAAACTTGTGAGAGTAAACAATACAACTGATTAACTGACTGGTGAAGTGATGAAGCTTGGCTGGTGTTGGTGGTGGTGATGTTTTGTGGTCGTGTGTCCCCTGCATCATATTACCAGATTTATCACACTATAAGGTGCACTTAAAATCCTTTTCATTTTTCTAAAATTTGTCAGTGCGCTTTATAATCTGATGCTCCTTATGTATGAATTATACCAGTCAGGTATTAAGGAGCAGTAAAGCCACTCTGAGTGCTGAAGTACGGCATTATAAGCTTGAGTTTTCAGTGAAGTTTCTCCAGCACTAAGGCTGGGAGCAGCAGCATTAGCATTAGCCGCTAACCACAGCGCTCCCAGCGATGTATAATGGGATTGCATTTGTCCTGTGTGGGCATCTGTACTCTGATTACGTAAGGATAACGTGGTGACACTCTTGCTTACTTTGATTTAGGCATCCTTTGTAATGAAAAACGTTAAAATCGAACAGAAAATAGTCGTCACCCTATGGAAATAGAATTACAACATCGTTTGCAATACTAAAATAATGTTTTATGACCTGTTTTTATGAGAAAGTTAGTGTTTGTCTAAGGCAGGAGCTGACGTGTTTTGAATTTCCTTAACATGATTGGCAGAGAGAAAGAAAAAGGAAAGGAAAAGAAACTACCTTTTCAGGTGTACCACATATCAAGCGTAGTAAATCTCATGCCGATGTTATAGGTTAAAAAAACATATATATATATATATATATTTGTTGTTTGTGTTCTCTCTTGAAGGTGAGGGCAAGTGGTTCAGAAACATCGACTACTACCGTCTGGACGGGTCCACTAACGCCCTGACCAGGAAGAAATGGGCTGAGGAGTTCAACGACACCAACAATGTTCGGTAAATGAGCTGCAGATTTCATTTTTCAGCAGGATTTGACACACTGCCCACACTGAGACTAAAAGTACCAGTTGGTCTTATATAATATTCTAATATTCTTTCTTAGACACAGATTTTTTTTTAATTTATTATTGGCTGTAATCCATAATCATCAACATTAAAAGAAATAAACACTTAAAATCAATCTTTCTTGTGTGTAATACATATATATATATATATACTATGAGTTTCACATTTTGAACTGAATTACAGAAATAGTTACTTAAGGTCTGAATCAAAAGAAAGGTAGGACATTAGCAAAAGGAAATGAAAAATGTTTTATATGGTCCTGTATCAGTTCCTTTTGCCAGTTTACATCATAAAGGCTTTTAATATCAGTGCATTATATATATATGTTTTGAGTAATTGTTTTAAGAAAAGGAGAAAATGCTGTGCTGCACTGAACTGAACCGAACTGCAAGTGGCTTTCATTGATGCAGATCTCTGATAGTGGTCTCCCATATTAGCCGGTAAAAATCATTTCCTTGCCCCGCTTCCTTTATCACGGGCCGTAATCACTTCCCTTCCTGTTCCCTACAGGGGTCGTCTGTTCCTCATATCCACAAGAGCCGGATCTCTGGGGATCAACCTGGTGGCGGCGAACAGGGTCATTATCTTCGATGCCTCGTGGAACCCGTCGTACGACATTCAGAGTATTTTCAGGGTGTACCGCTTTGGCCAGGTGAAGACGGTGTTTGTCTACAGGTTTTTGGCTCAGGTGAGGAATGCGGCGCTAAAGCTTTCCTTTGTGTGTGTGTGTGTGTGTGTGTGTGTGTGTGTGTGTGTGTGTGTGTGTTTAAGTGCGCGTTCTTCAGGTGTGAATTATTTACGGACACATTTTTGGATGGCTCGCGCTTAACCTCTTTAAAGTGACATGCGTTAAAAGATAGCGGCGAGATATCGGGAAGGCATTGTTTCTATGTTAACTATGCGGGTTTGCGCAATTACTTTTATCAGTGAAGTTGAGTTACGTGTAGGCTCTTTCTCTGGGGAACCCTGAAGTATCAGGGCTTTAGCAGCTTTCTGGATGTTTGTGTCTTAATGGCGCAAGTCTGTTTTCCAACAGGGAACCATGGAGGACAAGATTTACGACAGGCAGGTGACCAAACAGTCCTTGTCGTTCCGAGTGGTGGATCAGCAGCAGATCGAGCGCCACTTCACCATGAACGAACTGACTGAACTCTACAGCTTTGAGCCTGACCAGCTGGACGACCCCTCGGAGAAGAAAAGCAAGAGGGCCACGCCCATGTTGCCCAAGGTAAGTCTGAGATATTTAGGCATTTCCCATGCTCGCTGCCAACAATGCCGCGTGCCCAGGATGCTGCAGAACTAGCACCTGCAATCATTTGAACATCGGTATCTTTTTCTTATTATCAGGTCACATAAGCCGAGCATGAGCTCTGAGACTTGTGTTGTGGGTACACGCTGCCTTTGAACTTTACAGGGGGTGATAAAGTGTGTTTACTCATGTGGCTCGTTTCCAGAGCATTTATTGTGCTGTTTGAGGGGTGGGGGTGACTGGGAGGAGGGGCGAGACGAAGAAGAAGAAGAAGATGAAGAAGAGAGAGTTTGAGAGCTAGCTCCATCCCCTTCATGTTCTGTTATGTTATGCTATGTTATTTTTTTGCTGGTGTTTGGCACAGGTGCACTGTCGCAGGAGAGAGAGAGAGAAAAAGAAAGAGAGAAAAGAGAGAGAGAGTCCCTGGAGATTTTACAAGAACCCATTGGCCTTAGAAGGGCCGTCCAGCCGCACACAACAGCACGCAGCTGCGCCGAGATGCCTCTGTTTACTCTTATTTACCGAGAAGAGTTTATATTGCAGAACTGATGGCGGTGTAGACTCTAATTGGAGACAAAAGGAATCCAAGCGCAGATCCACCGAAATGTGTCCAAATGCACACAGCTGCACAGATACTTACATGTAAACTCTTTTATTTACCTAAAGAGGGTTTATACCTTTTTACTTACAAAAACAATGCAGCCCCCCTGCTGACATTGCAGCATCTGATTATTGTCTCAGTCGTGAGGAATCCCCGGTTTCCTGAGATCTTAAATGCTGATAGGAGAGCCCGAATAGCCCACCTCCGTTCACCTCCAGCATTCCCAAATACAGCTCTTTTAGCTGATGCTCCAAGCTAACAGGCTAACAATGCTGGTGATGGGGCGTGTAGAGTTACCCATGCAAAGATATCACTATATTTACACCAATAATAACAACAAGCTCAAAGTAGCTCCACACGTCATTGGTAGAATTCTGAGAGCACTGAAATTTAAAGCTGTAAAAGTTGACAGATAGTTTATTAAAAACACACAGTATTATTATACACACAGTACCTTCAGGAAGTTTATTATATTTACCATATTTTTCACACTACAAGGCACGCTTAAAGTCCTGTAATTTTCCTTAAATAAAATCGTCCGTTTGCCTTAGAATTCATACATAGGTTCATCGAAATATGTCAGTCAGGTATTAAGGAGCAGTAAAGCAGTAAAGAGGCCGGAGTAGCATTAACATTTTCCGCTAACCGTGCTAGCTCTTTCGCTGTTCAGGTGAGGTGACTATATCGGACTGTAGCCTACTCCTAAGCCTGGCTAACAGTGCTGGAACAGCATTAGCATTACCCACTAATGTTTAGCTGCTAATGCTCAAGCCTTAGTGCTGAAGAAATTCAGAAATCTCAAAGTTTTCAGGAGAGAAATCTGTGTAGATTAACATCCAGAGCTTGTTTTATTTTTTATTACAGTTTTGTTTACTTAGCTTAGCTTTGCTTTATTTAACTTAGTTAGCTAATAGTTAGCTATTAAAGTTCCTTATAGTGTCTCTAAAAATGTGCCAGAAAATAGATGCTCCTTGATAATGCACACTTATAGAGTGAAAAATACAGTATGTGCTGAAGACTCTTATTGTACTCATAACATTATTGCAAGGTTGTGTCTTACAATCTGCCATCTTTAATTTTTAAAACACAAAATGTAGATCAGTGGCTTAAAACTACTGCCCTAAAACTGCTAGACTCTATCTAGACCTATACCACCTTGGTAGTTGATGATTCTCCACCTTATTAACCAGCTGCTCTTTTCTGTTTTTCTTTTAAACGTATTAAATGTTGTAAGGAGACAGAGGATGCGTATTATTACGCGTTAGTCATCACAGCCGCACCTGTGATACCTGTGGTACACCTTGTGCAGAGGTGGGAAGGGTAAAAGGGTATCAAACACACTAATATAACATTGACCACCCCCACTACAACCCCCCACTTTATTGCCCTTGGCATTTCTGGGAAGTCTCACATGACCCCCCCCCCCCCCCCCCCCCCCCCCCCCCCCCCCCTCCTCCTTCTAGTACACACATCCTGATCAGCCAGCCCTCCTGCCTCTGAATCTGTGGCCTGAAGCAGCGGCAGCAGCTCTCTGTTAAAGCTGATTCACCGCTTTGTCTCTGAAGTTTTCAAAGGAGCGCTGTAAACTTCCTCTCTTCCCTTCTTCTCTACTTTTTCTTTTTTTTTTTCCCCTCCTCACCTGATGGATGGTCATTATTCAAACCCCCTCTTCAGGTTGGCCTTGTGGTCTTTAGAGAAACTAATTGGAGACAAAGGAAGCTAGAGGACTTCCACCTTAATGACAAAGAAGAGCGCTGAGGCCCAGACACGAGAGCCACCCAGCTTGGGGTCTAGACCGGCCTCAGGCGGTGCGGAGGCCCTTTATGGACCGGGGCTCCGGGGCTGAGCTGAGTGACGGGTCGGGGTGGGGCTTGGCCGGTCCTCCTGGTGGTTCATTGGTGGGAAAGTAGTGATTTGCTACTGTTCTGAATTCCCCGGCGACTGGGCCTCATTGAGCAAAGGAACATAACTTCACTGGGGATAATTAGGTGCAGGAACCAACCTTAATAAGCCTCCCCAGATGTTTCTGGGGATAAACTGGGGTCCCCCCCCTCCTCCCTAACATTTTTACATTTTAGTCCCAACCTGGATGAAAGGCATTTGATAGGTGACCCACGATGCTTGCTTGTTGCTTGTTAGAGCTTCTCACCTCAACGGCTTTGGTAGACGATCAGTGAATGAATGTATAAATTAAGTTTAGGGCTGCAGCTATCGATAGCTATTCGATTACTATTTTAGTAATCGAATACTCTACTGAAAAAAATAGTAGATTGATCGAGTAATCGGATAAAACATATTTGCATTTAACTAGGACAGAGTGCCAATTAATAACTGGGCACAGTCATTTACACACATTTACACAAACTTACATACATACCACACACACACACACCAGATACATTTTAGAGTATCCAGTTTACCTGTTCTCCATGTTTTTGGACTGTGTGAAGAAACCCAAGCAAACACAAGGAGAATATGGAAACCCCACCTAGATAGGGACTTGAACCCAAGACCCCAGTGCTGGGAGGCTAGTGCTAACCACTAAGCCACCGTGCCACCCAATGATGGGATGGGATGGAATATAGAAGCCCAGGCTTTACCTTCACCAGGTGTGTGTAGTCTTATGAACTTTGAAATATGGAAAGATGGAAGATCAATACTGAAAACGCTCAGTACTGAAAACTGTGAATGGCATTTGTTTGAGGGGAGCTGTTTATAATGGGTCAGTAAGTGTTACTAATGCATCTCAAAAATTAAAAAAATGAAAATCATTGAAAAGTTCCTTAATTTCAGTAATATGAGTGATCTATTTTAAGCGTTTATTTCTTTTATTGTTGATGATTATGGCTTGCATCCAATGAAAGGCAAAAGTCAGTGTCTCCAGATATTTATAATATTATATAAGGCCAATTGGTACTTTTGGCACTGTGGGCAGTGTGCCAAGTCCTGCTGAAAAATGAAATCTGCATCTCCGTAAAAGTTGTCAGCAGAGGAAAGCATGAAAATAGAATATGGAATATAAAAAAATAGAAGATCTGATGGAAGGCTGACCTCATGCTTAGTATTGAAAACTGCTCACTGCGTTGTTTGAGGGGAGCTGTTTATAATGGGTCAGTAAGGTTATGTGTGTAATTTGCGTGCAGCTGTAGAGTTCAGTTTTGACTGGCTGCGGTTTGGTATTACAAATATCTCAAGCCCTTGCATTCCACAACCATCGCTCCTGCCCGAAGACCCCTTGGTAGCTGTGGCCTGTGCACCTGCATGTCAGAAGCACTGTCTGGTGAATTCTGCTTATTTAGAAGAGGCATGCACATTGTTGAGATGATTTGTTGAAGCTTTTTAAATGTGTTTTTTTAGTGTTACTAGTGCATCTTAAAAAGGAAAAACAGAAAAATATAAGTCAGTCAGTTCACAATGTGAAACTCATATTATATATTATATAGATGTATTACACACAGACTGATCTATTTTAAGCGTTTGTTTATTTTATTGATGATGATTATGGCTTTCAGGCAATTTTAAAAATCCAAAAATCAGTGTCTCAGAAAGAATATTAGAATATTATACTTTAGGCAGTGTAGGCAGTGTGCCAAGTCCTGCTGGAAAATGAAATACGCATCTCCATAAAAGTTTTCAGTCAGCAGAGAGAAGCATGATGTGCTGTAGTATTTTGTGGAAAAACAAAACTGCACTGACTTTGGACTTGATGATAAAACACAGTGGATCAACACCAGCAGATGACAGACATGACACTCCAAACCATCACTGATTGGTGGAAACTTCACACTAGACCTCAAGCAGCTTGGACTGTGCGTCTCTCCACTCTTCCTCCAGGTTTCATTTTCCAGCAGGACTTGGCACACTGCCCACACTGCCAAAAGTACCAATTGGTCTTATATAGTATTCTAATTTTCTGAGACACTGATTTTTGGCTTTTCATTGGTTGTAAGCCATAATCATCAACGATAAAAGAAATAAAAGCATAATATAGATCACTCTGTGTGTAATACATCTATATTATATATGGGTTTCACATTTTCAACTGAATTATTGAAATAAAGTTGCTTTTCAATGATATTTTAATTTTTTGAGATGCACTAGTGTTTCTGAACATGGTAACTGAAAATGTTTTATACACGCAGGGCAAGCCTGTTCATGCCGTAATCACCTCAGCCCCACTGTTTCACTAGCTCTCCTCCTCGTTCATGCTTCCACTTTTTCTCTCATTACCTCCATCCTGCTAAAGAGCGAACTGCGCGAGTTTATAGTGTCAGTAATGAGAGGAATAAAACAAAGTGAGTGAATATGGGTGTGATCAGAAACTTCAGGAAACGGGAAATTAGGCTTAAATAACTGTAAATGTGCTCGTATGAAGTAAATATCACGCAGTGTGCTCGAGAGCCAAACGGTTAAATGAGAAAAATGAATTCTGGTACTTTTTTAAGGTTTGGTGAGTTTGGTTTATGTTTTAAACATCACAAGAATTATTTTGTGATCTCATCTTAAACATGATCTCCTCCTTTGGCATTGTGTCATAAATATATGCACATTTTGGGCGGTTTATTTGAATTCTTTTTGTTTCTAAACACAATTAATTCTGTTTGGTTGTCTGTTTTAAGAGCCCTGACATTTATTTTTACTTAACTATACATTTTAAATAAGTTTAATACTTATATTTTTACTCTGACACATTGTTTACTTGGGTTCTTTGGAACAAAATTATTAAAGCATCCATGTTATTAAAGCATCCTCCCAACATCGGTGGGACCCTGTAAGTTTTTAAACACACAGTATGATATAGATTATTATAAGGTAATTTAGGTTATATCTGCTCATTAAACCTGTGTAATAAAGGGAATGCAGCTGATTAGGCAACAGTGTTCTAGAAATATGAAGTTTTGAGAAAACTCTCAACTCTCAGTCCCACCACCCCCACAGGTTTTAAAAGAATGAGAATTCTCCTGGTTGATTAGGTTGCCATTTACACTTCTTGGCATGAGACCTGTTGGAGGAGAGTGTAACTAGCTGCAGGATATTTCTGAGAAGCTTTACCTTCACTTCCTTCACTCAAGCAGAACATTAGTCAGAGTGAAAGAGCTCAGTGTTCAGATGCAGTGTGCTGCATTATTATCATCATCATCAGGGAGAGACTATTCACCTGGGACCATCTTCAGCCCTGGATCTCGCTGCTTTAAGTACCTCCAAACCCTCGTGATCAAAAGACAAAATTCTCCCCAACCCCCCTTCTGAGTTCCTGTGGGACCTCCCTCATCTACCCCAAAACACCCCTCCTTTCCTCTTTCAAGATTTTGCCCACTCCCTCAATTTTTTTTTTCTCGTCTCGAGAGTAAAACGATAGCGTTTCTCTTAAGCCGTCATCACGCTCGCGCAGTCCGAGCGGTACGACAGTACAGGCGTTTTTGTTACGGTCATTAGTGGCTCTGCCCTGAGATGCACATGATGTTGGGCAGGTTGTGAAGACAGACTGGACCACCCGGAGAGCCCCAACCTCCAACCCAGAGATTAATCAGGAATCCCAACGTTCTCCGCTCCCCCAGACAGCGCTGCTGTCATCCGACCACCCCCTGGCTCTGTGACCCATTTACTGGCTCGGCATGGCGCTGGATTGGATGGGATTGGACGGTGTTCAGTTAAGCCCAGAGCCCAAGGTTTCTGCTCTGGCCGTGGGATAGAAATTATAGCAGGCAATGTTTGAAAAGTGTTCACTGGAGATGTAAGCAACAGCTAAATCATCAAATTGCAAATTGCCTTTGCTGTCTGACCCTCTTCCCACCGCTTTTACTATTTCTATTTTTTAAGGGGAAATCTTCCTTTTCTGTGAACATGCAATAATAAACGCACCTCAAAAAAAAAAAAAAAGTGTATTTTTGTTCTCTGACTGGATTAGTATTTCACACTTCTGCTTAGTGATAAAACTCCTGAATCCGGACTGCAATTGAAAAAAACAGGAGGACCAGTGAGTTTTTAGGCTTTCTCTGTCACATGACATCACGTTCAGTAGCTCCTCCATTTCCACTCGCTGTTGTGTTCTTGTTGTGGATCTCCGTGGAAACGTGCACCCAAAGTGTAATTATGTGTGCGGCAGTGAACAAATAGCTATTTTATTATTGGTGACGAACGAAAAGAGATGTGCGTACCGAAGGACCACGAATTTGAGTTGCGTGAAAAACTGTAGCTCTCTCAGAGGACGTCTGAGAAAAACATGTACGTTCGTCTCCTCGCCTTTAATAAAATAGCTATTTGTCCACTGCCGCGCACCGTAATTTAACTTTGGGAGCCCGTTTCAACGGAGATCCACGTATAAACACAACAGCGAGTGGAAATGGAGGAGCTACTGAACGTGATGTCATGTGACCTAGAAAGCCGTGAAAAAAAACTCACTGGTCCTCCTGTATGCGAGCTAATCCCACCGGATAGGGCTTTAGTATTCTTGCATTGGGTACGGGTGTACGTCAGAGGTACCTCAGTGTTGGACCATGTTTTAATTAGAAGCTCAGCCTCGACTGGACGTGCAGTCGTCATGATTTTTGGCTGTGGAGGGGCTGGGCCGGGCCGGGCCTGCCGTGATTGGGCTCCCTTTAGCCACATGTTTTTATTTTCCTGCTATCAAGCCCACTTAGCCAGATTTCTTGATGTGGAGGGATCTGTAGCCCTGCACTCCATTACTTTGCTGCAGCGTAATGCTGAAAGCACTGCAGTGTTATTGTTACCTGTCTGAACCACGTAATCTTTGTTTTGTTTTTCTATAAATAGACCTCAATCTGGTTTGTTCCCTGATTCCCTTTTCGGCGGAGGATCTAGTTTCGCCCTTGTTTATTTTTTATTTATTTGAGCCTTTTACGCACAGAGAGTCGCAATCAGACGGTAATTTTCAAACATTATATTTTCTTTCCTAAGTTTTGGTGACATGCGTGATTAATTTTGTTTGTAGCGGTAGAATTATCACTCCTCAATCAGGGGGCGGGGGCAGCGGCGGCGGGCTGGGAGCTCAAAACCAACTGATCAAACACGTGCTGCACCGACTGTGGAGTAAGATGGTGCAGCGGGGTCGTTTCCAGATAGCGAGGGTCCTTTTAATGCAAAGCAAAGGCGGCGGCAAGACAAAGAAAAGCAAACATTTGTGGCAGAGAGTAATTTAAACCATGTTTGTGTGAAAGGGCCTGGCTGAGAATTCAGTTTTACTCAGGTATTGTTTTCAATAACAGTGTTGTCTTGGAAACCGGAGTTGCGTGAAAAGCTCAGAATTCACTTTAAACATGTCCACCTCCGAGCGTTCGTCTGTCAGCTGTACAGTGTTCAAGCTCTGCGCTGCAAACCAGCTGCTAAATTGCTATTTGTCTTTTCTCATCGGGTTAAGTTTTTAGATTTCTTTTTTATCCTTGTATAGATTTTTTTTTATTAGTTTAAATAAACCAGTGTGGGGTTCCAGTTTCTAGCTGAGCTCTAAAAGGGGTTTGATAGCCCTGAAGAGAATGTTGGTGCCTCTGATTAGAGCTTAGAATCCAGCCGTTATCTACAATTCTGAATTGTTTGAATGAGTGAAACATGTTTGGAATGAGCATAAATGTTAATAAACAAGATAAATAGTAGAAGAAGAAGAAAACACAAACACTCACGCTGCTTACCTACCTACCTACTTACTTACAATTACACTTATATTGGGCCTTTTGGAAACTGGAAAAGTGTTAATGTCATGTAGCTTGCCATCAGCTGCCAGAGTCAGAGAGAACACAACTGGCCATGCTCTCTGAGTGTGTAGATAGCTCTCTTTACCCACTTCATTCTCTAGCTATTGGGTGGGATATTCGACATAGTTTAATTTATGAGTGAAAACTGTTATAAAAAAAAAAAAACATAAGACCAATTCTTGAGCCTGAGGAAAGTGATGCGAAATCTCAAATTCAGTTGGGCATTGGGTCAAATTCGGGCAGAGAATCCGAACTCTACCTCTGATTAACCTAAAAACATTTAAGTAGTTGAGTTGATTTGAGTAGTGTACATGTGCTGTTGTGGCCCCTGAATAAATGAAAATGCTGATAAATCTGTCTCTCTTTTCTCCACAGGACCCGTTTCTGGCTGAGCTTCTTCATAGCTTTAAAGACCAGATCGTGGGCTACCATGAGCATGATTCCCTGCTGGACCACAAAGAGGAGGAGGCTTTGAGTGAGGAGGAGCGTAAGGCTGCCTGGGCGGAGTATGAAGCAGAGAAAAAGGTACACTTCCTGTTTATCCAGCTTTTATCCAGTGGCTAAAATCTTATAGAGAAGTATAAATCACTTTCTGGATCAAGCCTTGTTTGTTTCCAGAATGTTAGATAAGTGGTAAGTGGCTGTCTGTGGTAAGTTAATGGAGATAATGTGGAGAGGTGTATTGCTGGGTGCAGCGTGTGTTTCTGCAGTGGTATTGTAATCCTGGAGCTCGCTGTTGTTGTCATTCACGTTAATGATCAGTTTTCTGCTCACCCTGCCCGTGCCCTCTCGCTCTGGGTCCTGTGTACATGTCTCTCTCGCCCTGTAGTCACAGCAGAGTCCTCCCAGCCTGCAGCATAAGCTGCTTAGTATCAGCTGCTGATATTGATCTTCTATAGCCTCATAATCAATTAAAAACAATGAGTCGATCAGGAAAAGCACAGTGTCTACGACCGTGAATTCAGGTCAACTATTCATGGCCACAGACAGAGCTGAAGCCTGGGGTGTATATTTTTTTACTTTCTGGACCTGGACTACCCACCTTTGTGTGGTCACATAGGATTTTTAAATAGGATCTCCGGTGGATTTTGGTTGGATTTTCACAGAGACTTTAAGGCTTGGTCAGTGGCTGAGCTAGAACTACAACTTGAAACACAAGTTGTAAAGTAACGTATGACATTGCAAAGACTGTTATTAGTGTAAAAATGTCTTATTTGTCTACATTTTTACATGTATGAATATTCATGAGCAAGTGCGGAAATCCTATCGTTCTTTTGCACCCGATTCCTATCCTTTTTAAAAATTACATGATCAGATCGGGAACATCCCGAACAATACGTACAGTATATTACCAAGTACAACCATTTAACCAACCATGTAGACGTCCATGGAAGTGTGTAATGTTGCTGAAAAGTATTAGTGGAGTTTAATGGATGTTTTAAGTTTCTTCCCAACCTCAGAGAGCTGCTTCTAACATAACTACACCTCACACCATATAATCAGGTTTTTGAGAAGAGCGGTTTAGGAGAGTAGTTTCTTCTTCTTATTGTTCTATAAACTTTAACCTTAGGCTTTAACATCATTTAAATTAATCAAAACATGCTTATTTTTTGTAAGGTTTTATTTATTTATCATTAGATTTCCTGGAATGTTATGTTGTGTTCTGGTAGACTCCTCCAGTAATGAGTTATACTGTATTTTGACATCCCTGTGGAGTTGATAGGTGGGGGGTGGGGGATCCCTGAGTGCTGTGAGTGTGTGAGAGTGTATATATACTGCGAGGTAAACTAGAAGACACGGTTTAGATTGTCCCACGGTTCGTCCTGAGGGCCAGCTGTGTTCTTCACTGACCTCTCCTCCACCTCCGCCGCCGCCGCCGCTGCTGCAGCACACCTGCTCCGACCAGGTCTGCTCCACCGGACACTCAGCCCAGGAGTGTGTTTACGAGAGGCGCGCACCAAAGGGCCGATTACAGGGCAGGAGCGGCGAGCATCTGCTGCAGGAGCTCATTTACGCACAAACACAGCCGTCGCGCTGACCTTTTGGCGAGCGAGAGCGCTGTTTAGAGTGATCGCGCAAACACAGCTTGGGCAGGAGCTGGGCAGGTGAGGGGTTCGCACGCCTGCCTTTTCCAGCTCACATTCTGAGCCGGTGATTGCCGTCTGCTGGCGTCGGCGGAAGGCGCGAGAGCTATTGTTAGTCACAGCTCCACATCTCTGGGCAGACACATGGGGCGCGAGTGGAAAATGAAGTCAGTAGAAGGGGCGCTGGGAGGGGTTGAGCACATGTACGTATCATTACATATCAAAGAATCAGTCAATCAATCAATTAATCCATAAATAAATCACCATTTATCTTTACTCGGGAATTCATTGAGGGTAACCCTCATTTTTTTAATGCAGTCGTTCATTTACAACTTAAAGGGATTGAAATTTTTTTTTATTTAAGATAAAGTATTTAATGAGGATAAGCTAAAATAAGTAACTTTTGGGACTAATAAGGTAATCTGGTGCACCTGATGTATGAATTCTACCAGTCAGGTATTAAGGAGCAGTAAAGCTACTCCACTGAAGTACAGAGTTCCAGCACTAAAGCAGTATTAGCATTAGCTGCTAACCACGCAAAGCGCTAGCTCTTTTGCCTTTAGAGACAAGTATATCGGACTGTAGTCTGCATGTTTACCGTGTTAAAACAAGCTACGTGGGACGATCCGCTAGCTAATATCGCCCTGGTTTAGCGGAACACTCAGGGTTCCTCAGTGTAGTGCTGTCGACCAGCATTAGCCGCTAACTAGCTGCATGGCTAGTGCTAGCGGTTAGCTGCTAATGCTGCTGCTGCTGTACCCAGCCTTAGTGGAAATCTGGAATTCTAAGCTTACTGTATACAAAATGGAAGCTCTTTACTCACCTAAATAGTTTACTCACCTAAAACAGTTTTCAGGAGAGTAGATTAACATCCAGCGCTCGTTTAACTTTAAAAGAAAATTATTATTATTTATTTATCTTTTTTTTATCTTTTTTTTTTTTTTTTTTTAGAATTACAGTTTTGTTTACTTAACTTAGCTTATCTTTTACAGGTCTTGCCACCCAGCAGTGAGACCTGCTGAATTAAAAGGAAAACATGGGAGAAACCCCTGTTCCGTACTAGTGTTGCATAATGCACCTTAGTGCACCTTATAGTGCGAAAAAGTAAATGACATTAGAAAAACAAACATTTAGAAAACAATTAGGAGTTTATTAGGAAGACTTAAAGTTTATATGATTTTTTTAAGCAGAGTGACTCGTGAGAATCTTTCAGTCGTTCAGTTTATCTGTGGTTTGGTAATTTTCAGTGATGAGCATGTTTGCGTTTGTACACACAGAAAAGCAAACTCAAATTTGTTTAATCCGTTTTCAGCTTGCTTTAATCTGCTCTTCGTGTCCGGATGGTATAGCCAGATCGGATGCATCCGTAAATACATTGCTTCCGCTTCACGTCTGGAAACTTACTGTAAACATGCTTTCTCACCTGCTGCAGAGTTCAACACAAACGCTTGTTGATCCGGAGAGTAAACAGCCTCCGAGTGTCTACAGAACCTACAAGTGATGAAACAGTTTCCCATGGGCTGATTGCTGCTGATTGAGTCTTTATGTACCTTTAAGGACAATTGATTGTCCTATACCGTAGCCTGATGTGCACCTCCCCAGAAAGGTGAACTACATGTTGTGCAATGCAGACAGAAGCAGTTGTGATTGGTCTGCCGAGCATCGTATTCCCGCCCACACCTTCATGGATTACACTGATAATTGAATATAGTATAAACCAGCCTTTAGCTCTGAAAAACGGCTCTGAAAAATAAGAGAGCACTTAAAAATTATGAGTTTCTTTGATTTTACCAAATTGAAATCCTCTGGAATATAATCAAGAGGAAGATGGATGATCACAAACCATCAAACCACCAAACTGAACTGCTTGAATTTTTACACCAGGAGTAAAGCAGCATAAAGTTATCCAAAAGCAGTGTGTAAGACTGGTGGAGGAGAACATGATGCCAAGATGCATGAAAAAAACTGATTAAATTCCAAGAAATGTTGTTTTCTGAACTCTTAAAACTTTATGAATATGAACTTGAAAGCTCTGTAGTTTATAGAATAAAACAACAATGTTCATTTTACTCAAACATAAACCTATAAATAGCAAAATCAGTATATATGAGTGGACAGGTCCGTACATGTCTACCGTTGTCCTAATGCTGTTTTTCATGTCTCTTGCAGGGTCTCTCCATGCGCTTCAACCAGCCGGCGTACTCTCACATGGGCATAGGCGCACCGAATTCCTACTTCCCCTTCAACGTGGCGGCGCTGGCCTCCATGACCAACCAACAGCTGGAGGTCTGTAACGAGCGCCACATGAACGCTCTGCATTCCTCAATTCCACAGCTAATTGTGACACGTGTCCTCAGGCATCTGACAGTTGGCGCAGCTCTGTGCCAACTGCTGTTGGTGCATGCCGGCCACTGGCACCATCCTACAAAACATTTTCACTATTTTTCCCCCCTGTACCACAAACACAGTCCATCAATCTAGACGTGCCACTTTTATTCATGTTTGGAATAAAATGATGAGATCAAGAGCGACTGAAGCATTTTATCATTTCTTTTCTTCTCGTTTTCTCTCATTAACCTGTTTTTCCTCCTCGTGTTTCAGGAGCTGATAAACCAGGGCCGGCAGAAGGTGGTAGAGGCCACCAATTCCCTGAAGGCTTTGCCCCGAGAGCCTCTGGAGGACGTTATAGCGAAAGTGGTAAGTGAATGAGGAGAATGAGACGTTGTTCAGAAACCCCGAAAGTTGCTCCTGTATCATACCCATCCTCCTCCTCTCCTTGATTTTTCCGTAAAATTAGAAAAGGAGGAGAAGGAAAGAGGAAGCATTTCTGCCTCTAAGAGGGAATGAAATACCGAAATGTCAAAAAAATTTAAGTATCGAATTCTTCAATATTTTGCAATAAAACGCACAGAAACCTGCTAAACATGGAGAGAGAGAACAGCGAGTTTAACGCTGTTGCTGTCTTTCTCTCTCTCTCATTTGTTCTGTCTTTCTCTCGCTTGCTTTCTCTTGCTTACTCTTCTTTTTTTTCTTTTTTCTCACTCGCTGTTTTTCTCCTGCTCTTCCTCTGTCGCTGTCTTTCTCTCATTCGCTCTGTGTTTCTCTCTCTCAATTGTTCTGTTGCTCTCTTTCGCTCAGTTGCTTTGTCTCACTCTAAATCGCTTTTTCTGTCAGTCATGCTGTCTTTCTCTCACCCTCTGTCGTTCTGTCTTTCTCCCTCTTCACTCCCTCTGTCTTTCTCTCTCAGTTGCTCTGTCTTTCTCTCTCTGTCGCTCTTTCTTTTGCTCACTTGCTCTATCCCTCACTCGCTGTCTTTCTCCCTCTCACTTGTTCTGTTGCTCTCTTTCCCTAACTCGCTCTGTCTCTCTCTGAGTCGCTCTATCTTTCGCTCAGTCTGTCTTTCTTTTTCTCACTTGCTCTGTCTCTTTTTCTCTGTCATCCTGTCTTTGTCTCTTTTCACTCGCTCTGTCTTTTTCTCTCTTTTGTTCTGTTGCTCTCCGTCTCTCTCTGAGTTGCACTTTCTGTCAGTCACTCTATCTTTCTCTCTCTGTTTTTTTTTCTCACTTTCTCTATCTCTCTGTCGTTCTGTCTTTCTCCCTCTCGCTCACCTCTCATGATGACAGTATAAGAATGAGATTACTCGTGTCTGCTGTTAAATAAATACACTGTGTATTTATTGTATTGGGCTCTATATTGAAAACTTTAAAACGATACCCAGCGCTAATCAGCAATAAGAACGCCAACAGTTGTTTGTTTCTCTGAATCACATCTCTATTAAAGAATAAGAAATCTTTACTTATTTAACTTTACAGACGGTTCACAGATTGCCGTCTGTCTTCCATCTGTTCTTAAAAGAATGTGTGGAACAGGCAATCCACAGAAAAAGTAAAAAAAAGTGGAAAAGTTGGTGCGTTGTGTCTGGGCCATCTGTGTTTTTAGGATGGGTCTGGTGAGGGGAATGTGTCTGCTCCACTGCAGATACGGAATACGTGTTTAGAAATGCGAGTGGGACGGTTTATTTGTGGGAGGCAGAGTGTGCGATGACGAGTGCTGCAGGTGTGCTCTGAGTAACAGGTGTATTTCTGTTCTACAGTGGAAGGAGAACCCCAAACTGACGGAGGCCCAGGTGCAGAGCATGGCTCTGGGCAGACAGGCCAGCATCGAGATGGAGCTCAAGCACAGGGAGGCCGTGTACCGAGAAGTGCTCACCAAGCAGCAGACGGTACAGCTGGATTACTCTCTTTCTTTTTTAATCTACTATTCTAATCTACTACTATCTATTTAGTCTTTATATCAGCCTGTTTTATTTTATAAAAGCTCAAGATTTTGCACATTTGTGAGTGTTTTTATATAGTATGGATAAAACAAGCTATACATCATTATATACAGGTACATCTAAAAAAAAAAAAAAATAGAATATCATTGAAAAGTTTATTGTTAATGATTATGACATACAGCCAATGAAAACCCAAAACTCATTGGTCTCAGAAAATTAGAATATTTTATGTATGTGCCAAATCTGCATCTTCATAAAAGTTGTCAGTAGCAGAGGGAAGCATAAAATGCTGTAAGAATTTGTGGGAAAACATAGTGGATCAACACCAGCAGATGACATGTCTCTCCAAACCATTACATTGGAGATGCGGATTTCATTTTCCAGCAGGACTTGGCACACTGCCCACACTTCCTAAAGTACCAATTGATCTTATATGAAAGTTTTGGGTTTTCATTGGCTGCAAGTCATAGTATAATAATTAACAATAAAAGCTTTATAAATGCTTTAATAAATAAATCACACTGTGTTTAATACGTCTATATAATATGTTATAATATGTTTCACGTTTTGAACTGAATTACTGGAATAAAGTACCTTTTTTTCAATCATATTCTAATTTTCTTTTAAATTTTGGAATGCAGCTGTGTGGAGTTACTATGAAAATAACTATGAATAGTATAGTATTGTGTGTGTGTGTGTGTGTATATATATATATATATATATATATATATATATATATATATATATATATATATAAGGAGCAGTATAGCTATTGTATCTGATTTGATGGTGCTATATGCTCTTCTTCACAGCTGATGATGTACGTTCAGAAGGTGATCGCTAACCGTAAGGTGCAGGAGCAGCAGATGGCCATCGCTCGTCAGGGTCTGCTGATGAACCAGCTGGCCCTGCAGAACGGCATCGCCGGGGGCATGAGTCAGATGGAGCTGTTGGGGTTGTACCAGCAGCTGGGTGCCCTCCAGGGTATGCCAGGCTCCCAGATGGGCAAGAACCCAGGTCCCTCAAAAGGCCTGTAGACGACCGACCTGCCCGAGATCAGCCCTGTTTTTTGTCCGGTCTGGTCCGGCCTGGGCTGGGCTGACATCACGAGAAAAAAACCTGCTCGGACCCTCTCTCCTGCCCCTCCAGCTGTAATGTACAAAAGTCTGGAATAATGGAAATCTGGAGGACATTGTTACAAAGGGTCCTGGCAGTTTAGTTTGTAATTCTGTGTATATATAGCCTTAATGTTATTCAAGTTTTCTTCTTCTCCTTTTGTTTTTTTTGTTTTTTTCTTTTCTCACATATTTAAGATAATCTTCTCCCAAATGCTTTTAAGCATTGCATTGTTCTTTTCCCCTTAAATAAGGGCTGTGCAGTTGTTTCTTTTGTTCTTTTGTTTGTGTTTCCTTTTATACAAGAGAAGAAGATAAAATACCTGAACCTCTGTGGGACCATAGTGTTGCTCATTACAGATTTGTATGTTATAAAAGATCTAGGAGAATCTATCTTAATAGATACTACAGTGATATCTATCTATCTACTAGTGGAAGATCAGTGGTGCTGTAAATCTCAGTGCTCCACAGGCACGCTCAACACCTAAAGAAAGAAACAAACACAAAAAATAATAATAAAAAAAAAGATGCAGTGATGGCCTTACATCAGCAAAAATTTGTTTTCAGACACTCTGAGCAGACCCCCCTGTTTTTATTACTGCTTTTAGGCTTTTACACTTGTTGTTGCTTATCATATAATGGAATGCCTGTGTTGTTTAAAAACTGCTTGCCGGATTCCCCTGGACTTTTGTAACCTCCGATTTCTCGTCGTAAAGTGTTGCCTAGCATAGTGTCGTAAGTACTGTTCATCTGTTTCGTTCCACTCGTTTTAGCCCGGGCTCTCGCCTTACTGAGATTGGTTGTGTGTTTCTGTAATTTAAAGACGAATTGAAATGGTTAGGCTGCAGGTATCTGGTAATGCTAACTAACCACACTAGGCTGGCCCTCAAGCTACATGTATTATTCTACTTTTGGCACATTTCTGCTTCTGATGCTTCAAAACGGCATAGTCGTTTCTAATTGGAGACTTCTTCAAGCTCCCTCGTTTGCACAGGGTGTATTTCAGAAATGTAGAGCTACTTTTCTCCCTCCCAAGAATGTTCTCATGTCAGCAAATACACCACCAACTTGTTTTGCCATTAATCTGATCTGCTATTTACTAGAATAAGTATTTAATATTACATTTAAATAAAGTGACCAAAAGGGTGATTTGCATTTAAGTGCCTCATTGTGTTTGAATTTTTCCTTCTTTCTTTTTTCTCTCTCTTTTCTTTCCTTTTTTTGTTTTGTTTTATTGGGTTGGATTAGTTTATGTCCAACGTTGCGTTCCTTCCATTTGTTCTGTATTTATCGCACTATAATGTAAATTTTATGCGGTTCTGGCACAGGGGTTTTCCTTTGAATTTAATTAAGTAAAGTTAAGTAAACAAAACTGTAATTAACCCTAACTAACCCTAACCTTTAAAAGAAAGAAAGTGCTGGATGTTAATCTACACAGATTTCTCTCTGGAAAACTGTTTATTTGGGTGAGAAAAGTGCTTAGATTTCCAGGTTTCCACTAAAGCTGGAGCATTAGCATTAGCAGCCAACCGCTAGCGGTAATGCTAATGCTGCTCCAGCAGTGCTAGCAGTGGCTAGCAGCAGGCTAGAGGCCGATAATACTCACCCCTGTACTTCAATGAAGGGACTTTACTGCTCTTTACAACGTGACTAATAGAATTCATACATAACGAGAACCGTATTATAAGACACACTGACCATTTTTTGGAGAATTAAATGATTTTAAGTGTGCTCTTTAGTACACAATTACCAAAAGTGTTCCAATAACAGTATTCTTGTACTTGCTTAAGTATTGATCACATCCAGCATCTTTCATTTCCATTTCTGTAGCTTAATTTCTTCTCCTTGCTGGGATTCCCTACGGGCTCTTCCTCTTCACCTCCACCCAGAAGTACTTGAGTGTATTGAGTGTATAATTTAATGTCCCTCTACTCTCCTCTCTTTTCTTGCGTTCAGATTAGCATTAGCGCTTTAGCGCACATTTGCAGCACATCCCTTCTGGGCTCCAGGCAGCTGTTCCCCTCATCTGCCCACCCCTCCTTCAGCTTCACTGCTGTTCACAGGCTTCATGAATATGCATTAGAGCTGAAACTGTCCAAGCCTGTTGGCAAGAACCTGAACAACCAATCATCTGTCCACAGCCAAGCCCAATATGTTGTCAAGTTATTGGCGTCGGGTATGGCTGTGAATACGTTTATAAATCTGGATTGTGCTGTGAATCCAGATTCTTCATGGCTGGTGATGTAAGTGGACTGAAACCGTGTGTTCGGGGCAGCGAGCGTATCGAGCAGCTCCGGCGAGTCGCTAAGGGAGTTTAGTGTTGAACGGACAAACAATGCAGCGCTGCTGGGTTCTCTCTTTCGGGAGACTTTTCTCCCATTTGTTTCTGTTCCCTCTTGTTTTCTCAGAGAAGAACAGATTGGGGGCAACTTCTCAGCCACTCGCTCACCCACAGACCCACCTTCACCCCTTTTATTGTTTCACTTGCTGCAGAGGTTTGATTTATGTCTGCAGGCTGTTTGGGGAGAACTTTCTCATAGGTTCCCCGAGCCAAGAGCAAGTCTCCTAACATCCGTTATCGCTCCACATCTACAGAGAAATGGATGACTAGCCGGGGTAGTCTGCTCCGGAACCCGAGTTCTCCTGCAGAAGCAGACATTTCTCAGTTCAACTTTCATCCCTGGTTCTGGTTGTTGGTGCTGCAACCTTGTGTTGAGGTACTGCAGAAACGGCGTAGCTCAGATGTGCTTAGTTTTTTAGATTAATGAGCAGAGATCTCATGTTCCCAGGCATCTTATTTTAAGCCGTGTCATGCTAAAGCAAGTTGAAAATTGCTAGGCATTTGGAACGGCTGTATATATATGTATATAGCATGTATGCATGGTTCTATTCCCTTCAATTCTGTTAAAATGAAACAGAAAATGGCGCGCCATGTTGTCGAAATTGCACTCAGAGTCAAATCAAATTAGAGAAATAGACCAGAGGAGGAACCAGACCTAAGGAACCAAAAGCAAAGCTAGAAATCTCCATTCATTTATTAATCTATTAATTTATTAAGTGAAAAAGAAAGAAGAAAACACATTGAATAAGAAGCGCTGTGTAGACTCGTTGGTTTGAAGGTTTGAACCCCATAACCACATCATACAGTGGCTTGCAAAAGTATTCATACCCTTTTTTTTTTTTTTTTTTTTCCCCTCACACATTGGTGGCTCCACTAAGTATCGACACTTTCGAATACTTAGAAAACATTTGCACGTCACACTTTTCAGATTATTTGATAAAAATGTTTGTCTATCACTTAAAATCCCAATAAAATATGTTTAAGTTAAGTGGTTGTAAGGTGGCACATTTTTTATAATGTGGAAAATTTCAAGGGGTATGAATACTTTTGCAAGCCACTGTAACCTTCGGCTGAGCTTTAATATTACTCTAATATTACACTCACACACTCGGACACGCAAACACACCAGAAAGAATGGTCGCTCACAGTCAGCACTAATATAGCAGGACAATTTTATTGTCATCCATTCAGGTCAAATTGATGTTGGCCCTTTTTTTGTGTAATTTCAGTAGAATTTACAGTTCTTATAATTTCAAGTTCATTACAAAATAAAGACTTTGCAATAAATAAATATATTTATATATATAGAGAGATTTAGAATTATACTTTATATGTAGAAAATAAATATATTGTACATCTTATAAATAGGTTCATCCATATTTACATCTGCCACTTGCATTTTAATAATGTTCCTGACAGCCTGAACATTACAAGTCACTCCTTTTTATCAATCATTTCATCAATCAAACCACACTTTTATTCTTCTCTACACTCCTACTACTATTCCTGCGTATGCCTTAGCCTTAGCTTTTCCCTGGTTTTAACATCATATAAGAATACATCACCTACAGGGGTTGGACAATGAAACTGAAACACCTGTCATCATTTTAGTGTGGGATTTTAGGTTTCATGTCTAAATTGGAGCAGCCTGGTGTTCAATCTTCATTAATTGCACATTGCACCAGTAAGAGCAGAGTGTGAAGGTTCAATTAGCAGGGTAAGAGCACAGTTCTGCTCTAAATATTACAATGCACACAACATTATGGGAGACATACCAGAGTTCAAAAGAGGACAAATTGTTGGTGCACGTCTTGCTGGAGCATCTGTGACCAAGACAGCAAGTCTTTGTGATGCATCAAGAGCCACGGTATCCAGGGTAATGTCAGCATACCACCAAGAACAACCAACTACATCCAATAGGATTAACTGTGGACTCTGTAAGAGGAAGCTGTCTGAAAGGGATGTTCGGGTGCTAACCCGGATTGTATCAAAAAACCATAAAACCACGACTGATCAAATCACGCAGAATTCAATGTGCACCTCAACTCTCCTGTTTCCACCAGAACTGTCCGTCACCACAATCAATTACTGTGCTCTAAAACCAGGTGTTTCAGTTTCATTGTTCAACCCCTGTATATTCTTTATTATTTTCTGCAGAGAGTGCTTTCATTTCTTTTTTTTCCTGTAAAAAAGGCAGACTAGAACTTTTGTAGAACCTTCAAAAGAAGAGGACAGTAGAGGAGAGGAGTGGATTCACCGAGTGGTGCTAAGTGCTCATTTATCTCCCAGTGTTTCACACTGAAGATTGGACGTCTCCTCCACTCTGCTCTCTCTCTCATGTCTCTTGCGTCTCCTGTATTCCTCTTTGGTGGTCTTTTAGGCCTTTCTCTTAAAGCCTTTTCCCTTAAAAAGCTTTTTCTTTGCTTTTTCATTAGTGGTTGTTATTGTTTCAGCCTTCGCTGGCCAGTTTTATTACTTAGCAGTACCTCTCATCTCTCAAGCGTCCGTAAATGTACATCGATCGACCTAAAAAAAAAAATCTCGCCTCTACATCTCCCTTGGCGTGGTTAAAGTTTATGTTCTGGGATGTTCTCAGGGGTTAAGGAGGAAGGCACCATATTTGTCCATCCAGTCATGTTTCTTGGACTTGTCTCTTTGTCTCCTATAGGTAAGTACTATAGTATAAGTACTCAATCTTCTTTTTTCTCCATACAGTGTGACTGTCCCTTACCAGTCATGATTTGTTGGCTTGCGAAGACACTTAATACGTAGATAAATCCATCTTCCAACCTGATTATCAATTGCAATTGAGTTTTTATGTCTCCTATGGGTAAGTACTATAGAATAAGTACTCTAAATCTTTTTTTTCTCCATACAGTCAGTCTCCATACACAGTGTGACTGTCCCTTAACAGTCATGATGCCTACTCTATTTAGAAGGCAAGTGTTGGCTTGTGAAGACCCTTATCATGGAGATAATTCCATCTTCCAACTTGATTATCAATTGCAATTGAGTTTTTCTCTCTTGTTTTGGTCAGAAATGGAAAGAAAATCCCAAGAAAGTCCAAGTTTCAACCTGGTTGCTTAAAAGAACAAATAAATGAACAAACCATTGAATGATTGAACCACTGAATGAATGAATGTATGAACAGAAGCAGGCTCCACCGACCATCATGCTTAAGACATAATGTACGTACGTAAGTGCTACAGAAATCGCTATGATAAAAAAATTGAAAAACTTAAAGCCAGAGTCAAAGAAGTGGTACGATTCCCATCACGAGTGGATCCTTGAGAACTTTAGCAGATGCACCGTATGCATGCTCCTGACCGTCTCAGGACGGAGACGTTGCGTGACACGGAGGCGGTCCAGTCATGGGGATCTGAAGTCAACACCTCTCCCTCGAACACCTCTTGGCACCGGCGACGGCGGGAGGAATGTCCTCTCCGCTCTGTGGTTTAAAACCCATTAAGGAGAGGAAACGGAGCCGTCCAGGAACACACACGTACTGTTTATCTCAGTCACCGCTGGAGAGGGACTCCTTGCTTTGGACCAGAAGGCAAATCTAAACAGTGGTGAGGGGAAGAGCGAGAGGGAGGGTCTCCGTCAGTCCTCCCGGTGTCCGTCCCCTCCTTACAGTCACCACTTCCTTCCCCCTCATCGTCGTCGTCTTCTTCTTCTTTGCTCCGTCTGCAGCACAGGCTGGAGCTCTGGTCACCTGTGCTGGAACAGGTCCCTGTAAGCCGGCGGGATCTTTTCGATCTCCACGTGCCGGGGCAGGAAATGAGTCAATTTCTGATGTTTTTTAGTCCTCCCGCCCTCTCGAGGCGAGCCGTCCTTATTCAGAGCCACGTAGTAGTACCTCTCTGTGTCGGCGTGCTTGTAGAGCGTCGAGGCGTACGTGTTGTACCAGTTCTCCTCAAACTGCTCGCGGAAAACACACTCAGCCGTCAGCTTCTTCTGCAAACAAAGACACAAGAGAGGAGAGAACATCTGTCAATTCTGTTCTGAGAAAAAATAAGTTACATAACTTAATTTAACCATGTCCATCTATTCAAAATCCAATTGCTGACTAGCTAAAATCCACATATCGCATAATTCCTCCAGGTTCTGAGGTTAAATCAGTAGCGACTGCATTTTCATTGGGTGAATAATTTGATGGAAAATGGCAAAAAAAAGACCAAGGCAAATAATGTTCACTGATTCCCTTTCCTTCAATCTCAACCACAGCAGTTTTCTCATTGCATCATTTATCCCAAAGTTTTTGGACACAGCTTTACCAGCCAAAGTATTGCTATTCCAGTATTTAGCCAAAACTTTCTGGACTTCAGCATTTAACCAAACATTTTTAGACACTGCTATATCAGACAAAAAAAATTGGCATTACACTATTTAGACAATATTAACAGAAGTGCCTGTATGAAAGGCAGCATCTCAGAAATGCCTTTTTATCATTAATAAATTAATAAATTAATATAGTATGAAAAAATATCAAAATGTTAGTTTTGTCTCTAGGCTGATTAATTTTCTACCTGTGGGAACAGCCTTTGTTTCAAGCTATTAGTCATTAGTCATATCATTAGTCATATATTACCTTTTACTACACTTTTTCATAATAATAAACATATATATGTTTGCATATATGCCAATATATGAGAAGTTCCCAAGCTAATTTATGTCTTTCTCCCAAAAATCCCTCAAATAGGAAAGACAAAGAGCTGTATTTTACCCATCTATAGGTGAACCAGCTTGATTTAAGGTGTGTTGGTGTGTCTTTGGTCCAGCTCAGTTTAGCAGTGCAGATATTTCCAGTTACAGCTGAATTCACGTTTTTAATCCCAGAAAAACAAACGCTCTTATTAACCTTTTTTTTAAAAAGCAATTTAAATGCCTGATTAAAGGGCCGATTACTGTTCTTTTGCTGTTTTCCTCTGGTTTTAAGAGCTCAGGGCTGACTCATCTCTTGATTGGTCGGGACATGAGACAGCGTGTGGGTGGGGGCGGGGCTGTTGACGTAATGGACCCTGCATTGTTTAATATCGCGATATATATCACTGAAAAAAGCCCTAATCTGATGGATGATGGTTTAAATCTCATCACTTAAATCCTCACTTCCAGACTACCACACCCATCCTACACTTCTTAAACAATATTTAACCGACACAAGCACAAGGCTGACTGGGTGTAAGATAGCAATGAGCATTACGACACGCCCAAGCGCTGAATGCAAGATAGATAGAGCCCTGAGTGTGAAATCTAGAGAAAAGGTGGCAGAAGCATTTTCTCACGGCATCCAGTTTACCCTCGCATGACGAGGATGAAGGAGTGGAAACTGTACTCCAGGCCAGGTGTTTGTTGCGCCAGACAGAAGGGGAAAGCCATTACAGCAGGCTTTTCAGTTTTCACCCAAAATCACTCCTCGGACCTGTTAACCTTTCTGTCTGCGTGGAGAAGTCTGCTTCCCCTGTGACGCAACCGGCCCCCATCACCGCACAGCAGCCAGAGAAAGCGCCTGTGTGGCCCTGCTACCAGCGCAGCACTGACAGGCCTTGCTGAGCGATCGCTCCGGGTTCAGCAGGTGAAGCTCCGCTGGCCGGCTGCGCCGCCGAGAACAATAGAGGACGCCGGGGCTGCATCACGCTTCCTGCCAAAGAGCCGTCATGCAGCGGCTCTGGATGAAGTCTCGGTGTCGAGGCGGTTCGTTTACGCTGACGTTTTAAGATAAAGCCTGATGAAGCCGGTCTTATACAACTGATTTAAACACTTGGACGAGTGAATTGGTCAAAGACGGGCCAGAATAAACACAGAATCAAGGTGTAAATAATTAATCTCACTCTATAATTACTAATTACTCTCAGTAATAACTGATTACTCAGTGATCATTTGTTTTCTGAGTCAAAGGCCCAATCCCATTTCACCCCTTGGCCCTAACCCCTTATTCTTGTTAGGGGAAGGGCTTGGCTTGTTAATACAGTCAGTCCCTTTATACAGTGATTTTTCAGATTCAGCTCACTTCAAACCGAGGGATATGAGAATCACTGGTAAGAAACTCACAAATGTAAATGTAATTTTCCTTGTTAAACGTGATTATTAGCACTTTTATTTTACCATAGTTTAATGTGTAGTTTTAATTTTGTTTTATGGCCGAGTTCTTCATAACAAGCATAAAAAAGAGAGCTAGAAATTTGTCTCAGTAGTTAGTTAGCTAGCTAGCTAGCTAACTTTACCGCTCCACCTTAAATGGTGTAAACAGACAGCAGGGGCTGCAGCATTTAAGGTGTAACAGAAAAATGAAATTAAAAATTAAAAAAAGCTAATCAAAGCTAATTTTAGCTCCCCTTTACAGAGTTAGGAGAAGAATTAAGGAATAGACAATAGACAAAATAATTTGTTTATGCATCATAATTTCTTTATGATGCATTCTTCTGAAGACATACAATAAAATACGCCCTCAAGTTAGTATACTAGTTAACCAGCAGCAGCAGCAGCAGTTAGGTTGCTGAACTTTAGCGCTCCTGATGACGTATCAGTGCTGATATATGAAGGTTTGTCCCAATTCTTAGGAGGAGGATTTCACCCCTTTTCCCCTTCTCACTCTGTTTTAAGGAGTTACAAGGGTTACACTCAAAAAAACAAGGGGTAGGGGTAGTGGTAGAGCCAAGGGGTGAAATGGGATTGGGCCTGAAAAATAAAGTGAAGTGGATTGAAGTGGAGTGGCCCTGCCTTTCTTTAAAAAAAACAAAAAAACATAATAAAAAAAATGAATAAATAAAATAAAATCCTGGGTTTTATTTCAGCAACACTTCTGTCAATTAACTGGCAGGAATCTCGGCTCCTGCTGCGAAATCGTGCACTATTTTGTAGTAAAATACAGTTCAGTACTCATGACTTGGCAACAGACATCCCAGATATCGCTGACTGCGGTAGAAAGGTTAGAAACAAGGCTAGAAAATCTATGTAAGCTATCATTGCTAATAACAGTTGAAAGCTAGCTTGGAACAGCATGGAGAGCATGATCTAATTCGAGCTCGTTTGAGCTGGTCTTTGCTTGCACCGGCCCCCTGCGGATGAACAAAGGCATCAATCTTCAGACACCTTCCCGGCTGCGTTTCGGCTGATTTTTAGAGCGATTGCATGCGGAGCTGCGGCTGCAGAGCTCTGTGATTTTAATAGGACGTTATCGTGTTACATGTGAAGTCATCTCTCCCCGTCTTGGACTTGCGAGACCCACAGACACTCGGTGCAGACTGTGGATTATTGTCTGTTGAAATCTGATAGCATGTTTCTCCCACAGTCAGAGTCACAGTCGTGGCTGTAGTAAAGTCAGGAGGGAGGAAGGGGGGGAGGAAGGGGGGGGTGTCTTGAGAACATTTCCTATAAATGGTGCTCTTTGCACATGCTAGTGTGAGGACTGTGCACAGAAAGTAAGCCAGTTCGTAGCACATCCACGTCCTGCTGTGTTACTGTTTGAGCACTCAAGCAAAGTAAAGCATCTCTCCCCGTGTGACGGTGCACGAGTATACAAGACACCGAGAGCGCTCCCCAGACCATATATCCCGATATGTGTGTGTACTCTAAACGCTTCATGTGTATCAGAGAAATATGTAAATATTTTGGTGAGTATGGAGCAAAATGAAGAGGCAGTTCTTCTAATTTAGGATTTAGAGGTCTTTCTGACAGGTCTTTCCCACGTCTTCCTCAAGTGCAGGAGACAAAAACAAGGTAAACCCAGACGAGCCAACTGTTTCTATTCTCAGGCCCCCCCACCGCTGCCGTTCCAGCGCTTGTTTAGCAGGT
The DNA here is from genome assembly GCF_023375975.1 of Astyanax mexicanus. Taxonomy (NCBI): domain Eukaryota; kingdom Metazoa; phylum Chordata; class Actinopteri; order Characiformes; family Acestrorhamphidae; genus Astyanax; species Astyanax mexicanus. The sequence goes on from NC_064417.1 coordinate 1,376,786, forward strand.
CTGAGGTCAGGGGGACGGTGTGATGGTGCGGCGCTGGAAAGATCGGCTTGTTTTGTCTGGCTTGCTCTTTTTCACATCTGCATCATATGGGCAACAGGCTTTAGGATAAAGGCTGGTGAAAGGATTTCTACCTCTTTAACACCATAATTTTGCAGTTTGGAGGCTTGGGTTGAACACATTAATATTAGAAAATGAATGTGTTATAGGTGCATTTCAAAAAAATAGAATATCATTGAAAAGTTACTTTATTTGTATAACTATAAATGTAAATGTCTCAGAAATGGTGAATATTATATAAGACCAATTGGTACTTTTGGCAGTGTGGGCAGTGTGCCAAGTCCAGCTGGAAAATGAAAGCTGCACTGACTTTAGACTTGATAATAAAACACAGTGGATCAACACCAGCAGATGACAGACATGTATCTCCAAACCATCACTGATTGGTGGAAACTTCACACAAGACCTTGAGCAGTTTGGACTGTGTGTCTCTCCACTCTTCCTCCAGACTCTGCTCCCTTAATTTACAAATGAAATGTAAAATGTACTGATGATCAGTGATGGTTTGGAGAGTCATGCCTGTCATCTGCTGGTGTTGATCCACTGTGTTTTATAATCAAGTCTAAAGTCAGTGCAGTTTTGTTTTCCCACAAAATCTTACAGCACTTCATGCTGATTTATTTTCCAGCAGGACTTGGCGCACTGCCCACACTACCAAAAGTACCAATTGCTCTTATATAATACTTATTCTCTAACATTTTGATTTTTGGGTTCTAAAATAAATAAATACTTAAGATAGATCACTCTGTGTTTAATACATCTATATAATATATGAGTTTCACTTTTTGAACTGAATTACTGAAATAAAGGAACTTTTCAATTATATTCTTTATATTTTTTAAGAGGCGCCTGTAAAATGTGCATTGTCCGTGTGTGTCTATTTGAATGCTGCAGGTTGTAGTTTGTGTTTTTCACTTACCGACCCATAGAGCTCTCCTTTTTCATTCATTCCCAGGTAAAGGCCAGCATCTACACCTCTTATGCTGACCAGACCCACAGCCAGACTGATGAACTCCAGGATCCCTGCAATAGAAATACTGGTTGAGAAAATTACCAGGCGTAAATTTGTATTATATTCTATTATTATTACAACTTGTTTATGGTGTCCTGTCAATACTGTCACTGCTAGAGTTCTTTAGAGTTGGCTTTGTAATACGTTTACATTCATTTGTGCATCATGAGTGCAACACGCATGGATCAAAAACTCAAAAAAGATCAAAAACGAATCAAAAATACAGCATTAAAACATTCCACCACCTGTCTCAGGTGTTGCAGCACCACATGTATGCTGTTGACGCTGCCGAACTTCTGCATGTTACATCAAAAACTATGTTTTATATGTGCTTAATGAAAGCCATCACCAATGTCTGCCTTGAATTTGCGCTCGTATGGGAGTGGGGGCTGAACATGCTCGGACCACCCAATCCAGTAAAACCGCTTGTTTTTGGCTGAAACAACGAGCATTAAACTTCTTTGGATTCCACAGTGGTCATGCTTTAATTTAGAGTTATTCCAGCCTTTCCCCGAGCAAGACTGCACCTGCAGGATGACTATGGGTAACAGAAACGCTCGGCTTTGCATGGCTGCGCCCTGACCTCATGTGTTTACCACTCCTAATACTAACCACCCCATGCATGATTTATATTAATGGTATAATTAGTAGAGTGTGGGGCGCTTTGGCCCTTTGAAGAACTTTGAACAGGAGAAACAGCCTCGTGTTTTTTGCTTGTTTTGAAACAGGGTCTGAGACACCTGCCTCCCCGTATAGCTGCATTCCTAACTCACGGTGACACGGCGCTGTCACGCAATGCTCTAAACTCACCTCTTACAACAGAACAACAGAAACGACTGAAGCGTCTGAACTGTGGACCGTATATCCCAAACACTCCTAACTTCCTCATCTAAACATTCAACCCAACATTTACACTTATCTGTTTTCATTTACAAACTTACACAAACCTGAAGATTCAAATGAATGATTTTCTGACCTGCATTCCAGACATAAACCAGGAGATCCTGATATATATACCTGAAGACTTCTAATGTGTGTATATATCTAAACAATCTCATGTTTTTACTCAACTTAATGATTCTGATCCACAAACATTCTGATGTAATAACCTTACAATATTGTGATCTACATACTACATAACATTTTCAAAAAAGGTCTACAAACTGAAACAAGTTGATCTCCAAATTTTCTCTGTAAATCTGAACTGATTTCTCATTTCTAAACCTGATTTATATCAACACATTCTGATTTATAAACCTGAAGATTCTGATCTACAAACTTGAGCATTCATCAGCTCATCAACATGTCAGATTCCTATCAACAAACCTAAAGATTCTGATTTCTACATTTGGCATGTACACATGTAGATTCTGAAAAAAATTGTAGATACTGATCTACAAACCTGGAGATTCTGATCTACAAACTTGATTCTGACCAACCAGCTTACAGTATCTGATTTATAAACCCAATTATTCTGATTTTTCAATTTTTTCAAGACTCAAAGACCTGAAGATTCTGAGGAACAGGTCTGATTCCAGCAAATAAACCTGAAGATTCTGATCTACAAATCAAAGGTTTCTGATTTCTAAACTTGAAACTGATTTATAAACATGAAACCTTTGATTAACGATCTCTATATTTTTGAAGGTCTGATTCACAACATTCTGATTTATATACCTAAAGATACTGGCACAAACCTGAAAGTTCTGTAGACTTAAATGTTTGGATCTATAACCCTAAAAATTCTGATTTATGAATCCGAACAATCATATGGGTGGAAAGCCTGATCCACAGATTTGTTGTATAAATGTGAACACTGTGATTCAAAAACTTTAAGATTTAGATAAAGACTTACTTTGGGTGTAAATCTAAAGATTCTGATCAACCTACTTAAAGTTTCTGATCTGAATATGAGTTTATAAACCTGAAAACTTGTATATTCTGAATTGTCTGATTCACACACTTGGTGTGTCTCTCTGAACATTCTGATTTATATACCTGAAGATTCTGAGACACAGGTTTGAATACCCTCATATACAAACCTGAACAGCCTGATTTATAAACTTGGTGTGTAAACATGAACATTCTGGTTTAGAAACCTTGTTCTGGAAACTTGAACGTTCAGATTTTTATAAACCTAGAAACACCATTAAACACCATTAATCAACCAAAAGATTCTAATCTACAAATTTGAAAATTCTGATTTACAAACCTGAAGATTCTGATTTATAAAGTTGGTGTTTAAACATGAACATTCTGGTTTAGAAACCTTGTCATGTGGTTGGAAATTCGGATCCACAGATTTGGTGTATTAATGTAAAAGCTGTGATTTATCAACTCTCATATACAAATCTGAACAATCTGATTTATAAAGTTGGTGTGTAAATGTGAAAATTCTGGTTTAGAAACCTTATTTGTAGACCTGCATATTCTGGAAACTTGAATGTTCAGGTGTATAAATGTGAACACTCTGATTCAAATACTTGAAGATTCTGAATTGTACTTCATGTTCAGACTATAAGTTACAGGTATGTGGTATATAAAGTACACCTGTAGATTCTGACATGCGACCTTCAAACTTCTGCAAAGTTCTGATCTTTGAGTTTAAATTCTTTCTCAGATCACACTTCATTCCTCTCCCACATAGCGAGAAACCAAATTAAAAAATAAATCGAGTAACCATATAAAAAGCCTCACCGAATCTGCTGTGATCCTGCCGGGTCCCGTGCACGGTTCCGTTGGGGAAGATCTCGAGCTGGAAGCCGGTGCGGCAGTAGAGCTGGCGGCGGCGCAGGATGCCCTTCAGGTGGTCGAAGTCCGGCAGGGAGCCGCGCTGGAGCCGCCCCTCGATCAGCCCGAGCCGCTCCGTCAGCCCGGCGGGGGAGTCGGACAGCGGGATGTTCCCGAGGCCCGGGAGGCTCTGTAAATCCACATCTATGGAGCTCAGGAAGCCGCCGAGATCCGCCATGACCGCGGCGCGGGGTGACTGACCGAGCTGCTCACTCTCTCTCACTCAATCACACACACTCTCTCTCACTCTCTCATTCACTCTCTTACTCTCTCACACCGCAGATAACCGTGCGCGCGCTCTGGAGACCCTGTCCACGCGCACTAGACCCTGTCCCATGCAGAAGGTCCCGCCGGGGACACGCGCGCGCGCTCACTTCAGCACTTCAGTAAACTCCGGTCACCCCAGCCGTCCAGTCCCGCGCTACTGCTCATCATCTCTCGCGCGCTAGTGTTTATATAGCCGCCGCGCGCGCATTATATTATCTAACGGGAGAGCGAGAGGCGGGACCCGGCCGGCTGGCATCCCCCTCAGCCGCGCGCATCAGCCGGAGAGCCGGGCGGAGGAGACGCGCTGCTGCCGCCGCCGGGCTGCTGGAGGTGGAGATGTTGGAGATGTTGGAGGTGGTGGAGATTTGGGAGATGGTGGAGATGCTGTTGGTGCTGGAGCCACTCTGCTCTGCTGCTCCTCTCACGCGCTGCGGGATGATTACACAGAGATGTTGAGAAAGAGAAAAAAAATAAGAGAGAGAGAGAGAGAGAGAGAGAGAGGCGTGATGGAGGAGTAGAGAGTGATCAGAGAGAAAGAGGGAGGGAAAACAGTACAGGGCGGATGGACAGGCTATGTGAAGTGAAAATCAACATCAACATACAGGGAGGAGGTTCCCTCCAGGTACACCAGAAAAAAAAAAGTGTGCTCATCTTCTTCAGACGACCAACTTTGTTCTGAGTGAACCCTGCTCTTTTAAAAACGCTGAATGATCTTGGCCACTGTGCTGCAGTTCAGTTTTAGGGTGTTAGCGATCTTCATGTAGTGCAACAATTCGTCTTTTAAGATCCTCAGAGAGTTCTTTGCCATGAGGTGCCATGTTGGAACTTTCTGGGACCAGTATGAGAGCGTGTGAGAGCCATACTACAACATTTACTACAAAACACACCTGCTCCCTATGCTCACCTGAGACCTAATAACACTAACTAGTTTTGGAGGGAAAATGACAAGCAGTTCTCAATTTGAACATGTAGGGTGTGGTCACTTAAGGGTGTATTCACTTTTGTTGCAGGTGGTTTAGACATTAATGGCTGTATATTGAGTTATTTTGAGGGAAGAATAAATTGACACTGTCATTTTGTCATTTGTCATTGTGTCATTGTGTCAGTGTTATCCCATGAAAAGTTATACTTACATATCTGCAGAAATGTGAGGGGTGTACTCACTTTTGTGATGAGCTGTAGTTGTGTCTGAATCTAATTTAATTGAATCACTTTTGTAGGTAAAATTAGGTGTTTATCAACCTGATAAAATACACCAATATTAAGGAAATGGCATCTATTTCATAATAAAAATCATTTTTACTTTAAAAATGTTTCTGATGCCCCTGTGATAAATATGTTAAGTTAAGATTACCCAACAGGAATACATAGACAAATATACAGACAAAAGGAAAATGGGAAAGCTGACACCCATGTAAAAAATACTAGGTAGCCTATATGAAGTTGCATCTCTTCAAAAAAACAAAAAGTGACTACCAAAAATTACTTTTTTTAGTCAGGTTTGACTATTAATATTAAATTTACTTTTAATGATGTTTCCCATTTCCTATGTTTCCTATTGATTTTTTTATTAAAAAATATATTTTGAAGTTAGCACATGAAGTTAAGGCACCAAAACATAATGGAAATTTAAATTCTGTTACTGTCAACTCTGTTATTTTATTTTATTTAATGGTTTAGATGATCATTTAATTTTTTATGATAAAACAGATGACTGATGAGTCACAAAATTTCCATACCTGAAATGTACCTGCAATTCTAGAATGGGCCCTATATATAAAAATCAGAGCAAGCACCTCCAAACCCTCAGTTCAGTTCCAATGACTATAATGACTATTCCAGATGAGTGGAGAAAGCCCCGGAGAGGTGACCCGCTCTGTAATAGCCTCCATTTCTAACCACTGATTGAGTCCGAGCGCTCGAGTCTATGCTCACTTTGAACTTTTACAGAAATTTCCCGCCTGCAGACTGAAGACTGAAGCAGGTGCTCCGTCTCTACAGTAGCAGCGCAGCTCTGAAGCAGCTGCTACAGACTGCAGACTCAGAAAAAAGCAGAGAAGAGGAAAAATAATAATGCTGATGGCGTATTTGATTAAAGTTGACCGGCACAGGGAATGTCTGGAGGAGGGGGGCAGACGGAATTTCATAAAAATGTGGGAGAAAAAACACTCACCTGGAATAAGAGAGACTACACTGCCTCACCAAAAAACACTATATACACCCCTGCTTAAGCAGTAGAATAGAGGACCAGTCATTTACAGGATTCAATCCAGGAAAAAATACTCTAAAAAGTCTGTATCCACTTTAATATGATCTTTTTATCAGAACTGATTTCGTTGCCGTTGTGTACAGTACAGAATAAAGCCAATAAATTTATATCAACCATCCTGTAGCCCTTCATTAACAGGTAGTTTCTGACCTCCGAACCTCAGTCAGGATTTTTGTCAATGGTCTGCCTGATATTACACCACTAAATCTTGAGGATTTCCATTCAAGCATTACATTAATGGAACATTACTGAAAAGCATAACTGTAATTGTAATAGAAAACATAAAAAATGTAAGTAAATCTGCTTAATGTCAAAATATAATTAATGAAATCATAAAATTGGCTCATAAAATCAAGGTTTGTTATTGTTGGATAAATTTAAATAAATGTAACACCACTAAGGGCTTTTTCACACCTGTAGTTCTGTAGGATTCTCTGTAGGTTTGCTTGGTTTGGTTTGTTTTCACACAAGCACAAACCTTGAAAATTGAAAACCTCTGGAATATAATCAAGAGGAAGATGGATGATCACAAACCATCAAACCACCAAACTGAACTGCTTGAATTTTTACACCAGGAGTAAAGCAGCATAAAGTTATCCAAAAGCAGTGTGTAAGACTGGTGGAGGAGAACATGATGCCAAGATGCATAAAAACTAAAACTGTGATTAAAAACCAACCAGGGTTATTCCACCAAATATTGATTTCTGAACTCTTAAAACTTGTATATGAATATGAACTTGTTTTCTGTGCATTATTTGAGGTCTGGAAGCTCTGCATCTTTTGTTTTAGGAATTTGGGAGAAATGTTGTCTGCAGTTTATATAATCAAACAACAATGTTCATTTTACTCAAACACAAACCTATGCCAAAATAGCAAAATCAGAGAAATGGATTCAGAAACTGAAGTGCTCTCTTCATTTTTTCCAAAGCTGTATACAGTAAAGATGTTTCTGCCAGTTATTTGAACCCAACGCAGTACCCAGTGAAGCACTGTTTGTCCTCTCTACCATCAACAGAAGACATTAAAGGAGAAATAACAACAGTACCTGGAACAATGGCTTGATTTATGGTTTGATCTGAAGCTTTTAATTTTATACGCACTGTACTGAACAGGCGCTGACTTGTGGGAGAAGTGGGCATGCTGCTGAAGGCCATGAGTTTTTACTTGTCTTTCTGTGAGTGCAATATAAACAAAGCCATAGGCAGATTTAATTAGCTATCAGCTACGGAAACATATTGGCGTAGGAGCGTCCAAAAATAAAGGGCTTTAATCAGCAACACGTTTAGAAAGTTACAGGTGTTTGCCAATTTAGGAAATCCCCAGCCTCTAGGTATACTTTCTGACAAAAAAAGAGCATCTCTAGACAATAATGGGGTGTTGCTGCAATGTTCTGTCCTGTTTTTGAGTTGCACACCTGGTGTAGGTGATGTTTTGGTAGTGCAGCCAGACAACATGGCAATTTTCACCCATGCTTGAGCAAGAGTTGCATTTAAAATATAATATAATTTTGTTATAAGTGCTGGTACAGTTATCTGTATAGGGGGAAAAGCTGCAAGTCATCCCACCTTGAGACAAAACCCCTGTGCTGATAAAATATACACTATACCTAAGAAGGAGTTTAGCATCTACAAGACATTGATAAATATACCTATGAACAGCTCGAGAAAATACATACATAATGCATTATCAAAAAATGATTTAGACAAAATTTTGACTGTTATGGTCAATATTTACTGAACTACACACACAGAAGTAATGTTTAACATACAGCTTTGAATAAAATGAAGAGAGCACTTCAGTTTCTGAATCAGTTTCTCTGATTTTGCTATTTATAGGTTTATATTTGAGTAAAATGAACATTGTTGTTTTATTATATAAACTACAGACAACATTTCTCCCAAATTCCAAATAAAAATATTCTCATTTAGAGCATTTATTTACAGAAAATGAGTAATGGCTGAAATAACAAAATAAAAAAGATGCAGAGCTATCAGACCTCAAATAATGCAAAGAAAACAAGTTCATATTCATAAGTTTTAAGTTTTAATAGTTCAGAAATCAATATTTGGTGGAATAACCCTGATTTTCAATCACAGTTTTTTTTAATGCATCTTGGCATCATGTTCTCCTCCACCAGTTTTACACACTGCTTTTTGCTTTTGCTTTTGGTTATGCTGCTTTACTCCTGGTGCAAAAATTCAAGCAGTTCAGTTTGGTGGTTTGATGGTTCGTGATCATGAGGATCATCTTCCTCTTGTTATATTCCAGAGGTTTCCAATTAGGTAAAATCAAAGAAACTCATCATTTTTAACTTTAATTTTACTTTACATCTTTTGGAGCCCAGTTCATCTTCTACTCCCTTAACTACTAAAAGTGACAACTTGAACAGGACTGCTCAAAATGTGTAAGCCACTTTAAGCTTTGGAAAACTAGATTTCTGTGGCTGCCTCTATTTGTAAACTCCTAATAATGATGAGACATACTGAGAGACGAAGGTGGATGCCACGGCCGCTCCTGTTGTTCACGCTTGTGAACTTGTGAACTTGCCAGCTGCTGTTGAAAAGTGAGTGAGCAGGTAATAAGCACTGTCTGTCAGAGATCCATTAGCTTTCATTTCCAGGCAGTATCCAGGTATCACCTGAAATGACATCATGACTTTTGATCTCAGTGTTTAGTTTGGAATTTGGGAGAAATGTTGTCTGTAGTTTATAGAATAAAACAACAATGTTCATTTTACTCAAACATAAACCTATAAATAGCAAAATCAGAGAAACTGATTCAGAAACTGAAGGGTAGAGTGCAGAGCAGTGTCTAGTGGCAAAAGAAATCAGATACAGAACATTTAAGGATCATTTTCATTTACATTTTAGGTAAGATTAGTACACTTTTTATTTTGTACAATTTTAGAGTGAAAAATGGAATTGAGCCTCATGTGTGTTTCATTATTATTATTATTTTTTTTTACAGCATATATTTTTTTATCCTCAAAATTAGACAATCCTTAGAGAAAAAAGAACTGAATAGTTTACTACCACAGGATAGTGATTCAAAATACACCCCCAATCAAAACATCATCAAAGATTTAGACCAATAAAGAGCAGAACATGCAAGACAACACATGATTTTTAGAGTAAAAAAGGTTAAAAAGCCTTTTCTAAAGGACAAATGGGCCTCAAATCCCCCAAACAAGAACAAGATGCATAAAAAAACTGTGATTAAAAACCAGGGTTATTCCACCAAAAATTGATTATTTCTGAACTCTTAAAACTTTATGAATATGAACTTGATTTCTTTACATTATTTGAGGTCTGAAAGTAAATGCTCTAAATGACAATATTTTTATTTGGAATTTGGGAGAGATTTAGTTTTATTTTCCAGAGCTTAATGCTTAATGTATAGGTTTTCCACCAACAGTCTCCATTGAGAGACACCAATGGTTCATTGATCCAGTGAGAATAAGGTTTGGGTTTTTTTTGGGTGTGAAATCTAAAATGACTAGTCTTGGCCAGAGACTAAAAGCATTTCTAACATCTCTTAAATTGACTGATTTTGGGAACTGCATGAAGACATTCACTGCCTGTCCTCTTAACATCACTTTTTTTCTTTGAGCAACCTATGTAGCTACATCTGTTGCTGGTCAGCTATATTTTATAGTTGACATGTTGGATTTATGAGAGCTGAGGGAAAAAAAAAATCAAGAGTAGAAAATGTTCCCATATGCTGAGAGTTTCTAGAGGATAAAGGACAAAGATAATGACCAGAATGTACGACTGGTACCTGCTCATCTCCTTCAGTAGGACAGCAAGATCTGACACGTTTGTTAACGGGAATTAAGTCAATACTTTATTTACTGATTAGGTTTTTAAGAATTTCAGCAGATGCTTTTTTAACCAGGCGGCTAAGGTTATAAAGAAATGCCTCAGCCATCTGCAGAATGTAGAACACATGTCCCGCCTCCTGCAGAACAGCTGTATGGGAGATGATGGTGATGAGCTGTGTTTGAATTGATGCACATTTTGTTCAATACGCTAAAACTTTAATGTCTTCACTTCTGTAGTGTACTCATTGCCAATTGGTGATGATGTGTTAATACAGGCTTTTGTGACGGTCATTAGCATTGTCACTGTAATGCCACTGTCTGCCACTAGTCTACAGTGGGGGTTGATGCATTTTTGCATCACAAGCAAATATAAAAAAAAGTGTTTTCACTAAAGAAGGTTGTCACACAGACAAAACCAGCGACAGACAATTGTAGACCATTGTAACACACCATTTATTCATAAAGCAGCTAGGCTTACAGAGGTAGTTAGGGACAGGCAGGGTCAAAAGTTAACAACATACCAAAGTGTGGAAGGCAAAATATGGTTATACACGCGTTATCCGGCAGAATAAAGGGAAAGGCATAAGAGTAGTGAAAAATACAAAAATAGCTCAGCAGTGGTAAACAAACAATACAAAGGGCAAGGTAACAGAGTAGTCAAAAATAGGGACAAGTTGGTAACAAAAGCAAAAAACAAAGGAAACGCATTGTAGAAGAGCTAGCTAACTAGATTCGATACACGATGCGATGCGATGAACTGAGAAAACTGAGGAGTATATATAGTACACAGACCAGGTGTGAGTAATCAGAAGCTGGGGGAGCGGGAATGCTGTAGAGCCACGTGATTAGCAATGTGACTAGTTACTTAACGTGATTAGCTGGTAAGTGGTTGACATAGTGTTGTTACAGGGTTTCTAGATGGGTGCTATATGTGTTGCAATATGATTAATATGGTATTTTAGGAGGTCAATATGGTGTTGCTAGGCAGCTGCTATGGTGTCCCAGGTATTGCCAGGGTATTGATAATTGTGTCGGTATGTGATTGCTGTGGTCACTTTGGTATTGCTTAGTGGTTGCTAGGGTGTTGCTAGTTTTGTTGCTAGGGTGTTGCTAGGCAGCTGCAATGATGCCCCAGGTGTTTCTATTGTGGGTAAGTGTGTTGGTAAGTGGCTTATACAGTGTTGCAAGGTGGTTAATATGGTATTTCAGGGGGTCCATATGGTGTTTCTTAGATATTGCTAAGGTCTTGATAGGGTGTGTTGGTACGTGGTTGCTGTAGTGTTACTAGGTGGTTGCTAGATGGGTCCTCCAGTAGTTCAAGTTGATTATTATGGTATTTGTGTTGCTTGCTGCTTGCTTTGCAGTTGCTATGATATTCCAGATGTACAGTTGCTTTGGTGTCGCCAAATGGTTGCTCTGGTACCCCACAAACTTTCGTTCTTATGCCGAAACAATGCCATAGTTACACAGATCATCAGATCAGAACAGTCTGGATTGGGAATGTTGTCGATAGCTAAAAAACTAAAAAGTTATGAAGAAAAAAAAATGATTTGCAATGTGTATCCATAGTAAAACTTACATAGCATTCATAGCATTTTCTAGCATCTCGTTCAGAAAGCCAGGTTTCAGGCCTTTGTGTGACGCCTCTATACCGTTACCTGCCACTCATCTGCTGCGAGGGTGGCCTTAGTAAAGGATGTCACATTCGGGGTCACTCACCTCACGTAAAGACCTCCAGCTCAAACCACGGCATGTTCTGTGCATTCAAACGCAAATCCACCCCTCCACCCCTCCTCCCCGATCCCGGAGTATGATATCATCTGTTCTTATTTTACCTTTGTATCGGGGCTGCGCCCGGAAAACCGATCCGCTGCACGGAGTTATTTGCAGAGCTGGATTCTGTGTTATTTTATTCCGTTGCAGAGACATAACATGCCGGGTCTCCCCTTTCACACAGGTGGTCCTCGCGGCCTCAGTCAAGGCCGGGCGAGCGTGCACGCCCAGGGCTGAGTGAAGACACGGACAGATGCATGCGAATTTAGGTAATGGTGTAGCGTTTCAAGGGCCTGCTTGGCTTGGCCATCCAGCGATGTAGATAGCGTTAATTAATTTGTTTGCTTTGCCTTAAGCTCTTAACGAATGGAGCGCTCCAGCCCTTGAAGAGCCACCAGTTGTTGAAGAACGCCGTCTAAAACCAACATTTGTTATACAAATTAGTTTCATATGCTCCGTGTGGAGGCAGAGGGAGCGGATTGTGTCATGCGACCCCCCAAAATCTCTGCCCCGGCAATGCCGCAGCTTCTTTCCCTCCAGCCCACTTCAACGTTTCATGTGTTTGCACTCTCGCTCGCTTGGGAGTTTGGTTTTGCGAGGTGATGTTTCTACTCCTAACTTGTGGTTTGCCCCATTTCCTGCTGTGTCTGAGGAAATCTAGGGGGATGTTAAGCCCTGAGTCTGAACCAGACGCTAGAATTGTAGCGTAGAACTGCGATTTGTCGCATAATCGTAGAGTTATTATGCCAAGAAAGCCTCAGTATAAATGCAGCGTACATGAAGTACAAGTGTCTAGCAAATTAAAAAAGTCCAGTCACTTGAATTGAGACCATAATGCAACACATGTCCAAAATGTCTGGTGTTATAAAGCAGGGTGACATTTTTTACAATGCCTGATTACCTTCAGTCTTCATTAATTACAGGTAATTTGACAGACCAGTAATACATTAATGAGGTCCTACAATCAGTGACCCTACCCTGTTTCAACAGGACAATGCTCCTCCATATTGTTGCTGTCCAATGAGAGAAACATCATGTACAGTATCTCTAAAACCTTCTAAAATTTTATTTGAATTCTAAAGCGTGTAAGTGTCAATTTCAGGTAATTTTTGAGAATTTCTATTTGTCTATTCATCAAGAGATGTTGACAGACTGTTAGGGACAGTTTGTGTTTTTGTGTTTCAGAGATACTTGTTTTTCATTGGACAGCGATGATATACTGTACTAATACATCTCAAAAAATCAGAATATCATTAAAAAGTTGCTTTATTTCAGTAATTTAATTCAAAATGTGAAACTCACAGAATGATCTATTTAAGGAGTTTATTAGAATATTATACAAGACCAATTGAGACTTTTTTTGCAGTGTGGGCAGTGTGCCATATAAGTCCTGCTGGAAAATGAAATCTGCATCTCCATAAAAGTTGTCAGGAGCAGAGGGAAGCTGTAAGATATGCACTGACTTTAGACTTGATAATAAAACACAGTGGATCAACACCAGCAGATGATGGACATGACTCTCCAAACCATCACTGATTGTGGAAACTTGAAGATACAGAAATTATACCATGTCAAGCTGCACCACCAGACCTTTCTCTGATTGAAAATACTCCAGTACTCCACTTCTATTGCAAAATGTGCAGGAGTTGCATGAATATTCAAGCTGCATAAGATGGATTATCTCAGGATAACATAAAGATCCTCTACAGCTCCATATTGAGACATATGGCATGTTGCATTGACCACAACATCTACACATTATGGAACTTTTACACACTAGCTCAATGAATATCACCAAGAGATGATGATTTTTAATCAGTTATTTCTCCTGGAAACCTTTTTCTTTATCTTTAAATCAAACATCATTGCAATCCAACGCTTCCTTCTGAGGATGGTGGAACAGACAGCTCCTCAGAAGTCTGCTTACTCGCTGGTGTGCAGACACAGACATACCTCGCTCCGAGGAATGCTCAACATTCGTGGAATGACTGGTAGAAGAGATAAATTCTTGAAGTGGAAAACAATCAATTGGATCTTCTCCAGAGGTTTCCTCTGAAGGCCTGCTGGTGCTGCTGCTGCTGCTGATCGTATAAAGAAGTGTCCGGCGTGATCATTAGAAAACGACTCCATCTGAGAGAAGACTGTTATTCTTTCTCCAACACAGAGCAGGAATCCAGCCTCAAACAGATGTTAGAAGGCCTTTGTAGAGCCCTTGGCTCTGGTCCAGGCCCTACCTATCTTCACAACTATTTACATGGCAATCCAGCTGGTCGGTCACCCCCTCCCATCCTCTCTCTCTCTCTCTCTCTCTCTCTCTCTGCCTCTCTTTCCTTGTGAAAAGGAAGTATACTTAAGAGCATTAAAAGTACATTCAAATTAGGTAAAGTATACTAAAAGTAAATTTTCTATTCAATATACTTCATAATAATACACATTAAATGTTCAGCTCTGGAAAATTGAAGAGATCACTTCAGTTATAGGTTTATGTTTGAGTAAAATAAACATTGTAGTTTCATTCTATGAACTACAGACAATATTTCTCCCAAATTCCAAATAAAAATATTCTCATTTAGAGCATTTATTTACAGAAAATGAGAAATGGCTGAAAAAAGATGCAGAGCTTTCAGACCTCAAATAATGCAAAGAAAACAAGTTCATATTCATTAAGTTTTTTAACTGTTAAATTACAGTTTTCATGCATCTTGGCATCATGTTCTCCTCCACCAGTCTTACACACTGCTTTTGGATACTTTATGCTGCTTTACTCCTGGTGCAAAAATTCCAAAAAGTTGCTTAGTTTGTATATTAGCAAATCGATTTCCGACTTTTTAAGATGAACAAGATGAAGATGAACATGTTTGTTATGCTCACTGATCGACTCGATCTACAGGACTTTGGGAAATATTGCAAATTCACTTCAAATTATTGTGTTTTCTTCCGTCCACAGTCTTCTGACATGATGAGCAGTTACTGTAATCACCTACGAGCTCAAGGTGTCGTCAACATTCCTGCCCATGCCGGTAATTTATGGTGATCGTATGGTGCACACATTCCTGAGGATCATCATGCTGTTGCGAGTATGTTGATGTATTGTTGTGGACAGAACTGAGTGTGTAAATAGTTTAGATTCAGATTACATAAGCAGATATGTAATAAAAAACTGTTTTATTCAGAAAAGGTTTGTCCCACATCAGCATATTGTGTATTCTTCTTAGAAATATTATTATTAGACAAATATTCAATTTTGTGTCACAAACATCTTAAAATATAGGAATAAAATGTATGGGCTTCCAAAATGGGACTTTTTTCAGTTTTTTATTGATGGTCTGCAGGTATGAGGAAATTTAATTTAAGATGTATTTAAAAGACTATTTAATACCAATCACAGACAAAGTAAAACAGTCATTTTGCTGAGGGAAAAAAATCTAATATTACTAATATTAAGTTTACAAACTTTACAGTAAGCTCAGGAATCTTCCAATATTTCAAACAAACAAAAATGGAACTATTTGTACATTAATGTAAAAAGGTCCAGTGAAAAACTGGAGTTAGTTAACCCCCATATCTACAGTTGCCCATGCCTGCAGTAAAATATCTCCACTATCTATGTCACGAAGTGACCCAGGCAGGGAGACGAGGAGGCGGACGCAAGTGCAGGTAGGGTGAAATCAATAAACAATAATTTAATAAATAAATAACAAGTAAACAAATAGACGGATAAACACAGAACAAATGAATGAAACAAGACTATGAACTAAACAAAGCAGAGACAATAACCAGGAATAAACAAGATAAACAAGGAACTAAAACAAGACGGGATAAACACAGAGCAGGAAACCAAGGAGCGCAGGAATGAACACAAGAAACAGAGGTACGACAAACAACAGGGGTTAGTGCAAAGACCGACGGAGACAAAGTGGCAGAGGAGGGCTATTTAAAGAAACAGGAAACACACTATAATTAGAAACACCTGGGGAAGGGGCGGAGCAACAAATGAGAAACAGGTGGAAAAGTACTGAGACGGGAGACACAGGGGAGCACAGGTCACGTGGGGAAGACACACAGAGACACGAGACGAGACCAGGATGTGACAATCTAAAAGCAAGTAATGAATACAACCCCTAAAAAAAACTGTAGATTGAGCTTAATTTAGTTTTGTACAAATTAATTTGTTAAATAACAATTTAAAAAAACAATTTCTTAAACAAGAACAAAAAAATGAATTATAAAAAATGTATTTATTAACTCTCTGTTTCAGACCTGAATTCCTCTTGCACCAGAGATAAAAACATATATAAAATGCTAAGCTGGGTGGAGCTAAGCTGCTGTTTGATTGGCTAATGAATACCTATTCTAATGGACAACAGGTCTCAAACAAAAAGAGTAATACACAAGAAACAAGACGTGAGCATGATGCCCATTACAATTGATGCAGGGTCTAAAAAGGTTAATATCTTATAAATATATATGTACACCAACATATCATTCTTATATTCTTATTCTCATTTTTTTTAATCAAAAGTCTCATTCCAACTTATTCTACTGATCCCCAGCCTCTTATTACCTCTCTGAACTGAATCATAATGTTCAACTGAAATGTTTTAATTCCACCTGAACAGGAAGCTTTTTCACATGGTCTGAGTTATGCTGTGTCCTGATACAGGTCATGTCCTCTAAATCTGGACCTCCATCCTCTCCTGGCCACTAGAGGGAGCAACCTGGCTCTCCTTCCTTAGATAAATAAATCAAAGCTCTCAGGTTGCCCTAAAACCATGAACTGTCAGAATATGATAAATAGAGACACATTAGTTAATTATGGTGGAAAGTTCAGATGGGGGTGATGTAAGTAATCTTTTCGCGTCGGCGTTATTTTTAGGCATTCCGCGGGACCACAGTGCTGACTCTGAACCACGGCCAGTGTGCAGCCTCCCGGCTCTGCTCCGGTGACTTTTCTCTCAGCATCTTTAATCATCTTCTGCTCCGCGGCCTGACTAAGGCTTTTCTGCTCCGCCACTGTTGACACGTGCAGATGCTTCACCTGGGGGCTGGCTCGATATCTGACGTCAATGCGCCCTCTTGATTTATTGGTCTCATCTCTTGGAAGCACAAAAAAACGAATAATTAGCGTCAAAGTTTATTTAGTAAACACGAAAAATCGTCTGGAATGCTCTTGGGGTTCTGCGTAGCTCAGTTGTGGTTGGATGTGTTTATTGAACTCGCAGGGTGGTAACATCACGGTTTGCGTTCTAGCGTAGTGCTGTTGGACTTATTGACGTTCAGAATGTGCGTGTTCAGATTCATGATGGATGGACCATGTAGATCCTCTTCTTAAAGCTGTGGTCAGGATTCGTTGAAGTGGGCGGACTTCTTTTTTAAAATAAATGTACAAAAACAATAGATATATGCATGTTTTGAGATATCCCAAGTTGCAAAAATAAATTTCAGTAAAGGTTATAACAGAACTTTACATTTATATATATATATATATATATATATATATATAGAGAGAGAGATAATAACCATATAATGAACAGACAGGGATATACTTTAGAGTAGTCTGAGGTGAAATGAGTTTTGGTGGGAGCCATGATGCTCTTAAACGCATCCCGTCCAGGATGAAAAAAAAAAAAAAAACACTGCCCGCCCACACTAAATACTGATTGGCTGACTCAGAGACTCAGAGTCTTTGCAAAGAACAGGACAGTCAGAACCCTCTCTGTTTTGCATGCGCTTCATGAATATGCACAAGAGGTGACCGCCTTTCTCTCCTTCTCTTTCACTCCCTCTCTTTCAATTAATTTCAGCATTTATTTTTTTACATTCATACTTAGTGATCTGCATGCAACTAGATTACCAAGACAGTGAGTATTTGAGACTGGTAGATAGATAGCTTGGTTAGCTAAAGTGATGTGGACAGGTGCTGGTTAAAACAATGACAGAAATATACAACAAAAAACAAACTAAAAATTATTTACTGCATTTATCTGAGTGTTTTTAACATTAACTACCTACAAGACATCAAGCTTGTTCACTGTAATAAGGGAAGAGAGAGTGAATTCCCAACCCATCCAGAGATAGCATGTCTAGTTGTGCTCTCTCAGGCTCTGGCTGCTGATGCAGAAGCAGCATAACCCATGATCTGTAACAGTGATGTTTTAAGTGTTTGTCTGGCCTTTAAAGAGAAAGTGTGGAATATCAAGTCATATGAGGATACAAAGATCAGAGCGGAAGAAATGACAAAAAAGGGAATCCAACCGATGTTTGATATCAACTTATATGTACGTAATTCTTCAAAATATGTCAAAATCAATTTAATGGTAAGACGTTCTCCAGTTCTCAAGTCTTTTCACATTTGGTGCATTTCACATTTCTGTAGAGCAAGATCCAATGAGGAGAAGTGCTGAAATATTACATGTGCTTTTTACGATTACCTTTAACAACCTGTCAAATCGCAGGAAACTCTGGCGGCTTGAGAGCAGCTTCTTACACAAGAGACACAAACACTCGTGGCAGGTGTCCTGGTGCACGTTGTCCAACGTAGGGGGAGAAAAGTAAAGAGCAAAACATGTTGTTCTGCTCATCACTAAACAGATGTAGGAGGTTCTACAAAGGAATTGTTTTTAAGCAGGAGCAGAACAGAGCTTTACGCAATGATCAGGATCACCAGACCTGCAAAATTACATAACTCTTTAATAGAGGCTATACTGGAGAAACCTGCAGTTCCAATTCAGAAAAGATTGTGTCAATATGTAAATATATGTATGTAACAATGTAATATTACTTTATTTTTCTTTAATTGCAGACAGTATGAACCTGGAGTAAAAATACAACATGGGAAAGTGCCATACTTTGGGCATTACCTTGGGTTATGGATGGGCCATCATCAAAGATGTCAAACTTATTCCCATTACTCTGTAGGTATAGAGCCATAATGGCTATAATGTTCTATTAAAATGTTTATGTTGATAAATTTGGTATGCAATATGCTTGATTTTGTGTGTGCCTGGGTGTCTTTGGTATCATGAAACCACAAAAACTACGCCTTCTGCAGCTCGAAATGTGCAAAAGGCATGAACTTAATTTTTAACTCTTAATTAATGATGGTTGTGGTTAATTTTGGGCGTAAAATTAAATAATAAACCAATCAGAATGTCTCTTGTGGGGGTGTATGCAGCTCTGGGAGCACCTATAGGAATGGACTCTGAAGATTTTTGACTGTTGTCAGGGTTTTAATCAGTCAGCGGCGCACCTTTTTATTTTCCACCACCAACTTATATAGAAACACGGCAGAAATTTCCCTGAACACACCTCACTTTTTCCAAAACCACACCCATCAGTGTAGATTAATTCCTAAACTCCTACAGTATGTTAATGGTGTGAACTCAAGGCGTGAAAAAATAGACTGTTGACGAGGTGTGAGATAGCAATGAGCATCATAATGTGTCTTCCAAAGGGTATTCGATAGGACCCTATAACTTTATTTTTAAAGCATGATGGACTGTTTCTTTGCTGAGCACAAGGCTGGGGCGTTGCCTGGCCGGGGCTTCCAAGGCTTTAGCCCCAAATAATAATCCAGTAGCCCCGAATCCTTTCGCTCGGTTCATCTGTATTATTAATGAGGAGACCGCTGTGTGCATGGAACATCTCTTAACGCTAATCACGGTGCCGGATCAAGGATAATGTTCCGCCTTTCAGGAGAAGCAGCCAATCAGTTTTTTAGAGTTTTTGAGTTCTTGTAGTTCTTGTAGTGGACCACAAGGGCAGCAGAAAGCAACGCATGAAGTGGTAGCTGTGATCAATCACATTTGTTGGAGAGGAAACTATGAGTTCTCCTCCGACACGTCAAAAACAAGGAAAGCCTGAACAAAAATGATGAAAAGTCTTCAAGCCAAGCTGATGCCAAAAAGAAGATCCCATCTCAGCCAAACAGACCTACTTACTGCATACGCTGGCATGGCCTCGGCTTTTTCAGATTTGGACACAGAGACGTCCATTTCTCAGACATAAAAATCTCATCCAGTCATAACGCAGCCCAGTCAGAACAGTCAGAGCAGTCAGAACAGTCAGCCCAGTCAGAAGAACTCGGCTGCTTGGACTGGTGAAAAGGTTTCCATGCCCAGTGAGATCAGGAGTGTCGATAAACACTTTCGTAGTTTTTCACCAAAAAATCGCTTACAATTACTGAACGTTCCAAAACTACGTATCAGAAAGAAAAAGAAAAATCCAATACAACATCACAACAATATAATCAAGACTCTCTTCTTCAGCCACAAGACGCACTCATACGTCCCGTCTGCTGGTGTGAAAACGAGACGCGACATGACTTTGAATAAATATGAGCTGCTTAATTCAAACCACAAATTAGGCAAATAAAAAGGAAACATTTAGAAATTACACTGATAGAGCACCATCCCCTCTGTATGGAACAGACGGCGTGTAAATCAACCGAGACATAAATCATTTGGCATATAAAACAATAGCTTCGCTCATGGAAAGTCATGTCCACGATTAATTTCTCTCTGAGAATTTTTTCGTCAAAACGCTTACTTCACCCTACACTTTGTTCATTACAGCAGAAACATCTGGCTGACAGGTTTTTCTGTCTTTAAAAAAAAAAGTTGAGTACATTCATTCCCTGAAACAGGGAGAGGAAGAAACAGGATTTGCCAGAACAGGCAGCGATCTACAATTACATCACGATTTTCAGACCTGGCTTGTTAGACAGAAGGTCAGGCAACATTAGAATTGATCCTGTGGACATTAATCCAGCGCTGGCTGTCACTGACTTTTCATTTCTCTAATTACAACCTTTCAGAGAGTGTCACTTTCTGAAAACAATCCATTTTCTCTCCTCATTATCATTATCAACTTCCTAACAGAGAAAAATAGCCAAATTGATTGATGCATAACCTTACAAGAGACATGAAACTATATATATATATACAGGTGTTGGAGACTGAAACTGAAACACCTGGTTTTAGAGCACAATAATTGATTGTGGTGACGGACAGTTCTGGTGGAAACAGGAGAGTTGAGGTGCACATTGAATTCTGCGAGATTTGATCAGCCGTGATTTTATGTTTTTTGGATACAATCCGGGTTAGCACCCAAACATCCCTTTCAGACAGCTTCCTCCCACAGCGTCCACAGTTAATCCTGTTGGATGTGGTTGGTTCTTCTTGGTGGTATGATGACATTACCCTGGATACCGTGGCTCTTGATGCATCACAAAGACTTGCTGTCTTGGTCACAGATGCTCCAGCAAGACGTGCACCAACAATTTGTCCTCTTTTGAACTCTGGTATGTCTCCCATAATGTTGTGTGCATTGTAATATTTAGAGCAGAACTGTGCTCTTACCCTGCTAATTGAACCTTCACACTCTGCTCTTACTGGTGCAATGTGCAATTAATGAAGATTGAACACCAGGCTGCTCCAATTTAGACATGAAACCTAAAATCCCACACTAAAATGATGACAGGTGTTGTTTTATTCTATAAACTACAGACAACATTTCTCCCAAATTCCAAATAAAAATATTCTCATTTAGAGCATTTATTTACAGAAAATGAGAAATGGCTGAAATAACAAAAAGATGCAGAGCTTTCAGACCTTTGTTTCAGTGTCCAGTTTTAGTTATTGTACATATCATTATATTTTACTGTATGTGTTCTCAGAGTTTTTGGTATATATATATATATATATATTTATTTTTTATTTTTTTTTGCAATTGCATGCACTCTCCGTGTCCTCTCCTTTCATTGCTGCAACCTCACAATCTTGGGTTCATACCATCTGCAATCAAATAAAAGTCAAAGTAAATATAATAAGCACTATGTTTTTTTTGTTGAGTTGTAGCTTGCTTGTGCGAGGCTGATTGTGTTATGAAACTGTATGTTATGAAAGATTTTTTGAGCATTATGGTATTGAACGTTCCTTACTTCTGTTCCAGCTCTGGATGATGATGAGGAAGAGTGAAAGTACAACACCCACACAAACTGCTTTTTATGCTGAAACCTGATTAAATGTGGAAAAAGTGGGACATAAATGGAAGCTTTTTGCCTTTGAGTGCGTTTGGTGGGGTTTTATAATGAGTTTCTGCCCTATGTGCGGCTCACTGTTCGTACCGTCAAAGGTTCCCTCAGGAGCGTCCGGTGCCAGAGTTGAAAATGCCATAGCCATTTGTCACAGACGAAGGTTCGCTTTACAGGCCAGTCGGCTGAGAGCATCTTGGCCGGCTTTGGCCTCAGGCTGAGACAATAGACTCAACGCCCTTCAGCTCGGTCCAAACCCTTCCTGCTCATGCTGGATCTTCTCTCCTGCGAGTTCAACCCGAATCCATCCTGCGCTTCACCACATCCATCACTGTCCTCGAGTAGCGTGCTCTACCCATCGCCTGTGCTACTGTACGTAGAGCTGAAGACAGGAAGCGTAGATATCATCTGCAACTGCAACAACCGAAAAGTAGGGCTGGGTATCAACACTGATTTCCCAGTTGGTTTCGATTCCAATTCTTAAGGTCCTGAATCGATTCAATATCGATTAATTTAGGGAAATTTCAATTACAATAAACATTTTATTTTAACACAGTGTTTCACATTTCTATACAGATTTGGAATGGCCACTTTACTCAAATGTTTATGTGTAGGTAAAATATAACATGCTTTCAGAACATTAATGAGGTTTCAGCCAACGTTTTCCACAACGCTGTATGAACATTTATATATATATATATATATACACTGACCTTTTAGTTGCATAAAACAAAAAACATAACATGCTTTACAAATGTCTTATTTATTTGCTAATTAAACTGTAAAATTTACCCAGACCCACTACTTCAGATGTGATACTACAATAAGCATAGAGATAATAAAAAGACAACAAGCAAAATGAATAATGTTAAAAGAGAAAACTTTATTAAATTCAAAGTAACAGCGCTTTATAAAGAACATGATCACTACTCCACTATTTACATATTAAATCACTCGATTACAGCCTAATTTACAGTTATTCCGTACCACCAGCACCAGCCACGTTGGGTACTTTGGGGAAATCTGACGTGTTTAGCTTAACCTGTGAATCGGCTAATCCGCTAAGCTAATGGTAGCTTCACTTGGTCAGTTTGATAAACACATCCAGCAGTGAGGAAATACACGAAATACAGAAGAAATTGACTTACATTTCTACAGAAACTTTGTAGAAAGCCATGCTTAACTGATCACCCCAGCCAGAGGGTGGTGCTCAAAAAAAGAATGGTCTTAAACCCGTAGGCATATATGTAGCCAGGTGGTGAATTGAGAATACACCTTTAAAATGTGTGTCTGCAACTTTAAGAAACACAATCAGAAGTGTTGTCACCCTGAGAGAGGAAAGGGAGGAGCTAAGAGCATGGTAGAGAAGGAGGCTTAAGCTGCAGTGAATGGTGGTGCTCCATTTTAGGATCCATCCAGAGCCATCCTAATAAAATAAGAGGTAAAAATCAGGAAATACTGAACAATATAAGGTTTAGTTGGCCTATAACAGTAGTAGATGCCTATATTGCCTTTCTAAACATGTATTTTGAATGAATCACAACCAGATGCGGGCAGATGGCATTGTTTCAGTGGGGTAGTGTGCTCCTCGTGTTCAAGCCTTGTATTTTTCTGGGTTACAGAAGCTGTTTATCCAAGTTCTCTTAAAGAAATGCTCAAGTCTTGTTGAGTAAAGCTGAGTAAATCGAGGTGAGCTTAAAACCAAATATTAAAAGAGCTCTGTTAATGGTATTAATGTGGTATTAATGTTATTTATCTATTTTCTGTAATTAGTGCCACTACCAAATACTGTGCTGTGTTCTTAGTTAGGGTTTTTCCAGTGTATTCATTTTTATTTTTATTGTTTTGAGTAAAATTTAATCAGAATAAAATACCCGGAAAAAGTTCTTTTGTCATTTGGTGTGCGTCCTTTCCCCGGTGACATATATGAAGGAAAATAGGCTAATTCTATAAATCGATCTTGGGTTTCTATAAATCATAAATCGATATCGAATCATTCAAATGAAGAGCGATTTGAATCGAAAAATCAATTTTTTGAACATAGTTCCATTTTTTGTTCTCCACATGTTCTTTGGTTTTCATCTCCAGCTCGAAAGGAACCCATGTAATGCTTAAATGAATGACTTCCTCAGTGCAGAGTGATGAAGGCGGTGGAGAAGAGCATTCGCTCAAAGTGCTGAGAGTTGGGTGGTCTATCCTTCAGCACCAGAATGGGAGGGGGGAGGCCTGAGAAACGCAGCCCACCACGGATCACTTTCAAAGAGTGAAACCCAACCCAGCGAATGCCCCCTCCAGAGCCCCGCTCTCGTCCCTCAAGTTTGACAAAGACACCTGTTGTTTGATTTTGAGGGAGCGCTGAATTGAGAGGCCGGCTCAGAAAAAAAAAGTCTTAATTTTTTGTACGTCTGCTTCAATAACAGAAACAAATCTCCTTGATAGGAGAGACTCTGATTTAATCACCAAAGCTCTGGACTTTGAGCCTGCGCCCTCGATGCTTCTGAAACAAGACAGACGCCTTTTCTCCATTTGCTTTTGATAGCAGCGTAATGGAGAGCTGTAATTAGTGCAGTTGCATGTGTTGATTTGGTTTTCAGCAGATCAAGCAGACTTTGCTTTGAGCTTAATTCAACTGTTGTTTCGCTCAGTTTCAGTACATTCCTTACTGTTGATTTTTTAAAGATTTGTGCAGGTATGCTCACTGAATTGTGACTTTTAAAATATTTTTACACCTGCATTTTTTAGACTGCTGTTAAGTCAGCAAAGATTAGTCTCTTTTGAATTAGTGTAAATGTAGAATAACTAACTCTCTTAAAGCAGCACTAGGTAGGATTTCCTTGATTTTTGATCTTTTTAACGAAGTAAAATCACATCTTGAAACTCACTGCAGCGCTGCATTAGGGTGTAATAGGAGGAATAGCAGTGCTCTCGTGTCTGTGCCGGAGCTCCTCTGAGCTCAAACCAGACCAACGCTTGCGAGAACTGCGACCTGCTTTCCGACCTTTAGTTCTAACAGTTCTACAAGGTCTACTGGTTCATTCTTTACAAACTAACATACAGACACTCTGGCAGAAGCTGGAAAGAGACCGAGTATGTCTGTGAAAGCCTGAAAACTTTTTCTGTATTTACTTTTTAGTGTTTTAAGCCTTTTCAAAAAGATATCTTCTTCAAATCCATGTGTGTTACGCTTTACCTGAGGTGAAACAGTCCTCTTGCGTGCCGTTTTCAGCCTATCAATAAAAGTGCAGTAGTTTTCACAGCATATGTCCTTTAAATCTTGTGAAACGCCCATTTAAAACACAGATACTTCATTTATCTAAAGGAATATTTAATGGAAGAAGTGTAAATGGTGTTGGTAACAAAAAGAAGTTGGTAGACATGCACAAAATCATGATATCACAATAATTATTGTCCATCAGCATTTTTTAGAAGAGACGTTAGGTCAAACGTCAAACTGTTTTCAGTGAAGATGCTACCTCGCTGTCATGAGGTTCATTGTCTGGTTGTCAGAAGGTCCACAGAGAGTTTTACAGCAGTAGAGTACTTGAGCTTATGTTTCCAGGATAGTGCTGTCAAGAAACGTCAGTGGGACGATGCCAATGCCCACGGATTCCTGCATGCAAAGTAAGTGAGACAGACAGCCTCCTGAAAAGAAGAGCCATTTACCGCCCATAGAGAAGCTATAAATCTCAACCGGAGGAAGAAACCTTCAGCTGAAAGGTATACAGAATGCACCACAGCACTTGTGAAGTGGCTCGATCAGGTACACAAAGACTTCGCCAGACTGCTGACTGGTATAAACCATATTTTGACTAATGAAGACATACTCGTTCAAATTAGGACATATAATCAACATATAACTACTGTTATTATGATAGTTGATGATAGTTAGTGACCTCGCTTTGGAGTCCACACCCAGAAATACATTCAAAAATGGGACAAAAAAAAAAACGTTTAGAATATTGTTATACTTATTTAAGCTTTAAAAAAACTAAGTTTTTAAGAAGGATTGATTGATGATTCAATCTGTCTTGATAGAATACAAACCGTATTATGTCTTTATTAAATAAAGATCAACACCATGGAAGTGTTCTCTTTTCAACTAGGCTAATATTTCTGTCAATTTATGATTTGGCCGATCTGCCGGTATTAGCGACATGCTAGCTAGCATTGGGCTAGCGACATTAACAGCACTGTTGACCAGGCTTGGAGAGTCGGGCTAGCAGAATTAGCGATAAGGTAGCTAGCATTGGGCTAGCGGAATTTGCAGCACTGTTGACTGGGCTTGGAGAATTGGGCAAGCAGAATTAGCAATGTGCTAGCTAGCATCGGGCTAGCAGAATTAGCAGCACTGTTGAGCGGGCTTGTAGAGTCGGGCTAGCAGGATTAGCGACATGCTAGCTAGCTTCAGGGCTTGGAGAGATGGGCTAGCAGCATTAGCTATTTAACACTAGCTAAAATGACCCAATGTTTCTCTCAATACTACACCTAACAGCTAACGTTAATTTAAACTAAAAGGAATTACTATTACATACAGCTTTTAGCTACATTACTCTACCATTTAGACCATATAACAACAATTTACCATTCATTCAAAAAGCCATTCATGCTGCTAATAATGTTTAATGTTTGGAAAAGCCAGCTAGCTAGGTTGGCTAATGTTGGCTAAACCTTTAACTTACCTTTGATATTAGTAATGTACCCCTCTATCCAGCTGCTGTATCCCTTAACAAAACTACTCTTGGTATTTGAAATCTTTTATCTTCAGCCCATTTTTCTAAATCGTTCATGGTAAAATGTGTTAATAGCTGTAGATTTGTGGTCCACGCCATTGTTAATTGTGGACTTTTTTCTACTTCCTCCCATCAGGAATAATCGCCATAATTAAAAATGGCGGCTGCATAAAAACAACCTGTACTTGTAAGAACTAAGATCTAACTATTCTGTCAGAGTGAAACTGGAGTTCAGATTAAAACACATGTAACTGTATGACCTTTACTTCCATTCGGGAACCAACGGTTAATTCCCCGCAGCCCTGATGTATTTTCCACTCTTTATACAAGAGAACTTCAAACAGCATGAGCCAATGGAAAGAGGGATCAGTGTGTAGATATGAGGGAAACATCGACTGTGATGGAAAAGAGATAAAGGAGCAGGTACGATACAGGAGAACCTTAGAGAACAGTTCCTAAAATAAGCCAGATATTCTCATTTCTCACAACTAAATCCTGTTCCACAAAGTCACTTTAACTTTGTTAAGACCACTTGTCTTTTTAAAAGTGAAATTATATGCAGATACAGCTCTGGAAAAAAATAGGAGACCATTTAAAAATTATGAGTTTCTTTGATTTTACCATATTAAAAACCTCTGGAATATAATCAACTGCTTGAATTTTTGCACCAGGAGTAAAGCAGCATACAGTTATCCAAAAGCAGTGTGTAAGACTGGTGGAGGAAAGCATGATTTCTGAACTCTTAAAACTTTATGAATATGAACTTGTTTTATTTGCATTATTTGAGGTCTGACATCTCTGCATCTTTTTTTGTTATTTCAGCCATTTCTCATTTTCTGCAAATAAATGCTCTAAATGACAATATTCACCATGACCATGTTCATTTTACTCAAATATAAACCTATAAATAGCAAAATCAGATAAACTGATTCAGAATCTGAAGCTGTAGGTGTCAAATAAATACAAATGAAATGTTTAGATATATTCATTTTTATGAACGCTTTCTAAAAATTCATTGTAAAATGGGCCTTTTCAACTCGACACGGGGTTGATACCTCATAACCCGAGGTTGTTGATAACACAAAGATGGTGGTGTCGTTTTCAAATACTCTGGCCAGCAGTTCTGTTCTTCTGAAAGCAATTTAACTCTGGTCACTTGAAGTGGATCCCGCTATTAGGACGCAGGCTGGGGTTATGTAATACCCAATTAAGAGTGACTAAAGCCAGTTGAGGAAAGATGGGATTGACTTGTGTTTAAGCCTCTGCAGAAGAACAGAGATAGATATGAAGAGCTTATGGTAATATGATAAGCAGTCCCTTCGCCATGGGCGGTTTGAGAACTACAGAGAATGGGCTTTGTTAAACTGCCAAATGGATTTATAGAAACCAAGAGACCTTTTCATTCCCTTGTTTGAGCCGATGCTCGAATGATTTAGATAAAAAGGTGGATGAAGATAAGAATGCCTCACCAATTTTCACTCCTAAACAAAAGGTGCACCATGGGGACTGCAGGGAATGTTGGTTCAGTGTTTTGGGTGGACAGGTTTCGATACCATTTTTCTCCAAGTTTGAAAAATGAGATGTTTACCTCACTTTGCAGATGTCCCACAGATATTTGTCTTCCTCATCAAACTACCTCGAATTCATTTCAGCCTGCAATCCATGCAGTGCTCTCTTATACTACATAATAAATGTGTTATTACCATGTGTTTTTCTCTAATGTTCATTTTTTGCTTCATCACCGTGTGTCTTATATAAAAAGAAAATATAAATACAATTATTTTATTATAGAAATTATTATTTCGGGTTTAAATCTGTCATCAGGGTGTGCGAAGCAGGGATACAAGAAGAGTTTACGCAAATGCAAATTAAAAGTATTAATTGGCAATAAAGAGAAAACAAACAATGAACCAGAAATAAAGTGAAATACACCAAATAACATAGAAACAAGGAATACACTGACTAGAAACATCTAACATATGTAAAGACATACAAGGACCAACAAGGGACAATGAAACAAAGGGGCTATAAATACATGCAGGAAACAGGAATAGGAAACAGAAAACACATAGAAGAGGTAACAAGGGGGCGGAGTTACAAAATAAAAACAGGTGAAAACACTAAAGA
The DNA here is from genome assembly GCF_023375975.1 of Astyanax mexicanus. Taxonomy (NCBI): domain Eukaryota; kingdom Metazoa; phylum Chordata; class Actinopteri; order Characiformes; family Acestrorhamphidae; genus Astyanax; species Astyanax mexicanus. The sequence goes on from NC_064417.1 coordinate 1,405,664, forward strand.
CTGATGTAAACTGCATATAAAACTGTTAACTTGAGAAAATTATAACATTTATGGACTTTATAATACATATTTTCACTTTGTTTGAATGTATTTCTTTGTCTTTGCGTGAATTCATATTTTGATATTAAACCAAAATCATAAATATAACTTGAGAAAAACTATTTATTTTATATACTTTTTTAATCAGAGTAACGTGAGGTGTCCTCACAGACTCCCGTGCAACAGCTTGCCTTCTCAGAATTCTTCTTCTTCTTTTTTTTAGCTTGCACCATAATAGTAACCATGGTGTCAAACATGCAGCGTTTTTCATTGCTCGTATCCATTCAGATGAAATCTGCTGCGCACCTCGTGGTCTGTGAAGAAGCCTGTTATTTTTCCAGGCATTGGATTGCTAATTGAGCGTGCATGATAATGAGAAAACCCAACAATAACACCATTAATGCTGCATGCGGCTTCGGCCGGTTGGTACACGAAGGCAGGATATTCCAGTCTACTGTCTGTTAATGTCATTTGCTATGGATGAAAGGAGGCGGGGCATGCGGGAGTTTTGTGTACTGTAGTCGTCTGCCGGCGGGAGCCTTTCATGTGGCCCCGCCTGACATCTTCAGATGGTGTGAGCTGTTTAAATGAGTCACGGTTTTGTTGATTTTTTTAATCCCCCCCTTTTTTCGCAGCGTCTTCATCATTTTCCACCTGTTACCAGTAACGTGGCGAATGTCTGGGACGCTGGAGTGTTTGGAAATTCCACAGTTCTGAGCAGTCGGGATCCTTCTGTTTGTTCAGTGTTGACTTGGCATGAGCTTTACGGACAAACGGTTGCCATTCTGAGGAAAACAAGCGCTTTACTGCTACTGAGAGAGGGGTGGAAAGTGGTGGAGTAGAGGAGAAGTAGTGGAGGAAGCAGGCCAGCGGCTCAAGTAGGGGGTTAATGAGCTTTAGCATTGTCTGCGTATTCCATTTCCATTCGTTTGCCAAAAAAACAGGCATGTTCTCCAAAGCTGTGTGAACAGAGACGTGTTCTCCACATTAACTGAACTTCGGCTCACCTATCTAATCCTCTCCAGGGGAGAGAAAATTCCTTAATTCTTGAGCTCTTCGGCTCTTCGTGACACGAGAAGGGCAGTCGTTCAAGGTTTGTCAGCGAAGACGAACGACCGCATTCGCTTCTCCTCGAAAGGCTCGAAGCGCTTTGCATTGCGTTGACCTGGCCCACGATGCCACAGGAAGCGGCGGCCCAAGCGAGCGACTGAACGACCGCGCCGCTAATGGGATGCTCCAAGTCCTCTCCACCCTTCTCGAGTTCTCCAGCCCTGTCAGCGTCCTGCTAAATCATTCGCTCATAGCTGTGGCTTCACAGCTGTTTCAGAGAGGCGCAGTAAATTCGTCGGCCCGCGTAGCGAAGCACGCAGCAGACGCTGCCAACCGCACGTTGAGGGCTGCTGACCTGATGGATGAAAAAGAGGAATGTTTACAGTGGCTCAGAAGCTGTTTTGACAAGGAGCACACTCTCGTCAGCTCGCGTGTTTCGCACAAAAAGTAAAAGGTTATTAATGATGCCTCTCGTCTTCCACTGAAAGGACGCTGGATTTAGTAGCCAGAGTCCTCGAACAGTGCCAGCCGACGGGCTGCGTTGGGTATGGCTGCGATGTTACTCAGATTGCAGAGCTACAGCTCTTTTCTTCATCGCAGTTTCCTCAGTCCACGCTCTGACGGCAAGTGTGATGGCATGGGCTAACTTTATAATTAATAGCATTATTGATAAATTATGAGTTTCTTTGATTTTACTAAACTAAAAACCTCTGGAATATATTCAAGAGGATAATGGATGATCACAAGCCATCAAACCAAAACAAAAGCTGAGAGATGCAGAAGCTTTCAGACCTGAAATAAAGCAAAGAAAACAAGTTCATATTCATAAAGTTTTAAGAGTTCAGAAATAATCAATATTTGGTGGAATAATCCTGGTTGGTTTTTAATCACAGTTTTTTTCATGCATCGTGGCATCATCTTCTCCTCCACCAGTCTTACACACTGCTTTTGGATAACTTTATGCTGCTTTACTCCTGGTGAAAAAATTCAAGCAGTTCAGTTTGGTGGTTTGATGGTTTGTGATCTTCCATCTTCCATCTTCCATCTTCCTTTTATATACTGTACAGTGTACAGTATATAACCAGACAACCACAACAGACACCACGAACAAGACCAGGATGGAGCCAGACGTTCCAGGTCATCAGTTCACTCCAAACTTCCTGTTACATGAAACATGCAAACACCATAAAAGAAGAATGCCATTAGGCTGGCTTTGTTCTCCAGAGGAATGTCAGAAGTGAGCTTATTATCATTCCATTGTCTTCCTGCTCGCTGAAGAGGAGTAGAGCTAGTTTAGTCCAGCAGGTACGTACGGAGAGTCCAGGCCGGTGAAGCAGCATCTGTATAGGTGAGGTTATTCTGAGGTCAGTGGATACTTTGAAGTGCTCACTTGAAAGAATCTGGAATAGTGCAGCGGCATGATGTCATTTCCATTAAAATAGCACGGACAAAAACAACAGTGTGCAGGTTAATGGCCATCATTAGATACCTTTCCGTGCCTTCAGCTCATTTCTCTGCTCTTTCTGCCTTTTCTCTGCTGTTTTTATTTTGTTTTCGTTTAATTTCTCTTTTCTCCAGACCTCCTCTTTAAGGCCTGTTTTAGGTCGAGGCTGATTTGTTCTTGTTCGCACTTGCAGGAAACAAGTCGCTTACATGCACATCAGCCAAGTCTATGGGTCCTATTTTAGCGACTCTTAAATAAGCCATCAACCGTGCACCGTGCAGCTTGATTTAGGGCGAGTCAGTGAGTCTTTGCTATCGTAACAATGGGAAAAGTACACCTTACACATCTTGAAATAAAAAAAAGCCTTGTGTGAATGTGTGTTCATGTACAACAGCCAAAATAAAAATACTTTGTATTTAAGTCTATGTGCCCTATTTTAGCAACTTATATGTGAGCCATCAACCGTGCACAATGCATCTTGATTAAGGGTGTGTCAGTGTGTCTTTGCTATCATAATGACAGGAAAAGTACAACTTATGTGGCTCAAAATGCACTAAAGCCATGTGTGAACTTGTGTTCATGTACAACAGCCAAAACAAATACTTTTTAATTTAAGTCTATGGGCCCTATTTAAAACACTTTAAGTGAGCCATCAACTGTGCACCGTACAGTTTGATTTAGGGGTCAGTGTGTCTTTGCTATCATAACGACAGGAAAAGTACAACTTATGCGGCTGGACATGCACTAAAGGCATGTGAACTTGTGTTTATGTATAACAGCCAAAACAAATACTTTTTTCATTCAAGTCTATGGGCCCTATTTAAACACATTTTAAGTGAGCCATTAACCAAGCACCAGGCAGTTTGATTTAGGGTGAGTCAGTGTGTCTTTGCTATCGAAATGACAGGAAAGTATCCCTTACGTTTCTCGAAATGTGCAAAAGACATGTACTAATTCTCTTAATTAATCATGGATGTGTTTTGGGCGTAGTGTGAAATAAACCAATAAATCATCGTATCACTTGCTGTTTACTTTAAAAGTTTAGACTTTGGCGTATTGCTATTTTAAAGGTGCAGCTACTTGGACAGGTCCAATGCTTCTCAGCTGACAGGGGTGGCAGGGAGTGACGAGTGACGAGTACAGCTTTAGTCTTTGTAGAAATGACAAAATGACAAATAGACAAAAAGACTACTAGACCTTAAAAAAAAAAAAACCATCTCAAAACTAGAGGTCTTCTACAAAGATGAGTGGAGAAAGATGCTAAAAGCATTTGCAAGCTGCAAACAAACTTTTGCACAGGCCATATTAATGATTGTTATTTTTTTATAGTATAGTATGTTAACTGTGCATTTAGATTAGCTACAGAGGATATGTTTTTTTGGTTTTTTTTTAAGTGAAATGTCATTTGCAAAGCGTAATACAATTTTGCAAATACATTTAATTCATATTAACCACGATAGTTTGAAGTTCAAAGGTCATTTTAATTGATATTGTCATTATTATACATAAATGAAACTATGTGGCTTGCACTTTTCTGAATGAACGTCAGCTGTCAGGACAGATAATGAACAAAAAGATAAGAGATAAGCAGAACCTGTCTCCAGCATTGCCTGTTTCAAAAGCACAAGAGCAGATCAGTTCTATGGAAGCCATTCAGAAGATGCGTGGTCACCACAGCTATCAGCTATCGGGTTTCCAGCAGCATGTTGTCTCGTTGGGGCTTTTCAAATGAAAGAGCCAAATAAAAAAACATGTAGGCATTTCCTACTGACATGAGGTCAAACATATAAAGTTTCAAAATCTGGTGATTCCTCTTGAAGACCCAGACAAGCATGTGCTTTGAACATGACCTCCTTTCCCCTTGTGGAAAATGATGGTTCAGACGAAAAGGAATGTGTTTATAAAGAACTGTCAATCGGGGAGGCTCAGATATGAAGCACTGTCTCTCACCACCTGTGAGGCTACGCTAAAATCTGTGAGGAGCACTATGTTCTGCAGTCTAACAAACCACACAGGCTGAGAAAACAGATGAGCACGTCTATTAAACAGACAACAGGATAGATTTATAAAAAAAATGAGCCCCAAAAGGTAATGATACCATGCAACTTCAAATCTACAGCATGGATTAAATGAGTCTTATTCATAAACGTACTGTTCTGGTGTGTCTTCTGACCTTGGTATACCTATAATCAAAATTAATATCAATGAGCTCAATATCAATGCATATTAATTATCAATTATAAGTAAGTATAAGGGTACCTCACAATACGATATTTTCACAATATCTTGCTCTCTGTGAAGGCTGAATTGAACTGATGCAGATGCAATAAACAGATTTCATTAAATAAACAGCGTTTACAGAGGAACAGTTAAAAGAGAGGTCCAAAAATACAAAAACGGTTGGCAACAGGTTATCTATAGAAAGGGCAAGGCTGAAGCCGATAAACAAAAAGCGTGATACAAAAAGGGTCGATAATGAAGTAGGTAAAACAATAGAACACGTTGTAGAAGAGCTACAAAAACTAGATTCAATTTTCAGCAAAAACTAAGCAAACTGAGGGGTATAGCTACTAGGGAGGGCAGGTGGAGCAAATTAGTAACTCGGAGAGCTGGAACACAGTATCGCCATGTGATCATTGAAGACTGAGAAGTCCGGTGTGGGTGCATGCTGGGTAGTTGAGTCTTTATGGCAGGCAGGCTGACAATTAAAGCTATTTGTCAGAAAATATGCCTGTCCTACCAACACCCCCCACCCCCCGCCCGCCCCCCCCCCCCCCCCCCGGAGAAAGCAAAGCCCGTTATGTGGGGATCTCAGGGGATCTCCTGCTTGGACAGCTGCTCTGGTCGGAAGCTTTCGAGGGTAGTTTTATGCACTTTTACACATAACAGTGTATTACATTGTCAGAAACCACATAAGTGAGTTTATATGCGATTACTTAACAACTTATTGTGGTTTGAGGTTAAGTGTGTGGTTAGAGCTGCAGATTATAAACGCTGAACAGGTGGTTAGAAGCTTCTATTATGGGTTGGCTGCAGTGAGCTCGGAGCTCCAGCACTAAACTAAACAAGCAGAGTTTTTTGGACACTAGGAATATCTTTGCTTTTGCTACATTTTGGGGTAAGGTATTGAGTTGTGTAAATTTGAGTAAATCTAAATTTTTGAAACTGAACACTTATGTTATTTTTTGTTGAATAAGAAAAATTCAGACACATTGTTTCGTGTGTGTGTGTATATACAGCTCTGAAAAATATTAAGAGACCACTTCAGTTTCTAAATGAGATGGTACATTATACATACATATAGAAAAAAATATGTTTGGACCTATTCTTACATAAAAAAATATTATAATATGTTAGTCTGGTCAAAAAAAATTAAAAAATATATTTAGCAAACTTTTTGGATTTAGAAAATTTAAAAATGAATGGCAAAACTTAAAAATACCCAAAAAACAACATATATATACAACATTTTTCCAAATAAATTCCAAATAAAAATATTCATCAGTCATTTAGAGCATTTATTTGCAGAAAACGAGAAATGGCTGAAATAACAAAAAAGATGCAGAGCTTTCAGACCTCAAATAAGGCAAAGAAAACAACAAGTTCATATTCATAAAGTTTTTCATAAAGTTCAAAAATCAATATTGGAATAGTCTTACACACTGCTTTTGGATAACTTTATGCTGCTTTACTCCTGGTGCAAAAAATCAAGCAATTTAGCTTTTGTTTCGTTTTGATGGCTTGTGATCATCCATCTTCCTCTTGATTATATTCCAGAGGTTTTCAATTTGGTAAAATTGAAGAAACTCATCATCATTTTTAAGTAGTATCTTATTCTTATGTTCTGTATGAGGTGGGGATGAGTTTGGGCAGGATCTGCTTGTTTTATGTAGGTGAGGAGATAGATGGTCAGGGAGGCCGAGCAGATGTTGAGAGTTGTTCCCGGTGGTTGGTATGGCAGCTCATCAGTTCACAGCACAGCTTGTGTTGAAGGTTGGTGTCTTGCGTGAGCTCGCGGTTAGCCCTGCTGAAATGTGCAGAGAGGCTAAACGTGGCTGTAGCTGATGATGTGCAGCACTGATAGCGGTGTCCTCTTTCATTAGAGCCGCTCTATTAGCCGAGGCTGTGAATTTAATGTTTGTGTTTGAGGCCGAGTCTGAATGGAAGGTTATCTATAGCTTGATAATGAGAACCAGCAGACTGCGGCCCTTTTTCTTTCTGGTGATTTCATGACTTTTGTCTGCCCCAGTCACTGGAAACAGATGTCCGAGATTCTTTTGGCGTTTCTGTTTTAAATCGGCCGTCGGTCGACGGTAGGGTTGACGACGTTTTGTTTGCCTGTGAACATATCCTTTATTGGATTTATGGAGTGTCTCTCTTTTTCCAAAACACCTGCTGCACTGGAGCGGGCGCCAGATCATGGGAAGAGCTCGGCACATTAAACACTTTTTAATCTGGCCAAAACAAAGATATATAAAAGTGCTCTAACAAAGCTGGTGAACATATTAGAGTTAGACTTAGACCAGTAGTGCACAAAGGAATGAAATTTTGTTGTAAATTATTTAGGAGCAAAAATACTGCAAAAATCTTTATGGCTGTAAAGATTGAGTGAAAACTCAAAAATGACTATAGATGCTACGCACCAACCACTATCAGAGGCATACTGCTGCTGCTGCAGCTGAGCCAATCAGCTCTTCTTCCTGCCCCGCCCCTAAACCCATACATCACCCAGTTCCCCTCCTAAACGACCTGTCCCATATTTTAGCCTTTTTCAAATTTGAGCTGAGGGTGGAGTCAGCTAAGATCTGGCTAAAGAAGAATATAAATCAGATAATAATATAATTAAACTGAATCTGGTTGAAGAACTGAAGATATGGAGTTAATTGAATTTTGTTAAACGGGAAGTTAGTCTGAAAGGCAAGTCAGTCATCAGATAAACGGTGCGGAAGATCTGTGATGAGGCAGGAATTCTAGTCTTCCTCAGGCCTCCTTTCATTCTATATGGAGGATGGAAGCAGTCAGACAGCAGTCCCATAATGAAGCTTGCAGAAACCAGTGAGGAATTCACTGGTGACTGAAGCGTTCTCTCCACATGCAGCACTTATGATGAGTCGGGAGTTTGTGGTGGGGAGGGGTGCACTTTAAAACACGTGAACAGTGTGAACAATAGAGAAAATACTGCCATTCCAATGCCATACACATCTCCACTCTACATAATTCAGAGTATATAGAATATTAAAATCGATATAAAGTGTGGCACTGGGTGGCACAGAGGCAATGCAGGGGGGCTTGAGTGACCAGGAGAACAATGAATTAACTAGGAATTCAGAACAAATGTTTTTTTTTTCTATTTTTTTCATGGGGGAACAGTAAACAAACCATAAATTTATATTTGGACAAAAAGAAAATTAGTCCATTCTGTCGATAATCAGTAATGAGATAATCTACTCACAAATTTGGAACAGATAAGAAGAACAGTGTGTGTTAAGAGTAATTTAAGTGTAAGTTGCTTTTTTAATTGCACACATTTTTTCATCTGTCTGTACTAGAATGTCTAGTCATTTCATTTCAATGGTTTATAATTGTATTGTTTATTGTATTCAATGTGAATGCACTCGGAAGTAGCTACTGCTTTAGACACTGATCAGCAGTGATCTCACTTGTCATGGAAGTTCAGGGTGTCTCCTGATTTTATTAGGGGCTCCCTGATCCCTACAAATCATTTACAACATCCAGGAGCGATTGATAAAGAAAGCAAGAAAAGGTGAGAAAGGAACAATGTAAAGATATTCAGAAATAAGACTGAATCTGATTGGCCTCTCTGATTACTTCATGGGTGAGGCCTTGCAGTTTGGTTTGATCCAGCATAATAGCTAACTAGCTAAATCATAGACTAATGTCTTACCTGATATAAAAAAATAACCTGAAATAGGTACAGTGGTTTGCAAATGTATCCATACCCTTTAAACATTTTGCTTATAACCACAAACATAAATGTATTTAACCCCTTAACGCCTGTTGTTGCAAATATGCGACTAACCGTTTGATTCAATCAACCTGCCAAGATAGCGCCTGCATTCTCCCAATGCCTGTTAGTGCATATTCGCCACGGACCTAGGAACCTTTGACAATTTACAATTCAAATGAATCTAGAATTCAAATTAATGAAATGTTTCCTGTAATATTTGTGTATATTGTGTTGGTGACAGTAATTGGTGTTATTTATTATTGAATGCCTGCTGTTGGGTGCATAAATAAAACATTGATTTTTCACTGTTATATTACTCTGTTATTGTTATCTTAGTATGGACCATTATGTCTGCTGTAGCAAATTTGCAACATACCAAATTTACCCCAAATAGACCATATTGCCTGTTGTTGCAAATTTGCAACATACCAAACTTTCTATTTATTTTTGTGCAAAAGTGAAATCTCAACAATATTTACCATCTACTTAAAGGTAAAACACACATGAAACATTTTTTCATATACAGCTACATTAATTCAGGCGTTAAGGGGTTAATTGAGATTTTAAGGGATATATCAACACTAAGTAGCACACAATTCAAATTTTAAATAAACTCCAGTCTTTGTTAAATTACGTAACTCACACACATATTTTGAGTACACACCTACAGTACTGAACTCTGCTTTAAATCCCCCTGATGAACACAGTCATCCCTCTGTTATATAGGGAGGCTGTGAGTGTGAATACACCATCTGTAACATGATGCAAGAAGGACGCAACCATCTTCATCAGGAATAAATCATGAGAATAAATGTCAGCGTGTCTTATGACCCCTAAAAATAAACAATTATTATGAGCATAAATTAAAAAAACTAATTTCATCATCAGGATTTCCCCTCGCTTCACACCGAACGACGCTGTGGCCTTTCCTCTTATCAGACCGTATGTAAACCAGCTGGCAGAATGAGCGAATCAGATTAGAGCGGAGTTTCCTAAAGGGTCCGGCCGGACCTCTCTGACCTCTCATTTCCATTTCCATCTTCTACACGTGTCACTCGTTTAACAACGCCATCAGATCACATCACGAACAACGATCATCTGGGGTTTCTTGGCAACGTGCTAATGTGTTCGAAACACACGTTAATAATGGTGGTTTTCCAAGGTATAATCCAATAATTCCATTAGGAATTTATTTTAAAGGCTTTTGATGGCGAACAGCAGAGACATCAGCCTGGAACGTACAGTAGACATGAGTAGGAAAGAATGCCCGTGTTTGTTTTCATAAGCTCAGGGAAAGCCTGTGTCTTTAAGCTGGCAATATCACAGGCTTTTGTGATATGTGGGGGTCAGGCCTGCTCAGATCTCTGCTACCCTTTTGTCTCCAGCACAGTGGAATATGCCGACTGATAATTGGGAGAAATATGGGCTGTTTGGACGGTTATTGCTGGGTTACCAGGAGTTTTCTCTGTTTTATTTTTGATGATATCTGACTTGACTTTCTGCTCGTCTGCTTGCTGTTTGAAATCCAACTCATATCTAAAACTCTTAATAATTCAGAGAGCTCTCAATCATTACAGACAAAACTAATTATACATTATATTTTGGGTGGTAACTGACCTTAGCCCTTACTCTAACTCTAAGGGCATTTTCACACCTGTAGTTAGTTGGTTTCTATGGCCAAAATCAGTTGATTAGTTTGTTTATTTGGTGGATTTCTCCCTCTGTTTGGTTTGTTTTCACACAGGCATAAACCTAAACACACCAAAATACGCACCAATAAACCACGCAAGCACATCGTTTCCTCTGATTGGTCACAGAGCTGTCTGGCGCTGGAGCAGGAAAGTAAATATAGTGAGAAGATTCTGTGTTTTAGTGTGTATATCTGTGCAGTGTGGGAAGTGCAGCACATATGTACTGTAATAAACAGAGTTGCACAGTTGCGAGCAGTGAATGCTGCACAGACCCTGTGTGTAAACAGCAAGGAGCAGCAGAGACAGCATTTTTTCAAAGCTGTGGTAATTAGCGTTTGTCACGCCTAATCCAGACTGTGTAGCTCTAAACTAAGTTCTGACTCCTCAGTTTCTGTCAGTTGACAATCTCGACCTCAGGACTCCAGCCCCCAGAATGCATCTGTCTCCAACACGTGTCCAGGTCCAGACTCTACCAATCAGAGAGCTTTGTCTCTCTCGTCATCGCCAGAATTCTAAGATTGTTTTCAGCTGTGCATAAATAACTTTGGGTATATAAGCTGATCTATTTCATATGGGTTTTTTTTTTGCGAAGTATTGCCACTGTCATCCAGTGACATACCAAGCTTTTTTTATTTGTTTGTTTCACTGTGTATGACCCATTTTTTTCTCCTCTTCAACTATGTTTTTCTCTCTCGTTTTTAGGCATTTAGTTGAATGTTAATTGAATTTTAGTTGAATGACAGTTGACCATAAATGAGGCCATAAAATGGACCATCTAAATAAAGTGAAACCCAACAGTTTCCAATTGGGATAATGATATTTATTTAATTTTTTTGTTTATTTTTTTCAGTTATTCGCTTCAAAATCCAATACAGATAAAATCACACATTTAATTCTAGCAATGTTTTTATTTAGTAATTTAATAAAAAAAGTTGATTTTTTTTTTCAAACCACACCAAAAACCAAAGATGATGCTCTCGCTGTGATTTACAGTAACAAGTCTGGACATGTCTCCTGCTACTTGGTGAGTCTCTGAGTTTACCCTCCTACTCTTGTTTTCAGTGGATGCTCTGAAAGACCCAAGCTGTGATACTCTGCCCAATTTCCTTCTGGATGAGTAATTAAGGAAGTCCCATTCATTTCAGATACAGGAAGCCGTAGCTAAGGTCACGCTAGCAGCTACATGAATCCTGCTGAATGGAGGCAGAGATGACACATAGAGGATAAAGGCAGGAAGACTGCAGACTCAATTGGAGTCGGACACATGAGAGCAATCTGTCCGTCATCTCTCATCCCACAAAAGCTCTCTCAGATACGACCGCCGCTATTTTACCAAGTAAACAATACAAACGGACTGAGAAAGATCAGATAGGAAGAGCTAGAGTGAACAGCAGCTGCCTACAAAGTAGACTAGCTTAATGTTGCACATAAAACATGTACAGAAATGAAAGTAATTAAGGAAGGAAGTAATTAAGTAAGAACCCTAGACTTCGTCTGAGGGAGGGATCTTTACCCACTGTCTGTGGCACTTCAGCTAAAGAGGGAGATGTTAAGCAGTAGTTTGTTCAAGCTAGCGTGGTTAGTGGGTAATGCTAATGCTGCTCCAGCAGTGCTAGCTGGAGATAACTATTATAAGGCAATAAGTCAATTTTTTGAAAAAATTAAAGTATTTTAACTGCATCTTATAGTGTGAAAAATACGGTAAAAAGAGGCAGATATGTCCCCTTTAAAGCTTCTTTCTAAATTTATTTTTTTGTTGATTTTCTAGACAGGACTGAGCCTGGTTCCCTTTCATTCAATGCAAGCTGTGTAGTTGAGGAATAGGCTTCATCTCTGACTCATACAAAAGCAAATGTTGCCAATGTAAAGTGTCTATAAGAGGCTAGTAAGAGGCTCATAAGAGGCACTTAAGAGCAAATCTCCTGTCTATAACTACTTGAATGAGTCTGTCATATGGGACCTACTACCTCTAGTGGCTGTGTGGAAATATCTGTAAAATGTCTGTATCTGTAAATCAGTAAAAGATGTTGTCCCTTTTTGACAGTTACTATAGATGCATAGTAATACTCGTCCTTGCTCTTGCAATGGACATCATTTGTTTGATATAGTTAAATTGCCTTTGCTATTTATTTATTTACTACTTATTCGTTTCCCTTCTATCATTGAACACGTGATTATGGAGCTATGGAAATAGGCGCTCATGTTTTAACCAATTGTGCTCACTTTCATCATTCGATGCTTCGGGAACGAGGAGAACATGACAGAACATAAACAGTCCGAGAAAAAAATGGTAGAATTTGAAGACAACTTAATCCCACCAGCACACACAGCAAATAGCGGCGGTGGCTGAAGTGTGGAAACTAAGGTTTACCAGCACTTCCTCTACGATACAGTTTGTTATGTTCCATCTCCTTGCTTACTCAATGTTTGCTCTGTCTCCTCCGCATTTTTAAAGATAGAACATAATGTCTTCTGCCCGTGCCGAGGGCTTTGTCTTCACTGACAGTTGATGCTTGTTGGGCAGCAAAATATTTCTCTCAGTTACCATGAGACGCTTGTGTTGTCAGGACCTTGCACAAAGCATGAAGATGCACTTCAAGACTGACAAGCCTCTAAAGTTAAGAACCAATAATCCCCTACATGGTGAGGTAGTCCTGAACACCATGTGGGTGTTGATAACTTGCTTTGTCGACAAGTTCACCAACAAGGAATGAAGGACGGGCAACACAGCTACACATCACTCTTTGGTAGGCGACTCTTTGGTTTGGGACTCTGGGACTATGGGAATGGTTTAGCATGCTAATTGTGCCTGGATGTCCTGTGGTAAATAAGAAACGAGTCACAATTTTGGCTCCGCATGCCACCACGTTGAATCTGAAATCCAACATATATGAGATGTAACTGAAGCGAATACTTTCAGGTTTAATTTGAGGGCCTGAACAAAAATATCCTATCAAGCATTTAGGAAATACAATCATTTATCTACAAATCCTTCTTGTTTTAGGGGCTCAAAAGCTATTTTATGGCCTCCATGTGCTACTTCCTATAAAATTTCAATTCCAGTATGGTGGCATGGTCAGTGTTACATTTAGCAGTTTAATTTTCTAACCGTATCAAGCTTCGAAATTCGACAATAGAAAATTGGGTATAAAACATATTTTTACTTAATTTTTTTCATTCAGTATAATATTTTTATATATAATTTTTTCAATTGTTTTCTTTGACAAACAGAATTTTAAGAAAAATGAAAAGTTTAATCTTTTCTTGATTTTTTTTAGATCATTATCCATTTTTGTATCTTGTAACACAAACCTGATGGTATAATCCAACTTGAAAAATGCAACATTTGTAAAATCTGAAAATAAAGAAAAGATTCATGTTTTTTATTTTTCCTGAAATTCCGATTGTGAGGGGCAGAGATGAAAAACCTAAAATTGGAAAAATATTTTTCTGACTGTTTGAGGCTAAATGCAAAACTAGAAAATTGGATATAAAAACTCATTATTTGTTTTTTATGTAGTGCAGTGTACAAGAAATAAGTTTTCATCCATTTTTCCAATGGATTTTCTTGAAATTCTGTTTTCCAAAGGCTGAAATGAAAAACTATATAGTTGAAAAATTGGGTAAAAATCCATTTCTTCTTCACTCTACTGAATGCAAAAAAATGAATACATTTTTTATATATTTTTTAAAATTTTTTACAGAAAGTTAAACTGCTAAACGTTACACTGACCATGGATGACAACGTATTTCTTGTACACTGCACTACATAAAAAAAATGAAATAATGACTTTTTACATCAAATTTTCTATTTTTGCATTTAGCCTAAAACGGTCAGAAATTCATAAAGATTCTCTCACTGTCCAAACATTTCTGTACCTTCAACTGTAGTTTAAACTGAGGACTCCTGAACAGCGTCTCTAATCTTAAGCCCATACGCAGCGGCTGTACTCTCCCAGGGCTGTGTAGTATTATAACAGCCTCGCTCGGCTGTGTTTTTTTCCTTTCATTTCCTGGATTGATGCCTTTGTCTCATCCCACACACCTGCAGTATGCGTTACCCGGCGTACGCCCTGGGACTGTCGCGCTGTGTGAAAGCGGCTGGCTTTTCCAGGCCGAGCGAGAGTCGGCGCTAAGCCTGGCGGGCCGCGGCGTTGCGGGGCTGCTGAGGACGGGCTGTGTGTGTTCAGCTGGACACGCAGGATGTTTTTGCAGTGGGAAGCATGCTCCCCTCCCGCTCCCACGGCGCCCACTCTGACGAAAGACCCCGTCACAGAGTTTTCAGCTAAAGCCAGGTTCACACTACAGCATTTTAGCTTCGTTTTTCAGTCGTTGACTTTTTTTTCGTTGACTTTTTTTCGTTGATCGCAGACAAAAAATCAGCTCTGAGGCAAATCTTGGATCTCTCTGAGTTCACTCAGTCGTGTGGTGTGAACTACAGAAAGATGCTCGCCCAGCCATCGCTGGCAAATACTTGGCATGCTAAATATCTGATCCAGTAGGTGACTGGGAGTCAAGAGCAGTGGCTACCTACAGTCATTGGGAAACGTTCTAATAACGTTGTGATGCAAAGCATTAGTATGTCACATGTTTTCAAAATGTTCCTGGAACCTTTTTTACTGAAACGTTACAGGCTAACCTTTCTAGTACCTTTTCAAAACATTGCTAAATGTTTTCTGTTAGCTTGGTAAACACATCACAAAAATATATAGGATCCCTGCATAGAACACCTCACCTGTCAATCTCCACCAGAGCCCTACCCACAAGATCAGCTAAGGAAACACCATTTTAATCATTTTGGTTGAGAACCCCAGCAGGATTAGCCAGCAGACTTCGTCTGAAGGAGGGATCCCTGGCAAGTCAGCAGATGAGGGAGATGTTAAGCATGAACTAGTTTGCTCATGTTTTGCAGTTTAGCACAAAACTAGCACTAAAACTAACTGAGGGAAATGCCACCACAATAAAATTTCAATAAAATGTAACTTTAATTGACTTGTAGTTGTTGTTCTTGTTGCTTTTTGCTGCTCTGTTATATCAGTTAGAGATGACTGTTGTTTAAAAAACAAAGCCTGAGATTCTTTCAACACCCTTCTTTCAGGGTTGGTTAGGAAATTGGATGATTTTGCATAAAAGCAAGAAACGGACTGTAATTGTCTCTCTTTGTCTTTAAATTTTGTGAAGTGATGCCACGTAAGATGAGCATGAGCTCACGGCTGGTCCGTCCACATGTCACAGGATTGTCTTGCCATTCCGTACCTCCTTCATAAAGACTTTCTCTCTCCATCTCTCCATCTCAGGATGATCGAAATTCTCCCACTCACGTCACATCTGCTGATCCCATCCAACCCCCCCCCACCCTCCTCCTCATCCTCATTTATTCCAGGAGTCTCCTACCTACCTATTTATGAAAAAGCCATCATCACTGTTCACGCTTCCTAATCCCCAGGCTTTCAGCGGTCCTGGGAAGCACGCCGTCACCATAGAAATCGCGGACGAGAAACAAACGCAAAACAAAACAAGAAAGGCAGAATAATAATGGATGGGGGTGGAGATGTGGGAGATGTGGGAGATTAGGGGGGGGGGGGGTAGGAAAAAGAAGTGGCCCCAAAAAAATGAAGATGATGAAGTGAGGGGGGAAAGGAACAATTGTGAAAGTTCTTCAAAGGTCAAAGCGGTGGTAAAACATAACACACACACACACGCAAAAAATAAAATAAAATAAAATAAAATAAAACACTGAGGAACAAAAAGAAAGAGAATTGAAAAAGTGAAAGTGTCGGCACGGAGCATGTGACGCACTGGCGGAGCGGGGCCCTCGCCTGCTCTAAGGCGGAATGGGTCTCGCGGGCTCTTTATATCTGACGCTCGACTGCAATTTGGAGCAGGAATACAGCGATTCCGCACCGAGAACGCCGCGCCAGGACTGACAGGCTGGTTGAGGAACGGAGCAGGGCTGGACCAGAGGAACCCCCGTCCTCCCAGAGCCCGCGCTCTGGACAGGCACGTCCAATCCCCGTCCCGCGCTTGATGTTGCCGCCATCCAGTGCTGGGGGCCCTTCAGAGCCGCTGCGTTTAATTGCGGCCATGACGCTCTCTTTCCACCCGCTCCGCTCCCCGACAGCTGATTCACTCCCCGGGCCCGGCCCCTATTGATAGACTAGTAAACGCTTTGACAAGAAAAGTATTCCTAATGAATTGTGGCCATAGAAACCAGCAAATCAAAGCAAGGGCTGCCACCAAATTAAAGCTGTGGAACAGTGGAAGGGGCCCCAGAGGACGGGGACAGTTTGGTCTGAACAGGACAGTCTGCACAGTGACGGTGATAGTAAAGTCAACTAACGGCTGGAGGAGCTTGTATTTGCTTTCAATATGGTTCCAACTCATGGATACCAAGGCACATGGCTGTTTGATGCCAGTTGGTGCAGTTGGTCATGTTTACCATGTGATTGGAGTATAGTAGATTTAGAGTATTTAAGTGTATAAGTGTTTGATAATGACTATAAGACTATACAACAATGCATTGCAATATTAGAAAAGAGCAAGAATATGACAGTCAGTGACAATCATTCGTCATCCAGCGATAGATCAAATAGATCTGTAAATCTCTGCAACCTAAACGAAGCAATCAGAGAAGAATCCAGTAATTCCCTTATACATGTAATTTCAGAAGATGCCAAGCCCTTCTATAATGAGTCTTGTCTGTCTTTTCTTTAGATTTAAGCTTCCCAGCTTGTGGATACTAAAGCACATGTCTTTCTGATGCAAGTTGGTGCAGTTGGTCATGTTTACGATGTGATTGGAGTATAGTAGATTTAGAGTATTTAAGTGTATAAGAGTATATTTATTACAGTATGTGATTGTCTGAATAGTCTATTAAATCGGTTTGCTAAATTTCTGTGATGACCAATTACACTAAAAATAAACTGAATAAATAAATAATTGAGCAACAATGAAGCGTAAACTTAAGAATCAATCTCATCACACAAGTATTGATAAATACCCAATACCAACATTAGTATCGATACTATTAATATTTTAAATCGATCCGCCCACTCCTAAAAGACAATGCAATGCAAAAGTAGAAACTAGCAAGAATGTGACCATCATCAGTGATCATCCATCATCCAGAGATCAAATAGATCTGTAAATCTCTGTAACCTAAACAAAGGAATCAGAGAAGAATCCAGTAATTCCTTCACACATGTCATTTCATGAGATGCCGAGCCCTTCTATAATGAGTCTGTCTATAATAATGTCTGTCTTTTCTTTAGATTCATGCTTCCCTCGTGACAGGAATGAGTATTTGGCTCAGTGCTGAGATCTCTCCCATCTCCACTGTCCTCCATTTGATTTGACAGCACACTACCTCGAATTTCCACTGTACTGCATTTTTAATGGTCAGTGCGGATGCGTATCGGACCGGGCCAAACGTCGTAAAACAAATACGAGCGTGTTTCACTGAGGTAACTCAACCTTCTCGGCAAATAGGCTCCAAATCCACCGTCCCTGAGTGATGACAGTATCTTGTCCAGGGATGATGTTGGGCTTTTGGAGAAGTAGATTCAGGAGCAGGTCTTTATGTTTTTGATTTTACTTGATTTTCTCCCCAATTTAGCCAACCAACTCACTCAACCACTCAAAAGGACACTCCCTATGTCCCACTATGTCTCTATCACTTTTATTACCCCTGACGCTAACCCTGCGTTCACACTAGAACGCGAAGAGTCGCTTGTGTCGCCCCACGATTGTCACTTGTGGGTGTGTCAAAGTTCAACACACGCATGTACTGTATCTTGGTCCAGCTTTCAACAAAGAAAAAAGGCAAAAAATGATCACCAACCCCCCAAAAATATATTATTTATTAAATGTGTGTTTGTATTAAATATGTATTTGATAACCAAATTAAGATCCCTTAAATCAGGGGTCAGCAATAGGCATGAAACATCTGGCCCGTGAGGTTGTTTGAACTATAATTAACAATAATAAAAAAATAAAAAAATAAAATGCTTCTTTGGTGAGCTTTTGTTTACATTCCTCCCCTGTCTCTCTCTGACTTTAGTTTCTGCCTATTCTCGTTTTTCTGCTCGTTCTTGGGCTCCCTATCTCCTTATAAGGGCGTGTTTTTTTCCTGGTCGTGTCCCAATTCACTAGCCTCTTGTACATCAATGAATCGAAGCATCGCTACTTCAATTCGGCCAATACGTTGGAATTAAATCGCCAAATACACAACTATGCTACAACTGACAAACAGAAGCCTGTGCCATCCAGAAACACAGGAGGAGTGATAATAGAAGTGGAAAGAGCACCATCAACATACCCAGAAGACATCATGGCTATTGGTGCTATCTCTGGCTTCGGCCTCTGATGGAGACACAGCAAGATCTAGGAATCGCATGTGTGATCCCTGGGCCATTGACATCCTAATTAGCCAATTAAAGAACTGATTTAGTGGAAGTATTTGGAAATGTTTCGTTTCAATAAACAAATCAATAATTTCCGGAAGCAATGGTAAATATTCTTCCAAACCCTTTTCTTCAAATTGACCAGCCTCATCAGTGGCTTCATTCCACACACTTTATTTTGCAC
Source organism: Astyanax mexicanus (assembly GCF_023375975.1). Lineage (NCBI taxonomy): Eukaryota > Metazoa > Chordata > Actinopteri > Characiformes > Acestrorhamphidae > Astyanax > Astyanax mexicanus. The sequence goes on from NC_064417.1 coordinate 1,424,442, forward strand.
ACACTTGTGCATGTGCATGTGTGTGTGTGTGTGTCTGTGTGTTTGAGAGCGAAACTGAGGAACAGGAGATGTCCCAGGTCCCAAACCTGATGTTTGTTATTAATAGTCAGGTCAACGGCTCCCTTTGGTCAGTTCTGAGCTGTAAAACAGACGGTGTGATGCGTACGCTTTATCACAACGGGTTCTAGGCGCGTTTGGAAGCCCTGCCAGCAGAACCCTCGGGGGAGCAGATCTGTAGCGAAGAGCGCAGCAGTAATTCTTCAAATGGAAAAGCACTGGTTGGTCCTTTATTGTAAATGGGCTTTCAAAATGCATTAGCTGGTGGCTGAACTTGTGGCGAATTCCCAACCGCCACTATAAAAATCTGAAAAAAGGGGAGGGGATGGGGGGAAATTGGTGGAAATATGGCAGTTTAATATCTAAAACAGTTCTCCGTGCAAAAAATATCTTCATAATATCTCTGGCGAGCCTGGGAAACAGGTGGGTTAACAGCTCGGATTCATTGTTAGCCGAGGTCTTAACCGTTTGATTCGGCACGGTCCAGCACTTTCCATCCCAAGTCTCTAAGGGAAGGAAAGTTACAGCCAGCGGAGCTAAGAATGGATTCCTGCGCTCTCCCTTCTGCTGCACTTTTTTCAAAATATGAATTTATAGGAAACCTTGTTATAATGGAGCAATTGGGGGTTTGCTGTGAAATTCAAGCAAGAGCCCTGCCTTCAATTTACCTTAGTTTCAACTACCACGAGACGCAGATCACACACGGGACAAACGCAGGGCACGGGAATAGTGAAATCTAGCAGAAAGCGAGGGAACGAGAGAGAGAGAGAGAGAGAGAGAGAGAGAGAGAGAGAGAGAGAGAGAGAGAGATTTGCATAGCTCGGGAGTGGAGGTCAGCCACAAGAGGCTCCTCAAAGTGCTCTGCTGGTCTGACCCAACACTTTACAACACTTTATTTGTTGTGGTGTCGAAGCAATCAAGGCCGCTTGGTTACTGAAAGCAAAGGGCAGGTGCTGGATCTCCAGAGCGTTATGAAACTAGCCTGTCAAAATTTCCCAGTCAATGATTTTTCTCCTTCCCTTCTTCTTTCTATAGTCTTCTATAAAACATTAACCTACAGAGACACGATTAGCATAAGACAAAGAGCAGAGCAAACATTATCCTCCTCAAACACGCTTAAAAAAAAGCTATCAGCGCTCATGGTAATTGCACAGTGGTCCTTCAAACGCCGCTGGCCACCGGTCTAAAGGCTTGGCGCCTCTCGAAGGAAATATTAAGCCCTAGTGCTGAACGGCTGAACACCGAAGAAATGTATTAAATGTTACAGCAGCGTTTTAATTTTACGGCCTGTTTTAGTATTTGCACATGACTCGAATGCACCAATGAGGCAATCCCAGCGCTTTAGGTGCAGGAATCCGAATTAACTTTGAAGTGTACACAAATACGCAGATTTCTCCTGCCCGCCAGGCTGTTAAAATGTGAGAATTGGGAAAAGGCTAAGCCCACAAGGCCAATCAAGACACCAGGAGTAATGCAGTAGTTCTTTGTCACGTAGGTTTCCCTTCGTGCCGCTCTTGGGATCACTATGATATACACATTTTTGTGAATTTTCCTCATCAAGCTCATCTTTCTCAACTCATTAACATGCTAACTACAAGCTCCTAGTGTGGTGCGTTGGGTGTGTTACAGTAGAAAAAATACAAAATGTGACTATCCCATGTTACTAGGATTGGAAACCCAAGCTCTACAGGCTTATACCCACTGAGAATATACCCAAATTGTGCAAATTCTCCACTTGACCACAATTTTTGTCATCCTTTCCTATTTCGTACTAAACAAACTAAAAGTAGAAAGTTTAATTTTGTGTCATTTTAGCTGACGATCTTATACAGAGTGGTGTGGGGAGACAAGGTTATTCCTGTTACAGAGGTTTCCCAATCTAGTGTTAGGAGTCTTGCCCAAGGATTCTTTTTGGTTTAACGCAGCATCCAATCACCCAGTTTGGGAATTGATCCCCTGACTCCCACAGAATGTGGTCGACAATTTTTTTTACAGATATCAGCAGTTTAGTGTATTGTTCCTCCTCCTGAAGCTATAGAACATCATGAATTCACTTCGACCCAATGCATGACTAAGCTCTGTTGACTGTACGGGAAATAGATGAAAGTGAAAAAAAAGCTGTGATGTCCCTCACCATCACTTGGACACAAAGCTTTAACCAGGTTCAGATGATGTTCAAATCCTGGTTTTCTTTAGTCGGTATCAATAGCCGTTAATCTGTGCCTGGAAAATATTCAGAGACCTGAAATGTTAACACCCAACAGAATTCCTTCCATCAGTATTGTGCAGATGGAACCAGCAGCAAACCTGTAGGCCAGCTTGTTTTTACTCAAAAGTCTCCCATGTTTAACACCCTTATCCCACTAGAAACCCTCGTTCTTGTTCTTTGCTGAAACTGGAAGCTGGAACCCATTACAATCCTCAGCTTTTGCAGCTTTTGCTGTTTAGAGACGATGTTCTGCACACCTATACTAAATTCATGGCGTTTCTCTGGTTCTAAACTGCTAATGAACCTAGTTGTGCATTTTGCCATTCAGCCATTTTTGGTTAAATCTTCTAATGGTTATATGTAAAAACTTTAGAAATAAAGCAATGTATGAGACGCTAGAACCACACCTTCGCATTCAATGTTTTACTTTATTTTTTAATTTATTTATTTTCTGCTGCAGCTTCATGCTGCATTAAAAGCACAGCTGCAAATTTTTAAGCGTTAAGTGTTTAAGCAGCACAGATTCTTCTTCCTGTATTTACTTTCTTGCTTCGCACCAATCAGACCAGTCAAAGGAGGCTGTATGCTTTTGTGGTTTGTTGGGGTGCATTTATTTGGTGCGTTTAGGTTTGTGCCTGTGTGAAAACAAACCAAACTAAGGGAGAAACGCTCCAAATAAGCGAACTCATCAACTGATTCGGACCAGAGAAACAAACCACAGGTGTGATAAAAGCATCCTTACACTTTTGTCTATAAAATATTAGATATAGTTGTGTTTCGCGTTTTGATAAAAATAGTGTAGTCCTGCGTTTCTCCATGCGCTCAGTGGTGTGTGTGGGCGTGTGTTTGGGCGTGTGTGCGGTCCTCCTCCCATACTCCATGAGCACCCACAAAAGCATAAAACGGGTCTCGCAGGAGTCGGGCCTTCACACTGCCTATCACTCCATTACCAGCAGAGCGCTCTTTCAATCTGAAAAACAGCTGTTCTGCAGGCCTCCTGCCTTTCTTTAAAAAACAAGAAAAAAAAACGAATGTCCCTTTAGAAATGTTTTCTTGTGTTTCTCTCTCCGTTTTATCAGAAGTATAGAAATACCCACCCAGTTCTGTCATGTGTGATTGGTTCTTCTCCAAGTATGACATGCTACACCTCATCTGGTTCTAGTTAGGGTGGGGCACCCTGCGGAGATGAAATGAACACAAATGTCATTACAAAATCGATAAAGCCCAGTTAGCCCGTTGGATGTGGAGGCTGAATGAGCGCGGGGTCGTTGGGTCGTCAGAAACTGCCATGCAGAAAAGCGTGATTTGGTGCAAACTGATCAAACCGATACCCCACCTACACACCCTCTCTTTCTCCACTAGTGCTTCTGCTGCTGCTGGTCAGATGTTGCACAAATTGCACCACTATTAAAGCACTATCAAAACTTTTCTTTTGATGATTTGCCACCTTCATACAGAAAGTGGTAAACGTGTAGTACTGAGGATTTTTGAGCTTACATACTCAGCCTGGATCTACTAGAAACAGGCCAAGGTCAAACTCTTCAGCTCTTCAGTTGCCAAAGGATGCACTGATGCACAACAGCTGCGTGATGATGGTCAGAAAAAATTACATAAATAAAAAAAGCAACAAAAATGCAAAAGCAAAGAGTCCAAAACTCAAAACAGCAATATATATATATATAAGAAATATAAGAAAGTTTGTCATGGCTGCTCTTTACCCTCCTCTGAATCAGCAAAGGAAGAATTAAATGTAAGGTTTTAGCTTTAAAAACAGTAAAAACTGATGATCTCTCTGTATTATGTTTTTGTTGTAGAAATCATATAAAAATAAGAGACCACTTAAACATTATTATTTTGAGTTTCTTTAATTTTACCAGCTATAATCAAGAGGAAGATGGACGATCACCAGCCATCAAACCACCAAACTGAACTGCTTGAATTTTTGGCATAAAGTTATGCGGCTAAAAGCAGTGTGTAAAACTGGTGGAGGAGAACATGATGCCAAACCTCAACATCTGTCACACCTACACCTTTAAGATCAGACTCTCCAAAGTACTAATAAGCTGACTCTGTCTCTCTCAGCTGATTACATGCATTATTTATATGGGTTCTCTTCCCGTTTTCTAGTTGTGAGATATTGCCACACCAGTGTCTTTTCAAGCGTTTTTTTTTTTACTACAATTTTGGCCTTGTGATCTATTTCTGTTTCTGACTTTTTTGACTATGATTTTGCCTTGTGTTTTGGATTAATAAATTAATAAAACCTGCCTGCATTTGCTTTCAAACAACCACGGTCGGTTCTTACATTATTAAATGGGCTTTGGAAGACCTGAAGACCTGTGTTGTGAGGAGCAGAACAGGGAACCACAGGGATTGAAAGACTGAAATTTGGAGATGTGGAAAAGTCTTTCTGCAAAACATCATTTTGCATATCTGAGATTTGTGAAGGACGCTGTTTGTATTTAACACACTGTATATTGTAGAGTGTTGTCAGTTCAATCTTCCATCCATTTCCTTTTTGAGTTTATCAGTTTCACACCTCGGTGCTCTAACCTTTCCCACTGCCCTGCTATCTCCTCACGGACTTTACATAACGAGGTCCTGTTTAGCCGGAGCGTTTGGAGATGTGCTTCCCGCCTGCGGTCGTTAGCGACGGGTTTTTATCCGTGTAGTTATTTATTCGAGCAGACGTTAAGGCATTATTTGAATAGCTGACATTTTCCTTGCGTCCCCTCTGATTACGTGCAAGAGGAGCTAATGAGAGACATCAGACTCGTTCTCCGGTCTTTCCAAGTATGCGGAGCTCTAATGCGAGATTCATTCCCATTCTCTCAGCTGGCCTTTGATGCCAGCAGTGAGCAATCATCCTAATTGGCCATGGCAATACTGATGAAACATTTTGGAGCAGGCGGAAAAACATGGGATTGGAAAATTGAATCAATATCATTAATCACTCGCAGGAATCTCGTATTAATTGGGCCTGCTTTCTATTAGGAGCCGAGGAGACAAGTGCACGGTGAGGCTATTATCAGGCCGGGCGTACGCTGACCCCATCCGTCCCCATCTCTGCCAAGTTCTGAGTTCAGCAGCGGATCAGTCCTTCAGCGCATCTTTCCGCAGGAAGAAAGCAAGCCGTCAGTGTTTTGACGCGATCTCCCACAGAGACTAATCAGCTCCGCAGAAAGCTGGCACGAGGACAGTAGTTGTGTATAGGAAAACAGCTTAGATCATCCTTGATGAGAAGGATTAGTGAGCGAGAGTCGTCAGGTGATAAGAGTTAAGAGCGCTGTTGAGAGCACCGGCTGCAGGCATGCGTCATGAATGACAGTCCTTCCTGCTCCACTTTGCAACGGGCGTGTCACAACATTGACTTTGGACGGCGGACGATGCGGTGCTTTATCAGATCCGACCGGGAAGAGTCATCCTTCCTTCCGATGTTCTTTGAGTATCATTATTAGTAGCGTTTGGTCCGTCTTGGGTTGGGCCGTCTTTAAACTGTTATTCCAGCGTTTACGATTAATTATGACCTTTGTGTTTCATAGAGGTCGTGTCGACTGCTAACCTCTGCGCTCTCAATTATGTTACATCATTACAGATCCTCTGTGAAAAACAGGCCTAACCCTCCCAAAACAGAAGCATTCAGCATTTCTACCATCTCAATTTATAACTTTTAACTGGCAGTCGACAGTAACTCACTCAGAGTAACATGTCCCGTGACTTTTGCCACTTTTGCCAGGGGTGTATTAAAGCACAGGCTACCCTAGGCTCCAGCCTTGGGTCCCATGCAATGATTTGGGCCCACTGATTGGCCAAATTCATGGCCAATGGCCATCCTACTATTGGCGCATTTTAATGATGAACACTTTGTTAGCTCAGGGCATATATCAGTATTTTAACCTCCTGAAACACATGTACGGTTCCATGTTCTAAACTACATATATTGCTTTTTTACCCAACCATCCAAGTTGTTGAAGGTAGAAAATTTAGCTACTCCAGCATTTATTTTCTCAATAAAAGCTCTTAGTTTTAGTTGGGTCTTCGAGTGGTTCAGCGGTGGGCTCTATGATCAGGAAATCGCTGGTTTGAATCCTGTTCATGTAGCTTGCCATCAGCTGCCGGAGCCCTGAGAGAGCACAGTTGGTCTTGCTCTCTCTGGGTGGGTACAGTACAGTAGATGGCGCTCTCTCTTTCCCCTCATCACTCCTAGGGTGATGTGGATCAGCACAAGGCTGCATCTGTGAGCTGATGTATCAGAACCGAGTCGCTGTGCTTTCCTCCGAGCATTAGCGCTGTAATGCTACTCGGCAGTCAGCCAAAGTCTGACTTCACATGTGTCGGAGGAGGCGTGTGCTAGTCTTCTTCACCCTCCTGGTGTGTTGGGGAATCACTAGTGATAGGGAAAGTCCTAATGAGTGGGTTGGGCAATTGGCCGTGTAAATGGAGAGAAAATGGGAAAAAATGAGAAATAAAAAAGCTCTCAGTTTAAATCATCAATACTATTTTGAGATAATATTATATAATACAGTAAAAAAAGTATCTAATCTGCCTAAAAAAAAATAAATGCATGTATGCAATGAATGTGTATGTGATTTCTGTCAGAGCCACTCGTCTGATGTCTGCATGGACAAGTCTAGCCAGATGCCGCTGGTCACCATCATTATCACCCACTGCTCTGTTGACTGTGGGTGGTAATGCCTTCTATGATGCATTCCTGGGGATAGGAAAATAATAAATGCCTGCACAAATTGTTACTACAGTGTTTTTGAAGAGTTATATTCTGATTATACTCTGATTGGTCCTTAAAACAGAAGCATTCAGCATTTCTACCATTTCCATTGCTACTCGGTCCTACAGCGGAGTCGACAGTCACTTTCAGCTGAGACAGAAACGCACACGGCCGTTACAATCGCAGGCGGAGAGGAAAAAAATTGAGCATGACAGATTCAGAGCGAGGCGGTGAGAACCCAAACATAAAAGTGCTTATAACGAGCGGCATGAGCTTTACGAGAGTGCGCCGGCTTTACTCAGCATGCCGTGCCCAGAGTGACATGGCGAGCTCAGTAAACCGGTGCCCATCTGACTTAGTGTCCAAACGGCGTGCCAGGTACAGGGGTGACGGGAGAGTCATCCAACGAGACAATAGCGAGCGAGCCGCGAGCTCCGGCGAGACCTGAACCGCCTCTCCTTTCTGTTCCTGCGCTTTTTCCCCTCCTTAATAATTCTGTCTGGAAACTTTAAAGGACCCTGTAAAACAGGAAAGGTTTTAAAGAAACTGCTTCAAGTGGAAAGTTCTTATGCAAATTGAGGCCGGAGTGTGAGGACGGAGCCGGGGGAGACGCCGCCGGACCCCGGGGACCGCACTGCACTGTGTCCTTTGGCTGGAGGCGGGGACACGGGAGCAGAGCGAGCGGGACCCCGCCCATCTTTTGAAGTGGTGCCGCTCGCGCCCTGCTTTACTTGGCTGCACCACCTGCACAGAAAATACTGTGTAAAAGAGCTCGTTGCTGCCCGGGCTCATATATTTATTAATATACAGTATATTTAGCTTTTATTTGCATTTGAATGGTTAAGAAGGTATTTGAACATGACACTAAAACTTTAATTCCTCTCTAATCCCATTATTTATCACCTATGCTTCAGGTTTAGGTTAACTTCTTAAGTCTCACAGAACTAAACATTTTTAAACAAAACAAAAAATTAAATATATTTAAAGGAAGTATACTTAAAAGCATTAAAATATGTTCAAATTAGGTAAAGAATACTGAAAGTTTTCATTTTCAATTTAATATACTTTATGAAAATACACATTAAATATACTTTATCTGTATTTTCATAAAATGTATTTTTATGCAATATGTATTAAATTATACGTTGTGTTGAAAGAAAATATATTTGGTGGCATTAAATACTGCTAAAAATGCACTTTAGTGTAGTTTTTTTCCCAGTAAGGTGTTCACAATATGTGAACAAAGTAATGTTTCAATTGTATAATAGGATATAGTGTAGCTTAATTACAATTGAAATATACTTTGGTTGGCATAAATTGTTCCAAATGAGTACATTTAGTATGTATTTAAGTACATTTTAATGTTAAAAGTATGTACTTTTCCTTTTTTATAAAAATTATAACGAATATTTTACACCTAACAATTTTTAAATGTTCAGATAAAACCAACCGTGTTTAATATTATCGTAAGTCTAGAGACTCGGCTCACGCAAATGTGACATGACATGAGCAATGTCAACAACCAATAGGAGAAGAGCTATAGGAAGCCACAAGAATATTAAAAAAAAACACAAAAAACACAGATAGCACTTTAAAGTCATTATATTTAAAATTATTTTATTTTGCACTGCTGTGTCTTATTTTTTTCAGAAATAATCCAGTTGCAGTGTTGCTAATAATGATCCTACAAGATCCCCAGTCTTTATAAAATCTTATTCTGTGAGTAAAAAATATGTGACTTGTCTTTAGATGTATGAGAGAGTCAGACTTTTTAGTTTGTTAGTCATTTTTAAAGTCATGTAGTATATGAACAGCATAAGGTAGATTAAGGGCAATGACATTTCAGACATTTTCAAGATGCTACAGCTCAGTCATCAGGTCTCAGTTTGTCTCCTGTCTGAGTCACTAAAGGTGTTCAATCCTGAACCCAACATGTGTTTGATGAACCGACTGTTCTTTTCTCTATCTAACATTTCCCAGACGCTTGCCTACACTGAAGTTATGATATAATCCAGTTATTTGCTTCATTTTTGGGTCGTATTTCATATTTCGTAACTTATATATATATTTTTGATCAGATTTATAGTAGCTATCAAAATAGCAGGAGAGTGACTGAATATTATGGTTTAATATGAATGTCTGAATGATAGGTCAGGTGTTTTTTCCCGTCACTGTGTGGATCTAATCTTCACCTTTCTGCCCACCCTTTACTCACAGACCATGACATCATCATCTCAACCTTTTCATTCCCGCTCTTTATCACAGGGCCTGATGTCACGGCGAGCCGCGGCTAATCCCTCTTCTGTTGTCATAGAGAAGAAATATCTCTGTATAAATAAGCAATGATGTTTATCTAACATTACTCCAGCATCATCATCATCATGACACATAAGGTCATTTAACCACTTTATCAAGCGCAGTGTCAGATACCTGCTTGTTAGAAGGTATTCAGAGCTACTGATGCCTGTCTTGCGGGCAGCGTTACAACAATCTACCCAGAAGTGCCAGTTTAAATATGCCAGAGTCACTGACCCGTATGTGCGAAAACAAAATAACGCCTACACCCCGCGTTGACTATAATCCAGTATTCAGATTTCGACCTTAATATTTAACTTTTCTTAACTTTGTTTTTATCTGTCAACCTTTCGTTTGTCGTCCCAGAGACATGCAAGTCTCACACATTCGGACAAGGCATGTAATTAATCACAGAACGGAGTCCAAAACACACGACAGACTTGGTTTTTGTGATAAAGCATGTACCTGAACTACCAAAAAATAGAAGAAGAGCACCAGATAAAAGACAGGAGAATTACGAAGTAAAGAATTTCTCCTTTTTTCATCACCCTTATTTTGCCCACTATAGGTATTTACAAGCGCACAATAAAAAAAAAGAAAACAAGAAACAATGAATGACTTCCCATCATACGTTTCAGACCATAACTCTGAAATCATGTAAATCCAGTCATTAAAAACACATATACATTTACACCTTAACACAGGTGTAAAATAGCACCCTACCTCCACCTATCCTCTATTTTAGAGTTGTATTTAAACAAGTAGCCCCTTCCCTTAGAGCAAACTACTAGAAAACTAATTACAGGTAAACACAATTCATTAAAACCATTACAATTTACAGAAAAGCAAGTATGGCATATAATTACAGAGTTATTATAGAGTTATAATAAATACCTTCATTTGTACAGTGTTGCCGAGCATTCACAGTATAAAATGGATTGAAAATATTGATTAAGAACTAATAATAAGAAATAATAAGGAATAAAATAGTAAAAAAAAAGAAATACTAATTTTAAATCAACATTTTATATAGATGAATAAAATATAGAAAATACAAAAAAACATAAAAATTGACTCATAAAAAGTAGAGAATTTCTCAAATATTTATAAAATTAAAAGAAACATAATAGTACACGTAAAGTAAAATGATAAGAATGATAAGAAAATATAAAATTAATAATAATGAACTAAGAACATAAAATAATAAGAAAAAGATAAACTCATTTAAAACAATCACATGCCTTCTGATGGTGATTAGAAACTAAAAGTTTAAAAGGATTCAGTAGAAAAATGTAGGTAAAAAGTAAAAAGTACAGATAATTGTGTGAAAATGTAAGGTAAACTCCAGTAAAGTATAGATAACCAACATTTCTGCTTAAGTCAGAGAAAGAAGTGTGCTTTTCCAACAGGACAATGCTTGTAATTCTGCCATAATGAAGACAGATAGGAGCGTACATTGATTTTTTTTACCCCCACACACTTCTGCTTAAAGAGCAGGCTTAGCTGAAGCCTCAGATTTGACCCAGAGTAAGAATTAAAACTCAGAGCCCATCACAGTCTTTCTGACCGGGCCCTGGGGTCAGCCACCGCTCTTGCGGCTACTACTGCATCTGTTAAATTCCACTGAAAGCCAAACACCACGCTGTGGTGGGTTTATTTTTCTAACCCGCTCACAAAAATACATTAAGAATCTCGGAAAGCAGCTTTAATGCCGAGGCCATCATTTTCTACTGCGGTTTACAACTCATCAGCGCGGCCACCTTTGGCTGGCTTTTCCCTCATGGCTTGCTGACTGCTGAGAGCTGGACCGCAGAGCTCCGCCGAGTTTTATTCCTTCTTTTTCCTCTTCTTCTTTTTTTGAGCTGCCCGTCGCTCTGTGCCATTCTCTCCTGTGTACCGTCTACTGCTGCTAACCTCATGCTAATGGCAGCATGCCCCCCGTGTGCTTGTTGCATAATGACAGCGAAAGAGTGAAAACAACAGGTTGCTAAAGGCGTTTAATGCAAATCTTCCTCTCTCACACTGCTTAATGGCCACCACAGCTAAATCCTTATACTGTGGGGGGTGGCGCTGCTGTCTAAGCGCCGCTGGTTCTTTCAAAAGAATCAAGAGAAGATGCCAAAGCCAATCACAGCCAAGAAAACATACAGCTCTGAAATAAAGCACACATGCAACAAATTGTGCAACATAGGGCTAGAACCGGCGCTCAGAGGGAGCAAAATTAGCCCTGCTCCCTCTGGGTGGGTACAGTAGATGGCGCTCTCTCCCCACATCACTCCTAGGGTGATGTCCACAGCACAGGGCATCTGTGAGCTGATGTATCGGAACCGGAAAAATATCTTACTGTCTTGGATATGAAATAAGGATTCTTATCTGTTAAAAACTGGCATTTAGATTTATTTAACTGAATATGGGCATCCTGCATGCAGTTTGTTAATAATTATGGTTCTATGCATGTCTGCTATGAAATTCTTTTACATATATATAAATTATATATAGAGAGAGCATTTATTTGCAGAAATGAATGAAATAACAGAAAAGATCAAGAGCTGTCAGACCTCAAATAAAGCAAATATAAAGTTTTAAGAGTTCAGAAATCAATATTTGGTGGAATAACCCTGGTGGTTTTTAATCACAGATCTTTTGTGCATATTGGCATCATGTTCTCCTCCACCAGTCTTACACACTGCTTTTGGATAACTTTATGCTGCTTTAGCTCATCATTTTTAAGTGCTCTCTTATTTTTTCAGTCTGGATGGGTATGGGTATGGTCCTCCTTTTCCTCCCTTTTACTCTGCAGGATGCCAGCCATCGTAGATGTCCCATAAGCCCCTAACACAACACGCTGACTGCCGGTTGTTGCACACAGTTCATGCAGTGTATCCCACACCGTTGGCTTGAGATGGTCCTTATCAGCGCTATTTTGGCTGAATAAGCGCGTTGAATCGGCCGCTGCCGCTGCCGCTGGCTGTGAGGAGGGTTATGAATCAGCACATGAGGAGAGAAACCAGACAGGAAGACAGTAAAGCAAGAAAATAGTACACTCAAGCATGCAGACAAAAAGAATAGCCTCATTTTTCAACACTTCAGCACGAGAAGGTTTTTTTCACTACCAGTGAATCTTTTTACTATTAATATTTACGGCTGCTTACCGTAAACACGTTCCCTTTTTATTTCTAATCTTCTCCATCTATCTCATCTCTCTCTTCCATCACTAATCTTCTCCTCAATACTTCAAAACTTTAAACTTGAAAACCAAATCCATCAAAAGGAAGATGGATGATCACAAGCCATCAAATCAAGCTGAACCGCTCGAATTTTTGCACCAGGAGTAAAGCAACATAAAGTTATCCAAAAGCAGTGTGTAAGACTGGTGGAGGAGAACATGATGCCAAGATGCATGAAAAAAAACTGTGATTAAAAACCAACCAGGGTTATTCCACCAAATATTGATTTCTGAACTCTTAAAACTTTATGAATATGAACTTGTTTTCTTTGCATCATTTGAGGTCTGAAAGCTCTCTTTTTTTAATTATTTTCTGTAAATAAATGCTCTAAATGAGAATATTTTTATTTGGAATTTGGGAGAAATGTTGTCTGTAGTTTATAGAATAAAACAACAATTTTCATTTTACTCAAACATAAACCTATAAATAGCAAAATCAGAGAAATTGATTCAGTCTCTTAATTTTTTGAACAATGTACAAATATTTTAATTTTTTTTCTTTTTAAAATTAATGGGTGCGGCTTACATTCAGGTGTGCTCAATAGCCTGAAAATTACGGTATCTCTGCACCAACTTTTAGATTATATTGTGTCGATAAAGCACAGTTCTGTCTGTTAAATTATCTTGTGTCTGCTGTATTTATTGTATTTATAGCATTTATAGTATTGATTGTTTTAGCTCTATGTTGCACAATTTGTTGCATGTTGGACTTGTACTTTGTGATTCAATTACAATAAAAGCCTCTTGAATTGACTTAAAACTGGACTAAATTAGGAAAGGTTGTGGAAAAGGAAAAGTTCCTGCTGTAATATTAACTAACCGTCAACGAAACACAGGCTTTAGTTCAGAAAGTAAAGCAAAGAACTCCCTACACTTTCAACATATACATCACATTCTTCTCATGTTTAAGATTGGAGCTTTTATTTATGGGTATTTAATCTCGTACAGCATTAATGAGTTCAATGCAGTGAGTTCAAAACAGACTAGCTTTTTCTCCTCTCTTTCCTCAGAGCTGCTCCTCCGACAGACTGGAGAACAATATTGTGGTTTATAATTGAGACGCTCTCTGGAAGACTGGAGGTTCCCATGTAGAGAAGCGATTCCCAAGACCAGCTTGAGACAGACGTCTGCTGAGTTATGTACTGAGCGCTGTGTGTCTCATCCAGCGGCTGTCTAGAACGTTCTTTAAGTCATCAGAGCTCTTTATTCGGCCCTACCCATCAAACTCACTGTAAATATTATGAAGACCCCGCAGCTCTCTGAGCCGTTATCACCAACATCCTGAGATCGCACTACCTTAGCTGATACAGACACCAGCTGATAAGGATTACCTGATCAGAGCGCAAATTTGACACATATTACCAGAGTTTCACCCGTAAGACATCATAAATCTACATTCGCCGCTCCGCACGTCGAGTATTGATCATCAATCAGAGAGCAGACCTGATGCACTGCAGCAAAAATGCAGCAGACGAAGGCAAGGCTCAGAAAGCTGCTGCCCCTGGTGACCAGAAAGCAATCCTTCTTCCACACGGCCTTATCATTGCATCACCTTCGCTGCATCATCAGGAGCAAATGAGCCTTGTTACACTCTACCTCCGAATTCCCTGCAGGGACGTCCGTGAGTAATCGTCTCGGAGAATCGCTGGAGAAGATACCTCTGTCTCTCTGCAAAACTCATCCACTGCACAGATAGATGCATGTGGTTTTAATGTGGTAAATGATAGTTTCATAATAATTCTATCTCTATTTTGTATCATTCTGAAAGGGAAGATATGCATCAAAATAAGTCCCAATCTTAAAAATGCATTAGATATTGCATTTCAAATGTGAACAGATTTGACTCATTAGTCAGATCTAAGCTGCAATTAATTAATAATTAAACTTTTTACACCATTTAACCTCTTAAAGACATGCATTTTTTATTTCTCTTTGCTATTTGGGCTAATTAGCAACTTAATAGTTTAAAAACAAATAAATAAAAGAATTATATCTTTTTACATGATCTAGTTTCTGAGATGTCCAGTGATGTTTTATAGTTTTATATAAAGTTTTATAGTTTTATATTTCAAAAGGACACATTATATTTCAATGAAAGTATACACCCACCACAGCCCCACCCACTAGATCATTTGAGGATCTGGCATCTTAGCCTGCTAACAGTGCAAAGCAAGATTAGCCAGCAGACTTCATCTGAGGGTGGCATCTATACCTACTGTCCATTTTTGTGCCCCTAACTCAGTTTAACTTGAGCTCGTTTTTTCATGTTATTGCCATTTAGCACAAAATAACACTAATGTGTGGTAAATGCTCAGTGTATACACGTTTTTTGTTTTTGTTTTTGAATTTTTACACTACAGGTTGAGACACGACTCTTCAAATGCTATTAAAATAGAAATATCAGTCCAAAGATTCATCAGCATTATTTCAAAATCACAAATGCACACTGCATTTTTTCCGTCATTTTTAAGTAAAAATTGCATGAACTTACACATTCCAATTCCCAGATTGGAATTAAAAATATCTGATTCTGTGCATTTGTTACTATTTAAGATGACACACAACCGACCGATGCATATAGGATTTGGGTCACATTTACCTGCTGTGTGAACGTGGCCTAAACATTGTAAATGTACCCCACACATTTTCTTTTTTGTTCTCTTTTACTGCAAAATTGCAGTAGAGAATCATATTAACAGAGTTCACTCCATCCTCAGGTTATAAAAAGGCAGTGCATGAGTGTCCACTGGAATGTGCTGTACCTTCAAAATAAGGGTTTGGATATCTGCCGGCCGTTCGGCTGATCAAACACGGCTCAGATGAGGTTAGTGGTTGGAGGGCTGGATGACTGCCGATACAGATTCCAGGTGGGCAGAGATGGTGTTAGAAACCCTCTCAGGTGGCTGCAGGTGTGTCAGCATCCCTGCCCTGTTAGATCTGCAGCAGTCACACCCTAAAATAAAGCAAAAGACAAAACCAATACCTCAGCATGCAGTGAAATGTCTCAGTCAGATATATACATGAATTTTACATAAAAGACCACTTAAAAATGATGAGTTTCTTTGATTTTACCAAATTGAAAACCTCTGGAATATAATCAAGAGGAAGATGGATGATCACAAGCCATCAAACCACCAAACTGAACTGCTTGAATTTTTGCACCAGGAGTAAAGCAGCATTACGTTATCCAAAAGCAGTGTGTAAGACTGGTGGAGGAGAACATGATGCCATGTTTTCTTTGCATTTGAGGTCTGAAAGCTCTGCATATTTTTTGTTATTTCATTTCTCATTTTCTGGAATTTTTGTTTGGAATTTGGGAGAAATGTTCGTAGTTTATAGAATCTCCACCAGATTGTAATGCTTTATTGATCTGCACAGTCAGCAGGTTTATCGTCAATCAAGCTTTTATGGGACCAGATGCCAAGATGCTAGCTTCCACAAACTACAAGTGTGCAGGATCTACAAGCCCAGCCTCAACATCTGCATTAAAATATGCTGCAGGATCCCAAACAAAACCTGTATGCCTACTAGAGCTTTCTTTTAGTTGTACAGTTTTCCCAAATATCCCAAATACTTGTCCTTTGTCCCTAATCCTGAAGCAACAACTCTTCTTTTTGTGTTTATTTATATATATAGAAAAATGAACAGTACTGGTATTTGTTGGGTGGATGTGGTCATGTTTTCTTAAGCAACTATTAGCTTTCATTCTTAAAATGTCTTGAAAACAGCACCCATTCAGAAAAGCTAAGTGTTATTTCCTTGCTGGCGTCCACTGCCACTGTGCTTGGTGAGTGATGGTGCTTCACTCAGGCCTTTCAGTGGCTGCAGTGTTGTGGAAAAGAAATGGTGGGGAACGAAACCAAACACAGGTAAAGGCAGAAGCACGAGACCGACGCAGACTGACAGACAATGAAGCACAAACAGGCCGCAAACCTGCAGTACAACCAGATTTCCAGCTGTCTCCTCGTTTTTCTCAAAAACCATACATACCACACTTTCTCAGCATGTTTAGAGTTTTACCTTACACACATATTCCATAGTATCTCAGCTTCCTGCGCTACGATTGGCTACAAATTCAACAGAATGCTTGTCAGTATGAACTTCTAACCAATCCCAGCTCTGAAAATAAACTTCAACCAGCCAATCCCGTGAAAGAAAAGGAAGTCTGTTAGAGTAAGAGTGGAAAACAAAGCGACGCAGCTCACCAGTGCAGCCCGATGAGTGTCTCAGTCAACAGAGCGTCATCCTGAGCACTGCCGGTGTATTTATGGAAACCTGATCAGGGCGCGATGAAACCACAGTAAACGAGCGGATTTCTCCTTTTGTTCTGCAGCCCAGTGTCCCCGTCTCTCAGCACACCATACGCTATTTTTAGGTCATATTTTCCAGCTGGTGTTTTCAGCTTCTAGCAGACAGTTCGCAAAGTTTAGGCCCAATCAGTGTTTCCATCTGTGACACAAAGGTCTCTGACAAGTGTGAACGCCATTAAAGAGGGCACGGCTTTGATCCCCTGCAGAGACTGGAGGCATGAACTGTAGATAAACCTAATATTTAGAAAAATAATGGCATTGATTAATGAAAATACTTGGAAAAAATGATGAGAAAGCAAGAGCATGACCAGCTCAAGTTTGTGTAGATGGTTGAGCAGATTAGGTATTGATGATTTACCTGGTCTACATCAACCCAACCAGGCTAATCAATTAGTAAGACCAAGCTTGACTATACTGGTTGCAATATACTGTGTGCTGGTCTCCATGTTCTTTAACCAGCTTGCTTACCAGAATACTGAGTTTTTTTTTCCTGTGATTTATCTATCTCATTGTTTCTGTATCTCTTTTTAATTTAAAGGTCTCCTTCCGCTAAATCCACAAGAGCAAGAGCCAAAAAACTTGTCTTTCTTCAGAGACCACTAATTCTGTGAACTAAAGCAGGGCTAAGTAGAAACACAGGAACACTTTTTTTCACAAAAAACAGCTCTCATGACGAAAAAAACAATGGAATGAGACCTTTAAACGGTTGAGTCTCTTTTAATATCTGTACAATGGTTATTTAAAACTGAGTATTCTGATTGGACGAGAGGCTGTGTTCTTCCGCAAACCATCTTTTTCTTTGAAACTATCCAATATCTTCAGAGATTCACAATCTGCAGAGAACATTATGTGAGAATTGGGATTTCTTGCTCCTGGGCTCCTCTTACACTTGTGCTAGGAGCCACCCTGTACACATGCATTTCTGGACAAGCTGAGGAAAACACAGAACTGGGCTGTCATGGAAGAGTATTATTATTGAGTTTAACACAAATATGAATTAGGGAGTGTTCTGCCTACTTCTACAAAGTTATATACCACATAGTTAGCAGTGCACAAGTCTAGAGTGGCAAATGAATGTGACACTGTTCTCCCTATTACAGGTTAATGGAGCTTCGCAATGGTTTTAGGATAAAAGGAGCTACACAGTGCTGGTTTCAAGCATTGTTTCTAGCAGGTGACGCTCTAGCAGAGTGGACTCTTAGCATTGCCGAACTTTGAGCTAATTGAATGCACCTGTCCCAGACTTGATGCTGCTGGGACTTGTATTAAAGCTGCAGCCAGTGAGAGCAGTCACCATGTTCAGCAGCAGCATTTCCAGTAACTCCACGAAATACCAGGGAGCTCACGCAACCTCTGACTTGCACAGCACTCGTTTAACTGCCTTTATTACTGTGCGCGTTCGCCTCGCGTCGTGGCACGGCCCGCTTGAAATTTCCATGATTGTCGAAGACACACTCCACCCATGGAGCAGATTTATTTTCACACATGCTGGATGAGGTGTCTGTAATTTCTCCCCGCCCTGTCGTTGTTTATTCTGCTGTTGAGTGTGAATATGAGCAGAGACTGGGTGCAAAAAAACAGATCCTCACTTCTTTTAGTTTTTTTTTACGTTGCCACCACCTTCCAACCCTGCGCACCCCCTCACCCTTCACCCTTTACCCCCACTTCTGTTCAGATGTGTCCTCAAAGCAGCAGCAGCAGCAGCAGCAGCTTTCCAGAAGGACAGTGAGATGAGACGGTTTCGGTTTAGATCTCAAAAAGTGCAAAAAACTTTCCACAGAAACACCATTTCCTCCCCCCGTCTCCCTGTTTTCAATTAGACCTGCCAGAGATCATTACTGTAAAGCAAAACAACACATGCAAACATTTGGAGATAAGCGGGAGAGGGGTATACTAACAAATTTCAGCATGTTTGCTTAGTCTCAGAACTTGTTTGTAGATGTTGTAGACGTAACCGCGCAGCTCATTATATGCTGTGTGGGTTTGTGGGGGGGGGTTCTCAGGGTACATACAGAAATGTGCAAAGGTTTAAGCACCTGTGAAAATGAACATTTCATTTTCCTGCTTGTTTCTGGGCAGTTTGTGTGTTTTTCTGTGCATTAAAACATCATATATATATATATATATATATATATATATATATATATATATATATATATATATATGCAAATAACATTCATACAAAAGGTAAAGTATTTTTACGGGCTATAAGGCACACTGTATTATAAAGCACACCGGACACTAGTATTTAAGTGACACTAGTAAGGAACAAGGGTGTCGCTTTGTTTCCCTTGAAATGGGGAAGCTGGGGAAAGTACTGATGATTTTGGGGAAAATGTAAGGATTTTAAGTGCGCCTTATAGTGCACAGATGTAGAATACACACAATAACCGACCAGGGACGCCGAAACAAAGGGACTATTTATACACACACAGAAGTAACAGGAAACAAGGTGACGGACAAGGGACAGGACGAGAATATGTCAAATGTTTTTTTGTTTTTTTTGTGAAATGTGGGCCTGTGAAGTTTTTGCAAATCATTGCATTCTGATTTTTATTTTATTTAATTTTGTACATTTATTTACATTTTACACAGCATGTTACTGCAGACCTTTAAACCTGTCAACTACAAAGAGTCTGCGGAATCCAACATCCATCACTAACATGACTGTAATGTTTATGATATATGATATAATGTTTATGATATATGGCAGATGGTTGATACAATAACAAGCGGTGTATAACTGAACTGGCACCACATGTAGAGGTTTGTGTGGTTGAACTCCATTAAATTCACTCTGATGTGGTTAAAATAAACCAAGTTCTTAGTTTTAAATAATAGGAAAAATATTTAAACGGTTTTGATGAATATTTTGATCATTTTATTGGTTCAATTTGTTTTATTTGATAAAAAAAAGTTGGTTGCTGTTTAATCTTCTCTACGTTCACATTACCAGGCTGAAGTGACTCAAATCCGACTTTTTTAATCAATGAGGCTTAGATCAGATTTTTTCATGGCTGTGTGAACGTGCCAAATTCGATTTTTTCAAATCAGATTTGAGTCACTTTCATATGTGGTTCTAAATCAGATACGTATCCGATTCATGGACGTGTGACATAAATGTGAACAATCGAATCATGTAGAATTCATGTGCCTTTTAGCTTTTACACATTAGCATTAGCATTAGCACTACGTGCTTCTCTCTCATACCCACACTGCATCTCTTGGTGCAGCTGTGCAGCTATAGCTGCAAAAACAGCAAAAGCAAACCACCTGTCCTTTTTTCACCTCCTGGACCTAAACATGAACTTCAGAGCAGCTGTTTACTGTGGTTTGTAATGTGAACGCTGCCTTAGTTACTGTAAATCTAAAGCATATTATTAGTACAGGAGTTCAGCATGTGCAGCATAATGATGATCCACAAACCAACACACAGTTAAGAAGAACTAAATCCAAACAGATTAGTGGCTAATTATTCTGTCAAAGCACAAAATCCTTCACTACAGCAGCAGCATAAAAAACACAATGATTCAGAGATTCATTTTAATGATTCATTTTAACGGCTAAAGACAAAAGACAACAACGGTCAAACTAAAAAGGAAGCATTTAAAATCTCAATTATTTTAACCTATTGTTAAATAGTGAATGTGACATCCATACAGCACCAGTCAAAAGACTGGTACTTTTGACACTGTGGATTGAAATTTCATATCTATATCTATATAAAACCCGCTTTAAAGCCTCACTCAAACTCATAATTTCACTTTACAGAACTTTGCCAGGAGCACACTAGCCAGTTTTCAACTTCTCCCATGAGATAACACCTCACAACTTATCAAGTTGTTCCCCAAAGTATCCTTTCATCAATTGACTGCCATCCCGTGACTTCTGGCATGTCAGTCTCAATATACATAACAATACCTTTTACTAACAAACCAAACAAAGAAAAAAAACATGACAAGAATGATATATATATATATATATATATATAGCCTGTTATCAATTTCTCAAGAGCTAAAGAACACAAATAGGTTGACAAGTAACAACAATGGGTTTTATTGTTATTATTATTATTATTATATCATCTATATACACCCAGGCACGCACAATGACTTCAAAGCACTCACCAAATGCTGCTATGGGTGCTGACAACTATGTGCAGGTATTTGCATGTTGTATCGCTCGTATAAGTCATCTTTATGATGTCATGTGTCATTAAAATATGAGCATGAGGGATGTTTGCAGAATGTTGGTTGTATAGGGGCACACAGAATTATTATGGGATGCACAGCCCATCCTCACTGGTTGTCTGCTGTAGAAGAAAATAACTCAGTTTTAGAACCTTTTCTTGAGCCCTACAGTTTTTATCTTGGTCCTCACTTTCCTTTAATCGTTTAATTTATTATCTTTATCCTATTTAGGCCTAAACATGGGTTCCTCTTAGCAAATTTGTAAAAGATTAAAAAAAAAATACGCTGACTGATGTCCACATGAATCCAATGAATGCTATAAAGAGCACAAGACTATGCAACTTTAGCTGATGTGTGGAGACTAAAATGATTTGTTGCAAGAAGACAGTTTAAATTGTATATATAATCAGTCCAACAAGTGCCAGCTGGGACCGACCGGGGCTGCGTGTCCTGGCCGCCTCCTCATGTCACATAATGCTTTGGACAATTTCTCAGGTTTAAAAGAGCAGAACCGATCCGAATCCAAAACTACGTGGCATTTCCAACCTTTCTATTTCTGTCTGCGCTTTATATTCCTGCCCAACGTCACTCAGCATCTCTGCAGTCTATTGAGCAAGCGTATCTCTTTGATTTGAGCACAGCTATTTATGATAATGATCATTTGTGTTGCAGATCACTTTACATCATGTCTGCAGAGAATGAGCTCAGATTGTTTCCAGTGTTGTTCTCCGTCTGATGCGTGGGATTGTTGTTTTTTTGGTAAAGCAGCTGTGAAGTCACGCATCGGCTTTTAGCGCGTCAATTTCCAATTAGCGTATTTATGCAGCGGTCCGGTTTTACGGAGGGGAAAGTTTCAGGAGCTCTGAGCGAACGGCAACGAGACGAGGAATTCTTTGATCACCTGCGCAGAGCAGTGACCGAGGGCCTTGATGAATACAAAGTTTCCAATATGTATTCCATCTTGACTTCAAAAACCCTCGCGCAGATGATGAATTCTCTGTCCAGACACTTAAGCATGCAGGGAATGAAATGGGAATGCTATCAAACTCTTTTCTCCGTTTCAGGGTGATTCAAAAAACACCAGTCATAGAGCTGAACCTCCGCCAGAGCACCGAGACCAGAGAGGCGCTCGAGCAGACGGCAGAGAGAGAGGAGAGAGTTTGGGAATGCAATTAAAACTATACACACACACAGTCACAGACAGGGTTATTCCCACTCTAGTGCACTCGCGCACACTTTCTCACTCATATGTACAGAGCTGCACCAATTCACTTACTGCATATAAATTGCATAAAACAAAGGGAACGCAGATCTTCATTATCTCTTTCTCACTTCTCTCTCTCTCTCTTTGTGCATTTTGTCTGTCTGCCTTTTTCTGTGTTTTCTCTTACTGTCTGTCTGTCCCTGTTTCTATCCATATATCGTCACTGTCCTATATAAAAAAAAAACACTTCTCCATTTTTGTCCATTGACTTCCATTGAAGGTTTACAAGGTTTTTTCTCTCTCCTGTAAAGTTGCTGTTTTGGAGATTTGGAGAATGTTCTTCATGGGACAGCAATGATATACAATAAGTCCAGCGACACTGTCCCCAATCCTCAAGGGGGCGCTCCCACTAGTTACTACCAGCAGCCAGACAACCAGGTTCATCATTCCTGCAGCCGGCAAAATATGAACCTTCAGCAAACATGAAGCGATAGGAGGAAAAAGGATATTAATCATTTACACTGGATAAATTAGGCCTGTTTGTCTTGTGATTTAGCAGCAGGTAAGCTAGCAACACAATATATGGGTAATGTTTATGTTAGCTAGTTAAGCTACCTACTTGCCTGACAGTATTTACTAGTAACAAACTAAAACAGTAAGTGCAACTTTTTTGTGAATTTTTGATTGGTGCTCCCAAACGCCTTAAAAGGCCCTGGTGATGCAGCATTAATGCTAAAAAGTGTATCAAGATCCCAGAAAAACACATGCTGATGTGCATGCATTTTTCACAAGACAATGCAAACAAAATCATGTCTTTTGATTGTTATGAGAAGAAGGAATGGTAACATTACATATTGGTAAATGCCCTAGCGTTGGGTGCATCACCAGACAAAACATGAAATATTTTGAGTTCATAACATCTGCAGTCAAGGTCAATGTTGGTCAAATATAAGATGTATATGTTTTTTTTATAACTTAATTATGTAACGTTTTATAATACAGCCCGTGTTGAGTGTTACACGCATGAAATACAGGAATGGGCGCATCACCAGAGAAAACATGAAATATTTTGAGTTCATACCGTCTGCAATCAAATGAAGGTCAATGTTGGTCAAATTTAAGATGTAAATGTTTTTTGGGTTATTTTTTGTGCCAGACTTTTTTTCTTTGATTTGAAGTTTGGAGTAGAATATTTCTCACATGAAATCAGCGCAACATTAAATCAGTTCATTTTTAGGTTCAGGTCTTTCAAAACTAAATAAATATTAAAGTGAGATTTGCTATTCAGATTAATCCAATGAGTTTTAAGAACGCTGCTCTGAACTCTTGCACTGTATGTTTTATTTCACACACGCATGCGCCCGCACACACATCATGATCTAATAATACACCACTCCACTGCACATAATAGGGAACGACAGAAACAAATGTAGGCCACATTTCTGCACCTAAGAGCTCCAGAAGAGGTGCATTAGGGGCAGAAGTCTCTCAGACACGTAGAGTGAAAAGAAACCAAACATCCATATCTCTATTGTGCTTTTCACCAGGTAACACACTCCTCGTGCCTGAGGGGCTCCGTCAACCTCGGTGATCTCGGCCTTTCTCTGCATGACTTCTCCTCAAAGGGCCTCTCTCTCTCTCTCTGTCTGTCTGTCTGTCTGTCTGTCTGTCTGTCTCTCTCTCTCTCTGCTGTCTGTGTGATCTGTCTGGGCCTGCCTGCACGAGCTGTTTGTGTTTCTCTTTCCTGGGTAAATGTTTTGATTAAGGCCTGGTTACTATTATGATAGTAGCGAGCACTTTGTAGTAGCGGTGCTTCGGCTGATGCGCTGATGGACGGCCTCTCCTTCCCCCCTCAGAGTTTTAGCAGGATGCTATCCCTGCTACTGTGTTCTGCATTCTGGGAAACTTGTGGAGTAACGTACACTACTGATAAAAGTTAAAAAAAGGCACTTTCCCAGTTAAAAAAATGTCCAAAGAAAATATGGGGAAATGATAGCCTTGTAAAAGAAAAGTGCATTTAAGTAATTTTTTTAATCAAAAGTATACATTCATGGCTAAATTGGAGCAGCCTGGTGGCCAATCTTCACTAATTGCACCTTAATGCACCAGTAAGAGTGTGAAGGTTCAGTTATCAGGGTAAGAGCACAGTTCTGCTCTAAATACTGCAATGTACACAACATTATGGGAGACATACCAGAGTTCAAAAGAGGACAAATTGTTGGTGCACGTCTTGCTGAAGCATCTGTGACCAAGACAGCAAGTATTTGTGATGCATCAAGAGCCAAGGTATCCAGGGTAACATCAGCATACCACCAAGAAGCACCAACCACATCCAACAGGATTAACTGTGGACGTTGTAAGAGGAAGCTGTCTGAAAGGGATGTTCGGGTGCTAACCCGGCTTGTATCCAAAAAACATAAAACCATGGCTGATCAAATCACGACAGAATTGAGCAAAAAATCAGATTTAAGTCACTTCATCCTGGTAATGTGAACGTAGCCTTAGTATCCTGGGGATTCCAGTACAAACACAATGCCTCATTGAACAAACTTAGTTTTTTTAGTGAGAGATCAACAGAGACTGGACAGACTGGGTTGATCTTGAAGAAAGATTACAGTAAATAAGTAAATCTCTGGTGAACATCTAAACATAAATTGCATTAATGCCCAAAATTAATATGGATAGGCTAAAACAGCAGCAGACTACCTGTGGTTGCACTTAACCAAACCGTATCAGTTTCTGCTGAGGCACACAGACGGTACGTTCTGAATCTGGACCCAACATCTTGAGTCCAGGCTGGTGGATATGGTGTAATGGTGTGGGGAATGTTTGCTGGGCACATTGTGAGCCTGTTAATACCAATCAATAAAACACTTGAATGTCGTGACCTGTTTGAGTGATGTTGAAGACCACGTGCGTCCCTCGCATCCCACAGTTCCAACAGTCTCACCATCGTCTAGTGGCTGCATCCACTGGGATAATGCACCAAGCTGCAATAAGTCATAACGCAAGACTTTTAAACCCAAATGCATTGAGTTAAATCTGGATTTGGGTCAGAATATGGATTTGAATCCTATAGAACTCTTTTGGGATGTTGCGGTCCTGAAGATTCCCAGCTGCAACTGAGAAATCTTCAGGAATTTCATGCTGCAAAAATCTTGTGAAAATCATGCCACGAGAAATTGAGACAGAAGAAGGCCCTATAATACATGGCAGTATAGTTTTTTTTTTTTTATAAAGTACTGCTTCTAATAAAGTGCTAAGTGTATTTATAGTGTATATATAGTGTATATATTGTGGTTGTGGAGCAGCCCTCAAACAGGAGGCGGCAATGGCTTAAATAAACTGTTGTGTTTTGGCGGCATCTACTGGCTAAACCGGGTATTACAATCATGTGTGTCTTGAATGAAAAACAAATAATATACTATGTACTTACATTTAGTTATTATAGCTTTAATTTAAATCATAATATTTAGCTAGATACATTTAAAAACAGACTATACCCACACTATCGCCAATTATTTAGTAAGCAAGTAAGCTAGTAGTAACCAAATAAATAATGGTAGATTACAATTACTATACTAAGACTTAAAAGCACATCCTCATACATTGACATTTATTTGCTAGTTATGTAATATATTATTGCTTTTTGTATTTTATATGCATGTGTAGACTATCATTAACTTTTCTACTTGACAATTTATATAAGTGGATCAAAGACCAAAACTTGCTGCGCACATAATTACATCATATAAAATTTGAGGGCATTTAAGGTACACAATAAAAAAAAAATAAAATAAATTACAACAAAACAGGAAAACAGAGAAAAAAAAATGTATGCCAAAAATGTATTGTCCTTTTTATGATGATTAAAGACAATAAAACTTTTAAAAGGTACTCAAATATTTCAGTTAATTAAACTTAATATGTATATAGATTTTATGTTAAAGTATATAAGTCTTAATTTTCATTCATTTCATGCAGAAAACACCATACTTATAGTTTTCCTTCACACGAACTGAAAGGGTTCATGCATTATGATCCCGTTCCCACACCTTAATAATAATAATGTGGCCAAGCATTAAAATAATGTTCCCACGCATTAAGTCGTGGCCACACATTAGGAACCCATTCCCACAGCTTAATAAGTAGTGTCCATGATTTAGAATCCCGTTATAAGTATAACACGATATCACTTGGCGGCTTCATAGAAAAAAAAAACCCCATAACAAACAGTAATCGTGTGAGTTTGCGCATGCGCACAGCCGCTAAGTACCACATAGCGATGGGTAGCAGAACTCGGCAGAACACCGGCTCTGGATAACTATGGCCATGTCCAGGGGGCTGAGATGCTGCCAGAGGATATTTTCCTGGATCCCCGTGGTCATAATTTCCTCCGTGGTGTTGTGGTCGTACTACGCCTATGTGTTTGAGCTCTGTTTCTGTGAGTATTCCTCATTTCTGCGCGTTTTTTCCACAGAATCGCGCTGTCGGGCGTTAGCTCAGATGCTAACCGCTGTGTGGGCTGCCAGGCTAGGCTAGGCTGGGCTAGGCTAGCTTTAGCTAATGCTGAAGTAGTTAAGCTAGGTTTAAGGAAGTGAATTTAAATATCCGTTTTTGTCAATGTAGCTAATAATTTAACCTTCTAACTTAGTCAGATAGCTAAATGTTCATTTAAATAATAAAAGAGTACGCTCAGTACGTTGTAATATGTTTTATCTTGTATTGTCTTGTATTTTATTTAATGTTGCACATAACACTATAAACAACCGAGATTCTCATAAGGACATTAGGTAATGTTTAACTAATAAAAGCTAATTTTTACTAATTTTATTTATTGCCTAGGGGTGGTTTGTGAAATAAATGTCAGTGTTAAATATGTAAGTCAGAACTGTCAAACACATGCTTCCAATGCAATGGACATTAAAAACTATTGGATTTAATTTTTATATAGGTTTTATGTTAGAATATTATAGTCTTAATTTCCATGTTTTACTTGCAGAAAACAGCATTCTTATCACTTTCCCTTTACATGACTGAAATGGTTAAAGCTAGTTGTTAATATAACTACTGGGTGTAAACTGGTTAAGTTA
Organism: Astyanax mexicanus; assembly: GCF_023375975.1. Taxonomy (NCBI): domain Eukaryota; kingdom Metazoa; phylum Chordata; class Actinopteri; order Characiformes; family Acestrorhamphidae; genus Astyanax; species Astyanax mexicanus. The sequence continues at coordinate 1,451,752 of NC_064417.1, forward strand.
GTAACTAAGCTAACGTTAGTTATAATAAAACGTGTTTAATGACAGGCCTTTTTTAGCTTTAAGCAGAAATCAGGTGTAAAATAGACTTGGGTTGTATTGAAACATGAAAACGAGTACGAACATGTAAAAAAATTACTGTTTTGACACCATTAGCAAACTCAAAGTAGCCTTAAATTAAGTCACAATAAATCAGCTGACAAGCAGGAACGAATGGGGAGGATATTAGAACAAATTGCAAAATTAATTCTGTGAAAATATCTGAAAATTATAGAGATATTTTCAGGGAATTAATGCACCTCAGGGTACTGTGTGTGTAAACAGTGTTTTGAATAAACCACCTATGCACTTTCATCAGCTAAAAACGCTTTAAAACGTATTTCAGTACGCTGGGAGAAATGACCCACCTCCTCTTGAGCTTCAGAAAATGAACCAGTGTCCTGACATTTTCCTTTAGAACAGCAGACTTTAATAGATCAATGATCTTTAAATAAAACTGGATTCCTTCACACTCACACCCGATTGTCATCCCATTGATTGAAAACACCTGATTCTAATTTAAACTAATCACCTTCAAACTAGCTACTAATCCTAGAGTTTTACATATGTTCACTTACGCTACTGACAAATATTTAAAATTAAATCCGTTTCTGCAATAAATAAACATACAAGTGTAACATTTTGTCTAATTTGTTTAACTGGTTTCTTTTGTGCAAATTTGATGATTATATGTTTTAGGTTGTATTGCAGAAATGTGGAACGCAAGGGTTCACAAATTGTCAAGTCAAGTTTTTAAGTAAAAAAAAATATCTAAAAGATATCTATAATTACCTTTTAAAACTCTTACAAAATGTGAAAGTTTTAGTTTGAGTCACTTCTAGAATAAAAATACATAACAGAGATTCTGAATTTAAGTTCTTACTAGTAAACTGTAGTTTAGGCTAAAATATTATTTTATTTTAGCCATAAATTAGATGCTTAAAAGAAATAGCCATTTTTTTAACTGCTCCTCTTTCCACTTTGATCAGTGTTGTTAACTAACTTCTCATTTTTCTTTGCATTGCAGTTACGCTCAGCAATGCATTAGAAAAAGGTAAGTTCCTGTTTAATTAAGATTAGTGAAGGGTTCACTTCTCGTTTCCCTGCATCCTGGTTATATCTCAGTCATTCTTTACGCTTCTGTTTAAGCTATACGCTTCTTAACTGAGCTTTGTAGTACACCATAATAATTTTTTTTCTGCAGCGGCCTACCTTCTGGTGTTTCATGTGTGCTTTGTGATGTTCTGCTGGACCTACTGGAAGGCTATCTTCACTCCACCCTCCACGCCCTGCAAAAAGGTTTGTGTTTGGGTCATCAAATCTGGGCGCAGTTCTCCCAAAGCATCTTTATATTAAAATGATCTACTCTGGTAAAGAAGCTGTTCAGTGTGATGCTTGCTTGTGCATTTAAGAATGATCTAATTTGCAGACTAAGTTGCACTCTTCTTTTTCTTTTGCTACAGTTCCACCTCTCGTATAGTGATAAGGAGAGATATGAGATGGAGGAGAGGCCAGATGCACAGAAGCAGATCCTGATTGACATTGCTAAAAAGCTCCCAATTTTTACCCGGGCTCAGTCAGGAGGTGAGTAATCTCAGACGCTTAATCAGGCATTGGGTTTCATACTACCTGCAGTCTTAATACGTATTCATTAATCCTTTATATTGAGCATTCGTGGATACCTAACAAAGAAAACTTAATACATTAATATTTATAAAGTTTTAAGAGTTTAGAAACCAATATTTGGTGGAATAACCCTGGTTTTTAATCAGTTTTTTTCATGCATCTTGGCATCATGTTCTCCTCCACCAGTCTTACACACTGCTTTTGGATAACTTTATGCTGCTTTACTCCTAGTGCAAAAAATCAAGCAGTTCAGTTTGGTGGTTTGATGGCTTGTGATCATCCATCTTCCTCTTGATTATATTCCAGAGGTATCCAATTTGGTAAAATCTAAATCAAATGCACAGTCTTTATGAGCATTTATATATAAGCTTATTGCTAACACTGTAGTATTGTACTGGACTGGACTTTTTTGTTGATACTGTTCATATATAGTCTCTTAAAGCAGCTCTGTGGCCTAATTGTATTGAAGGGGTCTAATTGCCTTGCTGAATTAAATCCGTATTGCCTGTCTAGTGGCATTACTGTGTTGATAGACAGTAAGTGGAGCACCAACGTGTGGCACTGCAGTCCCAAGCTAGTAAATGACCATGCTTTTATGTGTGTGTGTGTGTGTGTGTGTGTGTGTGTGTTTTTAGCTATCAGGTTCTGCGATCGTTGTCAGGTGATAAAGCCCGACCGCTGTCACCACTGTTCCGTCTGTGAAACGTAAGTTTCCTGTCGGCCCCTCTCATTGGCCCTATCTCTCTCATACTGTTTGTTCTCAGCTGCGGTAGAAAGAGGATCGCCGCATACGAGACTCGTGTAATAATTAGAAGGTGTTGTCGGGCAGGAACTTGACCTTATCAGAGAAGATATCTTGGTTCTGTTCAATTTAATTACAGTACCTCTGTGTGTGTGTGTGTGTGTGTGTGTGTTCCTCTTGCAGGTGCATTCTGAAAATGGATCATCATTGCCCTTGGTTAGTGGATGAGGTTTATTTATGATTGCATTGGTTGTTTTTTATGTTTAATGAGGAACAAAGATTGTTTACAGAAGTTGCTTAATTTATTTATTTATTTATTTATATTTGTGTCTCGCTCTCTTTTCTTTTTAAGGGTGAACAACTGTGTCGGATTCTCAAACTACAAGTTCTTCCTGCTCTTCCTGTCGTACTCTATGCTCTACTGTGTTTTCATCGCAGCAACAGTATTTCAGTATTTTCTTAAGTTCTGGGTGGTGAGTGTCATCATAAATAAGGTTGCTAAAACAAATTGTTGTTGTTTACTTTGTCCTTATGCTTTTTTATTTTCTACACTGACATGCCAGAAATCATTGGACAGAAACTGTAAATGAAAAATTAAAATGTGTGTGGGGCTGGAGTTGTTGTTTGATTACATGGACAATTCTAGACACTCATCTCTTGAGACGAGACTCGATACTGGGTTCACAAGAACGAGACGAGACAAGATTTAAATTTTTTTTTAAAGAAAACTTGAAAGAAATCAAAACAAAAAAAAATAGTTGGAAAATTGGGGTTTATTTGAGAAAATCAAATTACAGTCTCACAAATTTAGTCTATTAAAAATAGAAACAAAAAAAGAAATAGAAAAATAGTGAAAACAATAAGTTCAAACCACAATCCCATCTGGGGTTTTTTTTGTAGTAGTAGTAGTAACTTAAATATGTATGCTTGAAGTGCAAACAGACAACACAAGATCAATAGTGTCCATATCCCATCCATCTGGCATCCTCTATTAAGCCTTAACTCAAACTCTAATCATTTACATCACCTTACTTTTAAAACACTGGTCAGTGTTCAACCTAACTCACAATATAACACCTCACAACATATACAAGTGTGGGTGTTCCCAAGACAGCCCCCTGAGGTATCACATTTTTAGGATCAGTGTACATACCGCTATCCCATGGCTTTTGGCATGTCAGTATACAGGCCTAATGATATATTTAACAGTTGAAATTTTATTTGCAACAGAAGAGAACAGGGTGTTCTTTTAGTTCTAATTTCTCCATAATCTTTTACATTTTTTTCTCAGGGTGAATTATCAAACGGCCACGCTAAGTTCCACGTCCTGTTCCTGCTGTTCGTGGCTCTCATGTTCTTCGTTAGCCTCATGTTCCTCTTTGGATATCACTGCTGGCTGGTGGCTAAGAACAGATCAACATTAGGTAAGACGCGTTCTTTCATTGGTCGTCTTCTACTGAACGCAGAAGGCAAAACCACTACAGTCAGTGTAAAGATTCCCCCACATAGGTCTAGAAAAAAAAAAAAAATGATGGTACAGAAAACAGTAGTTTGTTCCTATCTTACATTAACCTTTTCTTATCATTGTTTTTCAGAGGCTTTCTCTGCACCAGTGTTCCAGAATGGTCCTGACCGGAATGGCTTTAATGTGGGCATCCGCAAGAATCTTCTTCAGGTCTTTGGAGAAGACAGAAGGCTTTGGTTTTTTCCAGTTTTCACCAGGTGAGAGAACAGACTGTGCATATCACAGCAAACAGAGTCGCTAAACATCAGTGCGTGAGACATGCATGGATCTGAGAAAGTTATTTTTGACTTAGGACATACAGTATCTCACAGACGTGAGTACACCCCTCACATTTATGTAAATATTTTATTATATCTTTTCATAAGAAAACATTGAAGATATGACACTTTGGTACAGTGTAAAGTAGTCGAGGTACAGCTACAGTATAACAGTGTAAATTTGCTTTGCCCTCAAAATAACTTAACGCACAATCATTAATGTCTAAAATACTGGCAAGGAAAGTGAGTACACCCCTAAGTGAATAGGCATAAAGTGTCAAATTTTTGCTCAGTCTGGTTGAGGTTTGGAAACATGTTTGGACAGTCCATTCCCTTGATATTTACCTTTCTCTGCAACTTCAGGGCTTGGTTTCAGTATAATCCATGCTGTTGGACTGCTTGTCTTCAGCAAGCTGTTTTGCTGGCTTTCTTGTGCATCAGCTTTAGAAGAGGCTTTCTTCCAAGACAGTGCCATTTAGATTGCTTTGTTTTTGAATGGGAGATTCCGGGAACATCTACATATGGGTTACCATATGCTTGCAGTTAAAGTCAGTGCATTTATTATGTGTTACGTTTGTTTTTTATGGTTCATTTGGTGCCTTATCCATTTATCCATCAACATTCACAGTACCTGAGGCCAGGTTTCTTGTGGCACTGTTTGTATGTATGCAACTAACATCGCAAATGTTCTATGTTTGTTCTATTCAGTCAAGGGGATGGTCACTACTTTCCACTGAGGACCCTGTGTGAATATCAGAACCCATTACTGGCCAGTGAGGGGAGGTGGGCGGAGGATGGTGGATCAGATGAGGACAGCACAGGTGAGCGAGATGTGATCTCTGCAGAGAAAGAACAGCATGTGCTTAGTTCAGCCTAAATTAAAAGGCAGCTCAGTTACAGAGCTGATTGAGAATTAATCAATAAAAGGCTGCATCTGGAAGCCGGCCTGGATTGCGTATCTCTCTCGTCTGAGAGTAATCAGGCTTAAAGGTTACAAACAGTCCGTGCCTGGTGTTGCACTGTCCAGAACATTGACTGTGGTCTGTTTTTAATGTTGCACTTATGGTCTGGAGATCAAATATATCACACAATCGATATAAGAAATAATTTCATTATTATAAAACCTGACATATTATGGTATTCATATTAAACATTATATTTATGAGTTATGAATGAATTAGTTTTGGCTAATAGTTATGAAGTTGTGAATGAATGAAGTTACACTTATGTAGCGCCTTTCTAGAAACCCAAGGACACTTTACGATCACGTTTTACATACAATTAACACTCATCACAGGCAGCAGCCAATCACGTACAGCATACTCTCAACCAGAAACCCCTGCCCACTGTAGAATGGTTCATCTTTGAGAGCATAATGTTTACATTATACAGCTCTGAAGAAAAAATTGAATACTATAAATTATTGTGATGATATGTTACGGCCATGAATGTAGCCATAGAAACTTAACTTAGAAAGTCAATCTTTTCTCAATTCGTTTTTTTCTTCTTTTTGTCCCCAGATGGTGAAATGGAACACGACCCTTCGGTCACCATCGATATAGAGACATAGTGGACAAGCTACATTTTTGTGTGAGTATAGAGCTTTTTAGCTTGTCATTCTCAGCACAAATTATATTAACAAGTTAGAGTCTAAGGTTAGGTCTAAATTTGGCTATTTGTTGCTCTACTAAAGCGATTTTAATCCAAATTACTATATTAACTATGTGTGATTACAGCAATGTCATATACAGATCTGCTTGCAGAAGCCTTCTTCAGAAACTTGATGTACTTTATCACATAAATACTTTTTTACATTTAAAACATGTCATTTTTTTCTATTTTTACATACTCACCTGTAGATCCATTGGTACATGCATATTTATAAGTTTCTTCTTTATACAGTATTCCTCTTTTGTCTATAATACCTGTATACTGTTTAGAGTATCATGCTACAGGTCCCCTAAAAAAATACAGAATACAGTATTTGATTTATTGGCATTTCAAGCTGCTGCAGCCAAAGACTGGAACTCACTGCAGAAAACCCCCAAAAAATTATCATTTTATTTCTAAGTTGGTTTTTATGAAATCCGTCTTAGAAATTTTGAATGAGAAATGTTTCTGCCGTTGTCTGTTGTGTTCTTAATGATGACTTGCCTGGTTAAATAAAGAATTAATAAATAAATGAATAAATAAAATAGGGATATTTTACAAGTAGGGATGTAGGAGAGGGAAGTATACCTGTCAATATACCTGTCATACATGTAATGACGTCTTGTTTTATGTGTTTTGCTTTTCTTTCGACCAGTGGAGCACTTTCCGTTACTTCAGACATGAACGTTTTTTTGGTAATTTAAGGAGAGGAACCAAACCTGAGGAGGATGTTTTTGTTTAGAACGCATTCCAAACACTGGAAGACTCCAGAAAACACATGTCTGTTGGATTGCCAAATATTCTGGAAGGACCACTAAGTGGATTTATCCTCTTGTTTTTCTTATTCGTCTTAGATTTTTATTATTTATCACCCAGTAATGATTTCCAGCTCTGCATATCCTGAACACCAGAGACAATCTCTGAATCGCTGACTGTTTTGAGGGGCATGGACGTGGTTCGTCTGTCTTCTTTTTACAAGACAATTGTAGCGGGCATTTCACATTTCACATTTTCAGTTTACACCAACATACGTGAGGTTCTCCTGAAGCTGCAGAGGAGAACGAGGAGAGCGGGCTGTGGCCCTGTGTGGAGGTCAGTCACTTCTACTGCTGTGCACTTCTTCTTCTTCTTAAAAAAAAAAAAAAAAAACAAGACACAAGTGCTGTCTGTCTGCCTCCAGCTCACAATTACCGGTAGATCAGTTCTACTGCACGCATGACGATGTCTCTTCAAGCCTTAAAGATCTATCAGACTGCGACTGCTTCTCTGTGAAATCACTGTGGTGCAGCCTGAACACCTTTTTATTTCGTAAACGTCCGAGTTGATATCGTCCTTTTATTATGATGTAATATATATATATATATATGTAGTATATAGATATTTTGATGATGAAGTGTATTATGTCTTTGAGTGTAAATGGTACACTTTTGAGGTGTTGTCAATTGTTTATTTGTTTATTTGTTGATGAGAGGTTAATTATCGTCAGATTATGTTATGTATTATGTTATTGTTTAATTTATCATGATGTATCATACATATCTTGCTGCCATCTTTCACGTAGACACTTTACATGGCACAAATACGGCTGTGTTCACATTACCAGCTTAAACTGGTACAAATATGTTTTCTATTTTTTTTTTTTTTTTTTTCAGTCTTAATTTGACCCATATCTGATATTTAAATCAATGAATCAACAATTAATCAATCAACCTTTATTTCCTACTCAGAAATACTTTGAGTGTAAGTAACCCTCATTTTTAATGCAGCTGAGCATTTACATTTAAAATTAAAGGGGCTGAAAAATAAGTTTAAGTTATAAAACAAACAATATAAGATTTAAAATGATTTAAAAATACATAAAATAATTTAGAATAATAAATGAATATGCAGACAGGCTAAAATGTAAAACAATAAAATAAAGAGATAAATTATTTCAAAACCCAGCCCTAAAGTTAATCCAACAAAAGCAGGATAGCTTTGTTTCTGAAATCAAAAATATTAAAAATAAAACATTAAATAAGCATGTGTCCCAACACTTTTGTCCATATAGTGTATATCATTAAATATAGGCTTCTAGAATCCGAACAGTGCTTTCTATATCCAGTAAAGAGCCACTTGGGAGTTGGTCTGTGTGCAAAACCTCTACTGAACATGCTGAAGTGCACCGTTAGCAGCTATAGAAGCTATACCATCTATTTTAATAACACTTTTAATCCAGATGCTATCTGAAGATGTGTATCATTACTTTATATAAGCGGAAGTTATGAAGGATCGAATGAACAGATGTGTCTACTTCAGCAGAACTTCAGCAGAACTTACCAGGAAATTCCCCTTTTTGAGCTCGTGTACACACAGTTGTGGTTGGAAGGTTTCATGAACTCATCATAAACTTTAGTTCAGTTCTGAGAAATAAGAAAGAGTCACAGCATCCATCTTTAAAGTGGCAGTCTGTATTGTTTTGTTTTTAAACTGAAAGCAGAACCATTTCTGAATGGAGAAGAATATGGAAAAAAGTGTTTAATGGTACCAGTATGCTGGAACTACCATCCCTGCTAATCCTAATAATATATTCATTCTAAAAACTGGGGTGTCGGATCACTTTTCGTGGGAGTTCTTCTTCTGGCCACGTCACGTGTCTTTACATACTTAGGTCACACGTATAGCCTCTAAAAGAGGATCTGGCTCAGTTTTACTGAACGCGAGCAGCTGATGGAGCATTGGGGACTTCAGAAGGGGAAACTCAGAGCTCAGTAGCAAATTCACTCATAGTAAAACCAAAGTGAAGTTTCTGACTGATCTCTCTCTCTTGCTCTGTATTTAGCTGATTAGCACACAACATATGCTAGCTTTTCTCAGTAGTCATTATTTGTAACATAAGCATAAAAAAACATCCGGTAGCTGAGCTGAGTCTGAAGTGGGGCATGTAAAGAACATTTTCATTCAGCTTTAACTCAAATAATCTGGTGTATTAAGGAGGAGGATGCCATTTGGGATTCAGCCTTATTTTGTTTTTTATTAAGTACATGGTTCATTTGTATTACCTGATTGTTTTGATTGTTAAATTTAGTTTAATAATTTAGTTTAATAATTCAGTGCAGGTACGTCCATATCAAACATATACAGCTCTGGAAAAAAATAAGAGAGCACTTAAAAATGATGAATTTCTTTCATTTTACTAAATTGAAAACCTCTGGAATATAATCAAGAGGAAGATGGATGATCACAAGCCATCAAACCAAGCAGAACTGTTTTCCAAAAGCAGTGTGTAAGACTGGTGGAGGAGAACACGATGCCAAGATGAATGAAAGCTGTGATTAAAAACCAGGGTTATTCCACCAAATATTGATTTCTGAACTCCTAAAACTTTATGAATAATAACTTTTTTGTCTTTTTATTTGCATTATTTGTGGTCTGAAAGCTCTGCATCTTATTTGTTATTAACTAACTAATAAATGCTCTAAATGAGAATATTTTTATTAGGAATTTGGGAGAAATGTTGTCTGTAGTTTATAGAATAAAACAACAATGTTCATTTTACTCAAACATAAACCTATAAATAGCAAAATCAGAGAAACTGATTCAGAAACTGAAGTGATCTCTTCTAGAGCTGTATATCTAAGCAAAAAATAATCAAATTTGAACTGTAAAGCTGGTAATGTGAATATATTATTATTGTATATCAGATCCAGTGTTTTCTCAGCAGTATAGATAGATGTTTGCAGTGTTGCTCCCTCTGCAGCTCCTCATGGTATAGTAGTATAATGTTGTTGTGCTTCAACACACCTGATTCGACTTATCGACTAATTGCCAAGTGCTTCATGAGGTTTAATCAGGAGAAAACAAACAGTTGTGAGTCGTGCAGGAGTAGATACTGCTCCGTGTTCCCTGTTTCTGACCTAAAGAGCTTATCTAGCCCTGTAATTCCAGATCACAGAGGAGTGCTGCAGTTCATTTACTCGGCTCTGTTCAGACAGAATGGGATTAAAACGTTGGATAACGCTGACTGCGTTTCATATCAGCACCATGTTCCACATTGTTTTTGTGCTTAAGCCTTTTTTTCCTCCTCTGCTGTTATATAAATGTGTTATTCTTTTATACACTCCATGTCAGATGCCTGCATGTACGCCATGTGGTCCTATTGTTGATGCTGTTACATGTACGCCTCATGTTTTTAAAACTGTATTCATATGCGTAACCACAACCACTACATGCATCATTATTATATATATGCTGGCAAAAAAATTCTGATTTTGAATGGTACCGATTATTGTGTTGATAAAAAAAATATATATATCTATATATATATATATATATATATATATATAAATAAATCAGATCACCTGCATATGATTATATATGAACATTAGTGAGTAATTATTGGTTGAATATATAAACAATAAAATGCACACTTCATCAGAAAATCATCAGAAATTGATTAATATTCAGTGGGGTCCCTGAGCAAGAAGATGCATCTAATGGTAGAACACAGCACAACCTAGTGTAAATCAGTCCTGCTGGAAAATGAAATCTGCATAAAAATTGTCAGTAGCAGAGGGAAGCTGTAAGATATGAAGTGCTGTAAGATTTTGTGGGGGAAAAAAACTGCACTGACTTTAGACTTGATAATAAAACACAGTGTACTTGAAATCAGAACAACTGAAAACTGTAGGTGTTTGTTTATATTTTACATGTATTTATAGTCACACATTGAACCAAACAGAACTTTTTAAGTGTTCAACCACATATTCTCCTAACATATTGCCTGTATTTAATAGTCTTAACCCCCTTGGTAGGACCGTTATGTGGAGCTTTGGCAGTTTGACGGAGAGGCTTCAGAGGAAGTGATATCTGACCCAGAGTTCTGCCAAGAGTTTAGTTCCCAGGATATTAAGGCAGACAACGTGTGACCTGGACATTACCAGACACTTCCTAAGATAACAACAAACCTTGAGAACATGAAATAAATACTAATATTTTGTGTAGAACACGTAATACTGCAATGCAAAATATGAAAATAAGGCACACATTTAAAAGGGTGTAAATTCAGTAAATTAATCTGTTCCGAAGTATTTCTGTCCGAAGTGACTCGGAGCGACCGTGTCCACCTCAGTAGTCAGTATAGTGATTTCTGGAAACTCGTCAATTATAGATTTAGCCCCTGCAATGATAAATCAAGACAGAAATCAATATAGGAATCAATTTTTTTCCATGATGAGAATTCAGCTCATCATTTTATGTTCACATGCAGTTAAATCCAGAAATATTCAAACAGAAATACACTCTTTGCATGATTTGAGTTTTGCATGAAATAAAAAATAGATGCAACTGGAGCGAAGATTTTCAGTTTTACTTCAAAAGACTGAACAAAAATATGCTATGAAATGTTTAGGAATATAAATTTCATTTTTCTACAAAACCTCCTCATTTCAGGGGCTCAAAATTAATAGGACAAGCTATAAAAAAGCTATTTTATGGGCTCAATTTAGCAGGTAAAATTTGGCATTTGGAAGCTGTTGCTGTGAACACACAATATTTAGTTAAAGGAGCTTTTTAATGGAAGTGATAAGATCATTATTAGTCTGGAAAACAAGAAGAAATCAATCAAAGAGGAAACAAAGATTTTAGGAATGGACAAATCTACAGTTTGGTACATTCTGGGGAAAAAAATAGCGCTGTGGTGAACTCGAAGGATCCTTTCCATGGTGAAGAAAAAGCAGCATTTAATTTCTTGCTTAAGGACTTAAAACTAAAGGTAGAAAAAGACACACAAACCAGCAACAACTGACGATGCTGCAGTAAAGACCTGGCAAAGCATCATAAAGAAGGAAACCCAGTGTAAAAATGAACATTTTATTTAGTTAATTTTATATGCCCAATTACTTTTGTGCCCCTGAAATCAGGAGGACTTGTAGAAAAATGGTAGCAAATTCTAAATGTTTTATATGATATTTTTGTTCAACCCCCTTAAATTAAACCTGAAAGTCTACACTAGCAAATAATTTATAGTTTGATTGTCCAAATATTCCTGTATCTGGTGGGGGACATACCGTGAGGAGTGGAGAACAGACTGAGGAGGATGATGTGTGAAGGATCAACACCATGATCCATCAGTACCCTCACCGCTTCAATCACTGTGTTTCCAGTGCCTAGGAGCAAAATACAGAGCTTTCAGACCTCAAATAATGCAAAAAAAGTTCATATTCATAAAGTTTTAAGAGTTCAGAAATAATCAATATTTGGTGGAATAACCCTGTTTTTTTATCACAGTTTTTTTTTTCATGCATCTTGGCATCATGTTCTCCTCCACCAGTCTTACACACTGCTTTTGGATAACTTTATGCTGCTTTACTCCTGGTGTAAAAATTCAAGCAGTTCAGTTTGGTGGTTTGATGGCTTGTGATCATCCATCTTCCTCTTGATTATATTCCAGAGGTTTTCTATTTGCTAAAATCAAAGAAACTCATCATTTTTTAAAGTGCTCTCTTGCTCTGTCTGTCTGTATATCTTTTCTGGGTACCACTTTAAAATAAGACTCCCTTTATAAAGGGTTTATAAATGGTTAACAATCATTAATAATCAGTTATAACACATACGTAGAAAGGCCAACAATATAGATGGCTGTGGGTTCACTATTTGACAAACAACAGGTGTTGCCCTTTCTACGTATGTGTTATAACTGATTATTAATGATTTTAAAGCATTTACAACCTTATTAGTAACCACTAATAAACTTATTGTAAAACATTTATAAACCCTTTATAAAGGAAGTCTTATTTTAAAGTGGTACCCTTTTCTGGGTGCAACTTAACTTTGGATTATGAATGCATATTTTGGGATCGATCTGAGAGGGAAAAACTAATTTCGATTCTCCAACATCCAAATTCCTTGTGTTGATCCTTGTGTTTAGCCTGATGCTAATATGGGTATCTAATGGGTATCAGATCAGGACCCACAAATAAACACTTTGATTCTGTCCAAACACTTAGTAGCACAGACTTCTTCTTAAATACAGATTTCTCCTCACATTCTCATCGAATGGTTGTGACCTCTTCCACCCCTCCCTCAGAATGAATGAATGTTTTTGAGAGGGCAGTGCTGATAAGGACATTATGTGCGCCGCTGTTCGTTTTCCACCGGAGCACAATGGTTAAGTGTATTAACGGCGGGTGTAAACCACCCATTACCGCGCTATTTTCAGGGCCCCGTCCTCGTGCTATTCAGCACTTGGTGGCTAACTGGCAGGCGCTGTATAATTTCCTCACGAGAGCTGTAATTACCCTCGGCAGCTGAACGGCGGCTGAATTAGCTAGAAATGTGGGACAAGATGCAAAGGTCAGCTAGAATCGAGCAGTAAGGTGTGTGTTTCGGAGGGGGGGGCTCTTCGATTTTACATGTCTAAAAGCAGGCTGCAAGGCCCTTCGCACAGCCCATTTCCAAAAAAAGTCATCAAGATTACAGTCATTTTGCTCCACTGTGCACCAGGTGACCACTTAATCACACTCACAGGCCACTTTAGCAAATACATGACCATATAAGTGCACTTAGGTATAGGTAGGTATACAACTATTGACAAATACTGTCTTGCAGCCGGCCTCTCGGTCCAGCGCTGTTTATCAAAACTCCTCTTTTCTGTAGCTGAGAGGAAAGAAACCCAGTAAAACTTGACCGTGTTCTGAAATTGTTTTCGTCATTTTATTTCATATGTTCTCTCCCTTTGCTACTCAGCTGTACATCATATGATGATGCCACAACATCAGGAGGGTTAAGAAGACTAGCACACGCCTCCTCCGACACATGTGAAATCAGACTCCGAGTAGCATCACAGCGCTAACGCTCGGAGGAAAGCGCAGCAACTCGTTTCCGATACATCAGCTCACAGACGCAGCCTTGTGCTAATCCACATCACCCTAGGAGTGATGAGTGATGGGAAAGAGTGCCATCTACTGTACCCACCCAGAGAGAGCAAGGCCAATTGTGCTCTCTCGGGACTCTAGCAGCTGATGGCGAGCTGCATGACTCAAGTGGCTACTTGACTTCAAACAAACCACGAAATGCCCCTTAACAGATCTATTAAAACCTTGTAATTAACAAATCAGGTTAAATCAGCTGTGCTTAAGATGGAAAAGCATAAAACTCTAATCTGTGCACCAATCCAAATACACCAGGGCCAGAATTGCCCACTCTATTGCCACTAGGCCATTTTATCTTTTGTTTTTACATTTAAAAATATTAAACATAACCCCCTTTCACCTACATGCCTGACCTCTTTCGACACCATTGCTCTATAGGTCTCTGTTCCTATAGCTGCTCATACACTGTAAGCCCAGATAAGTTTGATTTACTCAAAACATTTGCAGAAACATTTGAGGTTGCCATAAATCAATACATCAAGTTATTGCAGCTAAAGGGGAAGTTGATTTATTTGTAAGGTAGCCCAGGGGGAATCACTACACACTGATGGTGAGTGCCTGTCAGAAACTGTTGGACACACCCAGTATGCAAATAAATTGTGACAGAAGCCAATGGAAAGGAAGCTGTTAATGACAAAAGACTAAAGTTATGGTTAGACTTATTTATTATAAGTTGGTTCAACTCAAATATCTCAGTTTGAATAGTACAGTATTTGTGCCCACAAATGTTCAACTAACTCAAAATAGTTGAGAGTATTGTTTAGAAATATCCAATTTTATGTAAAACAGACTTAAATCATTTGAGTTCAAACAATGTATGGGTTTACAACGAAGAAAATAACAGGTGGGTCAGTACTTACTCAGGATGGGGTACATGAGCAGGACTTTGCGTCTGTAAATGTCGGGTGGGAACTTGGCGTAATAAACCTTGGCTTTCATGGTCTCCTCGTCGCTCTGTATAAGAATCTTGCCGATGCGGATGGAGCGGCAGCAGTCTCTGAGACCCTGCTCCATCGCCTCGCCTGTTTACGGGTTACACCAACAAACAGTTCAGTTAAAACAAGTAAATATGCATGCTAAATGCTAAATACAAGAGCTGTTTGACTGACCACTCCTCATAATGCTGACGCCACAGTTGCCTCTCTCGAACTTGACCCCCTCATACTTGTGCCCTGTAAGACAGAATAGTAGAGTTATTCTTGAGCTATAGACATTTATTTATTAATTAATTTATTCATTTATTTAGGAATGCTCAACATGAAATAAGTATGTATTTCTGTCTGTATTTGTATCTGCTACGGTTGCGCTGTGTGTGGCAGTGTGCTGTTTAAGGCTCCTCCCCTTTAATGACCTGGAAAAACATTCTGCTCAGACTGAATGACTGTGAACAGATTTCTCAGCAGATTTAGTGTGAAGAACATCACATTGGTAAAAATCATTGAGGTATGCAGTTTCTGTGGGAAATGATCATAAAACTAGGAAACTCACCAGTTGGTGTGGTCACTACACACTCAGTATACGGAAGCTGATTCAGTCCTTCTTCAACCACTAGACGAATCTGTGAACACAATAATAAAAAAAATAATGCCACTGATTTTTTTAATATTTTCACAAAATGCACTAATATGTACATAATGATTATGTGTGTTTCTGGACAACGCACTGTCCTATGTTTTAAAATTTAAATAAAATAAATGCATCGCCTTTTTATTACCTGTTCAATAAAACAATTGTAAACACTGTAAAAACTCTGTTGTAATAGCAGCACAACAAAAGGTTAAAAATCTAATCTGAAACATGATTCAGGTATTGTTCTTAAGTTTGGTTTAAATCATTTTTTTAAATGTATCATTTTAGTAGCTCAAATCAATTTTTTTAACAGATTTGAATCAGTTTTCTTTAAAAACAAGTTTGAATCTTTTTCAAAAGTAGTCTTTTTTAAAGACTCAGGTTTTAATATTTTTCAAATGTAGTTTAAATGCGTTTACAAAAAGATTTGAATCTTTTTCAAGGGTAGTTCAAAACGTCTTTTGAAATTCGAATCAGTTTTATAAAAAAAGATTAAAATATTGTTTAAATGTAGTTGAATTTTTTTTTTCAAAAATATATATTTTCAAAGGTAGTTTAAAGCTTTTTTTAAAGATTAAAATCAATTCGATTGTTTTTTTTTTTAAAAGGATCGAATCTTTTTCAAAAGTAGTTCAAAACGGTTTAAAAGAGACGTTTTAGGTAGTTCTCAACGGTTTTCCGACTGATCCAAATCATTTTTGTAATGTTCGAATCTTTTTCAAAAGTAGTTTGTATCCGTTTTCAAAAAGATTCGACTCTTTTTAAAAGTTGTTGGATGATCTGAATGAATGATCTGCAGGCTGTCTATTAACAGACATTCAGTTTAAAAGAACGCGATATAATGAACTGCAGAAATAAAGAAAGAAAGAGAGAGAAATCCTCACCAGTCTGTCCGCACAGAACACAAAATCCCCTCTGCTGGTTGACCTGCGGGACACAGAATAAACGGGTCAGAATCTGTAGATCTTCAGATCAGATATAGAGAAGATCAGAAAACACACACAGATCAGCCTGAGCTCCTCACCTGTCTCTCAGTATAGTCTGCAGTTCTCGCACCTGGTCGTTCAGGGGTAAAAGCTTGAGCTGAGGCCCGAGCTGGATCTGCGGGCGGCCGCTGAGCGGAGCTCCGCACGGTTTCTCCTGAGAGTCGCTGTCTGAGTTACAGCCGCTGGAGAAGCGGACCTGCTTCATTACACCATGCTCACTGTTACTGCTGTTACTGCTGCTGGGACAGGGCATGTTACTGTACGGAGTTACAGATTAATATCTCTCTCTAATCAAACCAAATAATTAATCACCAAACAACCATAAAACTCAGTAATTCAGTCAATTCAATACCACGCAGCTGCGGGTGTCCTGTCACAGACAGACAGCAGCACGTGGGGCGCGTGTGTGTAACATCCAGCCCTCAGTCTCACAGTGTTTTCCAACTATTTTTTTATTTTATTTATTTAATAAAACTGCAGTAATCTACGGTTCATAACTAGCATAACCATTTACAACGATTGGCTTAAAAGCGTCCATTTATTTAATAATAATAAAAAAAAACTAAAAATAGCGCTAAATCCACGCTAAAAACTGGCACATCATGGCTGCGTTCCAAAAACGCAATCATTGTGCAGCACCTGTCACTCACAATATGCGCAGTTGAGGTGCAGCCTGAGTTTCCCTGAAGCACCACCTCCGAAAATAAATAAATAAATAACTTTTCTTAACTTGTATTATATAGAGCGTCGTTGTATGTAAATCTGAATAATCAGGACAATATTTCAGGGCATTTTTGCGATTATGATATTTTTTGCAATATGACGAAACACTGAAAAATATTTAGTTCTTTTTTTGTATAACAGCTTCAAACATTCAGTAGAAACATTTTTTGTCTATGTTATAAACAGCAGTAACTTAACAAGACAAAATTAATAATGTAACATAAAAAAAATATGTTTAAAATATATTTACCAAAAAAAAAAAAAAAAAAAAAAACTAATCATTTAAATCTGGTATTTGTTTTCTTTAGTTACATTATTTAATATAAATACTTTGAAATGACTGAATACACGCTGTGTATCTGAAAGTGTTTTTATTTACATTACTTCAGCAGAAAACTAGTTATGTGGAGCAAAGGTCACAGTCCAATATCCATGCTTGTGTTCTAACTAGAGCGTTTAGATAAAGCCTAACTAGTGGGCACTAAATACAAATCCGAGTTACTACACAAGTGCAGTGTACCCGCGTCTGCTAACAGATAAGTTATATAAGTTATATATTAAAAATACATTTTGTAACCTCTGTAGGTAGTTTATATACTTTGGTTCATACACCTGTTTATATGCACTACCTCACTAGCACTAAGTGTTCCAGATAGGCTGCAGGTACACTTATTGGACAGCGACCAAAGTCTCCAAACTTCCTCACGTTTACGCGTGACTGTAAACTCATCATGGCGCCGCTCTTGATTCCTCTGCGGTGTGGGTTCCACATCCAGAAGCGCAGGTTAGCCCTCCTGCTCCAGCAGTGCAGCTCTTATCATGTTCGGAACTACGATAACAGAGCGGGCGCCGGCGCGTGTAAGAGGCGGCAGCGGAGCACATATCAGGTAAAGCCGCCGGTAAAACTCTCAGCCTCGCCGGAGCTGCATGTCACGCTGAGCAAACAGGGCAGATAGCGCCCGGTGCTAACGGCTACAAGGACAGGAGAGCTAACCGGCTACAGAGCGGGCATAGCTAAACCGGTTATCTTAGCTTAGCTTAGCTTAGCTTACATTAGTTTAGCTTAGCTTACATTAGGGCTGTTTAGCTTTGCTTTCATTAGTTTAGCGTAGCTTAGCTTTCATTATTTTACCTGACATCAGTTTAGCTGACATTTAGTTTAGTTTAGCTTAGCTTAGATTAGTTTGCCTAACATTAATGTAACGTTACCTTACATTAGTTACCTGGCATTAGCCTACCTAATACATGTTTAGCTTAGCTTACATTAGTTTAGCCTTCATTTTTTTTTTAGCTTAGCTTAGCTTTCATTAGTTTACCTGACATTAGTTTAGCTTACACCAGTTTAGCTTAGCTTACATTAGTTTACCTGACATTACCTTCTTTACATCAGTTTAGCTTAGCTTACAGCAGTTTACATGACAGTAGCTTACCTTACACTAGTTTAGCGTAGCTTAGCTTAACTTACATTAGTTTAGTTTAGCTGACATTAGTTTCCCTAAGATTAGTTTAGCTCACTTTAGATTACCTTACACTAGTTTACCTTACATTACATTAGCTAAGCTTACATTAGTTTACCTGACATCAGTTTAGCTTAGCTTATATGAGTTTAACGTTACCTAACATTAGCTTACCTTAGCTTAGCATGTTTTAGTTTGTCTGATGGCATGCTAGCTATAGCTTTTTCAGCGTGAGTTTGGTGGTGGGTGGGGAGTGTTTTACTGACGACAGGCTTTTAGAAGGTTGTCATAAATGTTTTGTGTTTAATAAAATAAAACACAAATTCTACTTAAGTTAACTAAAGGTAGCTATCTAGCTAAACTAAGCCAATGGTAAGTAACTTAATTGTAAGTTATGAGAAGTTGACATTAGCTGGCTAGGCTAACCAGTTAAATTGCTAGTCTCAACTGACACTTTCGGAAAAGCTCCTTTTTAGCTATATTTAAATGCCTGTTCTGATTGGTTTGGTTTCAGTAACTTTTGTTAGTCTAAAACACTGTGGTCATTGTTCAAGTAGTTGTAGCTATTAAAATAGTATTATTATTATGTGAAAGTTAGGGCAATAAATCTGTGGACATAGACTTTGATTAATCCTTATTAAACCAGTTCTCCTCGTGTATAGAGAAAACTTGCACTATTCTGTACTGCCTGATGAGTTAATCGGTGTCTATTGTATAGACTTGACTTATCAACAGTGGACTTTCTTAAATATCCTTATGAACACACTAACATAGATATAATGGTATAATTGAAGTTGAATTATTGGAGTTCAAGTAAGGCCTGTTAGTGGGGGCCAAATGGATGTGATATTCCATTTCTGAAGTTGTGCAGATACTTAATTTTCCTCTGTGCCCAGTATCGTGTGTACCAGAAATGAAATTATGATTATGACCTGCAGCGTGACCTACATCTGGAGCTGATCTCTTTTAAAACAATGTTAAATCCTGATAAAGTGAGTCAATCACATGCACACTTTTAGTTCACACTAATACTGTTAAGCCAGTTATAGCTGTTGCAAACATTAAGCACAGATACAACCATTTTTAATTGTATTAATTGTGGATGTATATATTACTGCTTATTGCAGAGAAAATACTACCTTTCTTAAATTTTATTAAATATTTGTCAATCTGATAAAGTGGTAGTCTTGTACTATGCTATTATATTAGCTCTTCTTTTTTATTTGTTCATAATAAGTGATGAGATATGTCCTACGGTCATGTAAGTGTTTTTATAAGGCAACTTATAAATCGTGTATCATGTCCGGACCGGCCATTTTTGACTGGAAACAACAGGGACAATTTAATGAAAATGATCAACTACATTTAATTTGGTATTTTCAGGTAATAATATACATTTTTCAAAACAATAAGATGTGTTCAAAACTCCAGCTTTAAAGCATATTAAAACTTTGTTCTATATTTGCAACTTTAACTTTTTAATTAGTGCTGTTTTTTGCGATAAATCATGACTCTCAGAGGCCTTGTTCTTGTGTATTTAGACAGATTTGACAGTTTAGACCTTCACAGTTTAAAATGCACTTCTTGTTATTCGTTGTCTGCATGTGCTACAATTATTATGCATCTGCATCTTTAAATTATCGCAGAATAGTCTTTTTTTTTTGTCTTTAGAGTGACAAAGAATCCAGCTAGTCCACGTACTGCCGTGTTTCTTGTTATGTTTAGGTCTAATTGTCTTTTCGTAGTAAATGAGGAGCTAGCCTAAACCCATTATATCACTGTTGCATTGTCACATGATGACAGCTGTCACAGCAAACGTTTGCTGTATTTTGCAACTTGCGCAGAGAGATAAGGCTTAGAAAAAAAGCGATCTCCCCTCTCCAGGCCACACAGCTTGTGACAGTACTTAGCAAATGGAGTAAAAACAGGCTACAGGCCTCTTAGACATTTATATGCCTCTTTCATATCAACACTGCAGTGTCTGTATAAACACGGGGTAAAGGTTTGACGTCTGGACTGTCCTGGCAAGGGGAATTTAGCATTGAATAGTCAAAATTGAAAAGAAATAGTTGACTTTAAATTACTTTGATATGTGGGTGTGTTGGGCTGGACGATAAAATCAATATTACAATATATTTCTTAATTTTGACCAGTATGATACAGTTCCCTTGATGTACGTAAACAAAAAAATAATATAAATATTATGTCAGAATATTTAGCATATTTTGACACAGATTCTAGCAGATTCTGCTACTGCAGTATTGCAGCAGGGTCTACAGGACTCATGCAACATATTCAACTCAGCATTTCTGAATTAAAAGTTTGTGTTCATGAGACGTTGCGATACAGTATTTTTATCAAGTCAAGTAGTTTTATTGTCAATACTGCATATGTACAGGGCATACAGAGATAATTGAAACCTAAAAGTTACAGCAAGTGCAAAAAATAAGATTAGAAATATAAAAGAATGGGAGACACTAATTGTACAATACAACAAGGTCACAGAAAGAGACGTGCGTAAAACAAAATACACAAGACAATAGTGCAATAGTGATGGAGGATTAAAGAGGGAGCAAAATTGCACATCACAGTATTTTTCAAGATACTGACGGCTTCATGGAATTTCATGGTATGATGATGATGATGATGATGATGATGATTATTATTATTATTTATTCATATATATATATATATATATATATATATATATATTTTTTTTTTTTTTTTTTTTTTTTTTTTTTTTTTTTTTTTTTTTTGCATGACTGGGCTTTTATATAGGTCTGGGACTGTACTGTTAGGAGTACCTATAATATAAAACACTAAGGCTTTAGATTAAGGCATGGATTACTACTGGGTTTAATTTGTTCCACAAAATATATATGCAATATATGAGGTTATCAAACTTTGTTAGCAGAAAAACAGCTAAAGACTGTGAAAAATAGACCTTAAAAAGACATACACCTAAAATGCATACCGATGTATGTAATACCGAATATTACCCAATGATATACTGTATAGGGCTGCAACGATTAGTCGATATAATCGACAAAATCAACTATTTAAATTTGTTGACTGCATTATTCAAGGTGCTTGGGACAAAAGTACAATGTACAAAGTACTCACTCATAGTTTACACTCAACAGAGTGCCCAAACACAACAGATTACATATTTAATCACTAAATATCAGTACTTTCCATGTTTAAACAACGTTCAGATATTTTAATACCATTTAAATGTGATGTTTTGCTGTTTCTGTTGTTTTTAGAGATTGAGGACATGGCAGAAATAATCGCTGACTAATCGAAAAAATAATCGTCAGATTAGTCGACTACCAAAATAATCAGCTCTAGTAACGTATGATCCGGTATACCGCCCAGCACTAATATAGAGGTAAAAAACACTAAGGCTTTAAGGCTGGTAAAGTGAATAAGTGCATACAGCTCTTTAAATGTCACCACATCACCCAGCTCTAACTTGCAGGGTTTTTAGTTGATGTTTTTGTAAGATGGACAGAAGTGTTTGTGTAGCTTTGGCTTGCCCTCAGTTGCACTGTGAATAAGTACTCTTAGCTGAGTCCTAGGGTCTACGACGAGCCTTTTCTACAAAAATCATTCCTTGCTGCTTTATTCATTCACTTAATTTCTTTTTGTTTGTTTGTTCTTTTGTAGTTACTGGGTCCGAATCTGACGTCACCAACATGGGCCACAAGTCGAGGAAACAGTCGGCAGATACTGGAAGCTGTAAAAGTAAGTGTTTTTCATCAAGTGCTCATTCATTATGATGCACAACAGGAGTATTCCTGAAGGGGCTGGAAAAGGTTATAGAAGGGTGTGTGTGCAGTTGGGGAGAGGGATGCATCTCATTTTGACGGTTTGTTTGATTTTCTTTTTTATGTATGTATATATATATATATACTTTAATCTGCAGACAAGACTTTGTTGTCTTTTCTGATATGACCTTGCAGCTTATAAAGCTCTTATAAATCATTCAGAGAGCACTCAGAATCATTTCTTTGTCCTGTGAAAGAACAGCACTTTTATTTTCCATATGCCTAATGCCTGCTGTAATGAAGGACACTTGAAATGTTGTATAAATTGCATGTACAAAACATTGTATGTAGCATAATGAAAACAGTAAATGTGATTTTCCGTTTCAGCATTTGCAGATACCAGAGAGAACATGCTGGCACGGCAATGCAGGAGGAGGCCTGAATGCAGATCCCAAAAATGTGGTAAGATTTTATTTTATTTTATTTGTTTATTTATTATAGCTGTGTTTGCGACTAGCGCTGCACAATATATTGTTTCATTCTGACCAACACAATCCAGATCCAGTAATTTTGTGCTTTTTGGCCACTCTTTACAACGGTTGCTTCAGGGCATTCACGTGCCCCTGCAGATAAATCGCTTTTTACACCGTTATCCAGGTTCAAAGTAGCTCAAAGCACACTTTTTGGTAGAATCCGGAGAGCTTCGTAATTAAAAACGAGGCATTTAGAACTTTAAAAGTGCACAAGGAGCTTATTAAAAACACTTTTTACAACCTGTAACACAACCTAATCTCCAGACGCCTGGAGATTAGCTTATGCTACGGGTTGTAAACAGTGTTGTTTGATAAACTTTTTTTTTTTTTTTTTTTAAATATATATATATAATTAAGATCATGATCAATATTAATCACAGAATTGATGTTTTTAGTTTTTTTATTTAGAAAAAGATGCATATTTAAATAGGAATCATTAAAATGGCCTTGTAGTACCTTTTTATTTTGTGCTAAGTATAAAAAACAATTATACTGTTGTTTTAATAATAAAAAAAAAACATTTAAAAACCTTAATGCACAACTTGGATTGGATTCTTTTTCCTTATTTTTATTATTATTATTTATTTTTTTACTTTTATTTTTTTTTTATCAGATTGGCAGATACCATATCGTCAGATACTTAAAATCGAACGACTAGAGGGCAAAAAAAATGTGATCAGGACATCCCTACTCTTCATTCTTACAATAAGAAAAAAAAAATTGAACAACATGAATTAGCTGCTCAGTTAGCTTAGCTGATTCTGTTTTGTATTTTGTTTCTATGTTCTTATGCTTTAAATGTCTGAGGAAGACATTATATTCTACAATATATTCTAGTTTGGATGAATTTTTTCCAAAGAATGGCAATGATCTCACATTGTAGACCTCAACCAGGTTTAGCAGCTCTTTATAAAAATGACCTGATTATTCTCTTTCAGGCTATCTTAGCCATGGGTAATGATACAGAATAATAGATCAGAGGCTACACTGCTCTACGTTCAATATTAGAGATCCATTCTGCATAACAACAAGCTGCGCTGGATTAAAAACAAACTGAATTTCTTCTCATACAGTTCTCTGACAAGTACGTGAAGCTCTTCCTCCTCCATATCCTCCATCCCCTCCGCACTCCTCCCCCTGTTTTCCTCCCCGTCATTTCGCCTAGTTGGATGAGACCAAGCACAGGTGTTGGCTATTTTTAATTTGATTTACTTTGTTCCCATGCCATTCTGCCAGAGCCTCATTTTTATGTTACCATATTGACTGGATTAGAGGAGTTAACTCATATTTTTGAGACAGTCACGGCAGCAGGTGGTTGGGCAGAGTAAACAGGCCGGTTGGCACGCGGCGCAGCTCGGTAGTGGGCTCGGTGGAGGCTCGGGGGAATGGTGCTGCGTGGGATGCCAGGCAGCATCTTCGTGGCCACCTGCAGTGGCTGCTGCTGCCACTGCCGCCTCCCCTCCTGCCTGCCCTCCCAGCCTGGTGATGCTGAATCCCCCAGTGGCAGGTCACCGTGTGCCGGGGTTTCAGAATCTGCCTTTCACAAACTTTTATTGTTGTCCAAGTTCAGATCTGTCTTACGGAAAAAAAACAGCTTTTACACATATTTTACTTTTAGAAATTAAATAGATACTGTATATAGAGATCTCCTAACCACAATTTTTGCTTTTTGAGCATCTACAGCTCTGGAAAAAATAAGAGAGCACTTAAAAATGATGATTTTTCTTTTTTATTTGACCAAATTGAAAACTTCTGAAATATAATCAAGAGGAAGATGGATGATCACAAGCCATCAAACCACCAAACTGAACTAATTTAATATTTTTTCACCAGGAGTGAAGCAGCATAAAGTTATCCAAAAGCAGTGTGTAAGACTGGTGGAGGAGAACATGATGTCAAGATGCATGAAAAAACTGTGATTAAAAACCAGGGTTATTCCACCATAGTATTATGTGAGCAACAATATTTTAATAATTGTCCATTGGTGGCAGCAGTGATGTATAAAACTCTCAGTAGCTCCTTATTGTTTTTTATTCATTTATTTCTATTTATTTATTTATTTATTTACTTATTTTTATTTTATTAAGATAAAAGTATTTTTTTTTAAGTATTATTTTTGGTATCAGTATTACGTTCAAAGTATCGATATCAAAATTTTTCAATCAATACTTTTGACCCCACCTGTTCATCACCTTATATAAAGGTTTATATCTGCTAATGCTGAGTAATAGAAATACTAGAAATAGAAATACTCTTTAGGAAGGGTCTCACACAGTATGCTTAAATATATTTCATAATAGATGACAAAAATGCAAAATTAAACCAATAAATGCAGTTCATCCATAAAATAAATTCCTCTGCATTGCACACAAAACATATTTTTCTCATCCATGTTGCTTAAATATGCACGATTCAACCCATCAACTAATTATCAGGTGCTTCATGAGTTGAATCAGGTGTGTGAGTGAAGGAAAAATAATAAAATCCACGCTTCTGTGGACTCTCCAGGGCTGGAGTTTGACACCCATGTTCTAAAACAGCTGCAGTCCAATTTCAGCCCGAAGTGCTAACCATCCAGACCAGCAGTTGCTGACAGCTATTTTTCATTGCTTTTATTTGACTTTTTGTAATTTCCTGCCACTATATTCAGGTCTGCATTGTGGTAATACTGAGAAAAGAACAGTATGGATGAATCTATTTGCATCCGGTCAAAACTAAGCAGCTAATTATAAGCAGCAGTAAAGATTCATAAAGCTATAAAATAACTGTAGGTGTGTTTTAGGCTGTTTAATGTCAGACCCCTTGGAGATGTGGGCGAAATGAAAAAAAAAAAAAGTAGAACCTTGATGTGATAATTAGGGGCGGGTGATATGGAACGATATTTTAGGGTATTACATCGTTCACCATATTCAAAAATATCGGTATATCGTATGATACAATTATGACACACCCTTACCCCGTAGGGAGTTCTAGTAAAATCAGAATCTAACTTTTGGACAAAGCTTAGTATTGTGTGGGAATGAGAAAATTGTGTCATGGCCACAAATAAGTAGTCTGTGGAAACACAGTCTTATTTCCACAGTAATCTGATAGTCATGCTGTGCCAAATTGGAACCAACAGGGCTCAATAACAGAGTACAGTAAAACTTGGGCATCTATTAAAACTCTTATTTTGACCCACAGTCCACAGAATACTGGATTAGGTTTAAAATGTTCCTGTTTCCAGCTCCCAAACACAGCAGAGCTTTTGTACTGAATCACTTTTGCTAATATTAAAGGGGCAATAAACGCCTGATTTTAGCTGACTCCACCCTCAGCTCAAATTTGAAAAAGGCAAAAAAAAAAAAAAAAAAAAAATGGGAGGGGTAGTTTGGGAGGGGTTCTGGGTGATGTATGGGTTTAGGGGCGGGGCAGTAGGGAGATCTGATTGACTGGGCTGCGGTAAGAAACATGGTTGGACGTCACTTGCTGCAGAGTTGGAAATTACCACAATAAAAGCGTTTTTTTTTTTAAGGTTCGAAAATGCTTATTGAAATTTTATTTAAAACTTGTATGTTTTAATATTTAAAAGGAACACATTTTATATATTAATGTAAAAAAGTATGGTTTAGGGTTTAGGGCCTTTTTAACTAGAAGATTCATACTTGTACCGGTAGTTATTTTTCTGTAAGGAGCCACTTAATATTTTATTTCTTCTATAAAATCTCTAAAAAAAATTGCAGCATCTTTTTTTTTTTATTTATTTTTTTTATATAGGCCAAATATCTCTCAGATACAGAAACTTCCTTATTGCAGTTTTGTTATATTTATTGTGATGTGAGATGTGTAAGATGTAGACTTCTCTTATTTCTTTGTATTCACCATTTTTCCTCTCTTTCCGCAGCTAAAGGAGGTGAATTCTACGAAGATCATTTCAGCCATGTTGTCGTACGTCTGGCCAAAAGATCGCCCAGATCTGAGAGCGAGAGTGGCCATTTCACTAGGCCTGCTTGCTGGAGCAAAGGTGAGTTAACATGATGAAAATAGGGTTAATACGGTATCATTTTTCAACAGACAGAGTGTTGTTTATGATGCCTGTGACTGGCTCAGTTATCTCAGGCCATGTTATCAAGCCATATGATGAAAATTAGTACCATATATAACAAATAACTGCAGGTCATAATTCATGTAACTGTTTAAAAGACGCATTCAGAATAACTACCTCATGAATTCTAAGAAAAAATGGGAATGTTGGAACATATTGTGGCTTAGTGGTTAACATGCTCACCTCCCAGCGCTGGGGTCTTTGGTTCAAGTCCCTATCTTGATCGAGTTTCCATGTTCTCCCCATGTCTGTGTGGGACTCACATGGAGATCAGGTGCACGTTTTTTGTTTTGTTTTTTTCTGTTGAGAGTTCGCTGTGTGCAATTGGCTGCTGCAATTCTCAACAGTGTGTGTTAAGTGTGTGTAGAATGTAATTGTAAGCGTTCTTCAGTGGCTTAAGAGGCAAAAATGTGCTATATAAGTATAATTGTAAGAAAATAAGTACATAAATAAGTGAATATGGGCAATAAAGTCAAATGTTATAAATAGTCCTCTAAATATATAATAAAGGCACTTGTAATCCTTCCATGATGTATATAAAAGAGAGTAACATCTCTCTAAATCCCCTTCAGGGCTTCGCATACTTTTAACTGCAGTAAGTAACTTTTGTGATGTAGGCGACAGGAAAGCACTAAGATTAAGCTACTTATCGCTGAGTCATGTTTGTGTAAAATCCTTTAGTATTACCCTGCCGGGTCAGGCCGCATGCTTCCTTTATTTCAGAGACAGTTTAACATGCATCTCTCAACATTTTCAGAAATGCATGTGTAAAGCATGTCCTTTAATGGTATCTCAAAGCGTGCATTACGCACTTTAACTGTAGGGGGAGCCCAGCAGCGAAAACATCAATTTATTAATATTTATTTTCTCATAATGCTGCTTTAGGTGTCTCTAAATAAGTTTATTTTGAGACTTTTTTGAGGCTAAAAAGGGGTTCAAGGCTTAGAAGTTAATTTTCATGACACCTTACTAGAAACTAAAGTATTTTATGTATCAGTACTTTAAACAAAATGTTCACCTCATACATTTTAATCAGTCAGACTTTCATCACATTTTTAATAGGCATGTTTTTCTTCACTGACACTTCAAACATTCCGTGTTTGCAATGCCAGCTTACAAAGGAAAACACTGATCATTTGCGCATTGTTTGTTCTCTTCTGTATAATTTGTCACTAATTTGCACCCAAAGGAAAACTGACAGGTTTGCAATTCCCCTGTTTCACGTTCCCCTCACGCTCAGCATGCAGCTCTCGACACGAAAATGACCCGGCTGCTGTTTCCACCGTTCGCTGCACTGTGTTGTCCTGCGTTGCGGAGGCCGCTCGTAGCCGGTACATATCGGCGTGTTATGTCACGTAGGTTCAAGCGTAATGATTTCGCCCTTGCCAGAGCCAGCGTCCTGTAGATGCGGGCGCTGTATGAGAACAGAGAGGAGAATTCATCCTCCAGAATCGGCTCGTGGCTCATTCTGCCCGTGCCCCCTTTATCTAGCAGCCGTGGTGGTTCAGGAGAGGTCGAATCTGGAAAGGCAGATAAAGATTGACAAGTGTGCGGCGCACAGATAACCCCCCTCCGCTTTAACAGCCTGTCTGGGGCTCCGGCACCTTATCGCTCAGGGCGTAATTGAACGCGGGAGAGGAATGTCTGCCACATTGCGTCATTAAAGCACGGAATCGCCCAAAAAAGTCTCAAAAACCTTTGATTCGTCAGGACGGCGTGGAGCTTTTTATGTCCCAGTTTGACCCGTCCAAGGTTATTCTTGTGCTGATCTGGTAATTAAAGCTGGTTTGGATCACGTCGTCTTCGGGCTTGTTCTTTATGGGAAAGGGCATCGCCGTAGACACCAGGGGTGTTCTGAAGTGAGACTTGAGAAAGTGAAGTTATTAGCGAGGTGTTGAAAGCTTGCTGCGTTTTCCCCTGCGATGCGGCCTCTTGTTGTAAGAGCGGCGTTACCTTGAAAGTTTTTTGGCCAATTTATTCTGTCACTTAAGTTATTACTGATTATACCGCAGTTAGTTACGACCCTGCAGTGTAATTGGATGAGAGAACCTAAATGAGGTTCTATGAGTGCCATTATCAGCTGGTAATGCACTGTAACCAAAGCTCTCCCTGTATTACTCTGCCACATACAGATAACCTAGCAACCATGCAGCGCATACAAGCCAAACAGCACTGCAGCTACAAACAGAGCAGCAATTACTAGGAACTATTTTAACTTATTATAACCAAACAGATCCTATTTCTTTTCTCCTCTTCTTTAATTCTTTCAATAAACAGAGATAATGGAACTGTGGTATAATTAAGCAATAATACACTCGAGGTTCATGCTATAATGTGTAATATTGGCACTGCTGTGCAGATCTTACAGGTTATAGCACTACCTCTCGTGTATTATTGTTTAATGATGAGCTGTTTTCTTTAGCAGTGATTTGCTGATATATAGACCAAAACCAGTTTATAGTGTCTTTACTGTAGAGGAGAGTAACAGCTGTAGCAGCCTACTGTAATGCTGTCCGGCACAGGCTCTTATTTCATGCTGTATCAGATCTGTCAGAACTGTTGTGAAGTGGCAGCCAATTGCACACAGCGTACTCTCAACAGAAAAAAAAAAAAAAAAAAAAAAAACGTGCACCTGATCATGCACCATATTTATTATTTTCATTAATAAGACCTTTACATTTTGAACAAAATGCATCTGCTTGTTTCAGTAAGCTGCATATATACATATTCCAGCTCTGACTGTTTCTTATAAACAGGATAAACCTGAGAAGATGAAAAACAACAGCCAGGAATGCTGTTTTTCACCTGAAATTCCAATTCTTTCTGCCCTGGTCACATGGGACGTAAGGGTTATGCTAAAGTGGGGGAGCAAATTAAAGAGAAATCGTGTGCTGCACCCACTCCGGCCTGTCTAATGCGCTGCGGCGCTCAGCGCTGCATCCGAGCAGCTGTCCCCGAGCTTTTAATTAGCTTTAATAACCATTTCAATTCCATTAGTGGATGCATCAACCAACTCATTTCCCGCTCTGTCTAGAGGAGCGCGCACAAAACAGCCTGCCCCTAATGCAGTGTCTCCAAACTACCAGCGGGTTTCTGAGCTCACTGTGTGCTTCACACTGTTTTTTATTTATTTATTTATTTATTTTTTGTACCGCTTTAAAATAAGGCTTCTTTATAAAGGGTTTATAACTGGTTTATATCCTCATGAGACCCTGCATCCTCATATGAGGACATTACATTTCTGCTTCTCTGCACCATTGTTATAACTGTTGACCCTTTAGCCTCATGTGGAGACACTGTCTGTACTATATAGTGCTTAAATGACAACATTACACTTAAGTGATTGAAAACAACATGGCGGGAATCCCAGTCAAAAGTTTCTACAGCCAGTCCGGACAGAAACATGGGACAGGTAAAAAAAAATATCAGTGAAATTTATGTTTGAATCTAGGGTATTTACTTTCTGTAGAAAGCTAAAATTTGGTTTATAGACTAAATGCGTCCTTGTGATCCTTCAAATTGCAAGGATACATTTTAAAATGTTAATATGAGGACATTGGTTTTTTTCTTCCTATACAAAGACAAAGTTACGTTTTTATACTTGTTAGGTCGTCCCAAATAGCTAGAAAAAATGAATAATGCACACCAAGCCAAAGTCCAGGTGTCAGGAGTATATATGACTCTATAATTTTTTTATCAAATCCTTTGTATATACTTTAAAACCACTGATAAGCAGTTACAACAAATAAATAAATATAAAGACAATCAGTGGCCTGCCGTTATACATAGGGATTCCACATTCATTTACACTGTTGATCTTTTAGTCTTTTCCATAAATCAGCATTAAAAAAAAACATGCAAACAAATAACAACTTTATTCATTTTACTACCCAGATTAAATATTTATCCAGTAATCATAATGTGGTGTATACTAACATATTACATTAGTTTAATTATATGAAACTATGAATTTTTTTCTATAATTTTATTAGATATGTTAATGCTGACCAATGGAAAAGATAACGTTTAAATAGCCTCCAGGCCCCTGTTGCCAGTTGCCCTTTCTATCAATGTCTTGTAACTGTGTATTAATGGCTTATAACCTAGTTATAAGCCATTAAGAAACTCCTTTATAAAAATAAGGGAGCCTCTGGCAAAATCCTGCTAACAATGAAAGACATCCTCATCGACTGTCCTGCCTATGACCATATAAGACATTTTTACTATTAAGAAAATAACATAAAGGACCTTTTTGGAAAAAAAAAACACCAGGGAAGATTTTAAAAGATTTGGTCACACCTTAAACTTAAACATCTTAAATCTCAATTTAATACATATGTAGTGAGTTTTATTTCCCTTATCATGCTATAACCTTTGAACAACTGTACTCTATCTAGACTTATAAAACAAAGTGTTTGCCAAAAAATAAGTGCCAAATTTGTGCTGAAGTGGCAAAAAAATTCCAACAGCTAACCATAAGGGAGCCTTATTTTAAAGTGGTACCTTTTATTTTATTTATTATTATTTTTTAAAATCCCTCATCCTAATTTTCTCTCTTTTCTCCCGATTTTGGCTCGTCCTCCAGATGACCAATGTGATGGTGCCCTTCATGTTTAAATATGCAGTGGACAGCCTGAACCAGATGTCGGGACACATGTTGAACCTGAGCGACGCGCCAAACACGGTGGCCACCATGGCAACGGCAGTTTTGATTGGCTGTGAGTACTCCTCCCCTCTCCCTCGCCGTACCCTTTCTCTTGGCAGGTGTTTGACTTCATCTCAGGAAGGATGCCGCCTGTTATGAGCAGGGGTGACCTTTTCCGTGGAAAATTCCTATCAGTGTTGCTTTTAAACCTTTCGCCGCGTTTTGGACGTACCTGACACATCTGCCTCCTCAGCTGCTAATTCAGTTTAGCCCTTTTTATTTTTAATACGGTGTCCTCTCGAATAACCTCGACTGAAAGGAAGCCTCTGGCGAGTCTTGCTTTTGACTAACCGACCGCAGTCACGGTACCTGTGGGACCGAGAGACCTTGGGCATGGTCCTGAATCACAAACAGCCATCCTGAGCTTCAGACAGCGGCTAAGCCTCCTCTATCTCTTAGCTCGTGTTTCGGTCGCGTACTCGGCCCTTCTTTTAATCTTTCATGAACAGGGAAGGGCCAAGCGTTTTGTCTCGGTGGAGCGAAATACAATCTGAGAGATGAGCCGAGGGCCACAAACTTACAAGAAGATTCATCAGAAAAGTGTCTGCGATGTTCCGGCCGAAACAGACGCCGTCTCATGTCTCTTTGAGCAACCCAGATCCAGAACGAGGGTAACATGGCTGGATTAAGTGTCTATGATTATTTCGATATATCGAAATAAATGCTGCTTAGTCCCCTGAATTCAAACCTTGATCAGTCTTTTTGAGCAACCCTGATTGCAAACGCAGCTAACATGCCTCGAAAAATTGTCTACGATTAAGCCCGTCACAATAATTACATTATCGACTTATTGTACAATAAATGGACATGGCCTCAATAATATTTGATAGTTGTGATATCTATTAGTCTATTGTATTAGTTTGTTTGTTCACATATACAGCTCTGGAAAAAGTGAAGAGACTACTTCAGTTTCTAAATCAGTTTCTTGAATTTAGCTCTTTATAGGTTTATGTTTGAGTAAAATGAACATTGTCATATATAGCATTTATTTACAGAAAATGAGAAATGGCTGAAATAACAAAAAGGATGCAGAGCTTTCAGACCTCAAATAATGCAAAGAAAACAAGTTCATATTCATAAAGTTTTTAGAGTTCAGAAATCAATATTTGGTGGAATAACCCTGGTGGTTTTAATCAGTTTTTTTCATGCATCTTGGCATCATGTTCTCCTCCACCAGTCTTACACACTGCTTTTGGATAACTTGGATATGCCTTTACTCCTGCTGCAAAAATGTATTCGAGCAGTTCAGCTTGGTGGTTTGATGGCTTGTGATCATCCATCTTCCTCTTGATTATATTTTAGAGGTTTTCAATTTGGTAAAATCAAAGAAACGCATAATTTTTAAGTGGTTTCTTTTTCTTTTCTTTTTTTTCAGAGCTGTGTATACTGTCAGGGCACCCAGCCTAATTGCAATATTGATATTTTGTCACACCCCTACTGCCTAGTTCCTCAAAATCAAACCTCAGTCAGTCTCTTTAAGCGTCCCCGCTCACGAACGCAGGTAACATGCTTTAAAACATGCAAAGCTTTGACACAGTTTGTGAATTTTAAGTGCTTCTTCGCCTGTGGGCCATTCGGATGAAGAAAATAAAACAAACTTAATGAGTAATAGTAACCACTCGTTTTGCAAGTCATTGTAGCATGCAGTCACAATGTACTGTCAGTTCCCCCTGTAAGCTGCAGATTTAATGAGACCCATTAGGTCCTTTGCACACACACCGTTAATTGGAGCTCTCTGTCTGAGGCTCTGCAGATAGGATGGTTTTTCTCTTTTGTGCTTTAAGCCACAACTTACCTGGGCGAAAAATCGCCTTCCGCCGACAGCGCGCACAAGAAAGACACAAAAGATTGAATGCCTGAAGACTAGGGATTTATTCCGCTAGCGCCAAATTTATTTTACAGGGTGAAAGAAGCGTTTTTGTTCACAAAGCACATTAGAGTAGGAGTAGAGCTGCTTCCAGACTGTAGTCGCAGGGCATTTTTGTATTTAAGATGGAGTGATATCATTAATCACTGGACGCAGGACCCTATGATTTCTGCCATGTGGAGAACACCGATGGAGTCTTGGAATTGAGTCATAAAAACTATTTTAGACAAAAACTGAAAGGTGTAGTGGAACTACACGATATTGGTGGAAAAAAATCATGAATATTATAAATATTACAAGATTTTTTTTTATTATTTGATTTCACCAAATCATATATGAAACATTATGACACTAGTATGCAAGTTTTAATGTATTTTCCTTTTTTATCAATGCATAACAGTAAATGAATAGCCTTTAAAAAGAAAATGTTCTATATAAATTATTTGGTATTTTATTGCATGCAGATTTGATTGATGAATATTTAGTGCCGGCATATTTGGTAGAATAATCTGCCTCTAGTAGATGAGTCATGGAAAGTGTTATGGAACATAGGCTAAGATATTATGCCCAGGAGATTGCTGCGGGAGCCCTGAGCGAGAACAATTGGCCTTGCCGTTTCTCTCTGGGTGGGTACAATAGATGGCGCTTTTTCCCCATCACTCATCACTCCTAGGGTGATGTGGATCAGCACAAGGCTGCGTCTGTGAGCTGTTGTATCAGAACCGAGTCGCTGCGCT
Organism: Astyanax mexicanus; assembly: GCF_023375975.1. Lineage (NCBI taxonomy): Eukaryota > Metazoa > Chordata > Actinopteri > Characiformes > Acestrorhamphidae > Astyanax > Astyanax mexicanus. The sequence goes on from NC_064417.1 coordinate 1,485,929, forward strand.
TTCCTCCGAGCTTTAGCGCTGTGATGCTACTCGACAAAGGGCGAAAAGAGGCGGATATACAGCTGTGGATATACAGCTAAATAACAGCTAAATGGGTAGAAAAAAACGAGAGGAAAATAGATATAAATCTTAATCAGACTCTGGAATAAGGACGGATTGATTTTTATTTTGTTGGCCGATCCTGTACAGATTTTAGTCCACGTCTGTGTTGATGCGAGAGCTTGTGGATGTTTCCGGATGGGTCGGAGGCAGGAGTGTCTGTGGCTGCGGAGCTGCAGAGCGTTTTTAATGAGCCTGAGGTGACGCATGGCACAGCTGAGCGCACAGAGACAACAGAGGAAGCCACTGTCGCGCTGCCGTCCTCATCACGCTTCAGTTTCCAGCAGCACCGCTGTTCAGCTCTAATTTACTCCGTCTGACCCCTGACAGTGAGAATCTCCCCCACCACTCCTTCCTCACGCATTTCTCAGAGTGCTCAGAGAGAGAGTCACACAACTGACTCAATGCCTTACCTCACCATCAGAACAGAAATCACTAGAGCTTGTTTATATAAAGAAAAACGTTGCTCTAGTGCTTATAAAATAAATTAATATATTTGCAAAGCTAGCAGTTTTTCATTGCATTTGTCATGTTATATGTTTATATACTGCATTTGTGCACCAGTGGAGTACAGTACCTGTTCACTGATTATTTTATGACAAAATTAAGGACATTTAGGGTCAGCTTCCTCACCTCTCCCCTTTTTTTATTTCTTCAGAGGACGACTTAAGGTTTATTATTGTTAATGCGTTCTAGTTCTAGGATCTCTGGTCGTTGTGCATATAAAAAAGAGATAATAACACAAGCAAAATAGCAGGAAAAAAGGGGAGGAGAGAAAAGAGACACATATTAAGGAACAGCAACAAAGAAAGCAAAACAGCTATGTAAAAGAATATACAAATAAATACAAGACGCTTTTGTGTTGAATGTAGGAATAAATAGAGAGAAAAGAGAGAGAAAGAGGGGGAACAAAGCTAACTATCTACCTTTTATATGTATGTGTGTAGAGGAATATTCAGGTAGAGGTGCTATATGAATAGGATGGTTCTAGGTGTATAATGATTGTTAGTGTACCGGTAGTTGCAGACTGCATTTCCCTTTAAATACAAAATTCCCATTAAAAAATGCTGCATTTCTGCTTTGAACCTACATCAAGTCATGCATACACAAACGTACAAGTACGCACAACATGGTCAGCAGCATAGGGCGCTCGCACAGGCTACGCCACATACAATGCATTGACTTGATGCAGAAGTATAAACCAGCTTTAAATCATGGTCTAAGAAACGGTCCCATTAGGTTTTAAAGAGTTTATCACAAGCGTCAATGGAAACTGTAAGAAATTTTTATTACATTCGCTTAATTAATACAAATTCTGAATAGTATAGATGTGTATAGATGTCTGCTTACCCAGTAGCACCTGTGTCAGCAGTGGGTGTAATGTAAATTAACAGAATTTACTGCTGTTGTTTGCTGCTAGTATTAGAATTAGCTTGATATGATGTTTGAATGCTTTTGGGTTTTGAATCAACGCATGCAGCTAATTCTAATACTGTGTGTCTCTGTGTCTGTGTGTGTCAGATGGCGTGTCCCGTGCAGGATCGGCCCTCTTTAATGAGCTGAGGAACGCTGTGTTTGGGAAGGTGGCTCAGAGTTCAATACGAAGAATCGCCAAGAACGTCTTCCTGCACCTGCACAACCTGGACCTGGGCTTCCACCTGAGCCGGCAGACGGGCGCGCTGTCCAAAGCCATCGACAGGGGGACGCGGGGTATTAGCTTCGTCCTCAGCGCGCTGGTCTTCAATCTGGGGCCCACTGTGTTCGAGATGGCACTGGTCAGCGCCATCCTGGTCAGTGCAATCCACTACATTGATCGAGTTTAAGATAAGACTGGTTTAGAAGCTTACGGGCTCAGTTAGGATTATGAACAGTGGGCAAATCTGAAGTGCGAGTGAATTAAACAATCATACCATTGTCTGCAAAAGATTACTTCTGTAGTTTTGCATTTTTGCAAGTTACTGATACTGTTTGACATTTTGCTATCTATTGAATCTATAGAAAGACAGCACTGCATAGCTTCAAGCAGTTATAACAATCTACCGTATTTTTCACACTATAAGGTGCACTTTAAAATCCTTTAATTTTCCCAAAAATCCAGTGCGCCTTATCTGATGCTTTTTATGTATGAATTCTACCAGTCACGTATTAAGGAGCAGTAAAGCCACTCCACTGAAGTACAACATTACAGTTTAGCTCTATAGTTTAGTTCTCCAGCATCGAGACTCCACACTGGAGCAGTATTAGCATTAGCTGCTAGCCGTGATAAGCGCTCAATCTTTCGCCGTTCAGAGGTAAGCCTTATTGAATTGTAGCCTGCTGCTAACCCCAGCTAGCACTGCTGGAGCAGCATTAGCATTACCCACTGTCAGTGCAAAGCGCTAGTTAGCTCTTTAGCTGTTCAGAGGTGAGCCTTATTGGACTGTAGCCTGCTGCTAAAGCCAGCTAGCACTGCTGGAGCAGCATTAGCATTACCACTAAGTGCTAGAGAGCTCTTTCCTCATTTAGAAGTGAATATATCGGACTGTAGCCCTCCATTTTACTGTGCTAAAACAAGCTATATGGGACAATCCTTTAGCTTATAATAATAATAATAATAATAATAATAATAATAATAATAATCCAAACCCCTATCAATTCATATTTACCCATTTAAAAAACAGGGCTAAGTACAAACACTGCACATGATCTGCATAGTGAACCATGAGAAGATAACAGCTGAGTTGTATAAAAAGTGAATTGCATTGAGATCATTGACATCACCTTTTAAATGGCAATACAAATTTCACTGATGTTTAGTTTTATTAACTTAAATTTAAATACTCCTCCACTTCTCAACATGCTGAGGCTCTTTTATTTTTTTTTATTTAATTAAGGTAATTTTTAAAAATTATAAAAATAGAAGCTTTTGAAATCATGCTTTTTCATTATGGGTCATGAAAATGCTTTTTTATTACATGATACGCTAAATGTTCAGACAGCACTGAGTTACTTCCTAACTGTTTTTCTTTTAAATGTGGTAAACATCATTGGGAGCTGGCCAAAATATATTCAAACACATAATTAGTGAGAGATTAATTATTATATTTTGTGTTTTAAATGTTAAAGAAGCTGCTTGTATATCAAGCATTTGGATATAGATCTTTAGATTCAGTTTTTCTTTGGACACGTTGGAGTAAATGTGTGTTAAAACAGTTTAAACTGGTACGGTATAGTGTATATACTGTATATATCTGGCATTTTTATTAGGCTCTTGAACAGCTCACACACACACACAGCTTTTACTAGGAATGTATGCAAATGACCTCCTCAGGTTCATCACCCTGTAGTCCTTTAACGATGTTTATGGCCAGATGACTGTAACATTAAATCTGACTATTCCTTCACTTTGTCCATTTGTAACACTTAGTTTAATGGGCATAATCGTAAAAAGGAAGTGTGTTAAGTGCTGCATGAAATGACTACCGCTGCTTTTTAGAAAGCCAGATGAGGCTGAATTAGGTGTTTCCTGTGAACTCGGTGTATGTCATGCCCTGTTGCTGCTTTAATAAAGCGCTGTTCTCCTCTTCCTGCAGTATTATAAATGCGGCGGTCAGTTTGCACTCGTCACTCTGGGGACCTTGTCAGCCTACACTGCGTTCACCGTCGCAGTTACACAGTGGAGGTACAGTATTGCACTGCGAATTGCAAGTGTTTCTTATTTTGGCCCTTTTGTTTGCTGCTGTTTCTGTGTTTGTTTGTGTGAGTACTGTATTTTTCGCACTATAAGGCCCACCGGATTATAAGGCGCTCTATTAATTAAAGTCTATTTTCTGATCTATTTTCATACATAAGGCGCACCAGAATAATTAGATGCATTTTAAGAGATTTTATAAGGAACTTCTGATTCGGCAGGGGGGTATGGGAATTTTTGTTTAGTCAAACCTGCTGAATTAAAGGTGCTGTATACAATTCTGGAGAACAAGATTGACAATTTGTTTATGTTGTGGTTTAGTAAACTCTCACTGCATTTGCTGCTGCTATGCAAACCAATTGTGGTTATCATTATTATTAACATTCACAAACAGGATAAAACAAAACTGACTATTAAAGTAAATGTGACCGACCAATAGGGGTGAGCGATATGGCTCTAAAATAATTTCACGATATTTCATAGTATTTTCGTGATAGTAATACTATTAGCAATAAGACAAAACACTGAATTTAAAAAAAAACATTATTTCAAGAATATATTACTGCAACAAAATGAAAATAAATTGCATTTTATAATTGTATATGATATGACTCAAGTACAAGTATTTACAAGTATTTTATCAGCTGCTGGGTGGTGTTGAGTTAAGTAAAGCTAAGCTAAATAAACAAAACTGTAAAAAAGAAGACTTTCTTTTAAAGTCAAACGAGCAATGTATGTTAATTTAAAAAGATTTCTCTCCTGAAATGTTTTTATTTGGGTGAGTAAAGCGCTTCCGATTCCCAAATTTCTCCAGCACTAAGGCTGGAGCATTAGCAGCTAAACATTTGCCAAGTGCGAAACATTTGGTATATATTCTTTGCTTTCTGCTCATCCTGAGCATAAGGGGCAGTGTGTAATCACAATGAACATAGAAGATTGAGTATAAAGGTTCATTATTTATTTTTTCCCATTTACTTTGGTGAAGAAGAAATTGATCTGTTTTCTGTCATTTCTTTTTTCGATTTTTTTAATTTTTGCATTTTGTAACAAAAGTCTGATGGTACAATGCAACTTGCATTTGTCACAAGACGTAAAAATTTAAGAATTGAGACCAAATTTTTTTAATATATATTTCCTGAAATTCTAATTGTGAGGTGCAGAAATAAAAAATAAAACTAGAAAATTGGATGAAAAAATGGATGAATCCCCAGTTCTTCTATACTACACCAAATGGTAAGAGGTAATCAATAAAGGTTTTTCCCTAAATTTTCTATTTTCGAGTTTAGCCATAAACTGTCAGACAATTGAATTGATAAGTGTTACTCTGATCATCATGGACAGTTAGTAAGGTGATTTTTCATTCGAATTTTGATGCACATTAACCAGTTAAACAGTACTCACTGGATGCAGGATTATTTTATGAGTTTAGGTTTGAGCCTGCTGCTGTGCCGGTGTGAATATTAGGCAAGTTCACCGCACCCTTACCCTGCCTGGCATGTCTTTATTTTTAGCAGTCCTGCTACAGTACATTGATGCTGGTGATTAGCTCAGGAGCCTAATTATTCTGAACAGCCATTTCTCTCATGTACACACCGACTGTACGGAAATTAACAGCACCTTGCAATAAATGTGATTTCCGAGGCATAGAGCTGAACAGGAAGAATGCAGCGACACAGGCAATTGGTTGTTGTGTGCGAGCTGATTTGCATATTATGGTGCCACACTGCAATAGGAGCCAAGAGTAAGATCTGAATTCTTTCATTCTTTAGGAAGGTCTTACTAAGCTTTGCGAATGATTTCCTCAGACTGTTTTCTCTCTCTCTCTCTTTATATATATCGTATTTTTTGCACTATAAGGTATATATAAAATCCTTTAATTTTTTCCAAAAGTTGCCTTACATATTAATTCTACCAGTCAGGTATTAAAAAGCAGTAAAGCCACTTCGGTAAAGTACAGAGTTATACAGGCGTTTCAGTTTAGTTCTCCAGCACTGAGGCTGGAGTAGCATTAGCATTAGCCGCTTAATGCACTAAGCGCTAGCTCTCACGTCATTCAGAGAGTATATTGAACTGTAGCCTGCACGTTTATCATGTTAAAAGAGGTTAGCTTCTAATGCTAATGCTCCAGCCTTAGTGCTGGAGAAATTCGTGAATCTAAGCTTACTTTGAATAAATGGAAGCGCTTTATTCACCCAAATAAACAGTTTTCAGGAGAGAAATCTGTGTAGAATAACATTCAGCGCTTGTTTGACATTAAAAGAAAGTCTTTTTTTAATTACAGTTTTGTTTATTTAGCTTAGCTTTACTTAGCTTAGTTAGCTAAATGAGAGCCACTGGATCTGAAATGCTAAGCTGTTTCTCCTATAAATCGCACAGGCAAAGATGCAGTCCTGCAAATAGGCAAGTTAAAAGTATATAAAGTATATTGAAAGTTATATTGTGAGGTGTTATTTTTAAAATAAAGCTCATGTATATAGATTGGAACAGATAGTACAGTGCATTTTAAGCAGAAAGTAGAGTGGCCGATAAGACTCTTATAATTCAGCAGAATGAGTCCTAAATATTAATCTACACACATTTCTTTCTTTAAACCCATTTTTTTGGCTGAGTAAAGTGCTTTCATTTATATTTACAGGACGCTTAGATGCTAGCTATTTCATATTTTATAATCCACTGATATATTCTTTAAAATTCCCTTTTCTATGCACTTACTTACTTATTATTCACACTGAACTGGATCATCCCTACCTGTTCGCACCGCCTGCGTTTGCTCAGGCCAGTAGCCTGTGGATAATCCAAGGTGAGTCTCGGCTCTCTGAGCCTGTGGAGGTCAGGGTAGAATCCTGAATATCCAGCAGTGCTGCTGGGCTGTTAGGTGTGCAATCCAATCTGTCTCCCACTGTGCTTTACCACTTCCTCTGGAGTTCAGGAGAAATGGGACTGAACCACACTTACATTTTAAACTGGTGTTATACATGAGTACATGGGTACATGAGTGCAGCGACCGCTGCAGTGCAATTTAGCCCAGAGCTAGGCTTAGGAAAAACACAGGGCTGCCTGCCTTTTATAGAAGACGTGGAAAAGCTGGATTAAAGGTGTTTTTTTTTGTCTTTCTAAGAGAAGAGATTTGAAGTCACGCTAACCTTCACCTCCCCCTCTCCCTTGTGTGTCTTGAATCAGGACCCGTTTCAGGATCGAGATGAACAAGGCAGATAACGAAGCGGGAAACGCGGCCATCGACTCTCTCCTCAATTACGAGACCGTTAAGGTGAGTCCCGCTGCTCGTCCCTTCCACCGCCAGGTGAAGCGCCTATTTGTTGGTGCAAATATTTACTCTCCAGTCACAATGTCACGTTTAATTAGTGTGATTTGCCCTGAGCAAATTAGCCTAGGAATTAGTTTGATGAGAAATCTCTCTTATAAGCTCTGGTGAAAGCGTACTGCTTCTGGTTCACCTTGTGTGAAGCTGGATTAAAAATGTCTGTTATACAAATGGGGATTTTACAGTAATATAAGCAATAGTTCAATTTATTAAAAGGTAAAAAGTATTAGGGCTGGGTGATGGGGCCCTAAAATAATATCATCAAATTTTTTTTTTATAATTTTATTTCTATTTTTTTCCCCATTCTCTCCACAATTTACACGGCCAATTACCCAACCCACCCATTAGGACTCCCCCTATCACTAGTGATGCCCCAACACACCAGGAGGTTGAAGACTAACACATGCCTCCTCTGATACATGTGAAGCCAGCCACCGCTTCTTTACGAGCTGCAGCTGATGCAGCATTGCTGAGTAGCATCACAGCGTTAACGCTCGGAGGAAAGCACAGCGGCTCGGTTCTGATACATCAGCTCACAGACGCCCTGTGCTGCAGACATCACCCTAGGAGTGATGTGGGGAAAGAGCGCCATCTACCCATCCGGAGGGAGCGAGGCCAATTTTGCTCCCTCTGAGCGCCGACAGCTTGATGGTAAATCTGCATGAGCCGGGGTTCCAACCTGCGACCTCCCGCTCATAGTTGCAGCGCTTTAGACCGCTGGACCACTCGGCGCCCTATATCACAATATTTTTATGGTATTTTCGTGATGAGGAGAACGATACTCTTGGCAATATGACAAAACACTGAATAAAAAATATATATTACATTTTGTTTTTGCATACGATATGATATAGTACACCCATAACTGCAATATTAAAAAATACAAGAATTTTCATCAGATTTGTAACAGAAGCCAATGATTCAGAATGTCATGATACTAATAATAATGCACTACAAATATCTCCATATGTCCAGGATTAAAGTAAAATAAACGATACTGGACAGATATAATCATGGTGATTATTTGCTTATTAAAGCATTTTAAGTATATTTTTGATACAAGAATATTGATCATGATATTCGATAACATGTCTTCATGTTACTCAGCTTTAGGAAGTATTAATTTACTTCTTTTTTTTTTTAGGATTGTCAGGGTGACGACAGTTCTGAAATCCATTGCACCATTGACTCTCTCTGTTGTTATCGACTGTGTTACAAATTTTGACGGATTTCGTGAACAAGTTCAGCTTCTGTTTCTCTGTTTCTGCTCCCTCAACTCCTCCGTTTCCCCCTCGTTTCTCCCCACCCCTTCACCCCTCCTGCTTTTTTATTTTTTTTTATTATACCCTTGTTGTTAAGCGCAGATATATTTTGTGTAGGGCTTTATTTTGTGTCATTGATGTCAATGCAGCTGGATTTAGTATCACTGTAAGCCAGTGTGCATACATAATTAGATCTCCACCCACTCAAAATCCGTTCCACTCTCACAAAAGCTCCCGCAGAACACAAACACACACTCTCTCTCTCCCTCTCTCTCTCTCTCTCTCTCACTCACACTCGCTCTCTCTCTCTTCTTTTCTCTCCCTCCTGTTCTCTTCCCCAGCCAGCCCACTTTCCTGACAACAGAGAAATTGTTTATAAAGCCCCTCTGCCTGCAACATGCTCCCTGATACCTTTTGCTCCCGCAGATAATTGGCACAGGACGCTGGCGCTAAGTTTGACGCTCTCTAATGAAATATTCAGATTGTCATTACAGTCCAGGAGACTTGTCTGTTTGATCACGCTGCGCTAATGAGCCTGAGCAGTTCTTCCGGCACGCGGCAAAGAAAGAGGGGTCGTAAAACGCTATCGGTTTTTATGTAAAGAGACCGACGTGGAGCTTTATTTTTTCCTGTAAGGTCCCGTTTCTCTCGCTTCGACCTCCCGCCTCGCCTTTTCTTAACCTGGCCCGACTCCAGCAGACTTCCAGATAAAAATGGATGCATTTAACAAGCTGCGGTTATCACCTCACCTCTGTTTATTTGTGCCGCATTTCAGTATTAATTAAATCGTCTCTGATGCAGTTCTATTTCTGAGTGTTGGAGGGGAGGAAGCCGCTGTTCCTGTTCGCTGTTTCTTTTGTGAAGCTTCACAGCGCTTTCAGCATCTCTGTTGCATCAGCATGAGCACGATATCAGAGTGCCCTCTCTAAGCCTCCGCCACACCAGCCTTCTTTTGTTTACTCTGCCTCTGCCTTCTTCTGAATTATGCCTGTAGCTCTGCGCTGCCCAGAATCCACAGGTTTTAAAGCTTGTGACAGTGATGAAACTTCCGTTTGGATGTGATTTGCAGCTTGTAATATGTTCCTTAAAAATAAAAGTACATTCTTTCATTTACAAAACTTAAAATAATTGTAATTTCTTAAAGCTACTTCACACAGTGAAGACCCAAATCTGATATTTATTTTAGTTTGGTCACGCAATCTTCTTAATGATTAAGGATTCAAGCATGACTATTTTTGTCGTCGATTAATCTGTAGATTAACCGTAGCTTGTTTTAACACGGCAAACGGGAAGGCTACAGTCCGATTCCCCTCTAAATGGAGAAAGAGCTAACGCAGTTCACAGGTAATGCTAATGCTGCTCCAGCAGTGCTAGCAGGGGTTAGCAGCAGGCTACAGGCCAATAATACTCACCTCTGAACGGGGAAACAGCGGTTCGGGGCTAATGCAAAATTCTGTATCACTAAAAGAACCTTTTAAAGCACTTTTACCATAAAAAACGCAGTGCCACTTGTTAAAAATGGCATAAAAATATAAAACAAGGAAGAAAGAACGAGTGTTTCTTTCTTGTTATTGTTGTGGTCGTCTTTTTTCTCCGTCTGCTTCTAGGTAACGTTACAGATGATGAATCCGTAATAGAGCTAGGTGATAATTGATAGCTAACAGGATGACGATGCTGAAGAGGTGTGAACGTGCTGATAAAGAGATGTGACAGAACTAGAGGACTCATTTAAATCCGAACAGCTTGTGAAATAATAAGTGTGGATTAAGAAAATTACATTATTGATTGAATTAGCACGGTTACACATTTTTTGGATGATATATTGTCCCTGAAAAAACGTGATAAATTATAATATAGTCACTTTAGGACATTTTTATGTCAAAAATTTCTGCAGAAATATGCAGCTGCAAACTTTTGATAATGAGAGTATTTTAATTTTGTAATTGTTATTGGGATGTTTTGGAAAATTCTACAATATTGCCCTGGCCTGGTCTGTATGCAATCTATGGTGCACTTTCCATTAAAACCTCTTATACTACTACTACTACTGATAATAATCAAAGATATGAAGTATCTCCATTAATTACTCTGTAGGTAAAAGTATAGATACTAGGGGTTAAAATACTTCTGTAGAAGCTCAAGTATCAACTTGAGCTTTTTACATGAAGTAAAAGTTTAAAAGTACTGGTTTCAAAACTACTTAAAATATAAAAGTTAAAGGGGAGAAAATAAAGCCGTTAAGAACAAAACAAAAGAACAAAAACAAAATCTTTATTGCAGGTGTGATGGAGCATATAAACCAATCCAGATCTTCGTAAATGAGTTTTGTAAATGTGCATTATTATTGGGAACTGCTGCTCTGTGCCAAAGTAGCATTTTTGATGCTTTGCATGAAACGCACATAAAATGCCAAACACAGATCAACTAAAAATAAAATAAAATAAAAAAACGACAGCACACTGGTGTACACAATATTGGAGAGTGCACAAAGAAACAGGGAGAGTCCACACAGCAAGCTAAACAGGTTGAGGTACTCTAAAGTCTGGCTCTACTTCCAAAGATTCATCCACACTCATAAATAATTATCCACCTTTTTTTTTTAACAAATTATAAAAAGTATTGTTTGGGTATCGGCATCTACACTACTTGGCCTAAAAAAAAAGTTGCCACAAAAAAAAAAAAAATTAAAATCAAGATCTTACAGCAGCATTGATGATGGCAGAGTCTGACCGCTGCACAAAGCCAAGCCTTCTCCATCCAGCACATCCCAAAGATTCTCAATGAGGTTAAGGTCTGGACTCTGTGGTGAACTCTCTCTCAATCCATGTGTGAAAATGATGATCTCATGCTCCCTGAACCCTGAACTCTTTCACAATTCCAGCACCATGAATCCTGACAGTGTCATCTTGGAATATGGCCGTGCCATCAGGGAAGAACCTAAACCTGCAGACCAACTGCAGCATCAACCAACCAACCCCACATCATTTACTTACTTAAATCCAGTTTTTTTTTTGGCCATGCAGTGTAAATCTGTATCGATATCATACATTTTAAAACAGATACTCAGCCCTAGTATTGTAAGTATTGGTCTTTGTAAAGCGTATGACAGCAGTTCGTCTTTAAGAGACTGTTCAGAGAGTTTACCTGGCTTGTCCTCAGACTTGTCCTCAGACAGCTCTCCTTCTGATTCTTTTTTTTTTTTTTTTTCTCAGAAGGATTTACCCTTCCGGCTATCTTATCTCCTACCACTAAACGTCCTTTTGTGTTTGACTTTGATGTGATTGTCTCTCTCTCTCTTCATTTTTTCTCTCTGCCACTCTCTCTCACTCCATTCAGTATTTCAACAATGAGAAATATGAAGCGGAGCGATACGACGGCTACCTGAAGGTCTACGAGTCCTCTTCTCTCAAAACTACCTCTACTCTGGCCATGCTGAACTTCGGACAGAGTGCCATCTTCAGCGTTGGCCTCACAGCTATCATGGTGCTGGCTAGCCAGGGCATTATGGCAGGTAAAAATCAGCGTAATTTAAGACTTTTAACATAATTTTATATTTTAAAATGTGTAGTGTGTCTGTACCAAGCAGTATGTAATTGTCTCGTCATTGCTGATTGTATTGTCTTCTTTAGGAACAATGACTGTTGGAGATTTGGTGATGGTGAATGGCCTGCTCTTCCAGCTCTCTTTGCCTCTTAATTTCTTGGGCACAGTGTACAGAGAGACCAGGCAGGCCCTCATTGATATGGACACGCTCTTCACGCTGCTCAGTGTGGACACTAAAGTCAAGGTACAGTCTCTTTTACAGTCTCTTGATCACCAGATTTCACCACAGTGTGCTGTTTTGGTAACTTGTAGAACTTGTAGAATAGTCAAAAATGGCATTTAATTGATTTGTTAGCAGTTTTATAAAAGCAATTTTAACTCTTTAAACTATTTAAAGTACAGATCCTAGCCCTTGATTTAAATTGCAGCTTTTAAATGGTGGCCGTGGATGAAGGCTTCACAATTTGGGCATTTTTTCCACAGAATATTGCAATTGCGATTTAAATTGTGATTATTTTTAATCCATTAAACCCTAAACCTGTTTTAGTGGTCAACATATCTTTCAAACATAGTTATGAACTTCTTTCGGCATAAAATATTCCCAGGGTTCTCAAAATACATGCAGTTGTCAGTTTTATTTTTGTAAATTTCAAGGAACAAAAATTATTATTATTATTATTATTTTTTTTTTTATTTATTATTATTTATTTATTTATTTATTATTATTTTTATTTTTATTTTTTTGCGATGTCAATCAAAAAAAAATTAATCGTTCAGTCCTACAGTGGATCATGCTGGGAATTACAGAAGTCTCACAGAAGAACTATGAATAAATCAGTGAGCAGCAAACTAATAACAATGCATTAGTAAAGTGAAACCCAGGTTAACTTAGAGAGCACTATGGATAAATAAGCAGGATAACACTTTAATCTAAAGTCATCTTTTGGTAAATCATGTAATATTACCCTATCCTTTTCAGTGATGGTTGTGTATGTCCCAGCTTGTCCAGAAAAGCATGTTTAAATCATGTTCTTTAGGGGTGGCTTAAAGTGCAGATTACATTCCCTGACTGTAGGTGGAGCCCAGGAGCAAGAAACTCCAATTCTCTCCAATTCTGACTTTATTCTTTAAAGGTATACAGAAAAAAACTAGACACCAGTTCTTTTAAAGAATATTTTCAGATCTTTTTTTTACACATTTATTGCACATGCCTTAATGAATATTATTATAATTTAACATAATAAATCCTTACTTTACACAATCAATGCATTTAAATTACCACCTTCGAACTGATGCATTTTGGCTCTTTGTCGCGGCAGCGGCATCGTTCTGAAAGCGTACAATTTTGAGGCACTTTGGCAGCAGTGAGAGGCTGTTTTATTTTTTATTTTATTTTTTTTATATTTTATTAGTATGTCCTGCTTGATGAAGTCAGTGGGCTGCGTAAGAGCAGTTATTTTAACCTGACGATAATTTACCGTCCGTGATGATTTGGAATTGTTCTCAGCGTTGGTGACTGCGGTCCCGCGCTCATCAGGACGTATTATTCTCTCTCCACAATGCATACCTCTCCGGAAATGTCAGTGCTTTTTTGGAAAACAGTCAGACGCTTAAGTCCCATTCTCTCTATGGATTTGAACATTATGAATTTGCATAATATTTGCTGTAGCATTTTTAGCATATTTTAATCCCTGAATCCTTTTTTGTGTTAAATATATATATATATATATATATTTTATTTTTCTGTCTGTTTTTTTCTAATGCCATCAGTAATGGTGGGATGGGTGATGTTTTTGGGTGGGGGTTGTGGGGATAGGGGGTGGGGGGTGTGGAGGCTATGGAGGTTTGGAGGTGAGGGAAGAGAGGGGGGTTGAAATGCATTTGAGGTTGATGAAGCTCATTCTTCATTTGGCTAATTCTGTATGCAGCCTGTAATTACTGTGAATAAAATCTGTCCAATTGTTCCCAGTGATCAGTAATGGTTTTCACCATGGCTCTCTGCATGACTGAACAGCCCATCAAGCCATTACAGGGAGTCATAATTTGATTTCTAAAATAACGCGGCTGTATGTAGAATTAGTGTAAACTTGCAGAGTACTTCTGTTGTACCGAGAGCACTGGACTGCTCAGCAGAGTGTAGGGAATGTAGTTTCCCCCTTTTTGACACGTTTTTTGTTGAATTCTACGCTCACCTTGGGCTTAATTAGGAAGACCTAAACGCCTACGCTTTCATGCAGCCGCGAAAGTGCATTCAGTCGTGCAGATACGGACCAGCAGCTTCAGGTCATGTTCACTTTAACGAGAGGTCAACAAAGAATAGCCAGACTGGGTTAAGATAAAGAATGGCTACTGAAATATTACCACGCTAGCGATCAGACAAGCGATCGGTCATTTTCTATGGAAGTATTTGGCAAAAGAATGACAATCAACAAATCGAGTTGAGATTTAATGCAATTTAATGCTGAACTTAATAAATTTAATTATATCAGAGTAAAGCATTTTGAACAGTAGGCTCCAACACGTTCTTCTGACCAATTGCAGACACAGGAGACCAAGGTCAGATGTCTATTTTTTTTAGACAATGTTAATCAGCTAAATTAAGTAAACTGTAATTCTTAAAAAAATATATATATATATATATTTCAGACATATTAGATAAAGACACAGATATTAGATAGAGACACAGATTTCTCTCCTGAAAACTGTTCATTTAGGTGAGTAAAGTGCTTCTGTTTATTTACAGTAAGTTGAGTTTTTCAGATTTCCATTAAAGCTGGAGCGTTAGCTTTAGTGGCAAACTACGGTAATGCTAATGCTGTTCCAGCAGTGCTAGCCGGGCTTAGCAGCAGCCCACAGTCCGATATACTTACCTCTGAACAGCCAAAGAGCTAGCACTTAGCGTGGTCAGTGGGTAATGCTAATTCTGCTCCAGCAGTGCTAGCCGGAGTTTAAAAATAGTAGTTTAAAAATTGTACCCATAATTTGGTTTGTCAAGATGAAGAGAGTTACAATTAATACAAGTTATTTCAATGTCGACTTATTGAACTTATGTGTTAATGATAATAAATGATGATAATTATAAAAATATATATTATTCTAAAGGTTTTCCTCAGAACTGTTACAGGTGAAGCTCACACTGGAGCGCTTCTCAGACCACAGAAAGCAGAATCTCAGGCTGGTAGAGGTCAGGACAAGGTCAAATATGCGCAACAGAGAGTCTGTGGGTGTGAAAACAGCGAGTTCTTCACAAATATGTCACAGATCACGCACAGCACTGTAAAACAGTCTGCTAAGCATTTAACAGAGAGTTAAAACGGCTCTACGAGCTATCAATCAGAATATTAACGGCTAGACGCAAATCACAGAGAGAAAAACTCCCTGCAACAGCAAACTAATTAAACTATGTCTGTCAAAGTGAAAGTAACTTGGACGGTTCGTGCCTTAATGGCAGTAAATAAAGAATATTCACTTTAATTTAAACACTTTCTTCTCTGTTTCAGACAAGTATAGAAAAAAATAAAGTCAGAACTGCTGTCAGACACACTCTCAGACTTTAATGCAGTATCTATTTTCTATGCTGTATTTAGACACATGCTGCCATCGGTCAAAAAACCTTGTATCTCCGATATGGCAGTTTTAGAGAAGAAGATCAAAACAAAAACCCTAATTTAATTTTTTTTTTAGCATTTCTCTTGTTTCATTCAATTGTTAAAGTATTGTCTTGAGATGTAAAGAACCTGTCTGATTTAAACTAATTTAAACAGAAATGGAGATGCATGGTTTTTGCACAACCCATGTATGCAAAGATATATATATATATATATATATATATATATATATATATATATACACTAGTGCATCTCAAAAAGTTCTTTATTTCAATAATTTAGTTTAAAATGTGAAAGTCATGTATTATATAGATGTATTACACACAGATTGATCTATTTTAAGCCTTTATTTCTTTTATTGTTAATTATGGCTTACAGCCAATGAGAACCCAAATATCAGTGTTTTAGAAAATTTAAATATTATTATTATATTTGGCAGTGTGCCAAGTCCTGCTGGAAAATGAAATCAGCATGCTGGAAAAACACTGCACTGAAAATTTAAGCAGTTTGTCTTGGTTTGATGGCTTGTGATCATCCATCATTATTTTGATTGTCTTGAGGTTTTCAATTTGTTTAAATAAATAAAATAAATAAATAAAAAAATCATTTTTAAATGGTCTCTTTTTTTCCATAGCTGTATATGTGAGCCTCTGCCCACCTATTCCATCTATTATTGAAATATCAAAAGCATCTTTGACTCAAGAACGGGGAGATTGACTGCAGAGTAACGGAAGAAGTATTCCTGGGTAGAAAAATGCTAGATCGTCCCATTTCCTCGTTCCCTCCAGAATCAATATCCCGGCCGAACTAACCCTCCTCTTCATGTTCTGTGTGTTGAAGGAGAAAGCGCTGGCTCCTCCGCTGCTGGTTACTCCTCAGGAGGCCACCATCAGGTTCGAGGATGTCTACTTCGAGTACTTGGAGGGACAAAAGGTCCTCAACGGGGTTTCCTTCGAAGTGCCTGCTGGGAAGAAGGTGGCCATTGTCGGAGGCAGCGGATCCGGGTAAGTGCGCAGTGGAGAGCAGCTCTGTGGGTTTTTTACTGCCAGAGGTTGTCTTGTTTCTATTGATAAACTTTCTTTCTTCGCAGGAAGAGCACAATCGTCCGCTTGCTGTTCCGATTCTATGAACCCCAGCGAGGCAACATCTATATTGCAAACCAGAACATTCGAGATGTTAGCCTGGATAGTCTCAGGAAGTCTTTGGGAGTGGTTCCTCAGGTAAGTGATCTGTAAAACTGTAAAACAGAGTGGATTCTGTGTGAAAAAGATGATGCACTGCATGCTTTAGTGCAGGTGAAGCTCTTACCTTAGCTAAGGTTCTCTAACTCTGCTCCTGGAGAGTTAATGTAAAGCAGACTTTAGCTACAATCACTTTTATTCCCTATCTGATCCACCTAATTATTGCTTTCAGAAGCTTGTAAAACTTCATTCCATAGTTTTTAAATTAATTTTAAAATGTCTTGTCTGTTGTGGTCTCTAGTATGACTGAATGCCGTGTGAGCTGTTTTTTTTTTTTTTTGTGAGAAAAAAAAGTGCTCCGGTGTTTCTGTATAACCCTGCTTTAGTTCACTGGATTAGTGGTCTCTAAAGAAAGACAGGATTTTGTCTCTTGCTTATGAATATTCATACATTTCAAACATATCGCCATATGATTGGCTAACAGCACTGCAGCAGGAAAGGCCTACCTGCCATCCCATCCAAAGTCAATTTTACAGCTATAAAACTTAAAGGACAATATTTTTTCAGAGATACAGCCTTAGTTATACAGATACAGTGCTAGATAAAGTTAACTTTTAAGTTTTTAATTTCTGAATTTCACAAACAGGATTGTAGAATTATCTTGATTTGTTTTTTCTTTGTACGAAAAATGAAGTTGGATTTTTGTTACAAGATGCAAAAATAGATTTTTTTTCTCTAAAATTCTGTGTGTGAATGTCAGAAATGAAAAGCTAAAAATTAATAAATTCGTTTTTTCATCACTATTCTTAATAAAAAAAAAAGAACAGGTTTAATTTCTAAATGTGACATTTTGTCTCAAATTGTATTAAAACTTTCTACACATAACCAACCTATAAATCTAGTAGGCATCATTCTGCAGATTGCTGCTTGTAGCTGTATTTTCCATTAACTTTGGTTTTTCCTGTTGCCAACAGAGATCTTTACAGTAACTGCAAGCCAAAAATACAAATAGCAAAGTATGAGCATTAGCTGAGCAATATTATTGTCCTGTAAAAGTGTCAGTAGCATGTACTTATGATTTTTTCCATATATTAATAAGAATAAATCATTAAAAAATAGACTGTACACTGCATACATTTTTTCTGGGAATGTCCCCAACTTGTAAAGTTAGGACTTCTTAAAATAAATAAATTAATAAATTAATAAGCGGGTCTTTTCACTGGTAAACACCTGAATATGATATTACTGTGAATCATATATAATGACTTTGCAGCATTAGTTGGCCTGAGAAGTCTGAAAAAAGTCTTAAATACATATAATAAACTAATAATAATAAAAGTCTGTTTATTTCTTGCTTTAGGATGCAGTCCTCTTCCACAACACCATCTTCTACAATCTTCAGTACGGCAACATCAACGCCACAGCGGAGGACGTGTACAGAGTGGCCAGGCTAGCTGGTATCCACGATGCTATCCTCAGGATGCCTCATGGATATGAAACACAGGTTGGAGAACGAGGCCTGAAGCTTTCAGGTATGAAAAAGACGGATCAACTGATTGAATTTTTGCACCAGGAGTAAAGCAGCATAAAGTTGTCCAAAAGCAGTGTGTAAGACTGGTGGAGGAGAACATGATGCCAAGATGCATGAAACAAAACTGTGATTAAAAACCACAGTTATTCCACCAAATATTGATTCCTGAACTCTTTAAAACTTGAATATGAACTTGTCTAAAAGGTCTAAAAGCTCTGCATCTTTTTTGGAATTTGGGAGAAATGTTGTCTGTAGTTTATAGAATAAAACAGCAATATTCGTTTTACTCAAACATAAACCTATAAATAGCAAAGTCAGAAAAAACTGATTCAGAAACTATATGTATTTTCCAGCCCTAATTGTTATAGTTAAAGTTCACATGGTTAAAGTTACTTGCTTATATTAAATCGACTGGCCAATTATAAAGCTACTTCCACCTGTGTGAGCAGTGCATTTTGAGAGTTGTGAAGACCTTCTGTACATAGTGTACATAATGACTGATTACCCAGGTTTCTGAGAACTCACAGGTGTGTCCGCATCATGACAGGTGGAGAAAAACAGCGTGTTGCCATCGCCAGAGCCATCCTGAAGAACCCTCCCGTTCTGCTGTACGATGAAGCCACTTCTTCACTAGACTCCATCACTGAAGAGGTGAGGAGCTCGGCATCCGTCATACAGGACTAATTTACCTTTGTCAGATTCATTTTAGGCCTACTAAGTTCATGCACTGATGTTCTATAAATCGTATGGTAATAAAAATTTGCCTTGGAAGCATGGAAAAAATAATGGATTTTTTTAAATTATTATTTTATTTCGATTTTTGTAAGTTTATAAACATAACACAAATAAAAACACATGACAAGCATACATTAAAGCGAGAAAAAGAAATAGAAATAGCACAATGACAAAATCATGGAGATTTATTGGTTAAAAAGTGTATTAACCCTGAAAACAAGTATCTCCAAAACAGCAAAAACAACAAAACAGACAAATAAAAACTTCTAAATTTTTAAAGGAAGTCAATGTAAAGAGAGTTTCAGTTTATTTCAGATCATTTTAAAATATTTCTATTGATACGTTCATCAAGAAATTTTGACACAGTGTAAGAGGGACAGTTCGTCTGTTCAATATATGTAGTAAACTAAAAATCGACAAGATAAAAATGGAGATTTTTTTTTCTCATTGGACAGCGACGATATGCAGGTATTTAGCGATTAGTATTGAAGTGTGCTTATCGCAGAATGAAGCTGAAGCATAAATTATAAATTATTCTCTCTCTCAGCATGTCTCTCTCAGTTTTTGGCATTGTAGACTTTTCATATGGATATTTACACTCACAGTGGGCGCTCAATTATTTTTATGAGGCTTTACAGGTTATTACACACTCTGGAGATATTTGCTTTGAAGGCTTTCACTTTTTATTTATTTATTCCCCCCTCCACACACACACACACACACACACACCTCACTCTACCTGTATCATGTCAAAAAGAAGTCTTCATATAAATCCTGTCAATCATATCGGAGCTAGTTATTACAAAGGAACAGAGAATCATCATAAGCCAGACAAGCTCACATTGAAACATCACCGGGGGATGGAGAAAGCGGGGAGGTTCATTTTAATGTTTCTAAATTTGTTCTTCAAACTTTTGTGTGATTCAGGGATTTATGTTATTGTTCTCTTATCTTCCTGCTTCCTAGAACATTCTCGCTTCCATGAAAGAAATGGTGAAAGACAGGACTTCAGTCTTCATTGCCCACAGACTCTCCACCATTGTGGATGCAGATGAGATCATTGTGCTGAATCAGGTAAGATCACTTACAGTATACAGCACAGTGAGGAATCAATTCAGGTAAAAATTCTGTAAAAAAAAAAAAAAAAAAAAAGATGAGGAGCATTAATTACACACTTTATGCCTCTAGTTGAAGTAATGCTTCCAGAGGCTTCTTTTTAGCTCCACTGATGATATAGGCAGGGTTCTTACGGTCATTAAAAAACCTGGAAAAGTCATGGAATTGTAAAATGGCAATTTCAAGACCTGGATAAGTTCTGGGAAAAAAATAAGAAATACCCAGAAACTTTTGGTAAAGTCATGGATAGTTTTCATTTATCGACATTTAAGAAAAGCCATTTAGAGCTGGTTCAGTTAGATCAGTAATAAAGCCCTACAAAATCAAGCTTTCAGGATCTCTCTCATATTGTATTATTGAAGATTGTGGCAATATTACTTTACAATGTTGTTTTTTTTGTTATTATAGTTTTAGTTGATTTTTTTTTTTTTTTTTTGTCCGATGGAAAAATCATGAAAAAGTAATGGAAATGTATTGGTTGAAAAGTGTGTGATAGGAGAAGTCTTTCTGCATATTTCTGCTTGGCGGACTCTCTCAGTGCACACAGGTGTTTAAAAACTCCAGCAGCACCGCTGCTGTATCTGATATATGGTAACGACTGGAGAAGTGCACCTTGCACGGCTCAAAATTATTCATCTTGGGCGCAACGTGAAATAAACCAATCACAGTGTCTCATCATTTTCTTTAAAAGCCAGGTAAGTTCTGACTTGCTGGATTTCTATTTTAATGGTGCAGTGCCTCTGCGCTTCTCAGCAGAGAAAATTTGACCTGCTTGTTGACGCTGTGAAGGAGCTCCAGCAGCTCATTTACGGGAACAGCAATGTTATTTTATTTACTATTCTGTTTATTGTGTTCATGTGTGTGTAATGAGCGGGAGTGTATGAGCGTTGAGCGCATGCGGCTCGTCTGCATTGCCAAGATAGCAAGGTAGGCTGACAGTTGACTCTAGTCAGGGTTTTAATCAGTCAGTGGAGCACTTCCATTTTTCGTTGCAAAGATAGCAACACTCCAGAATTTACTTAAACACACCTCACCCATCAGGCACAAGAGCATTAGATATATCATGTACTGATGTTGAATTTAAATTCGTTCTGATCACAAATGCCACTCCAGCTCCGGAGAACGCAGTTACACTGCTGTACAGCCCTTTAATAAGAGATGTTAAGATTGTGATTCAATGTTTTGCCACCTCTGAGAATCATAGCAGTGCTTTGTGTTGTTCCTGTTGATTACGTATAGAAGGGAAAAGGGTCCAGTATACATCTCTTATGACCGAGCTCCAGCGGCGAGCATGTTGTACATGATTGCTCTTGATGCTTTCTTATTTCTGGGATTCTCAAGAGACTGCTTATCTCCCTGTGTTTCGAGCCGTGCCATAATTGAACATGATTTGGGGCAAATTCTGCCATCTTTTTGTTCTGTACCAGTTCAGCTGTGCTCAGCATAAAAAAGCTTTCAGACAAATGCTGTCCTTTCATTTCTAGTGGCCTTATATATATATATATATTATTATATGTGAATTGCACAGTTACCATTATTCTGACAGTGTAAAGGCAGAAATGTGCTTTTTTGCCAGCGAACAACCTCAATACTATGAGTTTGAGGTTTTGAACACTTAGAAAGTGGACATTTAGATGTCTACATCTCTGAACATGGACTAACTAATACTTATTTAGCTCACAGTTGACTGGCATCACTCTGGATTGACAGGGAGTGAGGCTAAACAAAGCTACTACTATACGATGCAGTGAAACAATAGGAATCTGTTGTTGTGGATGTGTTTGACATTAATTTAAAGCTGCTTTAAAATATTTTGTAAAGATGAAAGCTTGAGTATGGCGTCCAAATAGGGTCCACATGGACCGCTTACAAGCCAAACTGGCACTGCACGGAGACGGTTCGAGTTTTTCCTGGGCGAGTGGAATGACCTTAATGGGTGGGGTTTATTTCCAGCAGCCAATGATCGACTAGTCCCCTCCCACCTGTAAAAACAAGCTCAAAACTAAAAGTGACAACGTTCTCAAATTAAAAGCAAGACTGATGCAAAACTGTGGGAAAAATTTTTAAACAAAACAGATTTCCTATGAAGGTAAAACACAAAACAGAATATTAAACTTTCTAATCAATATTAAATATTCTGTTTACAAACCTGATTTTAAAATTCTTGATATTAGTAATAGTCCTCTTTTAACAGTCTTTAAATTTCTTGGTTATGAATTATACCTTTGGTTCTCAAAAAATTTTGACCCTATTTTGACGCCATAATTAAGCATCTGAAAAGATTTAATGATACAAAGATCTCGAGCCACTTAAGTGTAAAGCAAAAGAATCGGAAAGAATCAAAAGAAACGGGTTATTTAAAAAGAAACTTGCAATTCAATGTATTTTTTTGAGAATTTTTAAAAATATAATATGATTTAAAAACATATGGTATATTTAAGAAGTAAATAGCTAACTTTGTATTTTAGTTAGAGCTTGCTGATGTGTTTAAAAATATTGAATCGTGATATTTAAAGAAACTTTCACGATAAATGATAGTTATTATAATTTCACAAGCAGAAAAAATGCATTAGTAGTAGATTTTAGATTATTAAACAAACGCTGGTTAAATACCACAGTTATTTGAATATAGTGTTTTTTTTTATTCAAAATATGCTTTGCCGTTTTTAAGTGTGTGTTTTGTGTGTGGTATACTCAAAGAGATGAATATCATTTATCACAGTAATGAATTTATCACGATACAATAAATAAAACAAATATCATCTATGCCCAGCCCTTCCTGCAGCTCTCCTTTTGGATGTTAAACATCCCTTTGCATCCCTTCTCCACGGACCAAGCAATAGCAGAGCACCTCCTTATCCAACCATGTCAGTGTGGATCTGCACGGATGATTTAGAAATCATTTCCATTATCCATATCTGACCCGTGGCCTTCTGTTTCCTTTCTCTCAGCTAAACAAGCGCAGTGCTTCAGCAGTGCCGTCACCGCTGAGATAGCCTTGAACATTGCTGGTGATGAGAGGCTGGGCCTCTCTGTGTGTAAAAGAGGACTTTGTGGAACATGCCGTCTCTTTGCTCTAAAATTGGCCTCGAACGACAGCAGAGCGAGAGCGAGCTTCTTTACTAACGCTGACCCTTTAACATCTTTCATTAGTGAAAAGGTTTAAACTTCCGGAGTGCAGCGTGCAAAAATAAGATCATCTTTCTCTGGTGCAGGTTTGAACAGTAGAGGTACAGAGCTGTAGGAACAATGTTTATCACAGCTTCACCATACTGCATGGATTCAGTGTGGTGTATTAAGAAGAAATAAATAAGAAATGACCAACAGACACTTTGAAAAGAGCACCAACCCCCTGATCTCACAAATCAAATGGACCTTTTCCATAACGCATGCAGAGAAAAGGACATTTAGGAACTATTATGTATAAAGAGTGAAGGTTTACGATTATAGTTGAGAAGCTAGAAGCTCTATAATCTATTAACTTCATATATATGAATATTCCTCAGCTCAGTCAGACTGTGTGAGATGGACAACAGTTAGAAACATTTTAAAATAAAGGCATTTTTACAGTAATAACGGTCTTTACAATGTTATGTTACTACTTTACAACATGTGTAATAATGCCCTGCTAAGTGCAGTTCAGCCTATACTGACCTAGTCTTAGAGTCTCTGTAAAACACCAAATCCACCGGAGATCCTATTTAAACCTATAGGTAAACACAGAGGTGGGTAGTGCAGGTCCAGAAAGTAAAAATCATATTTGGTGTGGATTTTTACTTTGAACTAGTGTAAACAGAAATGTTCTAAATGAATCTATCTCAATTGTACTTGGCTGGTTGTGTTTTTCCTCCATAGACTAATTCTAACCATTTGTTTCTTAGCTCTGAATTACTGGGTAAAGTATATAAACACTGATGTGTTATTCGCACAAATAACACAGGAATGAACTGCATGCTGTTTCTAGCGCTGTTAGTTATCTCCTATCTGACGAGACGGCATCGCTGCCCAGCATCAGCTTTGCCTTAGGGCGGTTGCGAACCAAGGTGGGCGTGGCCATGAATACTATAATTCACAGGTTGATGTAGACACGGTGCTTTTCCTGATTGACTCGTTTTTTACTGAATATTTTCTTTTACTGTCCGCTGCAGACAATAAGACAAAAGAGGTTGAGGAAGAGTTTCATCATGTGCAGCATCATAAATATAAAACTCAGAGAGACCCACTGTATTTCACAAAGAACAAGAAAAAGTGGATTTTAGCGGAAGGAGAGCACACCTATAGATTATTTTCAGTTTTCTGAATCAGTTAACGAATCTGATTGCACCAAAAATAAATCATAGCATCACAGCATCAGATCATGTTCTCCTTACAAACAAACCACTTCAGAGTTCGTTTGGAAAAGGACCAAGACCAATTCCTCCAAAGGGTTTCAGTGCGGATGATTTGCTCCGCATTAAAATGGGATTACTGTGTTCACACCTGCTCAAACCAATAGCATAAGGGTGAAAACGCCCCCTATTGCTGATGCTGCAGCCGGCCAGTGCTTAAACAATAAACACATATGTCAGGTTCTTAGCAATAACACCCTGTTGAGGAGAATGTGATGTGCAGGTAAACCCCCTCTTTGCATTGTTGGAGATGTTGAGCAGTGTCAGTGATGCTCAGGAGCGCGGAAGCAGCGGATGGATGGTGGTGCTCATTAAAATAATGAGTGGAAGTGGTTCGCACCTTCCATTCTTGACGGCAACACCTCAGCACATCTTCCTCGGGTCGAGACATTCTCGTCGGGTGCAGTGAGCGCGTGGGTGGCGGTGGAGAGACGAGCAGCTGGGTATCACGCTGTGGAGGTCGGAGATCTTACTTGTCCTGTCAGTGTATTACAGGCAGCGATGTCCCGCTCTGATCTGAGAGTGGAACCCGTCGGAGTCGAGTTCCAAGTCTAGTGTTAAAGGGGGCTGAGAAGTTCCTCCATATCCTGAACTCCTTTAGAGAGATATACAGTATTAAATTACTTTAAGGGCCTTGTTTAAGAGTGTGAACGTGGGCGCTTGAACAACTGGATAGGTGGGTATTGAACTCGCAACCCTGCGATCAATACAAAATCACTGCTTATTGTTTAGAGCATGATCTTTTAGTGTTTCTTAAAATTCAAAAACTTTGCTTCTAAAACTTTTACCAAAAATATATTCTTAAACACTTCCACGCAACATTAAGTCTGAAAATCGGAAGAGCTTTAAAAGGCTTTAAATGTATTATTATTATTTTTTTTTTTTTCGTTTTGATTGATTTCCTTTTACTCTGAATGTACTCAGCCTTAACTACTGCATTTAAGGTGGAGCGAAAAAACTCGCCAACTGTACTTTACGCTTTACTACAACTACAGAATTTAAGATGGAATTTAAGGTGGATAGGAAAACACTAAGGCTTGTTTGCCTTGTTCAAAATGAGGCATCTTGTTTAACGTTTTAAACCTCTTACACCTGATAGTTTTGGTTTGAACCATGCATTTTACTACTATATATGTTTTTAGGGCATTTTTACATATCGGTTTAGTTTGATCTGGTTCAAACCAGTTTGTAAAGAGGTTGTAAACTCCATTTATTGGTCAGAACTGTCTGGGGCGGGAGCAGAAAAGTAAATAGAGGAAGAAGGTAATGTGTTCTGGACTAGTGCATATATCTGAGCAGTTGCATGCATTGGCATTAGCAAGCAATGAAAGAATTTGTTCATAGATTTATAAAATACATAATTATCTGGGTAATATACCCAGCTTTAACTAAACCAGAGCAGAGCTGTGTAGCTCAAACTTGGAAGAGTGTGTCCTATAGTTATAGATTGGTCTGGAGTACATGTGCCTAAATTAATCACACCAAGAGTGAAAACGAGCAAGATTTTAAGTAAATCTGATTAGATTAAATTAGTAGAAACAGGACTTGATTAGGACATCCATAGATCATCTATAGTTTCAGACTTTTCAGGCCTCGAAATGGGTCACGATCGCATCGGGTTTTTCTGCAAAACCGCGGCGGCTGCTAAAAATACGGCGTGCATTTTAGCCCGCCTTTCTCGGCATGGAGCGGTGTAGTAATTGTGGCAATAACTAGAAAACAGCCTGGAGACATATTCGGCTGTCATTGTGCAAGCTAATTTCATACTTTTGCTTTGTTGCTGGCAGTCTTTTAAGACCCAGTGCTGCGAGCGCGCCCACACACAGGCTGTGTGCCTGTTCAGGGCCGCTGTGTGTTCTCTCAGTCTCTCGGCCTGTCTCTGCTCTCTCTCTTTCTCTCTCTCTTTAACACACACTCACACACTCCTGCGCCTGCCCTTCCCTTGGCTCATCTACCGTTGCCCCTCATCTCGTGGCTGATCTGCCTGCATCCAGCTGCACTGCCGGCCTCTTACACACAGCTAAGACTATGCTTTCTATTGATGACGCAGAGATGAATGGTACCATAACACCCTCATGTAGTCTCTTTAAACGCTCCCAAGGCAAAGCCCACATGTACTGCCAGATTGTGTGTGTGTGTGTGTGTCTTTTGTTTATCAATTACTGCACAGAACAGTATATGGAGTGGAAAGCTGTAGATTGCAGCAGACTTGGTTACTCAGTAACCTGGTTATTAGGGGTGAAACGGTACAGAAAAATATTGTAGAAAATTCACGGTTCAGTATGTTTTTGGGTAAGTTTTGGATGCAGTTGGTGTAAAAAATAAAGATGCTGGTTATTCTGTATAGCCTCACCTTTATTACCTTCAGAATAACAATGAATCTTCATTATAATCATGTTTAGTTTTTAGGTTGGACAGGGCTCAAACTCTTTCTTTATTAAATGCTGAAACCAGGTTTTTCTCCTACTGTCATCATGAGAAGATCCTTCTTTTGGATCTTGTTGTAAGGCGTCACATCAATGTCAAAAGTTGAGGACTCAAAAATACAAGTCGGGGGCACAAAAATCGCAGGTGAAAAAAATTAACCAGCGTGTTTTAACATTTTGCGTGTGTAAATTAACTTCTCGTGAACACATGTGAAGCTAGCGAGCAAAAAAAAGGGAATCGTTTGCTCTCAAGCTTCATTTTTCTCCTCTCGGGTGCTTTTTGTCCTCACGCTCTGTGTGAATTACCTGCAGACAGAGCGGGTTGCTCCGGGCAGTAAACCCGGGCAGACAGGACCAACGCGTCGGAGAGCGGGTTGTTTGGATGTTAGCATAGCCAGCTAGCTAATGCTCCTGCCGGCTGCCGTCCTTCTTTCCCCGCCCTCCTCCGGCTCGTGGAGGTAGGCGGTCCGTTACAAACCCTGGAGATATCAGCCAATAGCATTCGCTGAGGGAGGTGACCCCGGCCCCGCCCCCAAACTGTCAAAACCACCCCTTTCAAAACTCGAGCGCAAAACACTTAGTCGAGCACAAACTGCTGCTGCAGGTAATTCACACAGTGCGCGAGGAAAAAAAAGCACCCGAGAGGAGAAAATGAAGCTCGAGAGCAACATTTTCTTCAGCGCGCTCACCGTTCTCTTTTTTTGCTCGCTAGTTTCACATTTGTTCTCACGAGAAGTTAATTTACACACGCACCTGGTATTTTTGCGCCCTAGACTTTTGACATTGATGTGACGCCATATTGTTGGAACAAACAAACAAACAATAAGCATGATTGTGTCATTTTATTAAGAACAAAAACAACAGCATTACTTTAACTGCTTAAACTACAAAAAACAAATCCTAAACATATTGAGAAAGGGGGAGCGAAAGAGGTAGAGCAAGGTGGAGGGCGTGTGCGTGAAAATCTTCCACTCTCTCTTTGTTGTGCTCTCACAAATGTCCTCACTCTCTCTCCTCGATTATTTGTCCCCCACTGTCTTTTTCTTTCTCTTTCCTTTGTCCCTTGTTCTCCCTTCCTGTTCCTTTCACACTCGACTGTGCCTCTTTCTCCCGACTCTCTTGTTAATCCTCTCGTCCTCTTTGTCTCGTTTGTCGTCCTGCAGGGGAAGGTAGCGGAGCGCGGTGACCACCAGACCCTCCTCAGGATGCCGGGCAGTCTGTACGCCGACCTGTGGCACACGCAAAACAGCAAGGTCCTGAACAGCAACGGCAGCAGCAAACCCCCGGCGCAGGCCGAGCGCATCTCGCAGAAGGAGGAGGAGCGCAAGAAGCTGCAGGAGGAGATCATGAACAGCGTGAAGGGCTGCGGAAACTGCTCCTGCTGAGCCTCCATACACATATACACACACACACATATATACATATATACGGTACAGGCCAAAGGTTTTGACGTACCTTCTCTTTTTCTATGCGTTTCTTTTATTTTCATGACTGATATTTACATTGTAAATTCTCACTGAAGCATCAAAACTATGAATGAACACGTGGAGTTTTATATACTGAACAAAAAAAAGCTGAAATAACTGAAAACATTTTTTATATTCTAGTTTCTTCAAAATAGCCCCCCTTTGCTCTGATTACTGCTTTGCACATTCTTAGCATCATTCTCTCAATGAGCTTCATTTAAGAGGTGGCCACCTGAAATGAAAAGTTTTCCAACAGTCTTGAAGGAAGGAAGGAGTTCCCAGAGGTGTTTTTTAGCACTTGTTGCTCCTTTGTCTTCTTCACTCTGTGCTCCAGCTCACCCCAAACCATCTGGATTGGGTTCAGGTCCGGTGACTGTGGAGGTTCAGCTAATTTTTTATTAAGTACATAAAAACTCCACATGTGTTCATTCATAGTTTTGATGCTTCAGTGAAAATCTACAATGTAAATAGTCATAAAAATAAAGAAAACGCACTGAAAAGAAGGCGTGTCCAAACTTTTGGCCTGTACTGTATATACACACACACAGGAGCTCTCTGAAGCTCTCTATGGGGAGAGTCAGATCTGCTGAGGCCTTCTCACACCATCCCTTGAGTCCTGCTCTACAGAGCGGCTGGAAGATGAAGAATCTAATCTAATGCTCTTCATGCTGCCTCAAACTGACTCTACCCTGAAAATATGTGACTGGACACAGACCCGTCTGTTGGTCGTCTTCCTGGACTTGGGTGGAGTGTTGAGTGACCAGATCTCTTCTTTATATCAAATAATTATTCAGGCGTTTCTTAACCAAAGCTCTATTGGCTGCATCAACTACATGAGAACATTTCACTGTTTAAATCAGTTGGAAGGAGTATAGTATTTGGTTCGGTTAAAACGGACTCTGGTTGGTTGTACTGGTTGTACTCTTAGTTCAGTTTGATTGAGCAGGTGTGAAAACAGTAATCGCATTCAGATGTGGATCAAAAGAACCAGATCGAGACCTCTGGACGGTTCTCTTGTGGTGAGAACGTGATCTAGTCCGACCCAGCTATCAAATATACTCCTTTTATTTGAGCTAAACTGCTGATATGGCGCAGTTTAATGTGATACATTAGTCAGATAAAGCTGATTACCACAGCTATGAACAAACACTGTCTCTGCTGCTGCTCCATGCTGTTTACACGCACAGTCTGTGCTGCATTCACTACTCGCAGCTGCGCAACCTCATTTACTACGTATACATCTGCGCTGTACCAAAATTACCACTTTAAACCATCGCCTGGCTCACCAAATGTACGATAAAAATGGCAGTTTAAAAGCGCAGCATTTCAGAGTTCTGTAATAAAGCAGCTTCACACTGCAGATATACGCGCTGGAACACAAACTTCTACTTTCTTACTCCCACGCCATACAGCTCTGACCAATCAGAGGAGACGATGTGCTCTCCTGGTTTATTGGTGCACATTTTGGTGCATAAATGCTTCAAATAAACAAACTCAACTGATTCAGACCATAGAAACCAACTACAGGTGTGAAAACCCCCTTACTTACAGATTTTATCGTATAGAAGTAATCGACTGTATACCACACACACAGCAAATAGAGACTTGGTTAAAAAATGCTGGGTAATTCTTTGGAAACTGGCACATGGCATTCTGTACATCCATCAGCCACATTCTCGAACACATGCCTTTCTGTGAACAGTGTTTATCAGCCCTGCTCCTGGAGCACCATATCCATACGTTGTTTAGTGTTTTCCCTGCTTTAAAGCTTAAATGATCAAACTGCAGGTAAACCGATTCGATTTTTAATTTGCGTAAGTGTTAAGATTGGATTTGCCTGTCGGGACATCACAAACAAATATATAAACATATCTGCATGAGATGCTGCAGTGTCGAAATTTGTAGTAAATTAGTAAATAACCTTTGGCTTTGGCTTTTTTGTGCATCCTTCATCTTGGATTTACCAGATTTGAGGTTTGTCAGGCTGTAAGTGGTGAGGTTGTGATTGATGCACAAAAAAAGACAAATTAAAATCTGTAAATCACATTTCAAACATTCTCCAAATTTGGTTTAGAGCTGATTTGTTAAAATCTGTTTTTTTATGTGGTTTCTGCCTGTCCAGACCAATCAAAAATCAGTCTAAATGCAATATAAAAATCAGATTTGTGCTGGCAGTCTGAACATAGCTTTATACATAGCCGAGGTGCTCAATTATTAGCATATTAATTGGACGTACAGATTATTATTATATGTTTTAATGCAGAGATTAAAAACACTGTAACACTGCAGTATAAAGAGTAACACTGCTCCAGGAGCATGGCTGGGAGTTCACACACATGTATTAAGGTGTTTAAACTAGTTTTAAATTATTATATATTATATATATTTTTTCCATGTGATTTAGAAGTCTAGGTAGCTGTTTTTATTATGGACATGTACATATTAATATGACTCAAAATGACTCGATGGCTCCTGACGAGTCGTAATGTACAGGAGAAAATGTGTCCTATGGCTTTTTGTAAGTGAAAAATGTATTTACTGGCAGAAACAGGAACACTTTATATATTTGGTGTATTGATTAAACTTTAACAGCACCTTGAGCTAATATTATTTGTCGCTAATTCATGATCGTGAGATCTGCTCTTTAACAAAAACACTCATTTGTATCAAAACAATAAATATCAGCAGAGACTGAGACTGCTGACAAAAAACAAAATAAAATCTAAAACCTGAAATTGATTGTTTTATTGTTTTTGCTGTTTAACCTGTCGGGATGTTGATATTTTTATGGACCAGATTACATAATTGAATGTGATTTACATTATAAAAACACACATATATATATATATATATATATATATATATATATATTTTTTTTTTTTTTTTTTTTAATCGGTAAAATAAAGTGATCTTTAAGGCAAAGATGTTCCATTGTCTCAACTCAACTACACAACGACAGAGAAATGCTGTATATCTTTATAACAGATATTTATAACAAAAATATGGCTTTTTTCAATTAAAATATATTTTAATGTTTATACGTAGTGGGGGCTGTATATTTTAATATGGCCATAAAATAATGTCAGTATTTCAGGAATAATGATATTCTTCTAAATACTATTTAGATATTAAATCTCTTTTTTAGTATGCATATGAGCATCATACATTCTGTAGAACCAAAAAATCTATAATTTTTATTTGTCTATTTCAATAATTCAGCCCCAGAAAACCTCAGAGTTCTTTGCCATGAGGTGCCATGATGTCCAACTTCAGTAACGTCAGTATGAGAGAGGGTAAGAGTGATAACACCAAAGTTAACATACCTGTTTTTAAATCATACCTGAGACCTTGTAACACTAACAAGTTATATGACACCGGGAAGGGAATATGGCTAATTGGCTAATGGCTAATAAAATACATTTTTATTAGGTGTTTACTGTATTTTTTTTACACTGCAACGTCATATTCGAGTTGTGATAAAAAGGAAAGATTGAAGTGAAATGTTAAATATTTGAGCTATAGGCCACTATAGTTTAGGTTTGCAATGATATATTTTTCTTTGGATCAGATCTTAACTAAATCCCGTCAGGATAACTCTAAATACTCTCTGTTAAGATGGTTCTTCACACTGAAATGCTTTTGGGAAACTGGGCATTAATCAGACTCTGGCTTTGCTGTTCTTCAGAGAGAGTCGTTAGTCAATCAGCAGCTGTAATTTTCATAAACATGCCGAGTTTTGTTAGGCAGTGCTGCCAAATGTAGGTCTGCTATGTTGTAGAGACTTGGCAGGAAGTTGAGTTTCTGCTCGTTAATTTGATGAAAAATGAAGCGTTTGTTATTCAGTCAGAGAGTCCAGCACTATATCTAAGGTTAAACAGAAGTTTATTTTAAATTAGTCGTACTGCTTCGGTTTTGGACCCATGTGAACAAAAAAATCCAGACTTTTTTAATATGTTAATATTCATGTCTCATACTGACACACACCTTGTGCACAATGATAATCAGTCTAATAAATACATGAGGACATATTAATATTAATATTAATACCATTTTTTCTTTCACTTGCTTTGGCAATAACTGATAACTGTGTTAATGTCTTTTACAGGCTGGGAGTTCAGAATTATTTTATTTTTTTTGTTGTAATATGCGGCACCACAATGATGCAGAGCTGGTATTGTGTTACTGCTCAGCTCCAGGAGTCTGGGGCCATCACCTTTTGATAAAGAGTCCTTATCTTACAGATAAGAGTCCTGTAGCAACTTAAAAACACAGATTAATGCTTTGAATTACTTGCTGTTTTTTATTTTAGTTAATTTATAAAATAGGCTTTTAGTTTACAATAACTATAATATATTATATTTCCTTATTAAATATTATATAATGATTTACATGCACCTTTTGTCAACCCTTCTCTGAAGAGTTAGAAGGGTCTCACTGTACACCACTGGTATTGGGTGTGTGTTTACACTCTGATTTTTATTTTTAAGTCTTTCCTCAGGATTATAAGATAGAAACCGGACCTTAAGAACAGAAGGACCTCCATGACATGTCAATGTTCTCTGCCTGGCTGAGCGCTGAGTTCATCTTTACCTGAACTGAGGTGAAACTCAGCTCTACAGCTCTAAAATAGAACAGCCTCTCTCAGTTTAAAGCTCTTACAGCTCCTGAGGAGTGCTCTTTCATTTTCAGTCACTATACAGAGCCTGGACTCGCACTGAAGCCCAGGAGCTTCTGTCGGAGAAACTCAAAGTACAAATGCGACCACAAACTTCTGTAGCCCATCTTCATATGTATTATTTATTATTATTTTACTCTTCTACTCAGTGATAAAACTCCTGCATCAAGACTGCAATCAAAAAACATGAGGAACAGTGAGTTTTTAGGCTTTTTTTTTTCTCAGTCACATGACATCACGGTGTTCAGTAGCTCCTCCATTTCCACTCGCTGTTGTGTTTTTTTTTTTACGTGGATCTCCATGGAAACTGTGGCGCAACCAAAGTTTAGTGTAATTAGGGTGCGCTGCATTGGACAAATATCTATTTTATTAAAGGCGAGGAGACGAAACTCAGAGATGTGCGTCCGGACGGGACTAAAATTACAGGAGGACCACGGAAAATAGTTCAGAGAAAAACAGTAGATAATTCAGCCTGTTATTTTTTATCTTAGAGGACATCTGAGAAAAACACCTACATGATTGTTATGGACGTGAATAAAATAACAGAGGGAAAAAAAAAACATAAAAGAGAGAGAAAATTACCCCCCCCAGAAACCCCTGAGAAACTAGTCCCATCCAGATAAAGCTTTAGATAAACCCTGATTTAATTTTGATTATTTAGATTTCTGATTGCAGTAAGTGGATCCAGAGGAAGAGTTTGAGGTTTGTACCTGCAGAACATTACTCAGAATAGTTTGGGCTGAAACAAAGCAGCCCTGTGTTCTTCAGTGCTGCAACAATGGGAGCGGGAGGAGAGCTGCTCGAGCTTTTATGTGCCTGGAGAACGCCCAGCGAAAACCTGAAGACTCCATTTACCAAGAAAGAGAGAGAGAAAGAGAAGGAAGGAATCAGTGAGTGCACACATCAGCCGGAGTGACCCGAGCAGAGTTCAGCTGAGAGAGGGAGTAATGTGTGGCCTTAATCCCAGCTTCCGTATACGCTGTACATCAGAGAGGAAAAACGGAAAACAGAACACTTGTTTTATTCCACTTCAGCCAATAAAGACCCCGCTAGCAGTTATTTCAGACTTAGTCTGTGGGATTTTAGCTGCTGGATTGGAATAAATCTGGCTAATTAATTGGAAGTTTCAAGGATTTATTTATAACCCAAAAGTCAAAATCTGATTGGAGAACTGTTTAAACCAAGCGGATAAACTTACTCATAAATCTCAGAAACTGTAGAAAGACAATTTAATACCTACATGTTTGACAATATTGTTTTTAATATTAGACAAAGATTAAATACAGAGTACATACAAAAAGCAGTTTTTAAATGATGATTTAATTTATATAAGGGATAAAAAAGCAATACAAACCATCCTGACCCTATGTAAAAAAAAATAATAATAATAAAAAAAAAATCATTGACATCAATCAGTCTGCCGAACTAGAGTGGAAGCTATAATTCACAAATGCAAAAAAACATGTGAACGACCTAACGAAATGACTCCGAAAGGGCATGGACAACTCATCCAGGAGGTCAAAAAGAACCCAGAACTACATACTGTTAACTGTTAAGCCACTGTAAGCACCATTTATCCTGCAATTAAGATCTCTAATTAAAGGTGAATATAAAGTTTAACAACATATTTGCTTAAAGACTATTCTACAACATTCATTAATTGCAATTTTACAATTTTTCATGGAAAGAAACCGCGTTGTTTATTGCTGCATCTCCACTCCACAAACATATGGATTCTTCAACATGTGTTCAGTAAGATGAAGGCAAGAACATCTGTTCTAATAATATCCTGCTGCACACCTACGCTCAACCCCACGGCTTTCAAATTAGACCTCCCATCACATTCACACATTAATCATAAACTCCAGCGACACGCTTATCACCGCAAATCATTTAACGCAAACAAGCCTGGTGACAATTTACACAGTTATTATTATTTGCTTTCTTATTTCCTTTATTCATCAGGTTCCAGGTAATGTATAGGTAATTTTCTGAATAGTCTGTAATAACCCATCTAAAGCACACTTTTACATTCGTACACCGTCTCTTTCCAGAGATCTTTTAGTTTTCTCCATTAAAGGTGATAAATCCAGCATTTTAAAATACATTAACAAAGCACCAAACTGCACAGTTTTATCTCACAAAAAAAAGAACACTCCTTACATTTTTACTTTTGTAAATATTTTATCTGTTCCCGGCACTGTAGATATGACACTTTGATATAGTGCAATAGTGTAAAGTAGTCGGTGTACAGCTGCAGTATAACAGTGTAAATTTACTGTTCCCTCAAAATAACTAAAATAAAATATAAAATAAAAGTGAGTACTGTATTTTCCACACAATTAAGGGCATCAGATTATAAGGTGTGATTATTATGTGACACTAGTAAGGAACAGGGGTGTCACCACGCTTTGTTTAAAACGATAAACAGGAAGGCTAAAGTCCGATATTATACTCGCCTCTGAACTTTGAAAGAGCTAGCGCTTAGCACGGTTAGCGGCTAATGCTAATACTGCTGGAGAACTTTACTGAAACTCCTGTATAAAGCTGTACTTCAGCGGAGTGGCTTTACTGCTTCTTAATACCTGACTGATAGAATTCATACATAAGGAGCACCGGATTATAAGGAGCTCTGACTTCTTTGGAAAATTAAAGGATTTTTACATGCCTGTAATAGCAGTATTTAAAGGGGACGAATAGTAAAAATTCAAGATCTTATAGAACACATTACATTTCAGGTCACAACTATAAAATCTTAAATTCAAATTAAAATCAAATAAAACGTGGGACAGTATGAAAAATGCAAATAATCACAAATGCAATGTTTTGGACTTCTGGTTGGCACAGTATGTAGTAGAGACCTGTAGTCTTTCTAAAGTCTAAAGTCTTCTAACTTTCTAGCCATTCAAAGCACGACCTTGCTAGCAATGGTGCAAATGCTACAAATGCAATGTTTTTGCTTGATTTCTGACAGTATGTACCCAATATATATATACATATATATATCTTTTTCCAAGAAGCAGCCATGCAATTTTAACAAGACAATGCAAGCCACATGCTGCACACATTGCAAACTCATGGCTGTGTTAGAAGAGTTGTACAGGTACTGGACTGATCTGACTGCTCTTCTAATCTTTTCCCAATAAAGAAAGTGTGGAGAAATTTTAAATAAAAAATGTGACGATGCCACTTCATGAAATATCCCCCTCATCTGCTGTCGATCACAACTTCTAAAAGCTTTGTTCTTTACTGTTCCTCCACCCAGGCTGCCCCACTGGAGCTTCTGAATCTATTAAAATTTATCAGAACTTATCAGAAATGCTACAGCTGAACACCAGCAGCTGCTAATTACTGCATCCCAGGCTATTCATTGTAGGACGTGTTTAAACCTTTTAAAAGCATGCTGGGTCTTTCAGGAGGGCAGCATCCTTCTCTCCCTCTTTTCCATTCTTCTGTTTCTCTTTCTCCTCTGCCTCTGTTCTCAGCTTATGGAAATGGGCAGCGGTCCTGCATAGAAATACACTGTGCTGTTTTATCTTTCATCCATTTACAACATAGAGGCTCTATCCAGAGCTACCATGCACGAGCTAAAGCCAATGGGCGCAATCAAGACAAATCTGCCAAAAGAGCCTCCCTGCAACATCTAATACAGGTGCATCTAAAAAAAATGGAATATCATTGAAAAGTTACTTTATTTCAGTAATTCAGTTTAAAATGTATGTATATATTATATAGATGTATTACACACCGAGTGATCTATTTTATTAAGTGTTTATTTATTTTATTGTTGATGATTATGCCTTACAGCCAATGAGAACCCAAAAATCTATTTTTTGCACCAGGAGTAAAGCAGCATAAAGTTATCCAAAAGCAGTGTGTAAGACTGGTGGAGGAGAACATGATGCCAAGATGCTTAACAAAAAAAACTGTGATTAAAAACCACCAGGGTTATTCCACCAAATATTGCAAATATTGTTATTTAAGCCATTTCTCATTTTCTGCAAATAATTCGTTTCCTCACTGAATCAGATAACATACAGTACAGTATACTCTAGTTTACTCTAAGTAGGGTGTCGGGCTCATCTCACCAAACGTCTCCTGTTTGTCCCATTTTCTTACATCATTGTTTCTCATGTTAGATCCCTCGAGACGTATCTTGTTGTCTCTTGTTGTGCGGAGTATAGAAGCTAAAATAAGCGAAGGTTTTTTGTAATTAGTGCAGCCTGTTTGCTGTTTGAGCTCTGCCTACAGATCAGGGCGTTTGGTTGAGGAAACATTTGCTAGTTTAGCTGGTTTTGTGATGGGAGGCTGAATGAACTGAACCGGCTGCAGATCGTCACGCCGCCATGATGAGCCTCAGCGTAGCTTCAGGAGTTCAGAACATAATGAGGACCATCTTTCACTGTTTGCTTGGATAATGCTTCAATGTAGGCAGGAAATCTCACAAAGACTCTAATAAGGCCAAAAGAGAGTGTGTGTGTGTGTGTGTGTGTGTGTGTATACGGGGGGTGTGGTGTAGCAGGGCAGTGGGAGATATAGCACTGTAGCACAGATGCAGAGGAGATTCTTGCTGATGTTAATAGAAATACTGGCCGTGTTCCTGCTGAAACATCCAGCTGAAGGCCAGCTCTTACTGGTAGCTGATACTGGATTGTCTGAGCTGATCTTTGATGGTTAAGGTGGTTTAATAGCTGGTCATCTACAGGAAAACATAACCTATACTGGTGAGCTACCTGGTTAACCAGCTCTGGACCAGCATAGAGTGTTACATTTGATTTTGGTCATGTTTAGCCATCCTGGACACACTTGATAAGCAGTGTAGTCTTGCTGGTTATGTTGGTTGACCAACTACTATTATCATCCTAGTCTACTACTTGAGTAAACAGGGGCGTAGCAGAAAATTCTGGGCCCTGTACACAATCTCAATGTCAGTGGGCCCCTATCCATACCAGTACACAAGGAACGTGAGCAAAAAAACCCCAAAAATTAGGATTTTCATGGGCCCCTCTCCCTATTTTGGCCCTGGGTAGTCAGGTCCACCTTTCCCCCCACTACCACGCCCATGTTGGTAAGGCTAGACCAGCATGACCAACATAGCAGACCAGGATAACCAGCTTAACCATCTAGACCATGCTGGTAGACCAGCATTGCCAAAGTATGCATAACCAAGTGGTCATACTGGTCTACCATGTAGATAATGCTGATCTACCGTCATGTTCTAGCAGGTTATGCTGGTTATCCTAGTCTACTACATTGGTCATACTGGTTTACCACGTAGGTTATGCTGGTCTAACAGCATAGTCTAGCTGGTTATGCTGGTCATGCTGGTCTTTCACATTGATCATGCTGGCCTACCACCTTGTTTTTGCTGGCTATGCTGGTCTACTACAATGGTCATGATTGGCAAAATTTTAAAGCAGACATAGCCTAGCTGTGTTGCATGACTACTGTACCTAATCAATCAAGAAACCTTTGTTAGACTAATAATTAACTATATCACTACTCTTAATCTAAAGGTTTGACCTGATACAGTCATTGGTTTAAACAAAATGTAAAAAGCTAAGAAGATGCATAAATATTAGTAAAGATTTGATTTTAATCTACACTAGTCAACAGCTAAGCTACGAGCTAACCTATCTGACCAGCTATTTTCTTTCTGTTCAGCAGGGATGTGTGGCTGGTGCAATTAAATCCCCTCAAAGTGGATCCAGTAGCTGGATGTGTGAAGTCTGTAAAGCTGTAATTTGCAGGACTGTGGTGTTTCGGATGCCTGTATTGATAACAGCCCTGAGATATCCTTCTCTTCACACCAGAAATAAGCAGAGTAAGCATCGGCAAAGGTTAACGCTAAGCATCAGGCAAGCAGCTTATCTTCATTTTAATACAATAGAGCGCCACGGGCGTTCAGTGCATGTGTGTGTTTGTGTGTGTGTGTGAATGTATTTTATTGTGTGTGTGTGTGTGTGTTGTGTTGTGTACACATACATGAGTGAATGCACATGATGAATATGCATCCCAGCCTGTGAAAAGATGTACTTATTCCCAGTGCTTTGTGTAGGAGGGTAAATTTGTGTGTGCAATCCGTGTGTGTACAGTGTCAGCGCTTCTGGTCAAATGGATATGAATATGCACATGGAGATAAAACCCTTTTCATCTGCCCTGAAGTTACTGAGCAGCATGTGAGGTGAAGTCAATAGCAAAAACCCACTAAAAACTGGCACAATAACTGTATTTTAATTTTAACTTTGTGGAGTTACTGGTTTGTATGGGTTTAGCCTGAGGGCTTTACAGTGCTGGATCTGTATTAGCGTGTGCTAATTCAACTGACATGGATTCATCATTTTTCAGCGTTATCTTGTTTAATTGATTACGTGTGCAGAGCTCATATTAAGTGCATCGCTGTGATTTCTGACCCGTGCCAATTTGGCTTTTTCGCCACGCTAACCTCCACCTAATTATATCCCTATATGGAGTCTAATTAACAGGTACATTAAATCAGGAATCTTACATAGCAGCAAATTAGTGCTCATCCTCTTAGTGCACTGTGTATTATTTATATTATATCATACAGTATATGAAGAAAGAAGTTATAATTGTAACATAATAATAAAGGATTAACATTATTTAGAATGGTCTATATATTTATATTTATTTTAAGTCTTAATCACACTAATTCTGCAGTAATTGCTTTTTGTCTTTGTTTAAGTGATTCCTGGGGAGTTGTAAACATGTCATTATAAATTAAATGAGAAATTAAAACAACTAAAAACTAAGCATAATATGGAGCCAGTTTTAGGTATTTTTTTGTAGCGTAGCCACTGGGCTCATGCTTCATTTCCTTTACCTCAGATGACAGATGCTGGTGCTGCAAATGATTTCCAATGATTTCCCCCCCAAAAAACATGTAAAAATATTTTTTACCACACCCTAATTATTAATCTGATTTACCATTTTTTTATGATCAATCCAGTCAAAAAAATAACCCACTTTTAATGTCCAGGTTAGCGTTGTTAGCATTAACCAGGGGAAACCATTGCCTCAGGTTAGCATTGTTAGCATTGCCCCAGATTAGCATTGTTAGCATTAACCTGGGGTAGCCATTACCTTAGGTTAGCATCATTAGCATTAACATGGTGTAACGATTAGCTCAGGTTAGCATCGTTAGCATTAACCTGGGGTACCTATTACCTCAAGTTACTTTATTAGCATTGCCCCAGGTTAGCAGTGTTAGCATTGCCCCAGGTTAGCAATGTTAGCATTGCCCCAGGTTAGCATTAATCAAGCAAACTTTGTTAAAGTAATCATTAGCTATATGACTACTCTTAATTTAAAGTTTAAAACTAATACGGTCATTGGTTTGAACAAAAAAGCTGAAAAGATACATAAATATTCTTAAAGATTCTGTTTAAACTTAACAGCATTGTTAGCTATAAACTGCAAAAAAGATGTTGATTTTATTATGGGAAAAAAAGTTTATTTTAATGGTAATTAATCAAAATATCACAAAGAAACAAAAAATTCCAACCAAAAATGTTTCTATTAATAAAAACATCAGCTCTCTGTAAATAAAAGTGTTGGTGAAAATGACTCTAACAATCACACATATAAACAGCAACATCAATTATTACTATTATTATTATTATTATTGTTATTATTAATATCATTATTATTATTAGTAGTAGTAGTAGTAGTATAAATAACATTATTATTATTATTATTATTATTATTTATTATTTTTTATATAATTAAAGTTAAATGTTGTAAATTATTAATTACACCCTTATTACAAACTTTATGTGAAATAATTGAGAAGTCACAGTGAGACAGTTTATCAAACAATTAAATGTTTCTTCTTCTTCTTCTTCTTCTTCTTCTTCTTTTCTCTTCTGTTCTTCTGAATGTGTTCAGGTCTGTAATTGGCTTGAAGTGTTTTACTGTTTCCAGTGTGGTTAAGCTACTGATTAATTGAAGAAAAGGCTGTAAAATTATTAAGTTTAAAACTGCTGCTGGAATTTTCTATTGATAACTTTTATTGGATATATAAAAGAAAAGGATGCAGCAGAGGGTCAGTGTGGCATTGACCTCTGTGATTCAGTTCTATGAAAACTGTAGAGGACGCAGTGTTTCTGCACGACTTCACTGTGGACTTCACTGTGGACGGGAAAAGTGACAATAATGAATGAGACACGTCAATAACACGGATTACAGCAGAGCCAGGGTCATAATTAAAGCATGCAGGTGCTGTCAGGAACACTGAAACCTGATCATTAATTCAAATAAATAGAAAATGAACGTGGACTCTTTGTCTCACTTGTGTCAGAAACTTACTGTTAATCAGAAATGTAAGATTCTTTGTCTGATGCCATGCCTGGGTTCTTCCTCTGCTTCTGCTGATTCTCTTCAACACATAATATATATAAACCCTTAAAATCTGACACCACTGTTACCAGTTCACAGTCCAAACATTTGTCTCAGAATGTTTGTCCTTTTGTTTTGCATTAAAGGTATCCTTCACATGGCATTTATTCATTCTAGAGACCACAACTAGACATTTTAAAATGAATGTAAATGAAGTGGCTCAGAACAATAGTAGTAGTTATTCAGCCAGTCTTCACACAGTCTAGTCTGAGTGTGTTCAGATGTGCGATCATTAGGAACAAAGGTCTTGTTGCTTAGTGAACGAACAGAAAAAGTGGTTTCATTTTTAAATAAAGATGCACTAAGGCTAAGAGTACCATTCAAGGTGTTTGCTGTAATTGAGAGAAAACCATTTATTTTTTTCATTTCTACACTTACTTACTCCATGAGGCAGTGAACACTCGTTTAGTCCTGGGAATTAATGGCTGTAATTGTGGGAAACATGCTAACCTGTCAAGGACTCAGCAAGGATGCTGGAGAGATTACAAACTGCTGTTTGCTTTGTTGGTGTTTCAACTAAAAAGAACTGAAGACGTGTGGCTTTTTCTTACCACTGGTATAATTTTGGAACAACTGGCATTGATTTGCATGTATTTAACATCTCAGTGATCAAACCTGGGTGTGTTTTTAGTGTAACCAATCACAATTATTATTTAAATTCTTTATTTGTCTGCTTTTGTAACTAAGAGACTAGCTCTTTTTCACACATGACCAGATGGTGTTGGATTATTTCTTTCTTCTATTAATAAAATGACAAATTAAAAACTGTATTTGTATTCATTTTGATTTAGCTTGAAGATCATAGAGAAGAGTAAGTATCAGAAGTTGTATTAAATTGCATTATATACTGTATGTGTATATGTGATATAAATATGTGATATGAATATGATAATGCCAATGCGTGCACTAGACCCGGGCCACATGTTGTATAAATCATTCAATAATAATGATTACAATAATAATAGCATCCATCTCCATCTTCTTTTCCGCTTCTTCAGGGTTCGGGTTACAACCTTGCTGGAATCTTTTGGCACAAAGCAGGAATATCTATTGGCAGCTCAGTGTACACCATCCCCCCAGTGAATATGACAGAAATGCATCTAAAAGAGCAAATCAGATATTGCCTGTTTTTAATAATAGTAATAATTTAATTAATAATTAATAATTAATATTCATATTTATTCATTAAAGATCTGGGCATGTTCAGTATCAGATTGCCCAATCAGATTGCGGAACTCTCTCTGCCGCCTTAAATCTGTGGAATCTATTCATTTCCAGCGAGTCTCACGTTTTTCTTTCCGCACTCACATTCCGGCAAGCCCCGCCCACCCAGCGCTTCGATTAGCCATTACGCACGCAGTCAGCCAATGGGAGCGCGGTGTGTGTTCTGTGCGCTTTTGGAGAGCGTGCGTGCTGCTGTCCCCGCCCCCTAATACATACCCCTCACCCGCCCCGCCCCCTCCAACCTGCAATCTAGACCTGT
The DNA here is from genome assembly GCF_023375975.1 of Astyanax mexicanus. Lineage (NCBI taxonomy): Eukaryota > Metazoa > Chordata > Actinopteri > Characiformes > Acestrorhamphidae > Astyanax > Astyanax mexicanus. Next base: position 1,528,852 of record NC_064417.1, read on the forward strand.
AATCCAGACATGGGCATTTTATTTTTATTTTATTTATTTATTTATTTTTTTGAAAAAACTTTATTGAAGATACATTTTCACAAATACGCAGTATTACATTTCATCACACATTATCAAAAAAGTCAAAAAGTCCCATCTTTAATCTTGTTATTTGTTTTTTATTTATAAATAATTATTTTGCCTGTATATGGATACCACTATCAATTATTTTACAAGCAGCAATTTTAATCTTGATTCCTAAATCTGCTCTGCTCCTAAGCCCCCTAATTCAGTACTTTTAAATATATATATATTTTTTATATTTTTGTTGTCCATTAAAAGTTACAACATATTTTGTTAAATCTTTTAATCCATCCATATGTAGGTAGGAATATTGAGGACATAAATAACATTTTGAACAGTATATATGTTTTAATTTGCAGAAACTGAACTGGATTTTAGTCTGCAAAACAGACTAGATTTCCCTCAATCAACAAGAAAAAAGTACTGAAAAATTAGGTAATTAGCAAATTATTTAGTAGTCAATTCGACTATAAATCAAATAGCCATGGTACTTTCAATTAAGGGAATTTCTTATTTGTTTATATATTTGTTCTTACTGCAGACACATGAACATTTTGTTCATTTTGTATTATTATTATTATTATTATTATTATAAGTTTTTTAAGCCTGGCCCTCCTCTAAAATAGTCCCATTTTATCATGTAGCCCCTTAGGACGCCACGCCCCCTTTCTCCGCCTCCGTTTTGGCACATTGGCACGTAGTGGCAACGCCCACTGATCTCGAGTGGGCGGGTGGTTACGACTTTTTATTAAGCGAGTGTGAAGTGGAGCGCGGAGAGGTGGGCGGGGCTTCCGCGCAATACGGACCATGTGAGGGCGGGGCGAGGATGTGGAGTGGGCGTGGCCTGTTGGAAAACGGGTGTGGTTAGAAAACACAGCCGCGGACAGGAGAGAGGGGGAAAAGCCCAATAGAGAGACGCGGAAAGGGGAGCAGCAAGTTAACGAGACTGCGCCCTGCGAGGAGGAGGGGGGGCACGAGAGAGAGAGAGAGAGAGAGAGAGAGAGAGAGAGAGAGAAAAGAGAGAGAGGGAGAGAGAGAGAGAAAAAAAGAGAGAGAGAGAGGATATAGAAGATAACGCCTCAACAATGGCACCATCAGGCACCTGGTAGTAGAGGGAGGGGAGCGGGCGGCGAGCTGCGCGCTGCGGGAGCTGGAGGCACAGTCGCGGGCTTGTGAGCCATTGTGAGCCGCCGAGCCATGGTGGAGTACAACCGGCGCTGCGCGTTCAGAAGATGGAGCTCTAGGGGGAAGAGAAGCGGGCTGGCTCCATCACTGGGAGGCGCGTCCACCTGCTCATAGAGGAGGCCCAGGCTCGGAGGAGGAGGAGAAGATCAGGAGAAGAAGCAGCAGAAGAGAAGGAGGAGAGAAGGAGGTGGAGAACATGGAGAAGTGCCTGCATTGAAAGGAAAAAATATAGAAAAAATTGAGGAATTGTCCAAAAAAGGGTCCAAAGCTTATTTATTTTCATGCTGGCAGAGGAGGAGGCGTCGAGAAGAAACAAGCCTCATAAAACAAGCCCCAAAAAGCTTCCCAAAATCCTGCCAGTCTGCTGTCAGGGGGCTCTGGAGGTGCTGGAACAGGAGGTACTGAGGTGAGGAGACCCGTCCTGCTGCTGATGGTGCTGATGCTGATGGTACTGGCGGTACTGATGGTGCTGATGCTGATGCTGGTACTGGTGCTGGTGGTGCTGATGCTGCTGGTACTGATGCTACTACTGTTGGTGCTGATGCTGGTGGTGGTGGTGTTCACAGGATGTTCATAGCTGGGGCACATGTTATAACAAACATGTCAAGCTTTAAGCTCTATAGAAGCCAAGGTTCCTAATGTTCCTGTCTATGAGTTTTTTTTATATAATTTTAATTTTTTTTATAATTTTAAATATAATAAATAAGATAACTACAGAATAACTACAGAATTACAGAATGATGGTGAGAGATTGTGAGAGATGGTGAGATGTGATGGTGGGATGTTGGGCTGCATGAAGCAGAAAGAAGAAGGCGTGTGTTGTGTTCTGACCATTTTTTGGGCTGCAGTTGGACAGCGGACAGTCAGAAAGACTGGTAGAGTGGTGGATGTAGGCTGTAGGGTGTTTTTTTAAGGGACATAATACAGTGTTTTGCACTACATATTCTGCACTTTAGTATTTTGTCTACATGATTTAATGTATTAGTCTTGGATAAAATACTGTTGTTTATAGGTTAACTGATTTTTTGGTTGTTTTAATGAATGTTTTAACACTGATTTTGTTGCATTGGAATATTCTTTTTTAATAGTCATATTACCATTAAGTTTAAGTTTGATAATACCAACTGTATGACCAATCTTGACCATGCTGGCCAACCGGCACAACTAACATGGCCAAACTAGAATTACTAAAAATGAAAATGTACCACTATGTACCACTATTTCCAGAGTTTCCAATATCAATCAATAAAGTATCGATCTATCATCTATCAATATATCTCTATCTACACTATTCTGGCCAATAGCTGGTTGACTCGCTTGGCTACCAGCATAGAATATGTTTTTGTCTAATAGCTTATACCATTACTTATAAACAGCTACCAGCAAAAAAGCCTTAAAAGTCTTGAACTGGATTTTATTGCCTTCTTGGAACTGGTGGGATTAAGAAAGAAGTACCCAGAGCTGTAGATCTTTATCCATTCTTAATGAGTAACGAGTAAGACAAGAAGGTAATTCTATACCCTTCTATACCTTTTAATTCTAATTTATATAGTCATATTTAGTCATCATAATGTCATTAAATCAAAGCAATTCACCCTAAATTTTGTGTACACTTATTATACAGACATATCCAGTGTAGTGCCACCTATATTGAGTCAGTCTGTCTTCTTAATTGTTAACATTTTGTTTAGAATTGGCCGGTTGAGCCGCGAGGAATCCGAGCCCCTTCAGGCCTCTACAGGACAGTCTGAGTGGGTGACTATAGTGATCATTATCAGGAATTCTACTCCAGGACGTGTTTAAGCCTCTGGTTTGTACAATATCCATCCAGAAAGCCTGGCGGGGATAAGGAGGATAAGCAGGAGAAAATTCATGCAGGCGAATGCGTGCAGGAGCTGATGTGCTGACAGTGATCCTGATATTCATCTGTAGTGGTGAAGCGTTTTCGTCTTTTTCTAAAACAGGTAGAATATATATATATATAATATAATTCAGTGGTGAAATATAAACACAGCCACTGATGAGAGTGATTTGATTGTGCGAGGCTCAGTTCTGCAGAAACAGAAAAATCTTACCTAGTCAGATTTGTTCACAGTGATGGTAATAAGAGAGTAAAATGACTCTAAAAGCTCCAAAACTGAAAAATTTAACATGAAATGCTTAATAAAAGGTACAGCTCAGACGCTGGAGATTTGTCATAAGGATTTTCCATAAAACATTGTAAAAACTGCAGCAAAAGTATGAACCAAAATGAAAATGTTTGACCAAAGCTGATTAAAATGAAACGTTTGACTGAAGGTCGAATACCGAATACCAAATAGACAACCATTTCTTTAAGTTTTCATGATTTTAAAATGTAATTTTATTAAAAAAATGTATTGAACTCTGAACATGTTTAATTGTTCAGATTTTTGCATTTTCTTTTATTGCATCATCTGATTTGAAGTGTCCTAATTCTGAATGAATAATACAAACATACATATTAGCTAGATAAGATAAGATACTGAATAATACTGTAAGTAAAATCACTATATTTTTATATAGTTAACAGTTTATACAATGAGATGTTCTGGACTCATTTATTTAATAGGTAATATTAAGATATTGTAATCCAGTGTGAATCTCTCTCCTGGCCATTCAGCTCTTAGTTCCTTTAAAACGCAGGTGTGCCAGCCAATCACTGTGTGTTTGTGTGTCTGTTTAAGAAAGTGTGTGTATGTGTATGGGGGGTACACACTTTGGACTTTTATTTATTACATTTATTTTATTTATATAGGTAATATTTATTTATTTTGTGTTAGTTTAAATAGATATATAGTTTAATTTAACGTTTAAAAAACAAGAATTTGATCAGATTTGTAACAGAAGTCAATGATCCAAAATGTCAAGTCTCCAGATATCTCCATACAGTATATCCAGGATTAAAGTAAAATAAATGATACCGGACAGATATAATCTGTCTCTATTAGATAAATAACGGGAAATGAGAACAGAGTGAATTTTACTTTTAATAAAAACAGTAAAATGTTGGCAATATTTTTGGGTATGATATGATAATGCACACCCCTGGCATACAGTATATTAAATTTAGATTATCTACTCAGGTTAATTGTTGGTTTTGGACAGGTAATCCAGTTAAGTGGCTGTACTCTACTTTATCGTCGTCCAATGAAAAATGAGTATCTCCATTTTTGTTGATTTTTGCTTTGCTTCATAATTTAAACACACAAATTGTTCTTTACACTGTGTCCAAAGTTCTTGATTAATGGACAAATAGAAATGATTCAAAATGACCTCTTTTTACATTGATTTCCATTAAAGGATAAGACTTTTTTTTCTCTCCTGTAAAGTTGCTGTTTTGTAGATGCCTGTTTTGCGTGGTGATTGGACAGTAACGATTTGCACTGTTGACACTGATGATGATCACTAACACTGTGAAAAAAAAAACAGAGTGTGCACTTTTCCCTAAAATGAACCATTTCATATAATACTTCTTTCTGAACATCCGTATCTGTGTGCAAATTTTGTAAAATCGTTGGAATTCTCCTTTAAGACTCGTCTGGTCTGAATTCTGTTCACAGTTATCACACATTTCCAGCCTCGAGTATTATATCACTCCCAATCTGTTTCTCCACTGACTGACTCACAAGTCCATCAATGGGGCAGTCTCTCCGTTTTTTCCTCCCCTCTCAGCGTTTAGTCATGTGTGCTTGTTTGTTTTCTCTGTGGTCATCACAACAATGGCCGTTTAAGCGATGGCCACGAATATGAATTTATTTAGAGGGGCAGCAGATGGCAAAGTCAAATGGTGGTTGAACCAGGAACTAAGCTGAGACGCGTGACGAGAGACAGAAATGCAGAAAGAGAAACACGCTGCTGGATAATCAGCCGGCCTGCGCTTCACAACCGCATAACAAGCTCGTTTTTTAGTGGGATTTTTTTCACAATTAGGAGAGAAGAGGTAGCACAAGCTAGTGTTGAGTAAATTGCAGCACGGATTTTTGTATAGTTAGATTTGTCTAAGTTTAAGAGGCTTTGGGAAATCTTCTCGTATTCTAAAATTTTAAACATTAACTGTGAATTTTAGAGTTTAGAGTTTTAGAGATTCACTCTCTGCACATTTCCACCAAAAGAACTCTGAATCTGAAAGAACAATCCCGCCATCCCACCAAAGTTTGCCATCAGCTGCCAGAGCCCTGAGAGAGCACACACAATTGGCCTTGCTCTCTCTGGGTGGGTACAGTACAGTAGATGGCGCTCTCTCTTTCCCCTCATCTCTCCTAGGGTGATGTGGATCAGTGCAGGGCTGCGTCTGTGAGCTGATGTATCAGAACCGAGTCGCTGCACTGCTTTCCTCCGAGCGCTAGCGCTGTGATGATACTCGCAATGCTGCATCATCAGCAGCAGCAGTACATGCAACATGTACAAGAGGAGGCGTTTAGGGTAGCTAATTTGGTTAACATTTTAACTTTTAGCCTAGCACTCTTTCCTTGCGGTTGCCTTTGTTGCTTTCCTTTTTATGCATAGACATTTAAGTCTGACAAAAAATATACCTTATTCTCCCAAAGTGGCGTTTGTGTTTTACTGCATCATTAAAGGTTTGTGTTTAAATCTGGTTACATTATATGACTAATATGTGGATTGTATCCTAGTGAGATTTTAACCACATCTACCAGTTATTAACCAATCCACTGCTCTGAATCAATTACAACAGCCTCTAAAGAGAAAAGACAGTAGGGTAGCTAATTTGGTTAGCATTAGCTTTTAGCCGAGCACTCTTTCCTAGCGTTTGCCTTTGTTGCTTTCCTTTTTATGCATAGACATTTGCAGGAAACATCATTTAAGTCTGACAAAAAATAGCCTATACCATTTTAATATGTGTATTGTATCCTAGTGAGATTTTAACCGCATCTGCCTGTTATTAACCAATCCGCTGCTCCGAATCAATTACTACAGACAAACTCAGGCCTCAACATTGATTCCCTTCACTTCACTTTCTGCAGTAAACGGACATCTACTGCTGATTCAACACCCCGTGCATTTCAGCGGTGTTTGTGTCTCTTGCTCAGTCTGTGGAGCGCGTTAGCCTAATGTATATAGACCCAAACCAGCCGGAGCTGCTTAAACACACGCTGCTCCGTTCAGCTCATCTTCTTCTTTCAGTCCTGCTCCCAACCAGAACAAAACCCCTCACGTTTTCCAGCGCTCCATCCTCCTCTTCACGTCACTGTCACGGTGCATTCACCAGCTATTAAAGACAGTTGTTGAAAAGGCCTTGGCCTTAAGCGCAGCTTTAGAGAGAAAAAAAAATACTCTCCTATTAGTCAGATCAAAACAACACGAGCAGCAGTTTTCCTGCGTTATTTACAATCCACACCCCGCCACTCACTTATTATCAGTCAGAACAATACACTGATTCACGCTGCTGCAGTGATTTGCAGGACTACAGTACGCTCCGGCATAGCAACGCTCAAAAATAGGTTTGCTTTGCTAATTGAATTAGGAACACTTTCACACTGCGGATTCTAACTTCTTCTGTTCGCTCTTATCTGGCTCAGCGACAGAAGCTCAGCTCTTCATGGATTGGTGCTGTCTGTACACGCTGTTCACGTTGTTCACGCTGGACATGCGCTTATAGCTGAGGATCAAATCTGTACGGGCATAAAAATTGGCTTAAAAAATGAATATTAACCAATATTTCTAATAAATATTGATGATATGATTATTTATTTACAGTATTTATAAGGCGATGTGTTGGAATAAAAAACCTGGCAGTACAGTATACATACAGTATCATGTTACTATACTTGATACTTGATGTATACAGCTCTGGAAAAAAAAAAAGATGAGTTTCTTTGATTTTACCAAAATAAAAAACCTCTGGAATATAATCAAGAGGAAGATCGATGATCACAAACCATCAAACCACCAAACTGAACTGCTTGAATTTTTACACCAGGAGTAAAGCAGCATAAAGTTATCCAAAAGCAGTGTGTAAGACTGGTGGAGGAGAACATGCCATTTCTGATTTCTGAACTCTTAAATCTTGTTGAATATGATTATGAACTTGTTTTCTTTGCATTATTTGAGGTCTGAAAGCTCTGCATCTTTTTTTTGTTATTTCAGACATTTCTGCATCATTTTCTGTAAATAAATGCTCTAAATGAGAATATTTTTATTTGGAATTTGGAGAAATGTTGTCTGTAGTTTATAGAATAAAAAAACATGTTCATTTTACTCAAACTTATACCTGTAAATAGCAAAATCAGAGAAACTGATTCAGAAACTCATATCTTCTTAATGTTAACACTTAATCTTCTTAATGTTCATCGTCTTTATACTACAATTTTTACTGATACAGAAAAACATGGGTACAAAAAAAAGTAGTTTCACTGAAAAAATTCACTCAGTACTTCAATGTAAGGTACAGCCTCAGGACAGACAAGCTTTATACTCTTTTCATCACAAATTTGTACTCATTTTTCTTAGTGTGTATACCTTTGATTTGCACATTTTATGTTTTATGTTCATTAATTTATCAGTATCTGTAACAGCATGGACATTAGGAGATTTTAAAACTTTATAATATCAGCATTAGCCCTGTATTCCCGTATCGCCGGATTCCCAAGTGAGTTGAGTAGGATGTGCTGCAGACTAGGGGTGGGCGATATGGCTCTAAAATAATATCACGATATTTCAGGGTATTTTTGTGATAACGATATACTTGGCGATATAGGAAAACTAAAATAATTCATTCATTTCAGGAATATAGTATAATAGTATAACAGAATAATCATAATGTGGCAAAATAAATAATATAGCATAAAATAATATAATGCAGCAAATAATATTGCAGAATATTTAGTGCATGCATATAAACTGCAAACTAAAACAATTATACAATAAATACACCTAAAGCTTCACAGTAAATAATAGACTACTTTTAATACAGAACATCTCTATTATCACAATATGGATTTTTAATATCACGATATTTCTGTGTCACGATATATTGTATTCGATATAATATTGCCCACCCCTACTGCAGAGCATCAAGTACACAGTATTTGAGAGGAAATGAATGAATAAATCGTGTCTGAATGGTGAGCAGCGTCCTCGCTGTTTCAGCTGGTCTTGGCGGTGGTGTGGATGAGGCCTGTGGAAGGCCTGGGCTCAGTGGATTAAACTCCAGTGCTGGAAGGTTGTGAAGTGGGTCGGGGACGTCGGTGGAGAAACGCTGACGCGGCCGTGTCCCCGTCCCCGTCCCTGTCCCTGTCCCACACCGTGTTGTAAATGAGAGCAGTATTGCGGCATGTCTCTCGCCCCCGTGCTACAGGAGCGTCTCGGCGGCCCCCGGCAGCGTCTGCTGGAGCGCTCTGTAATTAAACAGAGGTGAGGACCTGGGGACATCGCTCAGCGCCGTGATTGCTTTTCATGGCCGGAGGGGGAAGGAGCGTGGGCCGTAACCCCCCCGGGGGAGAGAGCCGGTGTCAAACCCTTAACACTGTGTGTCCCTGCCTTCCACACCTCCCTGTTCCTGCCTTCTGCCTCACACAGATTTACCATTCAGTGCTGCTACAAAGAGCTCATAGCATAGAAAAGCTAATTTAATTTAGTTTTTAAAATACAGCTCTGGATAAAAAATGAAGAGAGCACTTCAGTTTCTGAATCAGTTTCTCTGATTTTGCTATTTATAGGTTTATGTTTGAGTAAAATGAACATTGTTGTTTTATTCTATAAACTACAGACAACATTTCTCCCAAATTCCAAATAAAAATATTCTCATTTAGAGCATTTATTTACAGAAAATGAGAAATGACTGAAATAACAAAAATGCAGATGCAGAACTTTCAGACCTCAAATAATGCAAAGAAAACAAGTTCATATTCATAAAGTTTTAAGAGTTCAGAAATCAATATTTGGTGGAATAACCCTGGTTTTTAATCACAGTTTTTTTTTTCATGCATCTTGGCATCATGTTCTCCTCCACCAGTCTTACACACTGCTTTTGGATAACTTTATGCTGCTTTACTCCTGGTGAAAAAATTCAAGCAGTTCAGTTTGGTGGTTTGATGGCTTGTGATCATCCATCTTCCTCTTGATTATATTCCAGAGGTTTTTAATTTGGTAAAATCAAAGAAACTCATCATTTTTAAGGGGTGCACGATAGATTGTTTCAGCAAAAAAAAAAAAAGAGAGCACCTAAAAATGATGAGTTTCTTTGATTTTACCAAATTAAAAAACTCTGGAATATAATCAAGAGGAAGATGGATGATCACAAACCATCAAACCACCAAACTGAACTGCTTGATTTTTACACCAGGAGTAAAGCAGCATAAAGTTATCCAAAAGCAGTGTGTAAGACTGGTGGAGGAGAACATGATGCCAAGATGCATGAAAAAAACTGTGATTAAAAACCAACCAGGATTATTCCACCAAATATTGATTATTTCTGAACTCTTAAAACTTTATGAATATAAACTTGTTTTCTTTGCATTATTTGAGGTCTGAAAGCTCTGCATCTTTTTTTTTTGTTATTTCAGTCATTTCTCATTTTCTGTAAATAAATGCTCTAAATGAGAATATTTTTATTAGGAATTTGGGAGAAATGTTGTCTGTAGTTTATAGAATAAAACAACAATGTTCATTTTACTCAAACATAAACCTATAAATAGCAAAATCAGAGAAACTGATTCAGAAACTGCAGGAGGTGATTTGCTGTGTGTTTTGTGGAGCGTACCTGAATGGAAGCTGCTGTAGGAGTGAAAAGCGCTGAGCCATTGTGCGAATATTGAAGCTGATTTTTGATTGGGCGGCACTGCTGGGGTTTGATGTCAGTCATCCTCCGGCTGATCCTGCCGCAGTATAAGGAAGCCGTGCTCAGAGACTTAGAGCCGCTTCTCCTTCTTTCAGCCAGACAGATAAGCAGGCGCCGCTCAACCGAACGCTGGACTGGAACTCAAACACCAAAGGGCAAATATTGTGGTTTTCCTCTGCATTCGACAAGTCCATTATTAATCCGTCTGTGTGTTCACTCAGCGAACACTGTGTTCTGGCGACAGGCTGTAAGACAGACCGTTTTCTAATGAAATAAACAGCACTGAGCACTGCAGCAACTCCTGTTTTTCAGTCTTTTTCATACCCAAAATAGGACAAAACTGTTAGTACCCCTCAGTTAAAGAAAGAAAAAATGACAATGGTCACAGAAATAACTTCTGATAATCTTACAAAAGCAATAATAAATAAAAATTCTATGAAAACAAACAAATAACAATCCTACATTGATTTTAAACCGTGGTTCAACACAATACTTGCAATGCAATAAAATTATCCTTCAAGCTACTCATACACTCATACAGTGAGGAACAGCAGCAGGAGCTCCTCAGATACAGTGCTGTTCGTATTTCTCTTCAGGCAGGAGAGAGCTAGGCTAGCTTTTGATTCCAGAGCTGAGCTTTTAGTGTAATAGCTTGTTATGCTAACTGGCTAGCATTAGCTAGCGAGCTGTATCTGATTCTCCTCAGCGCCTATAGTGCTATGATGATTCTAATTTCCCCTCTGGCTCATCGCCCGGCACTAATTTCTATAGATTGAAATGACCCAAAACACACAGCTAAAAACACCCAAGAATGGCAGAAAGAGGAAAAGATTGGACTATTCTGAAGTGATCTTCTATAAGCTCTGACCTAAATCCTATTGAGCGTCTGTGGAAGGAGCTGAAACATGCTGACATTTTTATTTATGATTATTTAGTCAGATTTAAGTCATTTCTGTGAACATTGTGGGCTTTTCTTTCATTAACTGAAGGGCTACCAACAATTCTGTCCTAGTGTGTAAATGTATATAGGCAGTGGAATTCAGTTCCATTGAAGTCTATGGCAGATAGCTGCTTTTCCCTCCGTGCGAACAGTGCATTAGAGTTTTTACTCCGCATGTAAATTACTCTACTTTAGAGGCTGTGGTCAAGAGCTTCTTGATTAAATCATGTCCCCATCATGTGACACTCTACAGTTGTCAACAGTAAAATGACTCAGATAAGGGAGGATGCAGGTGCAGCACAGCGGATAATTTCTGGTATAGTGAGTCAACAGCACTGGAAGGCCTGCAAACGCTGTTTTCTGTTATGTTTGTCCTTGATGTCGCAATAGTTTACATCTTTTATACACCTTATGCATTATATCCATTATAGTTTGCATAGAATATAATTGAATGGACGTGGATGTAGGTGCAGAATGAAACATTCCTCAAATACGACTGAGAATAGAATAATAAATTTACATTAAAATTTACAGCATTTAGCCGACGATCTTATCCAGAGTGAGTTTACAGGGTTGTTTTTACTACAGAGGTGGACCAATGTAGAGTTAGGAGTCTAGCCCAAGGACTCTTATTGGTGTAGCACAGCATTCAGTCACCCAGACCTGGAATTGAACCTCAGACTCCCACATGGAGTGATAGCTCACAAGCAGGCAGTGGTGTTATCCACTGCACCACAACAACAACTGTAAAGGGCCCAAAACTAATGTTTCCAAATGTACAGGTAACTTCAGAGTTCATATGCCACAGAAAGTCTGGAAACTATGCGATAATTCAGTTTCTGTGACATCATAAGCGTAATTCTGACAAACTATACTGAATTTAAGTTTTTGCCAATTCACAGCCCTAGTTTTTACTGGTGTTTTATGGTTTGTGTAGCTTTATGTTTCACAAATATATGGTCAGTGATGGTTTGTATGGAGAGTCATGTCTGTCATCTGCTGGTGTTGATCCACTGTGTTTTATTATCAAGTCTAAAGTCAGTGCAGTTTTGTTTTCCATCAAAATCTTACAGCACTTCATATCTTACAGCTTCCCTCTGCTGAAAACAACTTTTATGGAGATGAGGATTTAATTTTTTTAGCAGGACTTGTATTGTAGGCACAAGAATACTGCAGAATACTGTAGAATACTGTAGAATATTGTAGAATATTGCAGATTATACCACAGTTAGTTACGACCCTGCAATGTAGTTGGCTGAGAGGTGTTCTATGAGTACCGCTATCAGCTGGTAATGGACTATAACTGAAGCTCTCCATGTATTACTCCGCCACATAAAGGTAACCTAGCAATGATGCAGCGCTTACAAACCAAACAGCCCAGCTGCAAATAAAAGCAGCAATAGAACTATTTTAACTGGTGGAGTTTTTATAACCAAACAGATCCTATTTTCTCCTCCTCCTTAACTCCTTAACTGGTATAATCACAATGATACACTCGAGGATTGTGCTATAATGTGTAATGTTGGCACTGCTGTGCTGCTGTAGTAGGCACAAGGCCACAGGCTTAAATTTATTGCTTCAATATTGTATAATACTATATAATACTGTAGAAACCTGTAGAATACTGTATCATACTGTAAAATACTGTATAATACTGTAGAATACTATAGTATATTGTAGAAAACTATAGAATACTGTTCAATACTGTAGAAACCTGTAGAATACTGTATAATACTGTTTAAAACTGTATAATATTTTATAAGTACAGATAGTTAATAGATGGTCCTGAAGTGGGCAGGTCTTTGCAGGTCTTTGCTATAGAGGTCTTTGCTTTGTTGGCGGTCCTGATCCAGAGCACGTCCCTCACTCAGGACATTGTAAGAGAGCGGGACAGTCTGAGAGGAACAGGGGGGTTCAGTGTCTCTCAGGATCAGAATTGGGCAGGTCCTCCAGTGAGAAGTAGCCTGCAAAATGACAGGAGGTCCTTTGTATCCTGGGCCTTTTATTCTGCCCTCTCTTGTTTCAGGGATTGGCACGGAGCAGCGGAGGAGGAGGAGGAGGAGGAGGGGGCTAAAGAGGCCGATTGTGGAAGAGGAGGAGGGATGTTGTAAGGATGTTTCCTGCACTTCTCATTTTTCTGTAAAGGTGGTTTTGTCCTGGTAGAATGGAGGAATGTGAGGGGCAGGAAGTGGGAGCGCACTTCATTCCTTTCAGAGCCTCGATAACCCAGCGTACACTCAGTGTGAGCAGTGGGAATTACTGCAGTATAACATCTAAACCAGTGCACCAGTACTGGCGTCACACAGACTGGTGCTGATGTCGATTGATGTCTTATTTAAAGGGGAAGTTGGTATTATTTAGTTTCTAATCTGAAAGCAGAAGCATTTCTGAGTGGAGAAGAATATGGAGTGAGCTGAAACCACCATCCCTGCTAATCCTAATAATATATATATTTTCTAAAAACTGGGGTGTCGGGTTACTTTTCGCGACTTGAGTTCTTCTTTTGGCCACGTCACATGTCTTTACCTACTTACGTCACACGTACAGCCTCTAAAAGAGGATCCAGCTCAGTTTTACTGAATGTGAGTGGCTGGTGGAGCAATGGAGACTTCAGAAGGGGAAACTCAGAGCTCAATAGTTTCTCCATTCACTCATAGTAAAACCAAAGAGACATAGGAGTGAAGTTGATGCAAAAAAAAATATGCCTTGTGCAGCTCAAAACACGCAAAAGTCACGTACTAATTCTCTTAATTAATCATGGGTGTGGTTAATTTTGGGCGTAACATGAAATAAACCAATCAGTGTGCCAGTTGTCATTCCCTTTAAGAGTCAGGTGAGCTTTGACTTTGGCGCGTTCTTATCTTAACAGCGTGGTGCTTTTGTGCGTCTCAGCAGAGACAGATACTGACCTGCTGGTTCACGCTGTGAAGATACACCAGCAGCTCATTTAAGGGAACAGTAATGTTATTTTATTCTTTATTTTTCTGTAAATATCACTTGGTACTTGGATATTTTTGGGAAAGATTTTTTTAAATTGAAGTTTAATAAGCCATCCAGTTTGAGAAACAGCCCACACTAACATTAAATCAGGTTGATTTTATCCTCAGTTAATGCGGCATAATCAAAATGCGTTTACACAAGCACACCTTCATCTGGAAGCACATCTTGCCAGGCAGTCAGCTATATTTATTTGTTATTTTTTTTACTTCCAAGTTTTAACATCCTCCTCAATTAGACGCAACCAAGACTTCAGTTCATAATTAATTTATGCTTTAATTACGGCGATAAATGCATGAAACATAATTAGCCGCATTAATGAATACGATGAGGCTCCTGGATTGCACTCACAGATTGTTCACGTTTAAAATCTGATTTATTTTCATGTTGCACAAATGTGACGAACTAAAATGGCTTGTGAGTGTGAGACGAGATTCACCTGTTTTATATGATCAGAAGGTAGAGATGTGTCATATCGTATGATACGCAATAATATCGCCAACGTTTTTGAATATTGTGAACGATATTATTCCCTGAAACATCATGGTACTATTTTTTGACTGTTTTTAGCAAAAGAAAAATTCACACTGTTCTCATTTCCCATTATATATCTACTATATATATATACAGTATCATTTATTTTACTTTAATCCTGGATATATGGAGATATTTGGAGTGCATTTTAATATTATTACTATCATGACATTCTGGATCATTGACTTCTGCAACAAATCTGATAAAATTCTTGTATTTTTTATATCTCAGTTAAATGTGTGTCATATCATATTGTATGCAATAATAAAATGTAATTTTCTTTTTTTTGCAGTAGTGTATTCTTGAATTTTTTTTTTTATATCACCAAGAGTATAGTTATCGCGAATATAAAAATCTAAAACTCAAGAGATACAGTTATATAGTTGTCTCTTACCTCAGATTTGGTGATTTGGTGCCAGGGCAGTTTCACCATGTCAGAGCCCCAGACTCGACTTCATATCATAAAATCCGATGCAAACTGGTGCCCGCTTTGACTGGTGTTCTGTCGAATTGTGCTACTTTGTAAAACTGTGCTTCCCTAGTGTTTATTCAAGGTCTCAGTAAAATGTGGAATCAACCGGAGATCCTATTTAAACCTATAGTTACTTACATGATAGCTAATGCTTACAAGATAGCTTATGTTAAATACCTCTGCAAACAGAAGCCGTTAGCTCCTCCTTAGTTAGCAAGACAGTGTTGGTTTTGCTCCAGCCCGGCTTCAGTGCTTCCTGTGGGCGGTCCTGAGCTGAGGTGGGCGGGGCCATGAAGTCACTGGTTGACGTAGACACCTCCTTAAACATCTCTCTGATCAACTCGTATTTCTGAGGATGTTCTTTTACTAGTTAAAGCATACAGTGGAGGCTGTGGAAGAGGAGTTTTATGTGCAGCATCATCATTTACAACTCAGAGAGACCTACTGAATTTCACAAAGAACAAGAACAAGTGGATTTTAGCCAATAAACCCTTTATAAAAAAAGCTTTATTTTTAAAGTGGTACCAACTTTTTTATTTAATTTTCTGTATGGTTAGCCTTGTTCTAATGGTTGGATTCCAGCGCGGTTAGATGAAGGTTAGCTGTGTGTGTCACAGATGCGAATGAAGGGAGTTCAGGCGATTAACGCGATTACGCTCGTGAAACTTTCACCTGTTTGCCAACACGCCGTCTCAGCCAAGAAATCTCGGGGCCGTCTGGCACGGCCTGGATGAAATCAGCATGCATCGCCACATTGGGACCTGTCAAGGTTTTACTGTCAAGGCCTGGACTGTCTGATTATGTCGGGGGTTTTTTTACCCCTCCCTCCGTGGCTCATCCTTGGTGGTTTACTCTGGGGAAAGAAGGAAACACGAGGCATCTGAAACAGATCGGAAGTCCGGGGTGGCTTGGAGAGAAATCGAGAGAGAGAAAGAGAGAGAGAGAGAGAGAGAGAGAGAGAGGGAGTGAGAAACCTAGCTGGATTCATTCGTTAATCCGTTTAAACTGTTACATCACCTTTGGCTTGGCCAATTAATTTTCCTGTCAGGCCCCAATTTACTTAGTTTCTGGGCTCTGCTGCGCGAGTGTACTCTTTGATGAACCTGTGGGCTGTTGAATTACGAATACTTGCAGCATTTGTTTGTAATTGCAAAAAGTACACCACTTAACACGTCCCAATCTGTTTGTTTTTCTGCGCTAGCTTGTGCTAGAACTGCATTATCGAGCAGCACAGAGCTGGGAGCCAATTACGTCACAGGATTTCTGTATTATATATATATTTCTCAAGCAGTATTATTTTTTTTTCACCTCCTAATACCGAAAGCAAACCCATGCCTAGGAGCAGAAGAGAACATGAGAGATGACTGAGGCTATTCCGTGTTTTCGTGTCTCATGTTTTGATGCATGTCCTCCCCTCCGAGAGACGAGCATCAGTGCGACATGTTTGAGCAGCTCCGGGCGTTGACTCTGGAGCGGGACATATGGGAGACACCCTCCCCCAAACAAACGATCCGGCGGAGAATAAATACGTCCTCTTTCTCTATCTTGTTTGCCGGGCCCTTATAGGATGCATTGAGGATGATGCAACCTCATCTTTTTAATATCTCTCCACTGAAAATAAAAAATAAAATAATAAAAATTGGAAAAAGTGAAAAGCAGAAGCCGAGCGATGGCGTGCTCCCCGAGCCCGAGAGAGATGAGCAGAAAATCCAGCGCCGGAACAACAGTTAAGCACAGGGAGGAAGACAGGAGGAATAAAAACGAGTGTGAGCGAGAGAGAGAGCGAGAGAGCGCAGGGGAGGTGGCCTTTAGCTTTAATCTTTAGCACATGAAAGTGAGGGACGACACATCCAGCTCGGGGGATTTTCTGAGATCCCCCTCGGCTTCTGGGTCTGTTAATGAATGCAGTCCATTTATTGCAGCGCTCTGATAACGTCACTCGCCAAGACTGTGGGCTCCCTCCTGCAACCTGGCAGACGGAGGAGATCGGGCCTCCTCTTTGGGGTGGGCACAGTTTAATACAGTGGAAGTGATGTCTGTTGGAGGGAGGTGTGGGCGCGTTTGTAAAAATGTTATATCACAATATATATATATATATTTTTTTTATTTATTTATATTTTTTCTAATTTTTTCCACAATTTAGCTTGGCCAATTGTCCCACTGCCACGCAGCTGTATATCTCCATTACTAGTCATACTTTTTTTAAACTGCTGCTGATGCTGTAGCATTGCTGAGTAGCATCACAGCAGCGCTCACGCTCGAAGGAAAGCACAGCGACTCTGGTGGTTCTGATACATCAGCTCACAGATGCAGCCTTGTGCTGATCCACATCACCCTAGGAGTGATGAGGGGAAAGAGAGAGCGCCATCTACTGTACTGTACTGTATCCACCCAGAGAGAGCAAGGACAACTGTGCTCTCTCAGGGCTCCGGCAGCTGATGACAAGCTGCATGACTGGGATTCAAACCAGTGATCTTATCACAATACGCTCCCCACGATAATGATGATACTGTGATCCTGTGATACTCAATATATCACAAGACAGCTCTCTTTGGGATACTTAACGGCATCTGTGTTACTAAAAAGGATAAAATACAATTTGATTATATATTTACTGTTCAAATACTTAAATACTAAGTACTGTGATTTTTATCTTATTTTTTTTATTTAAAAAATGACTATTATTAGTAGTGGTGTAAGAAAATATTGATATTGAAAATTTCTTATTGCAGATCATTATTTTGTAAGTTCTTGCTAATACAGAACCCTACTATTTACACTCTCTGTACTGACATATTTAGTTGATATTTGTTCTTTAAATACTGGTGATATTCTCGATATGCTCAGAAAAAAAAAGTATGTAGTAAAAATCACAATAACAAAATTGATTATAATACAATAAAATATTGCCATATTTCACTCTCCTAGGTGAATATCATAAATTCCAATGCATATTTCTATCTTAAATCTTATCATATTCCTTAATGTTCCTTTCTTTTCTGGAAATGTGAAATGCTGTATTGTATATAATCCGTGCACCACAGAGAGAAATAATTACGCTTGCAGCATTGCTCATCTCTAGTGGGTGTGGCGTGTGACCGGTGCGGTGCAAGGTGGTCACAGGGAGATAAATTTCACCACCGGCAGCTTTGTTTTTGACACCAGCACAAATGGCCAATTAAAGAACAGCTGCATACTCTGCATAAGTGTGGAGCAGGAGCCGGATTGAGTCGGCATTGCAGCATAAATCCCAGAGCTAGCACAAAGCAGCATCCTTATAATAAGAGGCCCTATGACGTCTTATGTAGGGATGCACCATTATATATTAATGGAATATATTATGTGGGCTGGCGGCAGTATCCAGTATTTTTTGTGCACGTATATATATGTTAACACTTAATATATTAAATATTTAGATATGTTTTTAAAATGCTGAAACTGGGAATAAATCCACCTGGATTAGCTTTACAGAGATACGTAACATTTCTTTCCAATATAATTTAATAAGGCTTTAGATTCTGTCCTTTTAAAAAATGTAAAACACAAAAATGAAGGTGGATATGCCATTGAGTGGGCGGGCTAAAGCATTTGATTGGCAAGTAGGCATTAAAAAAAATTTAAACTAGCATACAGCTGTGGAAAAAATTAAGATACCACTTCAGTTTCTGAATCAGTTTCTCTGATTTTGCTATTTATAGGTTTATGTTTGAGTAAAATTAACATCGTTGTTTTATTCTATAAACTACAGACAACATTTCTTCCAAATTCCACAGAAAATTTTGTCATTTAGTGCATTTATTTGCAGACAGAAAAAAGATAAATTAAGAGTTCAGTAATCAATATTTGGTGGAATAACCCTGGTTGGTTTTTAATCACAGTTTTTTTTATGCATCTTGGCATCATGTTCTCCTCCACCAGTCTTACACGCTGCTTTTGGATAACTTTATGCTGCTTTACTCCTGGTGCAAAAATTCAAGCAGTTCAGTTTGGTGGTTTGTGATCATCCATCTTCCTCTTGATTATATTCCAGAGGTTTTCAGTTTGGTAGCGCCATCTACTGTACCCACCCAGAGAGAGAGAGCAAGGACATTTGTGCTCTCTCGGGGCTCTGGCTGCTGATAGCAATATCACTTTTTCTTACAGTGTTTCTTACAGTCACTGGTCTGGGGAGGAAATGTAGTTCGGATTCTGCTGAAATCTGCTGATTTATTCTTTTAAGCTTTAAACAATTTTGTTTTATTTTGTGGAGCATTAGTTCAAACTTCCATAAGGACAATGTTTAAGCTCTAAATGAGGACAGGATTTGATTTAATTTAATTTCATAGTTCTCTGCCTTGTGGCGTCTCGTTCTTTGCGTTTTCTGTGCTGAGACGTCTGGTCTGTTTTAGGAGAGTACTTAATACTGACTGAATCTTAATTGTAATTTTCATAGAGCCATGTTCCCCTGCCACTTCCACAGTGATGAGCTCTAGATTCCCCCGGAGACCGCGGCTTTCCCCATCACTTTTTAAATCAATTACTTTTTCCTCCTCCCCTGCGCCGTCCGCTCTCCCGCGGCCTCTGCGCCGCCGCTCTCTGGTTCAGGTCTTTCGGTTCGGTGGCGTTTTTTTTTTTTTTAAAGGCTCTTCCAGGGGCAATTTGCAATGAATAATGAATCCTCTGGAGACTTAAATGTCCGCGCTCGCCTTCTGTGAGCTATTGATTTCCTTGTAATTCCTCCCTTAGAGTTGACTATTTGCACATTGCACGTTCTTCAACCTACATATGGACATACGACAATCATCTGCTCATATGGCCCATATGTCTCCCATATGTAGCTTCATTTGTACAGATCTGAAAAAAAAATACGACATAAAAATGATGAGTTTCTTTGATTTTACCAAATAAAAAAAACTCTGGAATATAATCAAGAGGAAGATGGTGATGATGATGATGATCACAACCCATCAAACCACCAAGCTGAACTGCGTGAATATATATATATATTTTTTTGCACCAGGAGTGTAAAGCATAAAGCTATCCAAAAGCAGTGTGTAAGACTGGTGGAGGAGTACATGGAGAGCATGATGCCAAGGTTATTCCACCAAATATTGATTTCTGAACTTAACTTAAAACTTTATGGTACCACTTTATGATACCAATAAGACTACCATTATAAAGGGTTTATAAATGATTAATAAAGTAGATTATTAATTATAATTGATTAGTTTGTAAATGCCTTAAAAATGCCTTAAAACATTGATAGCAGTTACAACACATCCATTGAAAAGTTTGCTTAGTCATTTATTTTATAGTAAATATTTAAACATATTTACAGATATATTAATGTGACAGGTTTAATGCTGATTGGTCGAAAACACAAAGTAAAATCAGTTTATAGAAAGATCTGAGGTTTGGCTGTATAAATGAGTGTGGAATTAATCATTTGCAAAGGTTAAGCTCACTGTTGCCATTTCTACTTATGTGTTGTTTGTTATATATTTATTAATTGTTATTTAGGAGTTTTAAAGTATTTGCAACCTATATAATAACCATTAATAAACTCCTTTATAAACCATTCATAAACGCTTTATAAAAGCAGTCTTATTTTAAAGTGGTACCAACTTTATAAATACTGTTTATAAACTTGTTTTTTTTCTTTGCATTATTTGAGGTCTGAAAGCTCTGCATCTTTTTTTTTTTTTGTTATTTCAGCCATTTCTCATTTTCTGTAAATAAATGCTCTGAATGAGAATATTTTAATTTGGAATTTGGGAGAAATGTTGTCTGTAGTTTATAGAATAAAACAACAATGTTCATTTTACTCAAATATAAACCTATAAATAGCAAAATCAGAGAAACTGATTCAGAAACTAAAGTGATCTATTCATTTTTCACAGAGCTATCAATGTTGAGGGTTTTAGTTAATAGGGACTCTTATGGATCTTATGGATCAGATTCTGAGAACCTGTTAGCGGTTGAAGGCAGTTCAGTTTGGGAGGAGGAAAATTCAGGTTTAAGAGGTTTAGTTTTCTGGTAGGTGCTTTATCAGTTTGTGCCCTACCACACACACACACACACACACACACCGAGGTGCACTTGCCGAAGAGAATTAGCATACGTGTTCTTGATGGCTTCTTCTTATTTTAGCGCGCCGCAGGTAGGCGGATAGCTTGAACTGTGGAGGATCTCTGTTGCAGCGAAGTCTGCGTCTAATTAGTTTGTCTAATTATGTCTTTGTGCTGGAAATTTCTCAAATTAGTGGTATCGTGTGGAAAGTGAGGATGCTCATTAAGGTTGTCATGAGAATTGTACAGTGGCTGGATGGCGGTGATCGTCGCTGGCGGTCGGCAGGACCTGTGTGGTCAGGGTCTCCTTCTGGTTTAACATTTCTCACTGTCCCCGTGGCCCCCGGGGGGGGGGGGGGGGGGGTAGGTGGTTGTCCTCGTTACAGTGCTCAACAGCAACCGTTAGCTGAGAAGTAGAAAATGTTCTCTGATGTTCCTAAAAAAAAAAAATGCCCCCAAACGCAGCGACTCGGTTCTGATACATCAGCTCACAGACGCAGCCGTGTGCTGATCCACATCACCCTAGGAGTGATGAGCGGAAAGAAGAGCACCATCTACTGTACTGTGCCCACCCAGAGAGAGCAAGCAAGGCCAATTGTGTGTGCTTTCTCAGGACTCTGGCAGCTGATGGCAAGCTGCATGACCAGGATTCGATCATTTCCTCGATCGTTTCATTAAAATGACCTGACTGGGCTAGATTGTATATTGACACTGTCAGACAACTATCACATATTGTATCTCCAAAAATGGCAAATTATCATTCACACAACTAATTGTCTATTATCCTACAGGTGCAGTTCAGTGTAAAAATACTTGAAAAAATATTTAATTGTTTAAAAAATCCACACGGTTGGGCATGTGCTTTTAAACATAAATGCACGTGTGGAAAGCTGTTCACCTCAGTCCAGCACAGTTTTGCGGCGCAGATATTTCCAGTTACAGCAGAATTCAGGCTTTTAATCCCAGAAAAAAAACATTTAAATGCCTGATTAAAGGGTTGATTACTGTTGTTTTGCTGTTTTCCTCGGGTTTTAAGAGTTCCGCGCTGACTCAGCTCTTGACCAGTAGGGACGCGAGACAGTATCGTGCGGGTGGGGGCGGGGCTGGTGATGTCGTGGGCCCCAGCATTGCTTAATATGGCGATATATATATCGTTGAAAAAAGAACATTTGCAATGTAAAATTTTTCCAATATTGTGCAGCCCTAATGTATATCCCAGTCCTACATCAAAGTCTGGCCTAACATACTCAGTAATAGCATTCTTTAGCACTTTTAACTAAATTAATGTATTATTCTC
Source organism: Astyanax mexicanus (assembly GCF_023375975.1). NCBI lineage: Eukaryota > Metazoa > Chordata > Actinopteri > Characiformes > Acestrorhamphidae > Astyanax > Astyanax mexicanus. The sequence continues at coordinate 1,551,205 of NC_064417.1, forward strand.
AATTTAAATTAAAGTAGACTAATTTAGTAAAAATAACGACTTTTGACTGTTAAAAGATTTCGTTATATTAATGAATTAATGTTATTAATGTCATCTTTTACTCACTAAAAGTACAGTTGCAGGGACTTCGTCAATCGTTTGAACAATTGCAGCAATTACAGACGTAATAAATAATTAGCTACCGCCCAATCCGAGCAGCAGCTGTTCCAACAACAAACACTCATGGTTTGTCTTCATTTTTAGATTCGTCCTGCTGATCCTGTTTCCTCCTGTGAAGCTCAGAGCCTCCTGGTCACCGGTCCGTTCACACGGCTGCATTACGGCCGCCCCCCCACCGTCCGCCCGTCCGTCCGTAAGCACACAGTAATTGGTATTCAGAGTGGCAGCTGGGATCCACACAGACACTGCAGACAGAGAGCGAATTCAGTGAGTCAATACTCTGGTTCATTAGAGCACTGAGTCACTGCAAGCTGCCTCATTTGTTTGTGTTTGTCCAATACTTGCTCTTAAGAAGCACCCGCTGCCCATTCATATGATGGGCCTGACCGAAAAAAAAAAAAAAAAGAGGAGAAGAAGGAAAAAATAGATAGGCCTTCTGAGCTGCCTCTCGTCCTTCTCCCAGCCAATTGAATCAGGCCGAATCGACGCGGTGCGATGCTGCATTAGAGCGACTGAATGAGAGAGAGAGAGAGAGAGAGAGAGAAGGAGTGAGAAGCTGTATGTGGTGATTAGAGCTTTGCGTTATTTCATTTAAACTCCTGTTTAATTACATAAAGCTGTTTATTTGCCTCAAAGTAAAGCAAATCAAAAGAAGCGTTCACAGAAAAAACAACATAGCATTCCACTTTCTGTCTATCTATCTATCTATCTATCTATCTATCTATCTGTCTGTCTGTCTGTCTGTCTGTCTGTCTGTCTGTCTGTCTGTCCGTCCGTCCGTCCGTCCGTCCGTCCGTCCGTCCGTCCGTCCGTCCGTCCGTCCGTCCATCCATCGAAGCACAGTACATCTCTATATGCAACGTTTGAATTTAATAAATGTCTATCTATCTATCAAAAAAAGAATGTTAATGGAAAAAACAACAGAGTTGTCCATGGCGTCCATTTGTAGGCTTTTAAACAGGTTTTCTCTATCTATCTATCTATCTATCTATCTGTCTGTCTGTCTGTCTGTCTGTCTGTCTGTCTGTCTGTCTGTCTGTCTGTCTGTCTGTCTGTCTGTCTGTCTGTCTGTCTGTCTGTCTGTCAAATAAAAAAAAAAAACACCCATGGAAAAACACAACATAGCTGTCCATGACGTTTGTTTGTTGGTGTTTAAGCATATCTATCTATCTGTCTATCTGTCTGTCTGTCTGTCTATCAAACTGAAAAAAGCGCTCACACAAAAGAACAGCATAGCACTCCACGGCGTTGGTTTGTTGGTGTTTGAGCAGGTTTTCTGTAGGATACAGGATCTGGATTGGAGGAGGAGCTCTCGCCGTGTTCTCCTCTGAGCGGAAATGGCTCAGGTAACCTTGTGTCGAGCTCACAATGGGTTTGAAACATCAGTAAAAGCCCTCTTACGAGCAGAGGAGGAGGTGGGCCGGCAGGAGCGAGGCTCTGCGTTTAGCTCTCTCCGGCCTGCTTCGCTCTCTCCGTGAGCTTTTCAGCGCTCCACGCAGCGGCGGAGCGGCGTGACCCTCATTATGGTTGCTTGGGAGAGCGTGTAAACGCAGGAGTTTTCGCCATAACTCCAAAGGGCAGCTGGATAGAGGCGTCTAACCTTTTAAACTGCTGGAAGACGTCAACCATAGAAATAACTCATTAACCTTATCCACTTAATGAAACGACTGCACCCCCCCTTTTCCCTGCATTAGGCTGTTTAATTGGCCATTGCAGAGCCTAAAATGGCAAGTCCCTTTACGAGCCGCCGTGCGAATTGGAATCGGCACCTGTTCGCCGTTAGGTTCAGCCCCCGAGGCCTGCAGAGGGCTGTTTGGGAGCTGCCTGTCCTGTGTGTTCAGGAGCACAGATAGAGCTTTTCCACCAGAAGAACTCTGGTTCTTGAACCAGTTCCGTTCGGACTTAACGTGCTTTGCAGTGAACCGGCTCATGTTTCCACCAGTTTTAGTGGAACTGTCAGAATGTCACATCAGTAAACGTACCGGCGGCACTATTGGCTGGTGTGGACGGAGTTGTAGAGCCAGGGTTGCACTGGTTGGCTGCCATTTGTAAGCTTTTTAGGCTTGTTTATCACTTGATGCACTGTACATCTCTATATACAACCTGTAAGTGTAATAAATGTCTGTCTATCTGTCTACATAGCTAGCCAGCTAGCTGATCTACTGTCCATCACGCTATATAGCACCTCATAAAACGCTGATACACTCCCCCGCCCAGCTCCATTTTTTTAAGCTTTTTCAGCTTGTTTATCACTTCTTCTTTAGTGTGAACATATCCTGCCCGAGATAAATCCTCCTCTAGTTCACCGTAGAGTTTCTCCTTTCCAGTTCTCCCTTTAAGTTTATCCTGAAACTCTGGAGAAACAACAAATCCAGAGTAAATACTGTGTTTCCTCAGCAGAACGGTTTACGCTGAGGAACCTGGTATTCTTTGGTTTCCGCTGCGAACAAACGTTCTTTGGTTGTTGGTGAAAACACGGCAAACCGGTTCAAAATTAAGTTCGCAAACCAGAACCATGCCTGTTCCACGTCGGTGGAATTGTGGGGATGGAGGAGGGCGGGATGGTTCAATAAGAAGGAGCTTTTAATCACCTCACTCAGATGTGGTATTGTCCCAAATAAACCTGCCTAATACCCCAAAGTATATGCCCCGATCCAGCACTGCACAAAGCCCTTTGGAAGAAAGCCCCCACACCGACCAATCAATACAGCTGATTGCTAAAGAGAAAAGAGCAGGGGCTCCGCTCTCATTCGTCCTCCTGAAGGATCATTGCCCCGCAGGTACGTCCCCTCGCCCGAAGCGCCTCCTTTCCGTAATTTCATGGAATGTTAACACGTGCCGCGTTTGAGCTAATGATCTGCGGCACGTTCTTACACTGATTAACTTTACTCGGTTAGGCTCGATAACTCATTAACTCCAGCTTCTTATTTTAGCGCTTTGTGTCGGGGCACGATCATGTCGCTGCGTCGCGCTAATGAACGAATAATACAGAGTAATGAACGATTCATCTGGTGTGTATTTCCCAGCGATAATAGCTTTAAAGGAGAAGTTCGGCTTATTTCAGATTTGACCCCGTCTGTATAAGTACATATTCAGCAGCTTCAAGACGGCCTAATTAATTTGTTCAAATGAATTAAAATAAATCTGCTCTCCCCACTGCCATAGAACACCATTCAGTTTTGAAATACATAGTACAGATATTGGCTCGTATACACACGGCTCAGCTGATAACAAATCTAATCATAATGACTGGGTCAAGAGTCTTGATCATGAAAAATGTTCCGGGAGACTAAAGCATTATTTAGCAATACATTTTAAACTTTGTGGTAAATACTGTATTTTTTGTATCTATCGCTTTTCTGCACAAATATTGCATTCCCACTATTTAAAAAAAACAATAATGCAGCATCATAATAAGTAAAAAATCCTGATTTCTTTCCTCTTTAAAGCCATACTGTGATTGGATGCATTTATGTAGAGAACTGCCAGAGTGAAAAAAAAATCTAATTGTGGATATATATATATATAATTGTATATAAATATAGCCTGCATTAATATATTATTGTAGCATCATTGCTATTATGTTTATATATTATATATCTGTCCATCCTTCTGTCCATCCATCCATCCATCCATCTATCTATCTGTTGAAGCACAGTACATCTCTGTATTCAATGTGTAAATTCTATTAAAAAAATCTATCTAGCTATCTGTCTGTCTGTCTGTCTGTCTGTCTGTAGATGCACAGTGCATTTCGTTGTAGCATGTTTAATTTTAATAAATGGCTCTATCTATCTATCTATCTATCTATCTATCTATCTATCTATCTATCTATCTATCTATCTATCTATCTATCTATCTATCTATCTATCTATCTATCTATCTATCTATCTATCTATCTCTGTATGCAGCATGTATATTTAATAAATTGCTAAACAAGTAAAGGATAACCTGATTTAAATCAGTCATAAACTTAAAGATGACACATTTCTTTAATATTTCAAATAAGATTACTTTTTATTTCCATCTTTTACTGTTTCAAAATAATATAAAAAGAAATAAAGGCCTGAAGCTAATGTTCATGTGCTCTGCATGGTCAGTACTTATTAACACCCTCTTTGACCAGTATCACAGCTTGCAGACGCTTTTCACAGCAGCGGAGAGGTTTTTCAGGTCTTGTTTCCTCCTTCCTGCCCTCAGAAAGGCGTCTAGTTGTGTGAAATGATGTGGTCATCCTGCATGCACTGTTCTTTTTAAGTTCCACCACAGGTTTTTAATGATATTTATTCAGGAGACTCTCAGGGCCAGGGCAGATCTTTTGACTCGTGCTCACTGATTTAGACCACCGTGAATTTTGAAGTGATTTTAGGATGATTATCCTGCTGTAGAAATCATCATCGTTTAATGTTCAGGTTTTATTTAGTCAGTGTGATGTTTGCTTACAGAATTTGCTGGAATTTAGTTAAATCCATTCTTCCTTTTTCTAGTGAGATATTTGCTTTGCCACTGACTGCAACACAAATCCAAAGCATAATAGATCTAATCCTGTTTAACAGTTGGAGATGTGTTCTTTTTATTAAAACATATCAAAGCATACGGTTTCTTATTACTGCCGTTTTTATTTTAACTGCTTTAAGACAGCTTGTATAGGAAGTCATACATATAAATGGATCTTATTACTGTATGTTCCACTCTATAAGGCACACCTACAATACTTTTATTTTCCCAAAAATCTTCAGTGCACATTATGTATGAATTTTTCACTATATAGGAATTTCAGTTGAGTTCTCCAGCACCGAGACTGGAGCAGTATTAGCATTAGGCGCTAATCACGCTAAGAACTAGCTCTTTCACCGTTCAGAGGTGGGTATTTTAGCCTGTAGCTTGCTGCTAACCCCGGCTAGCACTCCTGGAGCAGCATTAGCATCATCCGCTAATCATGCACTAGGTCTTTTGCTGTTCAGATGTGGGTGTTTTGGACTGTAGTCTGTAGGTTTACTGTGTTAAAAAAAGCTATATGGGGCGAACCGCTAGCTAATATCTCCCTGGTAGGTTCCTCAGTGCATTAGCTGCTAACCACGGCTAGCCTTAGTGGAAATCTGTAAATCTAAGTTTACTGTGAGTAAATGGAAGCGCTTTACTCACCCAAATGGACAGTTTTCAGGAGAGAAATTGGTGTAGATTAACATCTAGCGAGTTTCTTTAAGAATTACAGTTTAAATTACTTAGCTTAGCTAATCACTCATTTTTAAACACACAAACACATAACATAACGTAAGATAAAACACTCCCATGAAATGCAGTGTGTTACTCTCTCTTGCCTCTTAAAAAAACCTAGATAGGAGGAGAGAATCAACCATAACATTAATGACATCAATGAAGATCTTCCTGAAGATACCCAAAGACCCATGCAGCTCAGACAGCAGCAACACAATAAAAATCGCATAAAAAAATTGTGCGTTAGCGTTCTAGAGTTCTAGAGTTAGGCACTAATGGTATTCTCAATATGCTTTAAGACTATATTATCAATATGATACAAAAACATATCAGGATACAATAAAATATCGTCGTATTGCCGAGCTCTTATACACAAAATCTCTGACCCTGAGCTCTTGAACCTTCGCATATCACAGTATACAAATATATATACTCAAGCTTAGTCAATTAAGATGCAAACCAGGCCCTGACAGAACTGAATGGGCCTGTTTGTTGTGCACACATCAGACTCCATGGGTTTGCTGTTTGAGTCATGTATCAGAAATAATCACATCAGCAGATGCACACAGGCAGGAGCGTATCAAAGGCAGCGCTGGAGGCAGCGGTACAGTTTCCATCCTGTAAACGCGTCTCAGTTCGAAAGAACCCGTGAAGTTTTACCATCATCAAGAGATGTCCTTGGGTGTGAAGCCAGCTGAAAGAGCTGCTGCTTTCTTGAGCTAAAGCAAAAAAATACAAATAAAAATCTCTGGAACTCGGAGCAAAACGAAGAAATGTGAAGCTTAATTAGCTTTTTCTTATTTTTCTGCTTGATGAAAAAAACTCTCTGGGCTCAGAGGCTCAGCCTTATACGTCTGAGGATGAGACAGGATGGTCTGTGTAAACAACAAACTACAGCCTCACCTAGAAGCCGATACACCATGTACTAAATGATTTAATTGAATGCGGATGATTCTGTGTCAGTGTGCAGCATTAACAAATCACTTTCTGAAGAACAATATTACATTTATAGACTAGAATAGTCCCAGTTTATACAATACAATTTTTTTGTTTCTACCGTTACTGCTTTGTATCATTTTACAATTCCTGATACAATACTTTGAATTCAGTACTGATACCCAAACGATACTTTTTTCGACATCTTTTTTCTAAATTGCAACCAAAACAACAAAAAGCGATAATTATTCTCACACATCTTATTCATTTAACAGCCGATGTAGTAAATAGTAATCTCATTCGTCATCATGAGAGACTCCATCTTTCTGGAAAATATATATTATTTAAAAACAATTATGAGCGTGTTTTTGTCATAATCAAAATTGTGACAGTTGTGATGTATTTGGTTTTAAATTGCAAATAAAATTTTCTGGAGTCCAGCGGTCTAAGCTCTGCCACTATGATCAGGAGATCGCTGGTTTAAATCCCAGTCATGCAGCTTGCTATCAGCTGCCGGAGCCCTGAGAGAGTACAGACAGTTGATCTTGCTCTCTCTGGGTGGGTACAGTACAGTAGATGGCTGCGTCTGTAAGCTGATGTATCAGAACCGAGTCGCTGCGCTGCTTTCCTACAAGCGTTAGCGCTGTGATGCTACTCGGCAATGCTACAGCATCAGTAGCAGTTCAAAAAGAGGCGGAGTCTGACTTCACATGTGCCAGAGGAGGCATGTGCTATCACTTGGCATCACTTGTGATGGGAGATATGCAGCTGAGTAGCAGCGACTCGGTTCTGATACATCAGCTCACAGACGCAGTCTTGTGCTGATCCACATCACCCTAGGAGTGATCAGGGGAAAGAGAGAGAGAGCGCCATCTACTGTACTGTACCCACCCAGAGAGCAAGGACAATTGTGCTCTCTCAGGGCGTTTATATATAAAGTTTTTATAGACTTTTATAATAAGTCTATGGGTTTCTTTGGTTTGCAGTTAACCTCTGAAATCTCTCTGTTTAAAAGACCATGCATCCCCAACACTCCACCCTGACCCTCCATTCCAATAAGAAATCAGGACACCTTTCCTCTAGGAAAGAGGGTTAGGGCTAAGTGTTTGGGACTAAGGGAAATGGGACTGAGCCTTCCTGGGGTCGGCAGTTTCTCAGTTTCACTGATGATCCATAAAATCAGAGGATTTGAGACGTATTAGAGAAAGCTGTTGTGGGTGAAGCAGCGTCTGGGTCTGGGATGTGCTGTGGATGTGTAATTAGCATCACTGCTGCCGGGGTGAGAGAATGGGGGATGGTGCTGAGGAAATGAAAGATCTCAGGGTGGTGGAGATGTCCATCTGTGTCTTCAAGCAGCTACTGTTCATTTACACTGATAATGTTCTGCTCTGGACTCAGCAGTTCTGCAGTTTTGGGCGGCGCAGTTCGAGAGTGAGGCTGGGTATTGACAGCTTGCTCATTATACAGTACTGCTTATAATACATGCCTCATAATAATGCGATATGATATATGGAAGCGCATCGTGATATCATACAGTTGGAACATGATGGTTGATGTTTGGAGAATGTATAACAAAAGGCAGCCTGTGATGATGAATGACATCATGTGATTTTTTATTATTGTATTATTGTTAAAAGACCAAGGCCTTAGTCACAATATACTGTATATTAGGAACAAAAGGAACAAAATGAACATTTGGCTGATGGTTGAATTTTTTGCATGTTTTCAATCGTTTTGCCATCATTTTTCCAATTATTTTTTAATCAATGCATAGCTTGAATAGTCTAAATTTATTTTACACTGTTTTTACATCGCAGAGATACAGGAACGTAGGAATAAGCAATTAACATTAGCTTAGCTAAGCTAGTTTTAGTATTTATCTGTTTATCATCTAAAGGACTGGCTGTATTACTCTGTGTAAATGCGTCTGCTTAAGTAAATGTATGATTTGAACAGCCCTCCTGAGGTACTTATTATTATTATTAAAATAGCACAGCTAAAGTAAATGATTCATGATTTAAAAAAGCACTGCTGAGGTAAATGTGTTTTAAATGTACTTAGTTAATTTGTCAACCGTCAGACATCCATTCCTATCTTAGCTACGAATTTGCTTTTTTTTATCAACAATAAACAGAATTCAAAATAAAACAAAATAAAAAAAATGACATTACTACTCCCGTAAATGAGCTGCTGGTGCATCTTCACCTCTGCTGAGGTGCGCAAAAGTGAGTGATGCACCGTTAAAATAGCAATACCCCAAAGACAAAAATACATGTAGAATTATTATATGTGTTTATTAATGCAGTGATGGAAAAAAAGTGGCTTTATATGACAAAATAAAATAAAAAAACTTTGAAAAACTGTGTTTGGTATTCGTCCAAATGCACATTCTCATTTTGGTGCAACTCTAGGGTGATTTTTGTTTAAATAATGATGTTAAACAGTGAAAAAAATCTAAATCACTGATTAGTAACGCTGGTAAATCAGTGGTGTTTGACACCGTGTCGCACATCCCAGGATTCCAGGGGCTTCAAAGACAGAATGACGCATGAGGACTAAAGATTTGAAAGCTCACAGCTTTCTCAGCCCTTTCTGACAGATGGTTTGATGTAGTAAACAGGGCCAGCGCTCGGTTCTCAGCAGTTCGTACGAGGTTTGCTGCTCGGTACAGTTGATAACAGAGGACAGCTAGCTTCATTGGGTTTGATAAATGGACTCTGCTTACTGGCATCAGATGTCGTGTGTCGGAGCTGCTTGAGACGTGAGAGCGCGGTGTGTAGCCGCGGGTCCCCGCCACGCCAGGAGATGTGAAGAGGAGACAAAGAGAAGAATCCCATTGATCCCTCTCTGCGGCGTACCCAGCGAGGGCTGTGCCAAGAGATTCCTCACTGCCTGACAAACACAACACACACATCAAACACACACACACCAAACACACACGGCAGAATGCAATCTTTCACACGGGCCCACACACCACTCACTTACACTTTTTCCCTTCTCCTCATTGTTGCCGCTTGGCGCCTGTATCTAAAAAAATAAGCACAGATATGCTTCAGCACGGTGTGTTCTCTCGCTGCACACTTTCAGCTAAACGGCTTCGATTTTGTGCTAAAAGGTTTTATTTTTTATTTTTTTTGACTGGTAACTAAACTTTAAAACCTTTTTTAGTGCTAGAACCTTTTAAACCAGTCACAGATCCATTTAAGGAGGCAAATGGTATTCAATATAGAACCTACCATATCATAGCATAGCATATCATAGCATAGGATAGCATATCATAGCATAGGATAGCATATCATAGCATAGGATAGCATATCATAGCATAGGATAGCATAGGATAGCATATCATAGCATAGGATAGCATATCATAGCATAGGATAGCATAGCATAGCATAGGATAGCATTGCATAGCATAGCATAGCGTATCATTGAGCCAAAATCTAATTCACACTACAACTTGGCTTTTGCTGATTGCTGATTTTGGATAGTCTGAGTTGGTCTTAAAGAAAAAAAGGAGAAATCCGATGTGAAATGGACTTCAGTGTTCCCAAATACATCACTTTTTATAGTTTTATTTTAAATATTTTTCCCATTTTCTCCCCAATTTACACTTGCCCACAATTACCCAATCCACTCATTAGCTCTCCCTGCATCACTAGTGATGCTCCAACACCAGGAGAGTGAAGAAGACTAGCACACGCCTCCTCCGACACATGTGAAGTCAGACTCCGCCTCTTTTCGAACTGCAGCTGAAAATGAGAAATGTCTGAAATAACAAGAAAAAAGATGCAGAGCTTTCAGACCTCAAATAATGCAAAGAAAACAACAAGTTCATATTTATAAAGTTTTAAGAGTTCAGAAATCAATATCAATAATCACAGTTTTTTTTCATGCATCTTGGCATCATGTTCTCCTCCACCAGTCTTACACACTGCTTTTGGATAACTTTATGCTGTTTTACTCCTGGTGCAAAAATTCAAGCAGTTCAGTTTGGTTTGATGGTTTGTGATCATCCATCTTCCTCTTGATTATATTCCAGAGGTTTTTCGCCTCCTTACTGTATTGCAATATATCACATCATAACCCCTGTATTGTGATGCATATCGTATCGATTGGTTCTTGCCAGTGCTCTGCAGCCCTGAAACGTGAATATGTTTTGTAACTCTTTAATATCGATACCTGTTTTATCTTCTTCGTGCATTCATTTCCATCTCAGGTTTATACTTTCATGCATCTGAATAGAACACATGTTTCCTCCCTTTCACTAGTGAGGATTCTCGTGTATATATGTGCTTTTATAGACTCACCACAGACCGGCCGGCCCACCTCGAGGAGTGTCTGTCTACTGCCAGGGTTTTTTCAGTCTATTCAGAGTCCTGAGTCTTAAGAATTACTGTGCAATCGTTGTGCAACCTTTTGTCTCCCTCCCCCTGTTTCCACCATCGAGCCAAGTCCCAATACCCTCCCTCTATCTCTCTCTCTCTCTCATTCCCTCCCTCTCCCTCTCTCTCTCTCTCATTCCCTCCCTCTCCCTCTCTCTCTCCTGTCATTTGAAATGTGCCCTGCATAAATGGAGGCAGCTGCTTGAGTGTAGCGCGAGAGGAAAGAGCGAGAGCGAGAGTGAAAGAGAGAGAGGAGAGACTGAATCACAATTAGCGAGGATTTTCCTCTCTCAGTGCCGCAGCATCCCCCTCTTTCTCTCTCTCTCTCTCTCTCTCTCTCTGCCCTCGTCCGGCTCCAAACGTGCCAACCGCGCCAACCGCTACGCCCGTGCCCGCCGAGGCACTGGCCGCGCACTGCGGCACACTTGGAGACGTGCCAGGCTCCAGCCGGAGCACCCACCCCCATGTTTAAGAGCGTGAAAGAAAAAGCGAATGTTCTTCCCTTCGCTTTCGCTTTCTCTCTCTTTCTTTTTCTCTCTCTCTCTCTCTTTTTTTTCCTCCGCTTTGCACATATTGACTGAAGTGGCAGCTCATTGCGTTTTCTTTGTAATTAAATTTTAATGTGGCCCCTTGTAATTGGGACGACCGCTTTCTCTTCTCTTTCTCTTTTTTTTCTCTTCTACCCTCCGTCGTAATTTGCAGACCCGGAGACAGTTCTGCATCTCTCTTAAAAAAAAAAAATAGTGGTAATTGAAAACTAACTGAATCCCTTGCAGATGGTGTTAGTTGTGAGCGCCATATGGGAGCAGGTAGTGAGTGAGTGTATGTGAGTGTGTCTCTCTCTCTATCTATCTTTCTCTCTCTCTCTCTCGTTTTCTGTCTGTCTCAGAGTCTGTGTGTGTGTGTGTTAGTGAGAATGTGTGTGTTAGTGAGAGTGTGTGTGTGCTAGTCTGTGTAGTCTTACCCTTTTTTCTCCCCCCACATAAAGCTTCAGTGATGACTGGCTGAATAGGGAGCTGCTCTGCTGGGTGTGTTTGTTCTCTCTGCTCTCCTTACTCTGTGTTTTTCTCTAAAAGCTCTCCCCAAAATGGGGAATTACATAGCTCCGGTGACGCACAGGGTCGTTAGCGCCTGTCACTCAGAGCCCCGGCAGCGTCGGATGGAGGAGGTGAGGCCGCAGCCGGCAGGAAAACGCGGCCGGATGGGTGATGATTTAAAGACGCCTAACAAGGTCAACAAGAAAGCGGCGAGCAAAGTGGCTTTCAGAGCCTCTGACATGCTCCTGGAGACCTTGATGTGAAATAAGCACACTGAGTCCTGCAGCCCCTGCCAGTGTCAAGCGCAGCCTTCCATTTACAGCTTGACCAATCGTCAGTCAGAAGCTTGGTCTGCAATAACGGCGTGCATATCACTGAACATGCTGGAGGAGATTGGAATTTTATAGGGATGTAAGAAATACAGAGATATCAAATAATTAGGGCTGAAACGATTAGGAGACGCTTCAATGCCCCACCCTTTGGCCGCTCGCGTCACCGGGTCACTGGTTCCAGACCAGCAAGATTGTGGGGCCAGAACAGAACCGGCTTTTCCGGCCCAGAACCTGTGATTTTGCGGTGGAAACGCAAAGAACCGTTCGGGAACCTGGCACCAGCGCCGGCACTATGCCAGTGGAAAAGTGCGGGATGAGGTTCCTCAGGGTCCTGTAGATCAGATTCTCCTGTAGAGCTTTTAGCAGGATTTGACTTGCTGCTACCCAGCTGCTCTCCAGCTCTCTTGACCTGAAAGACCTGCCCGTTGTATCTGGTGTTTTTTATTTGTCTGTGCTTTGTGTTTATGAACACTCGGAGACCCAGCAGCTGGGACCGCCCCCTATTTATAGCATGTGCCCTGTAAGGATTTGGAGTGTGTCTTATTTCAGTCATTTCGAAAAGGCAAGTCCATAAGAAATTGCTTTTGACAGGTTTTAGCTTAAAGCGGCTTCCAGTGAGGAGCTGGGTTTAGGTGTTTGATTTGAACGCTGGTTGGCGTGATTGTGCTGAAGGGAGGAAGTCCGGGCACAGTGAGTGGGTCTGTGTTAATACGGTGAAAAATAAAGATGGGTTAATGTGCGTAAAACAGAAAAGCTCTGTGGAGATTGTGTGTATGTGTGTGTGTGTGTGTGTGTGAGGGGAAGGGAAACAGCACATGCACGGGGACGACAAGTGTGTGAGACTACAAATAATAAAACATACCAGTCCTGCTTTTATAATTTTAATTTTTATAATCATTTTCTAACCTTTAAAAAAAAAAGCGCTTTTATTGTGGTCATTTCCACCTCTGCAGCGCCCCCTCAGGTTTAACTGTGCTATAGGCATGGAGAAAGTTTCCGTGTATTGTAATATACAGTACCGTGCTCCTGCTGATGTCCAATCATCTGCTAGTCACCGCTATCAGAGGCACACTGCTGCCGCAGATCAGCCAATCAGCTCTTCCTCGAACCCCACCCCTAAACCCATACATCACCAAGTGCCCCTGGGTCCTTTTTTTTTGTTGCATTTTTCAAATATGAGCCAAGGGTGGAATCAGATAAAATCAGGAGGGTTCAGTTACACTTTAACAATGTGTGCTGTGTTTATATGTGTGTGTGTATATGTGTGTGTGTGTGTGTGTGTGTGTGTGTGTGGAGTGTGAGGCTGTCATCTGGGCTGCTTCAGCTCCGACCTCCAGCAGGCAAAGAGAATGCTTTGGATCTCCTCTATCTCTCTTTCTCTCTCTCTCTCTCTCTCTCTCTCTCTCTCTCTCATTCTCTCTCTCTCTCTCTCTCTCTCTCTCTCTCCTTCATTCACACTCTTTCTGAATCTCTCTCTCCTACACACGTGCACCCCACGAGCAGAGTGTGAACACAGTAATGTCATGTTCTCTCCATTAAATTTAACAGGACATGGAAATGGCTCTGTTGTAGTTGGAAGCTCCTGTGGTCGTCAGAGCTCTGAGGGGTCAGCGTGATTTCTGCAGCAGAATCTGAAATCTGAACTGCAGTGACCACAAATAAAGAGACCGCAAATATAGAAAATAAACCCAGAGTTCCAACACCAGTGTGCTGCATAATGCAGCCTGCATTACAGCTTTTTTTACAATTGGAAACACACTAAAATAAAATGCGTAGCACAGTTATTTAAACTGAAACACAATGGATATAACCTCTTCTTAAGTCTCCTCTCAACATTTTAAACACATTTGGCTTCATCCACATTTTACAATTAAATACAGCACTTTATAAACACTGAACTCAGTTCTCTACATAACACACAACAACCGGATATAAAATCACACGTTTCCATATTAACACAACATGAGCAACCTGACCAAAAACTAATCAATGATTCATTATTACCACTTCAATCAGAAATTAAGTTCATCACTATCGGTAGTTCTCTCCCCGGTAACATTTGAATTTTAGTTAACTTGTTGCTAAGCTTAGCTAGCTCATCGCTAAGGTTAGCTAGTTAGTCACTAACGATAGTTCTCTCCCTGGTAGCATTAGCATTTTAGCTAGTCCGTCACTAAGATTAGCTAGCTCATCACTAGCTTTAGTTCTCTCCCTGGTAACATTAGAATTTTAGTTAGCTTGTTGCTACGGTTAGCTAGCTCGTCACTAAGGTTAGCTAGCTTGTTGCTTGTTTATTTCTGTAGATGTCTGGAAAAATGAACGGTGGTCCCCGAGGTCACGATGATTCACATAAACAAAGTGTATAAATCCAGCGAGTGTTCCTCGATTGGATGCTGAATGAAAACTGGAGTAGCTTGTTTTTTCGCTGTTAGCCAATCAGTGTTCAGATTTTAGACACTGCTTGTTTTTGGTCTCGAGTTCTACAACACTAGTAAAAACCTTAATTGGACTGTTATTTCTTCACAATTTTAGAAAAGTAAATATCTGTAGATGCTGATGTAAATCTGATTTTACATAGTTTTTTTATTATGTCTCCGTATCTTATAATAAAAGCAGGTCTTTCCACATAACTCGCGCTTAAAAACCCAGAAACACAGGCTGATTTCACGTTCGGAGGAAAAATGTTGTGTTGTTTGTTGGAGAGGTCTGAGCTGGGGTGTTGCATGGTTAGTAATGGGAAAATGAATCCCCCCTGGGATGAACCAAAATGCTTTTCAACTATTGCAAAATGTGGCATCACAGCTTTGGGGCAGCAGGAGAGCGTCACCTGCTAGCCAGATTGCACACAACGCAGGACAGGCCTGTTTGTGCTCCATGTTTTTGGCAATCCTATGAAATTCAAGCTCACAGTGCGGATGGTGCAGCTCGGCGCTTTGTCTGATGGTGTTGTTTCCTCTTTTTTGTTTTGTTTTGCTGTTATTTTTTTTTTTTTTTTACAGTTGACTTTATTCCTTTTTTCACAATGTCACTTGTTTGTTTGGAGGCATATTCAGCTGTAATATATTAATGTTTAAATTATTATTTTTTCTTATTTCACATTTTTCACATCCCTTTTTCTCACAAATCAGCTAGGCTGTTACTAGTGATGCCACAACACCAGGAGGGTGAAGACCAGCACACGCCTCCTCCGATACATGTGAAGTCTGATGCTGAAACATTGCTGAGTCACATCACAGCGCTAACGCTCGGAGGAAAGCAGCGCAGCGACTCGATTCCTATACATCAGCTCACAGACGCAGCCTTGTGCTGATCCACATCACCCTAGGAGTGATGAGGGGAAAGAGAGAGCACCATCTACTGTACTGTACCCACCCAGAGAGAGCAAGAGAGACAATTGTGCTCTCTCAGGGCTCTGGTAGCTGATGGCAAGATGCATGATTGCTATTCTAACCACCTCTCTCAATCTCCCGATCATAGTGACAACGCTTTAAACCGCTGGACCACTCGGCTTCTGCAACCTCCGGTGTAAATATCTTCTGTCATAAATTTTATACATTTCATTTCAATTTCATTTCAAACGATCACTTGTTCACATGTTATTTATTTTGTTATATGTTAAATAATGTGAAATAGTATTTTGCTACTCTCTGTCCCGGTTCAGAGCACAGATGGCGTGTGGGAAGAAGCTCCTCCTCATTCTCTCTTTGTTGAACTTCAGGGTTCTGAAGTGCTTCCCTGAAGGTAACAGAGAGAGAACGGTCCACTGTTTTGAAGAAGAATTTAAAGTAGAATTTTCCTGTTTTTGATTTTGGCATTTTTCTGTATTGATTTTGCATTAAACAAAATTTTGCATTAAATTAAATTACTGATACTGATAGTTGAACATAGTTCAGAAAAGTACGCAGATTCTTCAGATACTTTTTTTTATGCATATCGTGTATCATACTGTGATTGACGTCGTTTGTCACGTCGCCCACACGACATACCATAAATTCTCTGTAAAGCCTTTAAACTGCTGTCAATCCCAGTCCTAGTATAGCACAGCGGTGCGATGCACCCAGGTCTGATCAGTGTATCACTCTGAGCTTCATTTTTTTTTAAATGCCGTGACTGATAATAAAATAAAGAAGGTGAAATGATAAATAAAGAAGGATTCTGCACGTTTCTGCTGCGAGTTTGACGATCTGCTGTGATTCTGGCCCTTAAGGCGAGCGGCTGACACGAGGCTGGCGCCTGGGCGTGAGGTCGGAGGCCAGAGGCAGCGTAATAGGCTTCAGCGTACCAGGAGGTCAGCGCGTTTAGCCACAGCACCGAGTCGCTGCTTTGCTTCCACCCGACGCCGACAGTCGCCGGCTTCGAGCTTTCAAACGAAGCGTTCAGTTCCAATCTTACTAACGAGGCGCCATTTTCAATGCAAAGGGTTTTTTGAGGTGCAGGGGGCTGGACTTTTAGCAGTAAAATAGCAGTGGGGGAGTGAAACAAACGACCCGCAGTGGTTTAATGAGAGCCGCTGACCACCATCCGTCTCAGCAGCCGTGCCGTGGCGGTCTCTAAAGGAGCAATGTTCTGACTCCAGGGCGTCTCTTGCCACATTCGTAACAGCGCGATGACGGCGGAAGGAACAAACAGTGGTCTAACAGCGCTGCGGTGCTTTTTAGACTGTAGATTAGTAGATTGGTACAGCGGCTGTCTGATGCCGTTGTGTTGTGCTGGGTGCAATTCTTACATTTGTACACAGCATTAATTTAATTACATAGATTCAACCAGGCGCTGGAATTCTTCTAAAGTTGAGTACGTGCTGCTATTACCTTCCCGTTCCGTATTATAGCCAGAGCCATAAGGGAAATATGGCACAATGAAAATGATTTGGCCCATTATTATTGTAAGTGGTGGTCTTAAATTGTTCTTTATGGGTTTTACTGTTGAGTGGGGGGCCTGCAATCAAATTCATCACAGTCATTCTCACTCATATTTCACTTCTGAGAGAGAATACTTTTACCAATCTATCTCTAGCACTTTCATTGTCCTCATCTTGCTGTGATTGACAAGGATCTCTCTCTCTCTTTCTCTCTCTCTTTTTCTTTCTCTCTCCTTCTCTCTATCTATCTCCCTCTCTGCATGCCAATGTACGATCTCCTAATGCAGAACTAAAGATAGACTCCTCTAATTGACAGTCGTGTTACAGCGATGGAAAGCAGCGATGGGTCTGTGCTATTGTCAACAGGTACTTAAATGTAACCAGGATTGCATATGGTTTAATAACAAGTGACAAGAAAGAATGTGGGCGTCTTCACAGTGTGTGTTCTTGTCTTGTTTATATTAGATGTTTTTTATTGGTTAGATTAGGAGTGCTTTGCTGTGTTGGAGGTTCTGCTCGGTTTCGAGAGCCGCGATTGCTGAGATGTTCCTGAATAACTGTGGATTTTGTTGAAGGGAACAGAAGTGGCTTTGTTTCTGCACTGGCAGACAGAATATCCGCTCAAATTACCGTATTTTTCAGACTATAAGGCGCACCGGATTGTAAGGCGCATTAAGCAACGCTATTAAGAATGCCTACATTGAAGTGAACAAGGGTGTCACCATGTTTCTCTTCTAATTCAGCAGGTCTCGCCACTGGGGGAAGCGCCTAAGTAAACAAAACTGTAATTCTTTTAAAGTCAAATGAGTGCTGAATGTTAATCTACACAGATTTCTCTCCTGAAAACTGTTTTTGGGTGAGCTTATTTACAGTAAGCTTAGAATTCCAGTATTTTGTTCAAGCGTAAGCACTAGGCAGCCACGGTTAGGGATAGTAAACTAAGTGAAGTAAAGCTAAGCTACGTAAACAAAACTGTAATTCTTAAAAAAATGAACACTGGATGTTAATCTACACAAATTTCTCTCCTGGAAACGTTTTATTTGGGTGAGTAAAGCGCTTCCGTTTATTTACAGCAAGCTTAGATTTCCACATTTCCACTAAGGCTGGGTGCAGCAGCATTAGCATTAGCAGGTAACAGCTAGCGCTAGCCACGGTTAACGATAAACTCCTGTATAACTCTGTACTTCAGTGGAGTGAATTTACTGCTCATTAATACCTGACTGTCTGGTAGAATTCCTACACAAGAAGCTCTGATGATTTTGGGAAAATTAAAGGATTTTTAGTGCGCATTAAAGTCTGGAAAGTACAGCAAGTCGTGCTAGTGGGATAATGACCCAGTCTCTGGAACCTTCACCTGTTTGACGGGTCAGTCGGGGAGTCGTGCTGGTTCTCGGTGCGGTGAGGGACGGCGGTGCTGATTTAGCGGCCGGTGCTGGACGTGTTCTGTTAGAGTTGCCAGCTCGTCCCTTTGTCTCCTCGCCGCGTCCAGGAATGAAAGCGATGCCGCATTATCACACTTCATCAGAATTATTCCTCCGACCTGCCAGCTTCTTTGTGGGGACGCCAGCTCTGCCAAGTAGGCAACTGGCACGCGACCAGGGGCTAGCGACAACAGCCGATAGTAGAGAGAGATCCGCGTGGAAGAGCCAAGTCTATTCTTCTGACTGGCGCAGCCGTGCCAAGCAGCGTTCCCTCCCTGTATACACGTTGGATACAAGCGTAAACTCGTATCTCTCTCCAGTGAGAGAAGTATTTCTTAGATTTTACACTGTTATATACTTTCTGTTACACTTTTACTTAATGTTCAACCCTTTCTTCCTTCCTGTAAGAAATCATCTCTGTGCTGATTCCCTTTAATACTTCAGCTCAGCAGCTTTTTCTGGGCCGTGATCGGGGTACCATCATTTAATATCCATATTCAGCTCTTTTTTTAAACTAAACTTTATGAGCAAATGAGCAAATACTCATCTTAAATTATAAATAATTATAAGATCTTCATGATATGCCAAATGTTCAATGTACTATATAGGGCACATGTTAATTACAGACTTTCCTCTTTGCTTTTATTTATTTCATGAATAAATATAACGAGTTTAGTTCCATTTAACCAATTTTATATAATTGCATATATCATTTTTAGTATATACGTTTTCTGTACATTTGTGTAAATTTTGTTGTGGGTGTGTTTCACTCATTTTTAAAAGGTGCACAGCTTTCATCTTTCAAAGTGCTACATCTGCCTGTTTGTGGATAATCTAATAGTAAACTATTAATGTATAAATGCATGGATGTACACGTTTTTAACACCATTCAATTTTAGTGATCAGTATAAATAATCAAACATTTTGCTATTATGTGAACAATTGTAAGTGATAGATATTTCATTAAGATAAATGGATGGATGGATGGATGGATAGAGAAATTTAGCTAGTTATCTAGTACATTAACAGGCTAGTTACGTTATTACTGTATCTATTACTATATATTATATATATATATTATAGATATATATTACTGTATCTCTGTCAGCGAGAACCAAGAAAATCAGCATAAATCAAAACTAAGTAAACACAGCATTGGGTACCTATAGTACTAGTCTTCATACGTTTATGATTGTGCTGTATTATTATTATAAATTTTTTTTTAGTTGCAGAAGTAAAAGTTTAAGTTGCAGATGGTTGAAAAAACCTCTTATGTAGTTTATAAAAAAAATCATATCATTACCACAAAAATAAATAAATTCATAAAAAATCCATCCATCTCTATCCATCGTCTACCGCTTATCTCCCTCCTCCCAGCTACGTTTTTCAGCCCTTCTGGGGGGACACCAGGGCGTTCCCAGACCAGCCGAGGGAAATAATCTCTCCAGAATGTCCTGGGTCCTCCCCAGGGTCTCCTCCCAGTTGGACATGCCCAAAACACCTTGCAGGGAGGCGCTCAGGAGGCATCCTGGCCAGATACCAGAACACCTCAGTTGCACGTCCTGCGATGTAACTATTTCGCATGTGCACATCTAGGGGTGGGCGATATGGCTCTAAAATAATATCACAATATTGCAGGGTATTTTTGCGATAATGATATACTTGGCGAAATAGGAAAACTAAAATAATTCATTCATTTCAGGAATATAGTATAATAGTATAACAGTATAATCATAATGTGGCAAAATAAATAATATAGCATAAAATAATATAATGCAGCAAATAATATTGCAGAATATTTAGTGCATGCATATAAACTGCAAACTAAAACAATTATACAATAAATACACCTAAAGCTTCACAGTAAATAATAGACTACTTTTAATAGAGAACATCTCTATTATCACGATATGGATTTTTAATATCATGATATTTCTGTGTCACGATATATTGTACACGATATAATATTGCCCACCCCTAGGCACATCGCAATGATGATGATTAAACAATATATCGTGCAGCCCTAGTTAGAACCATAAAAACGATAAAAAACATTCAATTATCGAGTCAAATATCGAGTCATATCGTCCATTCCTACCCTGAAGAGTGTGTGAAGAGTGTGCAGGAAAAAATATACTGTATATAACAATGGGATACATATATATACATATATATATATATATATACACTTCTCCGGCCTCTTTACCCTGATGTCGCTTCTGTCAAGCCTGGGCACGAATTCCTATGGAAACAACAATTTTCTGGCACTGAAAGCTAAGTGATTTCCTCCCCCCTCCCTGATCCGCTGGCTGTGTCACAGATGGTGGGAAAACCTTTGTAATGCTAATATAATATCAAACTGTGCGAGGGCCAGCTCAGGCAGGGCTTTCTCTGTGCCCGGCTGCCTTTTTGCCACGGAACGATTTAACAGGAGTTACGAAGTGGGGAAAAATGACCACCCTCAGACACGGCTGAAAAGCCGGCGTCGCTGGAGGGTTATTCTCCGCGATGTGCGAGGGCTCCGGGAGACCTGGTCTTCTGTGAGGTTTTATTTCACCGTATTGCCCCGGCACAGCCTTCGGTTAATTAACACACTACAGCCTGAGACATGCTCCGATCGGCACAATGTACTGTATAACACAGCGGCTTCATGGATTCAAAAAAGGCACATCTTAATGTGGCCACACAGGAAATATCTGACGGGTTGGGATATTATAAAGACCCGCAAACAGGCCACAACCTCGTTATCATAGTCGGTTTTAGCGTATTAGCTTTAGCGCCATTAAATCTCCAAAAACTAGAACCATCAAAGGGTGGTTCCTCTCACTGGAGACGAATTAAATGTTTTTGCTGCCCTGTAGGAGATTTCTTTCTCAGTACAGAGCCATACCCCACTGTTACCTCCACCAACAACACTTGGGAAACGTCATCAGTCGCAGTCCAGAAGTTCACACTTATCCAAGTTCACTACAAATACCTGGATGTGTTCTTGCTCCTTCCACATTATCGAAAATGCATGGAAGTTGACTTGTGTGGACTCCTTACAGTCCGATATCCCGATATACAGCTCTGGAAAAAAAAAAAATAGAGCACTTAAAAATGATGAGTTTCTTTGATTTTCTATTTTACCAAATTGAAATCCTCTGGAATATAATCAAGAGGAAGATGGAGAATCACAAGCCATCAAACCAAAACAAAAGCTAAACTGCTTGAATTTTGCAGCAGGAGTGGTTTCATAAAGTTATCAAAAGCAGTGTGTCAGACTGGTGGAGGAGAACATGATGCCAAGATGCATGAAAAAAAAAAAAAAAAAAACTCGGGAGTATGCACTCATGAACCGAACTTACCAAGTCAGTTCTGAACTGCTTCTGAATTGTTGCACCAGGAGTAAAGCAGCATAAAGTTATTCAAAAGCAGTGTGTAAGACTGGTGGAGGAGAACATGATGCCAAACTTACCAAGTCAGTTCTGAACTGCTTGAGTCCAAACTTGTGTACGCCATATAGAGAAACAGCCTCTATCTGGATGTGTGTCCATATGTGTGTGTGTGTAGTTGAGGTAAACTGCCCCCCCCCCCCCCCCCCCCTTGCATCATTGCATCATCCTATTTCCCTGCTTTCTCTGATATTTGAATCGCAGGAGAACGTTTTCATATCCTGGTAGGAGGACGCTGCTGCTCTGCTGTCAGTGTAATAGTGCATGCTGGATTAAGAGGTTATTTCCCTGGAGTGGAGATACGAGTGAGAGTGTCACTCATTCACCCCTCCTCTCTCTCTCTCTCTCTCTCTCTCTCTTTCTTTCTCTTTCTATCACTCTTTATCACTTTCCTTCCTCACTATCTTCTGTTCACAGGATTATTCAGGGCTTCTATTGTTAAGGGGAAAGAGCTACAGACAAGTAGCTCTCCAGCCCAGAGGGTTGTTGAACCCAATTGACTTTATTATTTATTGTTTCTCTGTTGTTTCTTGTTCTGTTTAACTTCTTGCTCCTTCACATTTTCTTTATTCCTCACTTCATTCTTCCTCTAAATTTCTTTATATTTGTCTGTGTATACTCTTATACTCTTCTTTTTCTGCTTACTTGTCTGTTCTTATCTGTTGTTTATCTCTTATCTGTCTGCTCATGTCCCTCATTCTGTTTTTCTGTTTTCTCTGTATGTATCCCCCTCCTTCTCTCTCTCTCTCTCTTTCTCTCTCTCTCTGTTTTTGGCCTCAGCCGCTGCGTTGCCAGGGAGCCTCCTTGCACCAAAATTTTCGAGCCGCATTCTGCACACTTTGCCATGCGCGGCTGCGGTGGTGGCGGCGGGTAAAGGAGCTGAAATGTGCCATTTGGAGATTCGTTGTTATTCCAATCACACTTCAGATGCAGCAGGGTCCAATAAATTTCTGAGTAATTGGCTGGCTCCAGCCGCTATAGGCAGGCAGCGAGTAAAGCCCAGGTGGGGTTTTCAGAAGGATTTATTAGAATGGCTGTTTCATTAATTAGCAACTCTAATGTGTGTGTTAATCAATACAGAGATGTGATTGAAACGAGATGCAGATTGGAGAATGTTGAGATTAAGCACTAATTACTGTTCCCTCTGTCAATTTTTTGATTTGTAACTTTGCTCGGCATGTTCTGAAACAGAGCGCGGCTGCAGCCGTTTGTCTGTCTTTATAAAATTCCCTCCTCCGCGTTATATTTTCGCTCGTCTAGGTGCGCAGATGCTGCTGGTATTAGAACTGATGTGCTGGTAGCGAGCAGCTATTTCCGTAGCTCCTGGTTAATGCGTTTCTGTCTTAGAA
The DNA here is from genome assembly GCF_023375975.1 of Astyanax mexicanus. NCBI lineage: Eukaryota > Metazoa > Chordata > Actinopteri > Characiformes > Acestrorhamphidae > Astyanax > Astyanax mexicanus. The sequence continues at coordinate 1,574,330 of NC_064417.1, forward strand.
ACACTCGGGCACCGAGCTCTATATTACATTGTGTAGAAGGTGCTTATTGAACTAATTGAGACTATAAATATAATCGGAATGGGTTTAATTTAATTGCTGTAGCATTTGTTTATATAGTTCAGTAAAATCCAGAGAGGCAGTGTGTCAAAAATGCAATTAAGGGTTGGGAGAAATCCACGTTTTTTTATATCATCATACCATCTAAAAATATAACCTTAGTATACTGTATAACTGGGGGGCGGAGGATTAAAAGTTAATGCGCTAGAAGTTCAGCTTTCTTTTAATCTCCTCCTCCGATGTTTTAAAACCAGAAATCTTATAAAATTAAGTCAAAAGTTCAGTTTGTTCACAGGGTCACAGACTAAGTGAATTAAAACTGTGCATGCACAATTTTAAATCAATCGCCAATTAATCTGATCATTCAATTAATCTGACGATTAGAAACAAATGTTGAACTGCTTTGAATCAGGAGAGAGGCTTGTTGAAATTAGCATTAGCATTAGCTTTAGCTTCAGCTTTAGCCAGCAGGATAACAGTCTATTCACCACAGAAACATTCTGGAGCTGACTACAACCCCACTTTTAATGGAGTTTTTAGTTTAACTTTTTTAAGGATTTAGAAAATAGTGACTTCAGAGGCTGTTCTTAGAAATACAGATTGAAGTTAAACTTTTTTTCCTGTGGTTTTGGACCCACTTGTTAAGCTAGCAGTTGCTCAGTTAGCTCGACTTCAGCTTGCTGATGCTGTAGCATTTGCGAGTAGCATCACAGCAGCACTAACGCTCGGAGAAAAGCAAAGCGACTCGGTTCTGATACATCAGCTCACAGACGCAGCCTTGTGCTGATCCACATCACCCTAGGAGAGATGAGGGGAAAGAGAGAGCGCCATCTACTGTACTGTACTGTACCCACCCAGAGAGAGCAAGGACTATTGTGTGTGCTCTCAGGGCTCCAGTGGCTGATGGCAAAGCTGCATGCCTGGGATTTAGACCGCTAGACCACTTGGTGCCCCTATTTTCAACATTTTTAAATTTCACAGAATACAGTTTTACGGTATATCCGAAAATGTGCTTGATCAGAAAGGCCATTGTTCTTCTTAAGAATTTTGCGTCTGTCTTTAGTTTTAAGTGCTACAGGGCTACTGTCGCCAATGCATAACCACAGCTTTTACATCACCAATTATCACTGTAGGAACTGCTTTCCTAAAACATCACACATTTCCTTTAAACTGCTGCAGGAGCACATCCATGTGTTTAAAGTGTGAACTGCTGAGATAGGTCTGTCAGTTAAAGGGACAGTCTGTAAAAATGTTGGGCGAGAATGTGTAATTTTACCAAGCATGCTAAAATAAAAAGAAGTTTGTTGATTGTGCATTATGTTGCTCTTTTTTCACAGTGGATGATTGTGATGATTTTAACAAGGAATCTGTTTTGCTCTTTTTTTTAATCTCTTTTTTAAGATTTCAGATCTATAGTCCATCACAGTGCAATCACTGTCTTTTTATGTAATTATTTACTTGATTTTCAAATGTGAGCCATTTTGGCCACATATTGTCTACAAGTGATTGAGTTATATAATTATTATAAAGAACTACACAGTAGATAATAAATCATTCCATCAATCCACCTTTATTATCAGAAGTACATTGAGGGCAACTCTATTTTCTATTTTCCTGATAGTATTTTCCTAATTCTTCTTCGAGTACATGGCAGAGAGTGGTTGAATCTGCAGTGTTGAAATTGTAGTGTGAATAATAAAAAATATATAATATTAACAGTAAGATCTAGTCTGGATTTTAAATTTATTTAATGCGTTTGAGGTCCATTATGGAGAAAACAGCTTAAAAAAATAACTGTAGTAAAACTGTTTTCCCAATTCTTCTTCGAGTATGTGGCACACTGTGGTTAAAGCTCGTTTCTTATGCTTTTTTTAGTGTATCGGTGTAGAACCTTTAACCTTAAATATCTCTAATAGTGCTCCAGTATTGATGCGTCTTTAGTGCGGTATAGATCCTGATACTATTTTCCTAATTCTTCTTCGAGTACATGACAGAGAGTGGTGGAAGCTACAGTGTTGAAATTGTAGTGTGAATAATAAAAAGATATACTATTAACAGTAAGATTTAGTCTAAATTTATGAAGAAAACAATCTGAAAATAACTGTAATGTGACTGTTTTCCCAATTCTTCTTCGAGTACATGGCAGACTGTGGTTAAAGCTCGTTTCTTATGATTTTTTTGGCGTATCGGTGTGGAACCATAAAAAATGTCTGTAATAGTGCTCCAGTATTGATGCGTCTTCAGTGGGATATAGATCCCGTTTTGATTAGAGTGTAATTAAGTCGGATGTGGTCTCCTACGTGACTAACATCTATAATGGTGCAGCAGCTGCTTTAACACAAACAGTCTTAATCAGCCAGGGTTCAGTAGGGTCAGAGGTCACGGCCCCGAATGCAATAAATGAAGGAAGAGCCGCTCTCCCCGGACAGCAGATATCCTCCCGGGACTGGAGGCGACCCGCGCCTGTCGATGGGCCTGAACAGGGAGACAGGTCTTTCAGCTAAAGATAGAGAAGATGTTTGAGAGCAGATTTCATCAGTGTCACGCCTGACGCAGGACTCGGACCCGAGCGGGTTCCCCCGGGAGAGCGGCGGCCATCGGTTTTACATGGATTCCAGTGGAAGTCGACTCCGAAATTGAGTGTGATTCCCCCACGCCGCCCTCGTCAGTGCAGGAGCTGCGTGTTATTTTTCACCTCTGCGCAGATATTCAGGCACTGCAGCAAATTAAGGGTGACTGACTGGTGCAACACCACTGTCATGGTTAAGGTTATTTTCACACCTGCCTGATGCTTTTCTCTACATCTTCATGGCCGGCTTGCCTGCAGTCTGCAGGTTTTTCACCTGGATAGACTTTGACCGCGCTGAGACGACAGACAGCATGTCGACGAGAGGTTGTCCTTTTTTTTCGTGCTTCGGCTCAGGAACTGACAGAGTGAGATTCAGCTGTGTCGGTATAAAATCCTGCAGCAAATTGGAGCTGAAAAGATCTGTGTTTTTCTTGTGCTTCAAAATTAAACATCCCATAATAAATCATATTTTTCGTGCTATAAGATGCTCTGGATTAAAAATCACTATCAATAAATGTATTTTTTCTGGTCTGTTTTCATACGGAACTTCTAATTCAGCAGGTCTCACTGCAGGGTGGTGGTGGTGAGGGGGGTAGCTAACTAAATTAAGTAAAGCTTAGCTAAGTAAACAAAACTGTAATATAAAATACTTTACTTTCTTGAAAAGTCAAATAATCTACACAGATGTCTCTCCTGAAAACTGTGTATTTGTGTGAGTAAAGCGCTTCCGTTTATTTGCAGCAAGCTTAAATCCCAAATTTCTCCAGCACTAAGGCTGGAGCATTAGCACGAATGCGTTTAGCGTGTAACGCTAATGCTGCTCCAGCAGTGCTAGCCGGGATTAGCAGCAGTCTACAGACAGATAATACTCAAATCTAAACGATGAAATATTTAGCACGGATAGTGGGTAATGCTAATGCTGCTCCAGCAGTGCTAGCCAAGGTTAGCAGCAGCCTACAGGCCAATAATTCTTACCTCTGAACAGTGAAAGAGCTGGCGCAGTAAGAGGGTAGTGCGAATGCTGTTCCAGCAGTGCTAGCTGAGGTTCGGTACAGGCTACAGGAAAATAATACTCACTTCTGAATGGAGAAAGAGCTAGAACGATTAGCGGCTAATGCTAATGCTGCTCCAGCCTTGGAGCTGGAGAACTAAATTGAAACTCCTGTATAGCTCTGTACTTCAGCGGAGTGACTTTACTGCTCCTAATTAAGACGCACTGATGATTTTGGGGAAATTAAAGGATTTAGATGCTTCTTATAGTGTGGAAAATATGGTACACTATTACAAATACAGGAGCTTTAAAATAGCACATAGATAGATGCTCAGATACACGAGGCCTGTCGCAGTAATTACATTTCAATTACATGGACCTATAGTACAATATAAAGACATGACCTTAATAATATCCCGCTTTGTTTACTCGCATGCTTGTTTACACTAGAATAAATGTCATCCATATTTTCAGCCTGGCCTCAAGAGAAATTCATACAAATGCGACTGAAAGACATTTCAGGACTTATATATATATATATATATATATATATATATATATATATATATATATATATAGTGTGACCATTACACATATGCAAAGCCAAGGATAAACGTGTTCAACATAACTGTATTTAAAGCTGTAGTGTGAATGATAAAAAAATATATAATATTACAATAAAATCTAGTCTGCATTTTAAAATGAATGCATTTGAGCTCCAATATGGAGAAAACCACAGATACTGTGGTATAGATACTGTTTTTTCAATTCTTCTTCGAGTACATGGCAGACAATGGTTGAAGCTGCAATGGTTAAAGCTGAAGTGTGACTATTAAAAATATATAATATTAACAGTATAATCTAGTCTGCATTTTAAAATGAATGCATTTGAGCTCCATTATGGAGAAAACCACATAAACGTAACTGTAACGATACTGTTTTCCTAATTCTTCTTCGAGTGCATGGCAGACAGTGGTTGAAGCTGCAGGGGTAAAACTGTAGTGTGAATAATAAAAAAAATGGTCTGTATTTTAAAATTAATGCATTTTTTTATGACCAGCTTGCCTGCAGTCCTCCAGTTTTCACCTGCTTAGATGTTGGGAACATGTCTTATTTTTGCACTTTGCCTAATGAGTTTAGGTGCTGACAGCTGCTGTTAGAATGTGTAGCATATTGGAGAGCAGAGCTGTGTAGCATGAAAGGAGAAGTGCTGTTTGTTAAAAAATGCAACCATTAGAATAAATGCACATAAACACATGAATTATACATTATAAACTGAAATGTGCGAGTGTTTTAGTTTAACCATTACCGGAGTTCTCCTCGAGAAAGTGCAGTGTTTTCAGTTCCCATTCAGTACCTGGTTTATGAAATCAGTCTTTAAGGTGAGTTTCTGCTGGAACTGAACAAATCCATAGAGATTACCATAATCAATTGTGCTCTTCTAACTGTGCTCTTCTAAATAACAAAGCAGACCATCACTGATTGGTGGAAACTTCACACTAGACCTCGAGCAGTTTGGACTGTGTGTCTCTCCACTCTTCCTCCAGACTCTGCTCCCTTGATTTCCTTTAAATGAAATGTAAAATTTACTGATGATCAGTGATGGTTTGTTTGGAGAGTCATGTCTGTCATCTGCTGGTGTTGATCCACTGTGTTTTATTATCAAGTCTAAAGTCAGTGCAGTTTAGTTTTCCCACAAAATCTTACAGCACTTCATATCTTACAGCTTCCCTCTGCTGAAAACAACTTTTATGGAGATGCAGATTTCATTTTCCAGCAGGACTTCAATGGCACACTGCCCACACTGCTTACCAAAAGTACCAGTTAGTCTTATATAATATTCTTATTTTCTGAGACACTGTTTTTTTTTTAGGTTTTCATTGGCTGTAAGTCTCACTCTGTGTTTAAACTGAATTACTGAAATAATAATATAACTTTTCAATGATATACAATTTTTTTTCGAGATGCACTAGAATAGATATTCTAAAAGCATTTTTGTCTGATTTCTGTGGGTCTGTATTCAAAGTAATTTTTAAATACAGCATGTCAAAACATAAAGCTTTATAGGCAAAAGTTTCATATTTCTACTCCTGTAGACTCCGCAGTCTGACATTCCCACCAACTAAAGACTGCTTTATTTACATAAACCCAGTGCTTAAAAGCAGAACTGTGCTCTGGAGTCGATTACGACCGAGATATAATCTTCTGTTGGGTTCTCTTACTGCCGTCCACACTTACACACCCCGGCAAAACATTCATGGAAGAAGCTGCTTCTGCTGCAATTGTGAAAATGTCGATTGGTTCACAGGCGGCGCGCGAGAAGCAGAACAAAGTGGCAGTAATAAAAAATATCGATCACGTTGAGCCGTAATGTGTCAGTCCGATAGCGCGTGAATGGAAAAGGACATTGACTGAATGCCTGAGCCTCCTGCAACACCTCAGGACATTATGTCCCTTGTATTAGCGGTGATCACTGCAGTATTACCGCACCCTGCCCCCCATTCCTCGTCATTTAGATTCTGGCGAGCAAACAGATAACCCAGCCTGCAAGTATGATAATTACATCTCAGATGGATGACCTTTTTTTTTCCTCAACTCCTGTTAGATATCATTTTAATGCGTGCAGAGCATACGGCTGTGATTATTACGGCGAGAGGCCATGTATTTTTATTTCCCCCTCGTGCTTGATCAAGACGGGTGAGATGCTCTGGCTGTTTTTCTGTCAATTATTGTTATTATTTCTCTGGCTGCAACATTTCCTCAATCAGTGCATCCTCTGCCACACTGCCCTCCCTGCCCAGACCTTGGTGGCCGTCGAGCTGCGGCTCCATTACTGAATGCAGCAGGCTTTGGCTCATTAACTGGGAGACTGTGGCCCTCTGGGACGCTGACACGGCCTTGGGTATGTGACCTTTAGACACCTAATCAACTTTTAACACCTCGCTGGAGCTCCTCAGCCCGGCGCGACAGGGAGGAAGATGGCCAGTAACCGGACTCACCCCAAAGCAGCAGCTTGATGCGCTTGATACCGGCGAGTCAGGGTCTGGGGTGAGCATGCGGTTCAAGCAAGTCTGCATTTTTCTGTTCTGAGAGGTGCAATGAAATGAAAGAGAGAGACGGCGTTACGGTGAAACCCCGCGCCCGTCCTCGAGGTCTGGTAGACGCGAGAACCGAAAGCGGCTGTGTGATCTTCTCTGTAGAGGCGGCTGTTCTGTTTTGACCATCTCGCGTGCTCGGAGGGTGGTTATTTGTTGCACTGCTGCCTCTGCATAGGCAAGATTCTGAAAGCTATTGTTAGCGCCTGCCACGGCTTCTCTGCCTCCTTTCTTCTTGCGTTGCATGCCTTGTCAAAACCCTCCCTCACAATATAGTTTTATCAGTATTGTCGTCTGTCAAAGGTGAAGGCTTTGTTGGAAACAGAGAAGCGGCGAGAGTCGACTCGTCTGGGAGCGGATGTTGAATTAGGAGGGAGTAATAGGCGCTCGGCGTGCACGCGGCGGGCATTGTTATCTTTCTTGACAATACATTTATGCGCAGCCGTCTGTGTGCGCCAATCCACGATTATTTAAATGTTTGGGGTACGGCAAAATTTAACACAACTGTAGGCTCTCCTACTCCAGCTGTAGGAACTGTAGGAACTCTAGGAACTGTAATAACTGTAGGAGCTCTAGGAACTGTAGGAATTCTAGAAACTGTAGGAACTGTAGGGAATTTAGGAACTGTATAAACTGTAGGAACTGTAGGAACTGTAGTACTGTAGGAACTGTAGGTGCTCTAGGAACTGTAGAACCTCTAGAAACTGTAAGAACTTTAGAAACTGTAGAAACTGAAGGAACTTCAGGAATGTAGTAACTGTAGGGACTTTAGGAACTGTAGGAACTCTAGGAATTGCAGGAACTCTAGGAACTCTAGGGACTCTTTTAAATGTAGGATCTGTAGGAACTGTAGAAACTGTAGAAACTATAGGAACTGTAGGCACTCTAGGAACTCTAGGAATTGTAGGAACTCTAGGAACTCGAGGGACTCTTTTAAATGTAGGATCTGTAGGAACTCTAGAAACTGTAGGAACTGTAGGAACTCTAGGAATTGTAGGAACTCGAGGGACTCTTTTAAATGTAGGATCTGTAGGAACTCTAGAAACTGTATAAACTCTGTTGGAACTCTAGGAACTGTAGGAACTCTAGGAACTGTAGGAAGTGTAGAAAATTTAGGAACTGTTGGAACTGTATGAACTCTAGGAACTGTAGGAACTGTAAAACTGTATGAACTCTATGAACTTTAGGAACTGTATGAACTGTAGGAACTGTAGGAACTGTAGAGAGTGATCTCGTTGACGAAGGCCGTATCGCTTCCTCACGCCGAAAGGGAAAAAGGTTACTCCTCCACTCCTCTTTCTTGACCTTTGGAAGAACAAACAGTGGGAAGGTTTGCTCCCACCAGTCGTGCACAGCCAAGGCCCTTCCTCTCAGATTGGTGTTGCACTACAAGCAGGGATACAATAAGAGGCTATGAGAAGGGCTCTCCAAGCCACCCATCAATTAACAAGCGAATGTCAACAGTGGGATAATGAGAGGCAGATAAGAACAGATGGTGAAACTCAACCCTTCCTTGTCCCCTTGGCTTCAACATGCAGACGGATATGCGGCATGCAAGATTTCACAGCCCGAAGCAGGAGGAATCAATGGCAGAATCAATGCACAGTTTGCAGAATATTACAACTCACAAGCAGAGCATTGTGCCGCTATAGGTTTGTTTACAAATAGGACATTTTTCCGAGGGAGGAATATGTTATAGGCACCATCTGTAGAGTCGTGTTTAATATGTAATGTAAAAAATGTAATACTCCTGGTACTGTACCAATTAATTGGAATATAATATGGTACTTGTCTGCTGATCTAAAATCTGAAGAATTAAATAGGAAGAATGAAATGCAGGGAGAGAAATTAAAAATAAAAGATAGGTTATTTCCAAAAAATCTTTAGTCTTTGGTAGGTTTTAAAACAGGAAAAAAGGGTGAAAGGTGGTTTTAAGGCTGGGTGCAGCAAAATTAATATGGTTGCTTTCTCTTATTAATCTGTTCTAAGAGGAAGGATTACACTCAAAAACAAGGTATAGGGGGGTACAAAAGAGAAATGGGATTCTGTGATACCCAATATATTGAAGATATTGAAGAGCATTTTCTATGATACTTCACAGCATTTGTGTTATATCTGTGAAGAGGATAAAATACTCCTAAATAATTACAAAAAAAACAGAAATTCTTGGTTTGTTGACGTCAGTTTCACAGAATATATAACAACCAATATTCTTCATCGTTTAAATATTTTTCTGAGTTGGTATATAACAGTTTCTTATTGCTTTTACCAATAGATTGATTTTTCTTGATAAAAATGGATCTATGCTCCAATAATCTCCCTAGGGTAGCCAGGGGGGCCTAAAAAGTTGGGGATTTGCTTGAAGGATGTGGAGCATCAGTTTTTTGACTGTAGTTTTAATGTTTTGATGGTTTCATTTGGTATTTTGTTGAGTGACTACAATGATCCAAAAGGATAAAACAGCAAATTGCCTTGCATTGCTTTGCTTTCTTTGGAAATGGAATCAGTAATGGAATTGTCAGTAATTGAATCTTCAGTAAATGAATCATATTGATATGATATATGGTGATTTAGCCACATTTGCCTCCCAGCACTGAGGGTCTTGGGTTCAAGTCCCTATCTGGGTGGAGTTTCAATATTCCCCCTGTGTCTGCGTGGGTTTCCTCCAACAGTCCAAAAAACATGGAGTATTAATTGGCACTCTGTCCTGGGAAAAATGCTGTAGTGCTAAATGCAGTCCTCCATGTGGACGGTTGTTTCTATATATGTTTTTATATAAGGCGCTATATAAGTTAAACTTCATTCATTCATTCATAAAATTCAATACATAAGAGAATTGGTATATCGTCCCACCCTTATGGTGCTGTTACGCATAATCACATCATTATGTAGTTAGAATAAATGCAGCACAGTGTGAGTGTATGTCAGTTCTGGCAATAATCATGTTTAGAGAAGGATGGAGGAGCGAAACTGCAGCTTTTGTTCCTTTCTTGTAAAACAGAACAGTGTTTTTCTTAAATGGACATTGTTATGGATGTGATCTTTCAAAGGCAGAAATGGTTACTTACAGTTTGTATCATGACACGTTACTGTCACTAACAGCCAAGCTATTTCCAAGAAAAGCACCCAGCTGGGTATTGCGTCAGTGGACTCCGTCGCCTTCTGTCTGCAGATAGCATGTCCCAAAAGCCTGTGCAACTGTGAACAACGCGGACGTCCACCGTGAAGCTCCAAACTGCATCACTCACATTAGCCCTGATACTCCACTACACAAGCAATAGACCAGGATAAAGGACTGGTTTGAGTAGTTTGTTGGGCTACTGTAAGGGATTTCTGTAGTGAGCCAAGATTATTAGGAAAAGGATTTTTGTCATACAGGGGTTGGACAATGAAACTGAAACACCTGTCGTCATTTTAGTGTGGGATTTTAGGTTTCATGGCTAAATTGGAGCAGCCTGGTGGTCAATCTTCATTAATTGCACATTGCACCAGTAAGAGCAGAGTGTGAAGGTTCAATTAGCAGGGTAAGAGCACAGTTCTGCTCTAAATATTACAATGCACACAACATTATGGGAGACGTACCAGAGTTCAAAAGAGGACAAATTGTTGGTGCACGTCTTGCTGGAGCATCTGTGACCAAGACAGCAAGTCTTTGTGATGCATCAAGAGCCACGGTATCCAGGGTAATGTCAGCATAACCACCAAGAAGGACCAACCACATCCAACAGGATTAACTGTGGATGCTGTAAGATAAAGCTGTCTGAAAGGGATTTTTATTTTTGGAAAAATTAAAGGATTGAAGGTGCACCTTATAGTCCGAAAAATACAGTATATAGTCACTGAATGTGATATTTTAGTTTGTTGGGCATGACACTTTGGTTTCTTTAAGTTTGTGGCAAATGTCATGTGTTATTTGGCATATAGTACTTGAATCCATAAGATGAGTTAAAGGCGTCATCAGTTATGAACATGTAGCTGCTTATTTCAAAACAAAAATGTTATTATCACAATCATGGGTTTATATACTATGGGTTATAAGGTAATAATAATACAGTGACAGTAGAGCATAAATTGAGTAGCCACTCCCATCTCAGTTTGTTCTCTGTAGAGGATGTAAATTCATACGTACACTCAAATGCAATATATTGTGAAGTAGTATTGCAGCCGCTGCAGCTAATCAAACATAAAACACAATAACTGCATCGATCGAATACACAGTTAACTTGTCTTTCATAACATTTCATAACAAGCGTGCCACAAAGAATCTAGAGAAGCTATAATAGAAGCTGATACTGACAGTGGTTCTGACAGTGCTGCACAGGTGGAGGGAAGAATGGACTTTTTAAAAGGCTGAAAGTGAAAAGATGATGGCTTCTACAACAAGATAATGATCCAAAATATACCCCAAAACCACTACCTGAAAACAGACAAGCTGAAGCTTTTAGACTGACCCTAACCCTAACCCTTATAGAACATTTGTGGATGGATTTTTAGCAAGCTGTGGAGCAGAATGGCACAAGAAAAGCTCAGAACTAGAGGCATTCTGTGAAGAAGAATGAGGAAAATCCAGGACAAAATCTTTAAAAAAATTTAGCCGCCACAAAATGCACTTAATTCATTTTTACTGTACAGAAACTCAGGATAAATTATTCAGGGTTAACCCGATTCATCCACATAATGTATACACACATTTCTGATAGTTCAGTATCACTAAAACCTGTTCAAAAAGTGCTGTATTGAGCTATTAGCAGCTACATGCTGTTCTTAGCTTCATAACTAAGTACCAGTGTATTCTATAGTACAGTGCCACCGACCTGTCAAAAACTGTTTATGAGTAATCCAGCTGGGAGTAACATCATGTAAGCATCCCAGATAACACACTCCAAGCCTGATGTTTCCTGCTGTTAGCTGTTAGAGGTGAGGCAAACCCATTATTTTATGCTTCATAACACATATTCCCATATTTTAAATAAAATTTGACATTTCTGTTGCAATAATACAGTATTCTGCTGCCTCTTGCCTTGGCTCACTGTTGGATTTTGTCTACTATTTATAATTTTATAAAGTTTTTTTGTAAAACTGACCAAAAGATATTCAGAAAAATCACTAAAGACCTAATTGAATAATTGTAAAATAACTTTAAATGCAGCAACCCACTTTAATTCGCTTAGCACAGTTAGCATGTAATGCTAATGCTGCTCCAGCAGTGCTATTCGGGGATGCAGCAGTCTACAGGCTGATAATACTAATGCTTACCGCAGTTAGCGGCTAATGCTAATACTGCTCCAGTCTGGGTGCTGGAGAACTAAACTGAATCTCCTGTATAACTCTGTACTTCAGCAGAGTGTATTTACTGCTCCTTAATACCTGACTGATAATATTCATACATAAGGAGCACCGGATTATAAGGAGCTCTGATGATTTTGGGGAAAATTAAAGGATTTTAGGCGCACCTTATAGTGTGTATAAGACAAATACGGTAATTGAAACATTAAGGCAGCAGGCGAGTTTGTGGACTCTTGAGGAATAACCTGATTCATCCTCATACTGTAAATGTCTTGACCTCGAGTGTTTCCTCTAGAGTGTTTCTCGCTAAACAGCGTCCAGATCAACCGGCCAACCTGGTGCTGCTACTTCCTCACTTCCTCAGGTACACGGTGCACACGTACCTGAGCCGGTGACCTTCTTCTTCTATGGCTCTAAGGACCGGTTCCAGCCCTCTCGTGCCCATCGTACAGAACAAACAGGCATGTTTGCTTAATAGGCCTGTGTGTAGATTGGACCAACAAGGACGACTTTGTTTTATCATTGCTCTGCGTCGAATAAGTTCCCCGAGCGGCGCTCCTGTTTGTCTTATCGTGCTATAAAACCTTGCTGCAGTATTTAGCCATGTGGAAAAGATTCTCCGCAGGATCAGAATTTGCTCAGTAAAGCATACACACAGCTCCTTCCATTTCAAATCAGAAGATCAGGTCGTCAGCTCGGAGCAGCCTGTCTGGAGAAAAAAAACAAGAGCATGCTTATAACCCTGTGCGTACAACACATCAGCACGATATTCCCAACCGTCTGCTTCTGCTCTCTGTGTGAGGCTTATTTTGCTTATTACATGCTTTGAGCCGGTGCCTCGCATTAGTGAGGCTGTGCCTCTGACGCATCTTTCTCTTTGTCTGTATTATTTTCCCCTTCGCTTTCATTCCTTTCCTACTATATACCTCTTCTGCTGCTGCTGCTGCTGCTATTGCTGCTGCTGCAGAGGCACGTGTGAATGGTCACTCAAGTCAAGCGTTTTATATATATATCCTCCTGAGAACTGAACATTTCTCCTAGCTATTTGGGATTACTACGACCTAAGAAGTATAAAAACGAATCTTTGTCTTTGTACAGGAAGTAATTTTTGCAAAAAAACAATGTCCTCATATGGGGACAGTAGTTTATTTTAACATTTAAAAATGTTCTTGCCAAACAGCCTTGCCATTTCGGATCAGAAGGACACAATTAGTGCCAAAAAGAAAGACTATAAATAATAATAAACTAGTTTCAAACATAGAAGTGGAGGATGATTTTTACCTGGCCATATTTTGTCTGGAATGGCTGTAAAAACCTTTGACTGGGCTTCCCGCCTTTTGTTTTCAAACAATAGAGTGTCATGTTGTCTATGCTTGACTATATATATATATATATATATATATATATATATATAGAGCGCTTCACTATATATATATAGACCTGGACATTTGCCTGACATTTTTTATTTCTCTTAGCTATTTGGGATTACTAGGAACTAAGAAGTATAAAAACTAATCTTTGTCTTTGTACAGGAAGTCATTTTTGCAAAAAAAAAACAACAAAAAACAACAAAAAAAAAACGATGTCCTCATATGGGGAAAGTAGTTTATTTTAACACTTAAAAAAATTATCCTTGCCATTTGGGATCGGAAGACACAATTAGTGCCAAAAAAGAAAGAAAATAAACTAGTTTCAAACATAGAAGTGGAGGATGATTTTTACCTGGCCATATTTTGTCTGGAATGGCTGTAAAAACCTTTGACTGAGCTTCCCGCCTTTTGTTTTCAAACAATTGAGTGTCATGTTGTCATGTTGTGACCACTAGATGGTACGGGCAGTGTCTCTGTATGAGGCCAAAGGGTCAATGTTTTAAAAAAATCAGGAAGTATCATGGTTCAGAGAAGCAGAAATGCAATGTCTTTACTCATATGAGGACACTGGGTCTTAAGAGGATATATATATATATGTGTGTGTGTTTGTGAGTGTGTGTGGAGGTATGAATGAATGAAGAAGCAGAAGCCATGATGGTAATTGTGGCCATGGACGAGGAGGGACCCGGAGTGATGCATGTGTCTGGGTGTGTAAATGGCAGGCTTTGTGGACGGCTAATAATGAGAGGTCAGGTCTCACTCCGATGAATCACTCTCTCTCTCTCTCTCTCCGGCGTCCGGCCCTGTTAGCTTTGTGTTTACGCCACTCTCTCCGCTCTCCCGCGCTGTCAGACACCGTCCCCCAGCCTCAGAGGCATCGCTTTTATCCCTTTAAGTCATCGTTTGTGCTCTACTCTCTATTTTTTTTAACACCACGCTTTGTTTAGTCATGTTGCGTTGCACGGAACAGCTCTGGGAATGGCTTGAATGCCAACGAGCTGTAGCTGTAGTATAGAGAGAGCTCGTATTTATTTCAGCTCGTCCGTCTCGGTTTATTTGAGATTAAAATGGTATTCTGTGGATTTTGTGCCACCTTGGATTGCATGAGCTCACACTTCCAAAAGGTGCAAAAGCATCCATTTATTTGCTGAGCATTTATTTTTTAAATATTAAGTATATGACTTTTTGTATGTATGTTCCTGAAATGATATCAGAGCCCTGAGCACATTACCACTTACTCAAAACACCTTAAAATAGGGTTCTAGGGTTCTCAACCGGTCTCAGCCCGGGACCCACATTTTCTCATGTTTATTCATGTTTATTTAATGTTTATTCTCACTTTTATCGAATACAAACCAATCAAATTTATTTATGAAAAATAATAGCCTTTAAAAACCTATTTAAACGTACACATGCAAGACTTTAGTTTCTTAAAGAAATGCTTTTTCTTTAAGAAACTAATAAGAAGGAACATGACGACTACATGTATAAAAGTTACTACGATAAAATTAAACATCAAAACTGCACAAAACACTTATCTCCAAAACAGCAACTTTACAGGAGAGAGAAAAACCTTGTAAACTTTCAATGAAGTCAATGTAAAAAGAGTTTATTTTGGAAGAGACATTTTGGCACAGAGTAAGGGACAGTTTGTCTGTTCAAATTATGTAGTAAACTAAAATCAACAAAAATTGAGATTGAGATAAGTGTTTTTCATAGGACAGCGACGAGATAGATAGATATATATATATATATACTGGGTTGAGTGTGCTTTTGGGAACTGTGTGGATCAGGAGCACTTTGGGGGAAGTTGCTCAGGTGTCTGGGAGGTGATAGCAGCACAACTCCCACCTCGAATCCTGGCCAATGTGAATATTGTATATATTGTGTATTTCGTTTTGTTTAATTTAGTTTTTGGTGCTTCTCCCGAAGTTAACTTTGCATTTTGCCATTTTTATCAGATTTGAATAGGGATTTCTGTTTTTTTAGTGGTTGGATGTATGTACTGTATATTTTGGAGGTAAAAATGTAATGAGGTAAGACTGTTATGTAACAGTTTTGGTGTTTTGGAAATGGACAGTTTTACAGCTCTGTTTTAGTTCACGTTATGACCTTTCATGTTCTGAAATCTTGATATTCAACTTTGTTTTTCAAGTAAAATTCACTTTACTTTGAAATTCCACAGATTAAATCATTATTGTGTGAAAAGAATAATCTAAAGTGGCTTTAAAATGGAAAAATGCACAAATATCCGAGTTTAAATATGTCATATTGGCAATAGTAAAATAAAGTAGTGCAAGCAAAAAAAGAAGAACAGTTTTAATGCATTTCATTTCTTTTCTTTTTGCCGCCACTTGCTTTTTTTTTTTTGTTCCAGACCAAAAACTTCTCTCAAACTATTGTAAAATAATGCCCGAGGCGTTAGACAGCGTAATGGCATCCATTTGATGTAGTAACTGTCTGTGAGAAGGAGCTTTTAAAGATATTAAAAGCTTCAGACGTCTGGCTTCTATCGTCAGCTCTGTGAACTGTTCAGAGTCGGCTTCTCAAGAAAGTGACGCGTTTCACATCAAACCCTTCTGAGTGACTCTGTTTACGTTTTAAACGTTTAATATGCATACGTTTGGAGAAATCTGTGAATCTGTGAAATTCCCCTCTGCAGTTATAGAGAAACATTTTTGGTGGCCCTGAGTTGCTCGCCTTTTTCCGCCCACAATTGGAAAATGTCTGTAAAGATGTGCCAGGAAATAAATCTCTGTCTGAGTCCCGCAGTCGTCTCTCCAGATGACTTGTCTCTCGATTGGCTCGGCGTGGTCGGGGGTTCTCCGCTGTGAGCGTCGTCCCTCTCAGCGCCCGCCTCCTTCATCTCCCCAGAATCCGCTGAGCCGCCGACAGGAATGTAAAACAGCATCATTGACTTTGTGCACCTGACAGACGAGGCTCGTCATGCACCACATAGTAATTACTCTCTGACCCAATGAGGCCCGGCGCGCCGAGGAACCGGGCCCCCCTCCCACAGCGTCCCTCGTCTTTTGTTCCACCTCTGGAGCTGGAGCTGGAGACCAGGACCCGCTATTGACTTCTGAATGCTGCAGTTATTCGAAGGATCTTCATCAAATCCCTGTGGTTGTATATTTGACCTGGACATGACATTCCTGCATGAAAAGACAGATTTAAAAAAAAGATTTAATAGACTTTACTTGATACAGTGCTGATGGATATTTGTGTCAAATTGCTATAAATCTATATTGTCGTGTCTAATAAAAAACACTTATCCCCAAAACACCAACTTTACAGGAGAGAGAAAAAAATCTTGTAAACTTTCAATGGAAGTCAATGTAAAAAGATGTCAATTTCAGGTCATTTTGAAGAGTTTCTATTAATCCGTTCATCAAGAAATTTTGGTACAGTGTAAGGAAAGGTTTATCTGTTCGAATTATGTAATAAAAAAAAAATCGGCAAAAATGGAGATAAGTGTTTTTCATAGGACAACGACGATATAAATGTTACAGTTAAAAAAAAACTAGAGCTGCAATAATTAATCGATACAATCGACAATGTCGATTATTTAAATTTGACGACTACATGTTTCATAGTCGAGTTGACTAATCTTTCATTTATAACAGTATCACATTACACACAGTGCTGGGGACAGAAGCGCAATGGGAGATGGTTAAATGGCTTCAAAAGTGCCCAAACACCACAGATTACAGACAGTATTTACTCAACATCCAGATATTTAAATCTCACGTTCAGCTGTTTTTCTGTTGCTTTTATAGATGGAGAACATGGCAGAAATAATTGTTGACTAATCAACTATTCGACTTATATAAAAAAAGATCAGATTAGTCAACTAATCGAAAAAATAATTATAAGATTAGTCGACTAATCGGAAAAATATTCATCAGATTAGTCGACTACCAAAATAATCATTAGTTGCAGCTCTAGAGAAAACGTAAAGACGTTGACTGAGAAATGGTTTGAGAATTAATTCAATTAGATGGAAAGTCACGTCAAGTCAAGTAGTTTTATAATCAATACTGCATATTTACAGGACTATGGAGAGAAACAGATACAGGACTGCAGTCTGTAATTATTCAAGCTCCTATATGATGATGAGTTAATAAATAAAAAAAATAAAAAAAATGAAAAGAAGCTGCTACTCAGCTGTTTATACCCCTCATCATGCCTCAAGACAAGGAGGGTTAAGAAGACTAGCACACGCCTCCTCCGATACATATGAAGTCAGACACTGCCTTTTTTCTCATTTCCAAGCATCATCACAGCGCTAATGCTCTGAGAAAAGCGCAGCGACTCGGTTCTTATACATCAGCTCACAGATGCAGCCTTGTGCTGATCCTGATCACCCTAGAAGTGATGAGGTGGAAAGAGCGCCATCTATTGATCTATTTTACCCACCCAGATCGAGCAAAACAACTGTGCTCTCTCGGGGCTCCTGCAGCTGATGGCAGGAGATGTTAATGTCTTAAAGTTAGGCCTTATCAGTGCATATTTGACCTGAAGCTTCCTGTTTCACAAACTTTACAAAGAATTTGATAGACTTTTGACAGTTGATACAACCCTTTAAATTAGCGGCTAATGGATATTTGCATCGAATTGAACATTTTAAAGGTTACAGTGGGAAGAATGAGAAGATGTTGAATGAGAAATGTTTTTGTTTGGAATTATATTATTCATTTAGGCGGGAATTTAGTCTTAATTGGCGAGCTTTATTATGTTAAGGTTAAATAAATACAGAGAAAGGTGAGCAGAAAGCTAATTGTACACAAGTGAAAGCCAGTCGTAGAGTGTGTGAATGTGTATGAATGTGTGTGTGTGTGTGTGTGTGTGTGTGTCCCTGTGCTTGGGGGACCGGGGCGAGAGCAGCATTGTTGGATGTTGGTTTCTTCTGCAGCTGAACACACAGGCCAGAGGGATGCTATTCTGTGCAATCAACATCTCTCAACTGACATTTAATACAACGTGTGCATGACTGCTCCACTGCAGAGTCTCTCTCTCTCTCTCTTTCTCTCTCTCTCTCTCTCTCTCTCTCTCTCTAGCGCTTCAGGCAGCCCTCCACCCTTCACTGACAGCATCCGCAATGTACAGTCCAAACTGTATTATTATTATTTCAGCCTCATGGCTGACTCCCCTGCTCATAAACTTCAGCTCAGGTTCATCTTTTCTTTTGAAGAGGATTTTTCTCTGCTCTTTTCTCGTTTTTCTCTTTTCTCTCCCCGTTTTGCTCATTAGCCGTGATGTGTGGCCTGTCCCGTTCCCTCTTCTTTGTTCTTCTCTTTGGCTCTGTGCTGTTCCAACATGGAAATTTCACTCGCTCAGTGGAGCTGTGTGTGTATATCCTTCATTTCCACCTTAACCACCCCGTCAATACAGAGTCCTGCACTGTGGTTCATATAAACTATATACAGTACAGCAGTGACAATAGGTGCTATTGTAAATTATATAATATATATTCAGGAAATATATTTTATAGCTATTTAAAATATAAAAATACAGTACAGGCCAAAAGTTTGGACACACCTTCTCTTTTTCAATGCGTTTTCTTTATTTTCATGACTGATATTTACATTGTAGATTCTCACTGAAGCATCAAAACTATGAATGAACACATGTGGAGTTTTATTCTAGTTTCTTCAAAATAGCCCCCTTTGCTCTGATTACTGCTTTGCACACTTTTGGCATCATTCTCTCAATGAGCTTCATTTAAGAGTTAACCACCTGAAATGAAAAGTTTTCCAACAGTCTTGAAGGAAGGAAGGAGTTCCCAGAGGTGTTTATTAGCACTTGTTGCTCCTTTGTCTTCTTCACTCTGTGCTCCAGCTCACCCCAAACCATCTGGATTGGGTTCAGGTCCGGTGACTGTGGAGGTTCAGCTAATTTTTTATTAAGTACATAAAACTCCACATGTGTTCATTCATAGTTTTGATGCTTCAGTGAGAATCTACAATGTAAATAATCATAAAAATAAAGAAAACGCACTGAAAAAGAGAAGAAGGTGTGTCCAAACTTTTGCCCGGACTGTATATATATAATAAAGTAACTAAAAATAAAAAAACTAAAACTAATACAAAGCATTATTCTGAATTTTCCAGTTGCTGTAGGACGCATATCTGACTGATAGAGGTACTAACCAATCAAAACTGGACGATATATTGTTGTTTTGGAAATAAGTGCTTTTGATTGGACAGCGACGATAGGAATATATACATATATTACATATATACATAAATATATGTAAAAAAAAATCTAAAAGACCATAAAAAACAAACTGACACATAAAAAGTAAAGAATTTATCAAATATAAAATAAAGAAAAAGGTAATAATAGTAAAAGTAAAGTAAAATGATAACAATGATAAGTAATGATAAATTGAAATCAATGAACTAATATATAAAAAATATAAAACATTAGAATAAAAAAGTAATAATAAATAAAATAAGTAAAACATTTAAAATAATTAAGGAAATATAAACTAATTAAAAAAAAAAAAAATATATATATATATATATATATATATATATATATATATATATATATATATAAACAGTCACAGGATTTCTGATGGTGTTTAGAGTAAAACTAAAAGTTTAAACTGGTTCAGTGATCCCATATAGATATATGTTACGTTTACATATATTTAACAATAACTATAATATATTTTTTCCTAATTAAATATTATATATAAATTTACTACACACCACTGATATATACACGCTCTTCTTATCCACCCGCGTCTCTTCACCCCATTGGCTAAACACCCGAGGGGGAGGTGGGCTTGTGGGTTTGTGCATATGAATATAAATAACTGATAAATAAAGTTATAATAAAAGCTATATATGCATATACCAGGTTTACATGGGTTAACGACTGTAATGTCAAAGTGAAATTGAGATTAAAATAGCAAAGTGTTTCAGTGTGTTGCCCTGGTGATGGTAGCCGTGATATTCCTTTACGAACTTCTCGCCTCGCAGATTTAAAGTTCATACTGTGAGTTATACTCGGGTTCGTGACAGAGACTCAGAGATTCGCTTAAACCCGCCGCACACCATGTTCCCAACACAACAGCTCTCCAAATTAACCACCAGTGTAGGAGTGCAGAGGGAGGTCTGGGGTTGAATATGGATATAACAGGCCAAACTCATAACAAGCAATATAAACAGTATAGAAATCATGAAAAATAACATTATTCTACCTTTTAATGCAGAGAAATCCACTCAAGCCTTACTGGAGAAGTGCCAGAACTGAAAGAGGCAGGAGAGCTGAATTATTTATAGATGTATTTCATTAGTTTTTTTTTTTTTTTTATATTTTATTGCAAGAATAGAAATGCACTGTTAACAAGATCAGTGATTTACAGTATACAGTATTTCTGAGATCTGAGATCTTCTGGAAGCTTCCAGAATAAAAATGTGTTTTAATGTGCTTAATTAACTGTCTGAGAAAAAAAACATTTCTGTTTACAACCCCAAATCCTTAAAAGAAATGTTGAAACAGTGCAAATAAAAAATGCACCTTCTTTCTCACATTAATCACATTTGATTTAATTTGGCGTCATTATGAACCCAAGATATATTTTATTTTTTGTGCATGCTCAGATTTACGTTAATTTAGGCTACTAAGGCTATCCCTTCCTGCATTTCAGACCTTAAACACGTCCCAAAAAAAGCTTAAGCATGCACCCTTGCTCTGTTTTAATGTCATGTACTGTAGAGGAATAAATATGCAACTCTTTCGCAGTCTTTATTTGAAGAAGTGTTTTTTTTTTAAACATTTTCAATCATTTTCTCACACATTTTTGTTCGATTGTTTGATTTTTCTTTATTAATCTCATTGTATCTCGTTGTAAATCCTTTAAAATGTTTATAAATCCCGGTCCTAGAGGCACCCTGGCCTGCAATTTTTACATTTTACTAAATTCCCTGCATCAACATGTGCATTGCAGCCCTAAATGAACTCGTTAATGAGCTGATTAGTTGAATCAGGCAATGATTAATTTAAAACTAGGGCTGTTAATGATAAAGTGGTAATGCACACTATTATTTTGTTATCAGTAAAGTGTTATTTTTTAATGCGATTAATCACGCCACCAATAAAATGTGTGCAATATTTATTTTTTAAAATGGTTAACACGTTCTTTTTGTCACGTTTATTGTTTCCTCAGGCGGCGCAGTGGAGATGGACTGACACGTCCCATTGATGGATGTCCTTAAAGAGACGAGTCTCATTGTGCCGACTTTGAATTCAGTGCAGACTAATGTCCTGGACCAGACTGGTAAGAAACAATCTGTACTGTACTGTTAGAAGACAAAATAATATTCAGAGATATAGCAAGGATTTTATCTACAACAAAGCTGAAAGCACTTTTGAGTTGGCGCAGTTGGCAGTTGAAGTTCCACTCCCATTCCACCAGGGGTCAGGCTTTCATTTTTTTTACCATGTCGATCACTGATACTAAGTGAGGGCGGGGCTAGACGCCACATTCACCAGGCAAACTTGGTCTCTCATGATGAAATGCACTGCAGGAAAGAGCTCAATAAAGTGCTGTTAGTGGTCTGAGTGATGGACTCTTGAGAGGACTATCCAGTTATTGACGTTAAAAGTTATTGGTGTGACAAGGCACACAACTTCTCTTTTAATTTTCTTCTTCTTTTTTAACACTGTTATAGAGCTGTGCTCTAAAAAAAAACATTATTTTCAGTGCTCTATCAAGGAATGTATCTACTTTTCTAAAATCGAAAAACAAAAAAGCTGAAACCACTTTTGAATTGGTGCAATAAGTGCTGTTAGTGGTTTTTGCTTGTTTTGTTAGGTTTAAAAAAAACACTGTACTGGGCTGAGTGATGGACTCTTGAGAGGGAAATCCAGTTAGTGACGTTGAATGTTATTGGTTTTAAATGGCTTTCCTGACAAGGCACACACCTTCTCTTTCAATTTTCTTCTTCTTATTTTAGCACTGTTATAGAGCTGTACTCTAAAGAAAGACAACATTATTTTCAGTTCTCTATCAAGGAATTTATCCTTGATAAATTCAGTGCTTTTAGTGGTCTTTGCTTGTGTTGTACTGGGCTGAGTGATGGACTCTTGAGAGGGTTATCCAGTTAGTGACGTTAACTGTTATCAGTGTTAAAAGGCTTGCCTGGCAAGGCACACACCTTCTCTTTCAATTTTCTTCTTCTCTTATTAACACTGTTATAGAGCTGTACTCAATAAAAAGACAACATTATTTTCAGTGTTCTATCAAGGAATTTATCTTCTTTTTCTGGAATCGAAAAACAAAAAAGCTGAAAGCACTTTTGAGTTGGCGCAGTTGGCGTGAAATTCCACTCAATTCCACCTGGATTTTACACATTGGAGCATTAATCTTCAATCGTGGGACACCGGCTCCCTTATTGGCTCGTCCCGTGGGGGCAGTATGCTTCAGTGCCGGTAGCCCCTCTTTACCCCGTCAGGCTTTAGTTTATCAGCAGCGGGGTCCTGCTCGGCTCCGGCTGAGGGACCCGGGGCCCCGAGCTCGGCTGGCCCCTCCGTCACAATCAGAGAGATCAGAACCGGAGCACCAATCGGCTTCGGATGGGATCAAGTTTTTTTTTCAGGGTGGGGTGTGTGTTTGTGTGTGTGTGTGTGTGTATATATGTGTGTGTGTGTGTGTTGGGGGGGGGTGGTGGATGGGATGCAATGAATCATCCCACAGTTACTCGACTCTCATTACCAACATCCGGTGCAGATAAATTGATCTTTCGCCACCATTCACAAATGCCAGAGACCATTAAGGACCGGACTGCCAGCTGCTTTAACAAATGCGCAGGAGCCGCTCGCTCTCCCACGATGCCGTTCTCCACACCTCCAGAATTTAAGTGCCTCCGTGTGGCGGCGTCGGAGGCAGAGAGGAGGAGACTGGTGGAAATGTCATGAAAGAAAATGGTTTTAGTTCATCGGGGCTTTATATTATCCAGATGTCTTCACTCCTGCGCTGAAGTTATTGGTGAATTGCCAGGCAGGTACAGTGGATATATTTAGTCACACTGGCTGCAGATGCTGCAGATGTGTGTAGCAGGTGGAATCACACATTACAGTGTGAAGATATTTATATTTCAGAACATTTCTTTTAGGTATGCATTGATATAGAGTTGTTTGGGGGTAGATAACACTGGCCAGTGGCGTAAGTGATAAGTTTCTTTGATTTGACCAAATTAAAAACCTCTGGAATATAATCAAGAGGAAGATGGATGATCACAAACCATCAAACCACCAAACTGAACTGCTTGAATTATTTTTTTGCACCAGGAGTAAAGCAGCATAAAGTTATCCAAAAGCAGTGTGTAAAACTGGTGGAGGAGAACATGATGCCAAGATGCATGAAAAAAAAAACTGTGATTAAAAATCGGGGTTATTCCACCAAATATTGATTTCTGAACTTTTATCTTTCTTTTTGTTATTTCAGCTATTTCTCTCATTTTCTGTAAATAAATGCTCTAAATGAGAATATTTTTATTTGGAATTTGGGAGAAATGTTGTCTGTAGTTTATAGAATAAAACAACAATGTTCATTTTACTCAAACATAAACCTACAAATAGCAAAATCAGAGAAACTGATTCAGAAACTGAAGTGTTTTTTTTTTTAGAGCTGTATATGAATAAACTCAAAAAGTTTAGATTTGGGTAAATTGCCAATTGATAAATAATCTTTTGGCTGTTAGTAATTTTGGACTGCTCTTATTTTAAAACAAGATCATGAAAATTAAGATGGGTAACCATTAGCAAACATGCTGTCAAAGCCTGTGAGACAAGACAGATCTGGACATTTTGATTATTATATTGCAATTTTCATTTTTTATTTTATTTCTATTTATTGGTAAATATTTATTGTTGGCTGCTGAGAACTGTACAGACCTACAGACCTCATTTTAAGACACAAGCAACACAAAGCTGAAGATGGGTAATGTTTAGTGAAGACACGTTTTAAAGCCTGGGAGAAAAGACAGATGCATCGACACGCTGCTGTTTTGGCTCATCTCAAATCAATGAAGAGGAAATTTGTTTCTCTGAAACAAAGTGTACAAGCCGGGACCTCCATTCTGCCGTGTGGAAACAGACAGGCATGTGGTCATTTATGCACAGAGCTGTCTGGCAGAACCTGGACCTGGAACAGGACTAGAAATCAGAAGACTCTGGGGATCCCAGCAAACAACCTGGGTCCAAATCACTTTTCTAAACCAACACTGCTTATTTCTCTCTCCTCCATGTTTGACTCTGAAGAGCAGAGATAGAAACATAATTAGAATCTCTGGAGTCTCAAAAGTTATTCATTATTATTAGTTATAAACATATTCTGACATTTGCTTTTATTCGTGCATGTGCTGCAACACATAGTATATACAGGGGTTGGACAATGAAACACCTGTCATCATTTTAGTGTGGGATTTTAGGTTTCATGGCTAAATTGGAGCAGCCTGGTGATCAATCTTTATTAATTGCACATTGCACCAGTAAGAGCAGAGTGTGAAGGTTCAATTAGCAGGGTAAGAGCACAGTTCTGCTCTAAATATTAGAATGCACACAACATTATGGGAGACGTACCAGAGTTCAAAAGAGGACAAATTGTTGGTGCACATCTTGCTGGAGCATCTGTGACCAAGACAGCAAGTCTTTGTGATGCATCAAGAGCCACGGTATCCAGGATAATGTCAGCATACCACCAAGAAGGACCAACCACATCCAACAGGATTAACTGTGGACGCTGTAAGAGGAAGCTGTCTGAAAGGGATGTTCGGGTGCTAACCCGGATTGTATCCAAAAAACATAAAACCACGGCTGATCAAATCACGCAGAATTCAATGTGCACCTCAACTCTCCTGTTTCCACCAGAACTGTCCGTCACCACAATCAATTATTGTGCTCTAAAACCAGGTGATTCAGTTTAATTGTCCGACCCCTGTACAACCTCAAATCAGAAAAAGCAGGAACAATATGGAAAATGCTAATTTACTTTGACTTTTATTTCATTGCAGGAAGTTCAAACCTCAAATCTTATTTTTTTTATTTGGTCAACTTGATTATTTTTTTTTCCTCCACCAGTCTTACACACTGCTTTTGGATAACTTTATGCTGCTTTACTCCTGGTGCAAAAATTCATTCAAGCACTTCAGTTTGGTGGTTTGATGGCTTGTGATCATCCATCTTCCTCTTGATAATATTTTAGAGGTTTTTATCATTTTAAATGCTCTCTTATTTTTTTTTCCAGAGCATATTGTCTATTGTGTTCATACTATCTACACAGTGAAAAAACTGTGTTATTTTATGTGCATTTTCTATACTGTCCAAACTTCTTCTCTCACCCAGTCGACTAAAGCCTGGCTGTAGCTCAAGGCCATGTGTGTGGATAAATCCCAGTGAATCCTCAGTAAATAAGAAGCCCATTTTGGGGATTTTTATTCCTCTCGTCTTCCTTCTTACTGGTGCTGAGTAGCCTTAATCTTGACGGTGAAATGAGGCTTAGCCAGTTCCCTATACAATGTGTCTGGGGTGGTTAATCTTGGCTGCGGTTAGGTTCAGGACATCACCGCCTCTTGCCAAAAGTCAGGATCACCCCGTATGCTCTTTTGTTGCTTCCCGCAGAAAGCTGGGAGTCTAAAAGAAGAGAATGCATGCGGTGCACCATTAAGCGTTTAGCACAAATGAACAGTTATCTCAGATCCACACTTTCTGTTTTTATAAGGTTTTTTACGACGCTGAATGTTGCAGATTTTTTGAAAGCGAGTGAAAAGTGTGACATTACTTCCCTCACACCCTCCGATGTCAGAACCAATTAGTCAGCTTCTGTCAACTCCCCGTGATACTCTCTGCTCCACAGCTTGGCAGAAAGAGCAGCAGTTGCTTTTTGGAACAGCTACGGATTTTAGACTAACATGCGAAGCCTATTCCAAGATATAAAAACTAAAACTGTTACATTTACGCTATAATACACTCGAGTTTCGTGCTATAACATGAAATATTGGCACTGCTGTGGCCTTGTGCATACAACCGCAGCAGAGCAGTGCCAATATTTCACGTTATAGCACTAAACTCGAGTGTACTATTGCGATTATACCACAGTTACATATGATAGGAGGAGAAAATATGATCTGTTTGGTTATAAACACTCCACCAGTTAAAATAGTTCCATTGCTGCTCTGTGTGTAGCTGCGCTGTTTGGATTGAAAGTGCTGCATCATTGCATTGCTGCATTACCTGTTGTAACACCAGTATTAAGTTATGTGTACACTGTGCCTTTAAGAGACCCTTACGCCAAGCATGCATGTGTAGCTATGCTGATAACGTGATAACGTTATTAACGAAATGCAGAGAGTTGTTGTGCTGTACCACTAGATCAACTAGACCCATGATCCTTTATTTTGGTCATTTTATTTTCATAGTAATGCCTAACTATGAACTAATAAGTCAGAGTGTCCAACCTGGCGCCCGAACAGGAAATAAGTAGACACCAAAAGCACATGTATAAAGTGTTACTATGAAAATAAAACAATCAAAATAAAGGAGCATGGGTGGCGGAATAATACATGAAGAGCTTCGGCTACGGTGCATTACCGGCTGATAATGTTACTCATAATGCCAGGTCCACATCCAACAGGATTAACTGTGGACGCTGTAAGAGGAAGCTGTCTGAAAGGGATGTTCGGGTGCTAACCCGGATTGTATCCAAAAAAACATAAAACCACGGCTGATCAAATCACGCAGAATTCAATGTGCACCTCAACTCTCCTGTTTCCACCAGAACTGTCCGTCACCACAATCAATTATTGTGCTCTCAAACCAGGTGTACTCATAATGCCAGGTTCACACTACACACGAGTCACAACTGGTTGTGCTGTAATCTTGAGTTCTTCAGTTTTTGAGACTTTCACACTACATGATTCACTCACTGGCTCCCTCTAGAGTTTAACAGTCATTTACTGATATGAAAGGGGGAATGGTAGGGTAGTCAGACTCTATATAAACAGCTCTGGTGAGTTTTGAACCCATGGTTCTCTCTCTTTCATTCTGTGATCCCATTGGCTGTGGGTAGCCACTGCTCCTGACTCCCAGTCACCGACTGAGTCAGATATTGCACATGTTGAATATTTGCCGGGCGGGGTGGCAATGCAGCTGAATTAAATGAACTGTATTCCCTCTTGTAATTCACACTATGAATGTTTTATTAGTAAAATAAAATAGCTGTTTTTGCTGTAGACTAGTCTTAAGATCTCGTCCTTGTACAGTCAGCGCTCGAGAGACGTCTGATAATGTTCGTGCCAACAGTGTCAGTGCCTGCGCTGAATCTTTCCACAGTGAATGCACTGGATCAAAGCCAATACAAAGACAGCGAACACAAAGTACTGCAGAGAACACTGATGCTGCATTAGACAACGCCAGATCTCAGAGATTGGAGGATCATTTGGGAACAGTGGGGCAGGTCATGGCTGTGAACTCTACATTCTACAAACTATAACTAGTATATTGCTAAAAGTTTTTATTCGTCTGACATCCCATTTTTAATCCTTTTAATTTAGGTTTAATATGATGTCGGCTCTTACTTTGCAAATATAACAGATATTCAACTCTTTTAGGAAGGTTTTCCACAAAGGTTTAAGAGACATTGTGTTTGTAATAGACATTTTTACAGTTCTTCTGATGGCTCACAGCCTTCGCTTTAATTCATCTCAAAGCTGTTATATCATGCTGAGGTCGGCCTAGCTCATTCATGTCTTTATGGGCCTTCTTTTGTGCACTGGTGTGCAGTCACATTGACGTGGAAACAGTAAACCCAATTCCATTAAAATGGTCTAAAATCTCTTGGTATGCTGAAGCATTAAGAGAGTTTCTTTCAGTGTAACTAAGGGGCGGAGCCCAACTTCTGAAAGACAACCCTACACCATGATCCCCCCTCATCCAAACTTTAAACTCGGTACAATGCAATGCAGTCAGGTATCGCTCTTCTGGTAACCAGCAAACCCATCGAATTGCCGGATGGAAAAGCAAGATTCAATTTAGAGCATTCAAATTTAGAACGTTCATATTCATAAAGGTTTTATGAGTTTTATGAGAGTTCAGAAATCAATATTTGGTGGAATAACTCTGGTTGTTTTTAATCACAATTTTCATGCATCTTGGCATCATGTTCTCCTCCACCAGTCTTACACACTGCTTTTGGATAACTTTATGCTGCTTTACTCCTGGTGTAAAAATTCAAGCAGTTCAGTTTGGTGGTTTGATGGCTTGTGATCATCCATCTTCCTCTTGATTATATTCCAGAAGTTTTCAGTTTGGTAAAATCAAAGAAACTCATCATTTTTAAAAGTACTTTTTTAAGTTTACTTTTTTTCCAGAGCTGTACTGTTAAAAAAAATGTTTGTTAGAAAACTTTAAACTCAGTATAATGAGAAATGTACAGGGAGGGAACACACATTTTCCGAAGGCAGGGGCAGCTGCATTTATTTGACACTGAAATTAAAGCCTTCAAAGCACGACGTGAGGTAATTTTAGGTGTTTAGCTTCGTGAGTTACACAGCAAGTCAAAGCATTATTTGTTTAAACAACATGACATGGTTTATTTTATACTGTGAAACTGTTTAATTTAGATGTATGTAGGTGTAGGTGTTGCTTTTTGAAAAGTTTAAGTTGCACAAAGCATCTCAACATCTAGACCCAGAGAAATATAAACAGAATAAGAAAATCAGAACATGTTAAAGTACATATCACTCGCAATCAATTTCCAGCCATCAGGTTTTTTAGGCCAGGTGGGCTCCAGGTGTCCATTCGGCTACCTAAAGGACCCCAAAGGATCATTACACATAGTGTCTGCAGATCCTAAAATATATTTCTCAAAAATAAAAAGGCCCTAATTTGTCATAATATATTTTAAGTCCTTATTCCAAATGTCTTTAAAATGCAGCAGACAGTAAAAACTAATTTGGTTGTATTTTATTTTTTATTGCATTTCATAGTTTTCATATCACATCATATACATAAAAGAAGTTGTAATTTTTAAATTCTGATTTAAAGATAGCACAATAATTTGAAATACTGCCATGATATACAGCATTTACATTAACCCTTTCAGACCCTGTTTCATATTTTCTTATTTTTTTTAATATTTTGTTGCTAATAACACTAACTGAGACCTGTTGCTAATCAGAATAGACTATTAACGAGACAATTAAAAAGTTTATTAGCCAATGAAACAATAGCTTAGCCCCGCCCACTGCACTGGAAAAAAAAAATAGTGCTAGAGCCAAAGAGGCAAATAAAAAGAGCTAATTTTTTACTAATTGTATGTAATTTTCAAAAAGGTCAATATCAAATCTAAAATAAAAATAAAAAATGTTAAGAAAATCCAATCCAGTCCAGTAGATGTATAAAAAGTAAAACAGAAACAGCTACTTATTTTAGTTGGATTTAATTGGATTTAATGTGTATATAGATTTTATATTTAAAATATTAGAATCGTTCTTTGTGTGCATTACCGACAGAGAAAACATCATTATTCTAATTATTAATTATATTTTTTCATCACTGGCAAATAATTCAGGTCTGAAAGAGTTAATATATGGGCCCACACAAGCCCCGCTTTGGCCTGTTATCTTATATATTTTATTGTATAGAGTTCGGTAAAGTTTTGTACAGGGCTGTTTTAGTACTTAATTCAACAGCCTGCAGATAATGAGGGACGCAGGTGGATGTGGTATTGCTTATATTGTTTCCAACATATGGGTATGTCTTTTCCCTGGTGTACGTACCTGTATCTTCCTCAGCTGCCGCAGACTTATTATTCAAAGCAAACAAGTCTATCTCTTTGTGTAAAGTAGCTTCTCACCACTGCTACTGTATAGATGAATGTCTACTGCTGATGACATTGAATTAATTGTTAATTTTTATTTTAAGGACAGGGTGAGTTCAAAGTTACACTTTTTATATTGTTATACATACAGCTCAGGAACAAATTAAGCGAACACACAGTTTCTGAATCAGTTTCTCTGATTTTGCTATTTATATGTTTATATTTGAGTAAAATGAACATTGTTGTTTTATTCTATAAACTACAGACAACATTTCTCCCAAATTCCAAATAAAATTTAGTCATTTAGAGCATTTATTTACAGAAAATGAGTTCAGAGTTCAGAAATCAATATTGGAATAGTGGAATAACCCTGGTTGGTTTTTAATCACAGTTTTCATGCATCTTGGCATCATGTTCTCCTCCACCAGTCTTACACACTGCTTTTGGATAACTTTATGCTGCTTTACTCCTGGTGCAAAAATTCAAACAGTTCAGTTTGGTTTGATGGCTTGTGATCATTCATCTTCCTCTTGATTATATTCCAGAGGTTTTTTAACTTGGTAAAATCAAAGAAACTCATCATTTTTAAGTGCTATCTGTATTTGTACAGTATTATTGCTGCACGTTTGTCGCCACAGAGCACTGAAATTCTGTTTCTGTTTCTTTTTGTCTAGGTTTACGTGAGCTGAGGGGTAATCTGAAGCTGTATGGTGCTACAGATGCTGCCTTCCCCCTATCCTCCTCACCTGATGCACTAAGTGCCCTACGAGGAGCTTCAGACAACCATAGAGTGGTGTTGGCATTACGGGAGTGTCTCCTCCCGAGCCCACCCTCACCGCAGACTCTCACCGAGGCCTCCAAGCAGCCTACTGATGAGTCCTCCAGCCACGCCATATCTCTCCCATCCAGCGTTACCAAGAGTTTAAGCTCTTGGACCCTGTCAGAAGACAGCAAGAAGCCTCCCTTCACCATGATGGAACCATTGGGCGTCTCTGGGCTGGCCGAGGACTGCCTGATCCAGCAGAGCCGCACCTTCCTGGGTTGCATCATCGAGACCAAGGATGTCTCGGATGCTGAACCGAGCATCAGCCTAAAAATGGGCGACATAAACCGGGAGTACGATGCTTGCTCCATTTCTGACATTAACATGCAGTGCATGAGCACCAGCGAGACTGGCAGTTATGGGGATCAGCTCTTGTCTGACCAGCTTTTGAGCTTTCCCATACCCAAGCCCCAGCTGGGTGAGAAAAAGGATGCAGATAAAGCAGAAAACGACGCAGATCAGACCACAAAAAACTTGTACGACGGCCTGCTGCTGGACAAGTGCAATGGAGAGGAGGGCCTGCTCACCAATTCAAACCAGGACTGGGGATACTTTGAATCCTTCATCAGCGAGAGCAAAATGGAGCTGCTGGACCTCTGTTCAAAAAACGAGCTCTCGGTCAACCTCTTCTCCGAGGAGGACGTGGACAACTACATGTTCGACGATGACGACGATTCTACACTGAGCAGCGACGTGTGTTCCCTGAAGATCCGCTACGAGTCCTTCCAAGACAATATGAGGGAGAAAACCAACGTCCTTCAGGAGGAAACCCAGTTAAATTTTTTCCCCAGTGTCCTGGTGAACTGCACGAAAAAAGAAAGCGGCGTGGTTAAGAAAAGTGCGGACGAGCTCGAAACCAAACCCGAAGAACTAGAAGGACTAGAAAACGAAAGTAAAGCAGATGTCAGTGACAGTTCCATAGATAGAACGCTTGATTACAGTCCAAAAATGAACTACTTCGTTGATTACAGCAACTCGGCTGAAGACTCAGGGGAGTACAGTGATGACAGCTCAAGTAATGGTTCCTTCATTGACACCTTCCATCTGGATAAACATAGAAACTCATTTTCTCGAAAGAATGTATGCACCTCCAACCCTCTAAACTACGGATTACGAGCGAAAAGAAAAGCCAGGTTCAGCGACGACTATCTTTACGACGTCGACTCCATAGAAAGTGAAAGAAACAACGAAAAGCGCGAGAAGCCACCTTCCGATCCGAAGGAGGAAGAGGACGCCGACTGGTGTCCTAAAAAGAGAAGGAAATCTTCCCGCAAGGAGCCACCCGTGATAATCAAATATATCATTATAAACAGGTTCAAAGGAGAAAAGCACATGTGTGTGAAGCTCAGCAAAATTGATCCAGCAGTCACGACTGTAAGCTTAAACAAGGACACCATCGGTGAATATGAAAAGCTGGCTCCTCTGAAGGATTTCTGGCAGGAGAAACAGAGGGAGCAAGAGGAGAAGCTTAGGCTGGCGGCAGGAGATAAACACAATTTCCATCTTAACGGCCGCCATCGACCCTTTAGTTCCAGTCCTCCCAAAAGGAAATACAAGCTCGCAAACAGACTTAGGATTCAGAGGATTCAAACTGTGGAGCGAGCAGCACCCCACAAGCTGAGCTCCTCTCCCTCTGATCTTAGGCAGGAGGCTGATTCGAAAGAAGAGGCTGCCCCCATGGCAAGGCCATTAACAATAGGAGCCCCCAGCTGCGCGAGTGCATTAGAGCCGAGTGACGCCGCTCACTGTACTACCAAAAAGAGCAGATCGCAAATAAGGGAGGAGAGCAGGGTGGGAAATAAGACAGGCAGGATACGCAAATTCAAAAGCGAAGCGAGGCTGAGGAGCAACAGAATGAAAGAACTTGAGGAAAGAGGCGAAAGCATGACAAACCTGAGCGATGCTTGCGCTGTGCTGGAAAATAAGGAAACAACAGGGGGCGGGAAAGAAACAGAGATCAACTCCGCCGCTCACAGTCCCCAGTTGAGCGAGAGTCAAACAGCCGAGGCCGCTGAAAAATTTGCTTTCATGTCTGCCACCTGCTCCCCTAACAATGCCACGTCATCTGAGGACGCGGCCACGAATGTAGCTGTTATCCCCGGGGGCTACTTACAGACATTGTTAGATGCCTCGGATTCCTCGGGTGGCTCCGGTGGATCTTTCTTCCCGCAGCAGACCCCCAGGCAACACTCGCTAGGTCTCTCGCTGGAAGAGCAACAATTTGCTTCTCTGCAGCTGGCCCAGAGCTGTGTTCTCTCCCCTCCCTCTGAATCAGAGCTGCAGCAGTCACCCCAGAATTGTCCCAGCCTCTCCCAGATGTGGCACTCCCAGCTTGGCCCTGGCCAGCAGTTCGCCTCCGATATCCCAGAGACGGCCTTGCCCAGCATCTTGCCCAACAACTTCACCAGTGCCATGCCCATGCCCATGTCAGAGAGCCTGCCAGTGCCGGGGTACAGCCAGCTGGGGCTGGAAAGCAACAGAATGCTTTATGAAAAAAATTACATGCCTGAGCAGGCGCTGCCGCCTGACGCAGAATTTCAAGCATGTCAGGTTCCCTGCGTGGAGGGCCAGCTACAGTTTCAAAGAAGCACAGTGCACACTGACAACGGCAGGCTCATCAGTTTCGACTCAGTTGGCTCGCTGTCAGCTACTTCCAGCAATTACAGCTCTCTGAGTCTCAAGTCCTGTGAGAAGGACGGGGAGGATGATGTGAACGAGAACTTTCTGGCCCACTGCAGTCCCAAACTGGTGATTCAGCAGAGTATTGATGCAATCACCCCCTTAAGGGAATCCACAGACTTGCTGGATATCTCCAACTTCACTCCAGATAAATTCAGACACACATCACTGTCAGAGCTCTCGCCCCCTGAGACGCCCAATTTATCCCCCCAGGTCATAGGCCGAGATATGAAGATAGTGTGGAAAGCCAAGGATCCCCAGAACGGGTCCGAGATGACACTGGAGGGCACCCAAGAGATTAAATGGAACTGCAACATGATGGAACAGCAACAGGACCATCTGACTGGATTTGCGGCGACGGATAGTCGGCAGTATCATCAGTTGCAGAGTTTTAACAGCGGCAACTGCTTAGGCTTGGAGAAGAAGTGCATAAATCAAACTAACTTTGACGGGCAGGTCGTTGACATGAATGGCGTGGCGAAAGGTTCAAAGTCAAAGAAGAAAAGTAGCAACAAGCAAACTGCAGGGCAGGGTCCTAAAAAAGTCAAAGCACCAAAAGCTGCAAAGGGGGACAAACCCAAGACGCCGCGACAGAACTCAAGAGCGTCCAAAAAGCTGAAAGCCTTACTGGATGAAAAGGGCGGTAAAGGCCAACTCGATGGCTCCAAGTGTCCAACAAACCTGATGACGGATAGCGGCTTTGAGGACTGGCAAGGAATGGGCTTGTCCGAAGGCAACGGTCAGGCTGATGACCAGCGAGAGTTCGAAGAGCCATCGAACATCCTTTCAAACATAGTGTCAGGGATGGCCGAAGTGCAGCGATTCATGATGGCCTCCATTGAGCCGATTTGGGGCCCTGCAGCAAACATCTGCTTACCGTCCGAGGCCAACAGCCTGAAGTTAAAAACTCTAAAAATCCTGGCAGGGACCTCATCCGACCCCAAGAAGAAAAGTGCTGCATCTGCCGGAGGAGCGAAAGGAAAGAAAACGGGAGGGAAAGGTGGCAAAAATCAGACCAAGTTCAACGCTGCTCATCCCTTCTTCCCCCAGTTGGCTCTGGGATGCAACATGTTCGACAAGCCAAACCTCGGAGTCCACGGCATAAACGGACCCGCGCACAAAAAGATGTACCGCCACAAAACCAGTGCGAAATTCCCCCGCATCGAAAACCTTAAGGGCAAGCTGGCTGAGCGAGACCCAAATAAGGACATAGCACTGATGACCTCTTTTGAAAAACTGAGGTAATATTTTGTAAACTAGCTGCTGATGCACGTTCCTCACTTTCCCCCCTCCCCCACACACTTCCTGCTCAGCCCTCCGTCCCTGACATACCTGCACTGACTCGATGCCAGAGATGCATGGAAATCACACTACCCTTTGACCCACCCTCCTTATTTTTTCGCCCCCCTGAAGAAGAAGATATAGATATCTTGCATGAGAAACTTCTTGTACTTGCAAACTACCTATTGAGTGATTGTGTACGGCTTGATTGAGATTTAAAAAACTACCATGGCTGCATTTTCCTCTTGCTTTTGCTGTTTTTACCTGTTTTTACCTTGTAGTTGTTTTGTTTTTTTGTTTCTTGTTTTTTGGTTCTCGTCTGAAGAGAAGGAAAAAAAAAAGCCTTGATTTTTCTTTTTTTTTTTGCTTTCTTTTATTCGGGGGGAGACTTTTTTTTCTATTTATGTTTTTTTTATTTTTTTTACAGTGAATTATTTTGCTGCCCTGAACTTATGTAATTATATTCCTTGTTGGAAACATGTAGCTGTTTGGATAAAAAAAGACAAAATGCTTGTGGCAAGTAAGCTCCCCTATTAGCTAGTTATTTTTTCTTTTTTTTATAATATATATATATATATATATATATATATATATATATATATATTTGCAGAACAGGATGACCTCTCCTTGCTTTTTCTCCCTTATATACAGTATATACTGCCTGACTTTTTAAAAAGCGGAAAATGCCAAGCCTCCTATTTAGGATAATAAACATCCTTAGCAGGCCCCAAGACATCAATATATATAAAGCACATAACGGGACCGTTTTTTGTATTGAAGACATATCAGATTAAACGTATTGTCCTTTTTTTCTTACGTATGGAATGTTATAAAAGTTATAATTTTCTTCCTATGCTTTTACTATGCTTTTACAGGAGTTTTACTGGAACTTATCTTAGAGGGACAGTTCTAAGCCATGGAAATCCAAAATGCTTCACTCTTCTTTTCTCTTTTCTTTTCCTTTTTTGGCAGTGTCCCTGTATAAAAAAATGCACTATTTAATGAAAACATGAATTCTGAAAATCAGTGTGCCAAATGTAAACTGTGCAAAATTATTATTAATGAATACTGAAAACTTGCTGTTTCTTTTTAGCATCACTATGAATCCCTATTATGGCATTATGGCCGTTTTCTTTTGAGACTCTGCACGAGTTGACGTTCTGGATCCCCCTCCCGCCACCCCACACTTTTCTTTTGGGACTCTATACGGTGAAGAGCACCCTGCAGCTGACAGTGGTACATAACACCACTCATATAACCAAAACAACTCTCGCTCTGAACTTTCCTCCTCCTTTTTCCACCTCCTCGCCAAATTCAGTTTACCTCAGAATAACTTGGCTTTGAGATTAAAAAAGACGAACGAATGGAGACGCGTCTTAAAGAAAAGCACGGGAGAAGATACGGACAGTGTTCGTTCTGGATAGAGAACAGCATCTGGCGTCAGATGGTAAGCACTGTCATGAGCATGATTATGGGAAAGTATATAAGATAAAGACCAAACAGGAGCACGCAGTGTCACTGATGCAAAGCACCAGAAGCTATTTGATTGCTAATAGCACCCCCTTGTGGAGAATCTACAGTCTAACCGCCATGAATGAATGAATAAATGACTGAATAAGTGTGTGAGTGAATGAGTGAACTACAACCTCGACAAAGTCCAGAGGTTCTTTGCATCTAACAAGAACTTAACAGAACAACAGAAGCCATAATTCTGGTAAATTCTGGAATTTAATGCAGCCCTTTGGTGATCTCCATCATCAGAATGCCAAAAAAAAATCCGGCCGAGTCCATACACGTTCTGCCCGAGCCCGACCCAAACCCATCAAATAAACTATAATTTTGAGCCCAAGCCTGATTTAAACCCCACATTATTTTTAGTAAGTAGAGCGTTAAAACTGAGCTTTTTACAAACATTTTTGGGCTGTTTAAATGAGTGAAATCTGTTCAGAATGATGTTAGTTAACATTGCAACACTGAAGAAGCATAGACCTATTATTAAAGGTAAATAATTATTAAGAACAGATCTACGAAACATTAAAACACAGACGATGCGAACAATGACCCACAGGCCTAAACATCGGTAAATTAGGCTAAAAGGATGATGTCTGAATTACTTTTTTTTTCTAATCTAATATAATTTAACATGGTTTAAGAATATAAAATACTTTCTAAACAAACAAACTGTTTTATATTGAGCTTATAGTCTATGTCCAAAAACATAACATCATTTACAATGATTTTTACTCTAATCCAATATAATTTAACATGGTTTAAGTATATAAAATATTTTCTGGACAAATTATTATTATAATTTTTTAATCATATAGATTAAGTGCTAAAAACCCATATATATATATATATATATATATATAATGCTATATATAGTCTATATATAGCTTTGTGTAAAATAAAATAGCATTAAAAATACATTTTCTTGAGCCCGGTCCGATTTCGGGCATCAGCTCAGACTCGGGCAGAAAATCTAACCTCCACCAGACACCCTGTTGTAGTAGATTCATCATGTGTATTGATTATTAAGACGTTAATCTGATTATAACAGTCTATGACTTGCTGATATAAAAACATATTTTCTCAAAATTAAAAGAAAATGATTTTAAACTATTCTGGAACATATTTTAAGAGAAATAATAGAATAATAAAATAAAAGCTGAGGGAGGTGTGATGCCGCGGGTGCGTTCACTCTTTGCTCCCGAATGTTAACTTATCATAGTTTTGCCCTGTATTCTTCTGCCTCTCTCTGTTGTGTCCAGCTCTCCGTGTTAAAGGACCCGGACACGCTGGCGATGGGGAAACTGCACACGGGCGTCACGCTCACCTGCCTGCCTTCTCGTTTCTGCCTATTTTCGATTGAATGTACTTCTACAAGATTTGTACAGTGTGCCACTGTTGAGCTGCCTCCTCTTACTGGTGCTAAGAAAGCAAATTTTTCTTTTTTTTTTGTTTTGTTCTTCTTTCCCAGATATGACAAAAAAATGGAAAGGAAAAAAAGAGAAAATATAGAAACACAAAGCCCTAATCCTCTCTTTATGAATGTATAATATATGGTTATGTTTGATGTATTCACACCATAATTCTTTGACATTAATTGGGATTATTACTTTTTGCTTTTTTTGTTGAAAAGAGTATTGAGCTTTATAAATATTGTCTAGAGTTGATACCAGAGGGATTCTTAATGAACTCTTGACAAGACAAAAAATTACTGTATATTTTTCTCTGTGCCAATTTGTAACATATTTTGTAAGTGTATATTTTTCTTAGAAAGTGCTGTGAAGTATTAGTGTGTGTGAGTAACCTTTTTTGCGCCTCTGTAGGCAGTGAAAAGGATGTATAATGAAAAAGTTTCTGGTTTTAAAAACCAAACCATTAAGTAACACAAAAAAAAAAATCTACATTTTTGTTGGGAGTTTTGTACGAGAAAATTGACCTTGTTGTGGGAGTACTGTGTTCATGTGGAAAACACAAATAGGCAAACAAAGAAAAATGATGAAAAAAAAAACATTAAATTTGTGAACTACTTGCTGTTTTATAGATTTTTCATGTAAATTATTCTAGTATTATTTTGTTTATGTTGTAACTGTTGCAAAGGTTTTAAATATTTGTGAACCCGCCTGTATGGTGATAATGTAATATTGGTAATTTGCTGAGTTTTGTAATAATGTTTATGGAGTAAATATACAAATTAAAATGAGATTTTGAATGCTGCTTTTGGAAATTGTCAGTTTTGTTCTGTCACTGTTTCTCCTACTGTTTTACTGATTCAAAACTTCACTTTAAATGCATTGGGGAGGTGTTTTGGACTTAGGAGTAAACAAATATACTATATTTTGAAACTAGTTTACAATGTTTAAATACCATGTTTTATTACAACAAGCCAGAAAAATGAATATGGTATAATTATACATCACTGATTGGTGGAAACTTCACACTGGACCTCGAGCAGTTTGGACTGTGTGTCTCT
Source organism: Astyanax mexicanus (assembly GCF_023375975.1). NCBI lineage: Eukaryota > Metazoa > Chordata > Actinopteri > Characiformes > Acestrorhamphidae > Astyanax > Astyanax mexicanus. The sequence goes on from NC_064417.1 coordinate 1,613,294, forward strand.
CCACTCTTCCTCCAGACTCTGCTCCCTTGATTTACTAATGAAATGAATAAATGTAAATTTACTGATGATCAGTGATGGTTTGGACAGTCATGTCTGTCATCTGCTGGTGTTGATCCACTGTGTTTTATTATCAAGTCTAAAGTCAGTGCAGTTTTGTTTTCCCACAAAATTTACAACACTTCATGCTTCCCTCTGCTACTGACAACTTTTATGGAGATGCGGATTTTATTTTCCAGCAGGACTTGGCACACTGCCCACACAGCCAAAAGTACCAATCGGTCTTATATAATATTCTCATTTTCTGAGATACTGATTTTTGGGTTTTCATTGGCTGTAAGCCATAATCAACAATAATCATCAACAATAAAAAAACGCTTAAAATAGATCACTCTGTGTTTAATACATCTATATAATATATGAGTTTCACATTGTGAACTGAATTACTGAAATAAAGTAATAACTTTTCAATGATATTCTAATGTTTTGAGATGCACTAGTGTATCCCAGATGGTAAAGTAAAAGCACAGGGTAAGCTATAATACAGTGCTCCAGAAGGGGGTGATAAAGTTCCAGCAGCAGCACATCAGCAGGGCTGTGGGTATTGATCCTACAACTCTGATCAATATATAATAACCCAGTGCTCTAAACACCAAACCACCACAGATAATGAGAAAATATACATACTAATTTATTTATTTATTATTGAAAGTAAGTGAAAATGTAGCATACATAAGCAACTGATTTTACCTGAATGGACTACCTGATTAGTAAGTAAAATAAAGGGTCTAAAACCAGATAAAACTGATATCAAGATTATGAACACATAACACATAGCTCCAGTTTTCCAGACAGGGATTATGCCTAGTCTTGAGCCACAGCATTCTGAATATATATAGGTCTAATCCCTGTCTAAGAAACACACATATATATATATATATATATATATATTTTTTTTTTTCTTTTCTTTTTTTTTTTTACCTTACCTTAGATATTAACCTTATATATTAGGTAATGATAATGTCGGAACAATATCTGATTTTGCCGATTCTCGTCTATTTTAGCTAAGAAGAATATTTGAACTTTTATAAAACTATATAAAACAGGCTCTTAAATATAGGGTTATGTGAGTGAGCGCTTAATATACATTTCAGTTATCAAAATCTTAAAAATACGTACAGAATAAAATTATATATATATTATATATATAATAGACTATAAGCTTATTTCCTATTTATTCAGGGTCTCATTCATTTATTTGGCACAATCAATAATTAATAAAGGTAATGATCTATAATATCGGTCGGAAGAATATCTGATTTTGCCGATCAGTTACATCATAACTATCATATCTACTTTAGCTGACAAGAAGAGTTGAACATTTATAAAACTGTTCCTTTATTTATATAAAAATCTAGCACATTTATTACAAATTGTAGCACAGTTTAACTAGCTAATTAACAGGTGTAAAATAATATAAAGCTTTAATGAGCTTATTATATATATATATATATATATATATATATATATATATATATAGTTAAAATAAAATAAATAATTCTTAATAATTCTTGCCCGAGCAATTATATATAATTAACTATATATATAGTTATGAAAATCTTACAAGTGTGCGCAAAATAAAAAAAAGTATTTAGCTTTTTTTTTAAGCATTTTTAACATTTTTACAGCCTTTTAACAGCATTTTGGAGCATTTTTATGCATTTTTGAAGTATTTTAAGAGCAGTTTGCCTGTTTTCAGTAGGACTTTTATTACAAATTGTAGCACAGTTTAACTAGCTAATTAACAGGTGTAAAATAATATAAAGCTTTAATAAGCTGATATATATATAAAATAAATAATTCTTATTAATTCTTGCCCGAGCATATATATATATATATATATATATATATATATATATATATATATATATATATATATATATATATATATATATAGTTATGAAAATCTTACAAGTGTGCGCAGAATGAAAAAGGTATTTTGCTTTTTTTAAGCATTTTTAACATTTTTACAGCCTTTTAACAGCCTTTTGATGCATTTCTGAAGCATTTGTATGCATTTTTAAAGTATTTTAAGAGCAGTTTGCCTGTTTTCAGTAGGACTTTTATCTTGCCTTGTTTTTGACCGGAATCAAGGCTGTAGAGAACAGACGGGTTGAGAAACCAATGGTGGGGAGAACGGGTTTATAATACTTGGATAAAGAAGATCACGGTTACGTTTTATTAAATATATATCTACGGAGGACAGCACGGCGATCAGCAGAGGATATCAGCGGATCAGCTAGAACAGGTACGACCCTGCCGGTCACGGTAATCCACTTTAAAGATACGGGTTTACAAAGGTAACGTTAGCGTTAGCTCAAGATTAATATGCTAAGGCTAAGCTAAGCTATAGCTAAGCTTTGCTTTAAATGCGTTTCACCTTTACTGTTCTGGTGCGCTTAAAACGGCCAAGTTTTTTTGTTTTATTTTTATTTCAGAAAATAGCTGACTAACGTGTTAGTTAACCTGTTAAAGGAGCATTTGAATCCATTGTTATTTAGCTCACTTTCACTAACAGCTAGTTAATATTTGCTAGTTTCTAGTACAAAGCTAAAAACCCTTTAGCTAGCTAACGAGGCTAACAACTAGAGGTGGGTAACCCAGGTCCAGAAAGTAAAAATCCACCCAGGGTTTTGTACCAACTACCTGGGCGGCTCTACTACAGCTCGGCCAACAAAACCCTGGGTGGAATTTTACTCTCTTAACAACAGTTCTTAGAAAACGTCCATCTGTTCTCCTTTGACAATAACAATAAAACTCCGCTCCTGGATTTTGTTCCAGCTGCCTGATTGGCCCTCTGTGTTGCTCAACTGCTGCATACAGTTGGAACAAAATCCTGGAGCGGAGCTTTAATGTTCTGGACCGGGATTTACTGCTACCTTTAGAAACGTCTAAGATGGTTTAATTAGCTAGTTAGCTAGCTAGCGTTAGCTGTAGCTATAATGTAATCCACCCCGTACAAAATTACTAAAACTAACACGGTCTTTATATAGTTACATATTTAGCTAGTTAACGTTGTCTAAACGTTATGGTGTTCGTTATGGTGTGACAACAGAAATAAATAGTGATTTATTGTGTTTGTTACATATCTGTAGCTAAAATAGAGGGGTTGCTAGTCTAGGCTAGCGGAGTTAGCTACATGACGTTGGCCGGTGTCCTGTCGATTTGTGTTACCTTGTCAAAACATGTCACCGTTATGTATAAACTAGCTAACGTTACGGTTATAATTACAAATCAAGCAGTATACGCCTACATTTAATTTGGGATTAATAAAATATAATATAATCTAGCTGTTACTTTATTACAAGTATAGGATATAGCTAGATACAGCTATAGAAAAAAAAATAAGTCCACTTAATGATGAGTTTCTTTGATTTTACCAAATTGAAAACCTCTGGAATTTAATCAAGAGCAAGACCCAAAAGCAGTGTGCAAGACTGGTGGAGGAGAATATGCCAATTTGCATTAAAATTGTGATTAAAAACCAGGGTTATTCCACCAAATATTGATTTCTGAACTCTTAAAACTTTATGAATATGAGATTTGTTTTCTTTACATTATATGATCTGAAAGCTCTGCATCTTTTTTGTTGTTTCAGACATTTCTCATTTTCTGCAATTTTTTTCCAGAGCTGTATGCTCCTTTTAATACTCTCCTTGATATTTTCTATTTTATTACATTTTATTTTATTTTATATTATTTTAACAATGGCTCTTTTGGGTGTAACTGGACCACGAGAATACAATTTCGTTCCACCTCATGTAACTACCCCATGTGATGTGAAGGACAAGAAACTCTCATTGTGATAGCCCAAACACTAATTCTAATTATATCAGCGTAAATAATATTAAATCATATTTCTTATGATTAACCTATATATTCTGACCACCGATTTACTTTTATAATTAATCGATTAATTAACACACAAGCCAGTAATGGCTGTGGTCTAAAATGCACCCGAATAAAACAATATAATAATAATTATTATTATTCATAAAAATAACACTCGCACACGCATGAAAACATGTTGCACTGTGGTTCAGCGCATGCGCGTAGCGGCTCAGAAGCACATATCGATGAGCAGCACAATTCGACGGAACACCGCGTTACAGGCACAAGATGTTCTTGTAGGTTAGCTACCGGCCTAATTGGATCAACAATCTTCTTTAAACGGTTGCCTTTCTACTCTGCTCGGCTTATTTAGCGGTATGTAGACGGAAATCTGCTTTATGGAGCTAAAGTTTAACATTATCGGGCTGGATTAGCCTGTGTGTCGGCCTTCTCTCTCGATGCCATTTTGTTTTCTCTCCGTTTGGCGCAGTGCCTCACAATTAGTGTCCATTTTTGAAGCTGGTTAAATCCTAAAACACATTATAAAACATATATAGTAAATATAGCTAACTATCTGTCCTGCAGGTACACTTTACCGAATTGTCAGTCGGTTTAAAGAGTCCATAGAGGACAAACAAGTGACAAAACCTCAATGCTAATATGGCTAACTAGCTAAATCAGCTTTCAAACTGTAGGTAAGTTAACTGTAATATTTATGTTATATATTCTCAGTTATATTTTAGCTATCTTACACTTGCAGTGCAATACCTTATGCATATATGTCCATAGTGTGCTATTCTGTATATCGCTGGAAATAAGTTACTTTATTTCAGTAATTCAGTTAAAATGTGTTATGTAGATGTATTACACACAGAGTGATCTATTTTAAGCGTTTATTTGTTTTATCGTTGATGATTATTATGGCTTACAGCCAATAAAAACCCCAAAAATCAGTGTCTCTCAGAAAATTTGAATATTATATTATATTATAAGACCAACTGGTACTTTTGGTAGTGTGGGCAGTGTGCCAAGTCCTGCTGGAAAATGAAATCTGCATCTCCATAAAATTTGTTATCAGCAGAGGGAAGCTGTAAGATTTTGTGTGAAAACTAAACTGCACTGACTTTAGACTTGATAATAAAACACAGTGGATCAACACCAGCAGGTGACAGACATGACTCTGCAGACCATCACTGATTGGTGGAAACTTCACACTAGAACTCGAGCAGTTTGGACTGTGTGTCTCTCTACTCTTCCTCCAGACTCTGATCCCTTGATTTACTAATGAAATGTAACATTTACTGATGATCAGTGATGGTTTGTAGAGACATGTCATCTGCTGGATAATGTAGTGGAATAAAAACATTAATGATATTTTATGTCTATGTAATAGTACTGATACACAATTTTATACATGGAGCATTTATATAAGGTCTATTTCGCATTGTTTATACATTCAGAAAAAATATAAGTATTAGTGCATCTTTACACCCCTATTCTTTACAGTTTAGTTAAAATAAGTAATTTTTGTTATTCAAATCTGTTTAAAATATCATATATATTATAAAATCAAATCGCGAACAGAGTGTATCGTTACACCACTTGTTAGTATTTATTTATTAATGATGTTTTAAAACTATATCTTCCTACAAAAGAGCAGGCAGGCCTACAGAAGCTCAGCAATTACTGTAATGTGTTTTGTACAGCTTTCAGCTTAGGGATCATGAGTTCATTTCCTTTTCTAATTTGTAGGAACTTAAAATACCGTTTACAAGCTTTACACGTGCTGCTCTTTGTGCTTCTCTCGACAAGTGCCTTTGCAAGCTCTGTAAATCTTTGGTCCTCTGTCTCCAGGTGGTGCTGACAGTCGTTTTGGCTTTAACAGCCATGGAGAGCTCAGACAATGCAGAACAAGGGGGCAGCGAGCAGTCCGATTCACAACGCAGACAACAGCTGGACAGACTGGACAGAGAAGAGGCTTTCTACCAGTTCGTGAACAACCTGAGTGAGGAAGACTACAGGTTGATGAGAGACAACCATCTGCTCGGCACCCCAGGTAACTAAAATAAAGCTGGATTTATGATTATCTCTGTTAACGAAACTTGTTTTTGTTGTTGCTTAAATCATTTCTAATGTTAGCTGTCCTATAAAGTTTGATACGTTTTGTTTTGTGACCCAAAAAGGTGATTTAAGCAATTAAACACCTTCTTTTTCCATTGCAGCATGTTACTCTGTAGGTGGGAGAACTTTTGTGACTCACAGCGATTTATTATTTTTCCATCTTTTCCCACTGTATAGAACTAGCTAGGTGATGCAGAAATTAATATGCAAGGTTGACTGTCAGTCAGCTTGGCTAATTGTGCATTCCTCTCTGTGCACATTGATTACTTACGGCTTTCTTGAGATGTTCACCTCTCTGTATTGCGGTTATTTGAGATGATGGATACAGAGGATACTTTTTAATCATACAGCTCTGGAAAAAATGAAGAGACCACTTCAGTTTCTAAATCAATTTGTCTGATTTATTTCATAATTTATTCTATAAACTACGGACAACATTTCTACCAAGTTCCAAATAAAAATATTGTCATTTATAGCATTTATTAATTAATTAATAACAAAAAAGATGCAGAGCTTTCAGACCTCAAATAATGCAAAGCAAACAAGTTCATATTCATAAAGTTTTAAGAGTTCAGAAATAATCAATATTTGGTGGAATAACCCTGGTTTTTAATCACAGTTTGGGCATCATGTTCTCTTCCTCCACCAGTCTTACACACTGCTTTTGGATAACTTTATGCTGCTTTACTCCTGATGCAAAAAAGTTAAGCAGTTCAGTTTGGTGGTTTGATGGTTTGTGATCATCCATCTTCCTCTTGATTATATTCCAGATGTCTTTAAATTTGATAAAATTTAGGAGAAACATTATCATCAAGTGGTCTCTTATTGCTTTCCAGAGCTGTATATTGCTGCACTCAGAGTAATGGACAGTTACTTTCAGAGTACTTTATCTCTTTATCTAGTTTATTCCCCCTTTTAGAGAAATACGTGTTTTTGTGATTTTGTGGAGCTAAATGTTTTATGCGTTTTATGGATGGTTTGAATTTTGTTTAAGTACTTTAAAACAAAAACACCAAACAGTTGGACCTCTGAAGACGCCGATCCGTTTCTGTCCCGGGACAGTGGAAAGGAAAGGAAAGGTATTTTGGAGCATCATTAAGCGGAGGCCGCTGCCAGGAGATGACTTTGAGTGGACAGTTCTTGTCCTGGTAAGTCTGGTGGAATTCAGTATTGACCTGTTGCTGTTTCACAAGTTTCTCTGGGCAGCTGGTAAACAGCTCAAAAATGTTCAGTCATAAAATTCTGTATATTTTACTTTATGTTTTGAGAGCTGTAATTAGTTAGTGAAAAATGTTTGGTCCTAAAAAACAGGCTTAATAAATCAAATAAAAGGTCCATGTACTTCAGTCTGTTTAGGCTGTATAGTGGTTTTATACATTGTATGTCTTGTAATGATTAAAAAAATAATCCCTAAATATCACAATAAACAACTTTTGTTGAGCTAGTTTGGCGGGGGTTATTTATTTTTCATTTGTATTTTATTATTATTATTTTTTATTATTACTATAATTATGATTATAATTATTATTAGTAGTAGTAGTAGAAGTAGTAGTAGTTATAATAGTTTTCAAACAGGGTTAATAGCTTTTTTTTATTGGCCCAGCAATTACGCATAATCAGTTTTGTATATTTTGAATATTAAGTTATTAATTACTGTTTATGATGTGATCAATTTTGACATTTGCTTGCCTACATTGATCTTTATTTTTATTTATTTATTTATTTAACTTCTAGCTAGAGAATGTATGTAGTACTGTATATGCAACATTTTAGCTGTTTATAATCCTGCGTACTAAATGTAGACTTTTACTTTTTAGTATTGTCCATGTGTTGAGTTTGTAAATAAAGATTTCATGCTGATTTAAAATTTCTCTCTTTTTAATTATGTTTTGTTATTTTATTTCGGCCGCATGAGAATTCACGAATCGGACATCATCTCAGCTTCAGCAGCGACTTCAGCTTCATCTGTCTTCAGCCTCGGCTATAAAACCAGCACCTGGTCTTAAACTGTACAAGTCGTGAGAGAAGCCCTGCTTTGAGTCCGTCACAAAAAGATCAATATTTTAACTGTCTATATCTTTTTTTCTTTTATTAGGCGAGCTCACTGAAGAAGAGTTGTCGAACCGCCTTCAGCAAATCAAAGATGGCCCTGAGCAGCCACACAATGAAGGCAGTGGCAGCGGCAGCAACAGTGGCAGCAGCAGCAGCAGCAGCAGCAACAACAGCCCTGAAAGCAGTAGTGAACAGCCCAGAGGTACGCTGGCCTTGGTTACACATACGAGATTTGCTGCTTGTTTTATATTCTTTGGAATATCAGATCGTTAAAGTTGTTGTTTTCTTCAGTTCCAGATCAACAAGAAGAAGCATCCAATGGAGACACTCTTCTAGACTGGCTCAACACTGTGCGCCAGACGGGCAACACCACAAGAAGTGGCCACCGGGGGAACCAGTCGTGGCGGGCGGTGAGCCGAACCAACCCAAGCAGCGGAGATTTCCGTTTCAGCTTGGAGATCAACGTCAACCGCAACATAGCCGAGCAGCAAACGCAGACTGAAGCCGAGCGGCTGGAAGGAGACCAGGTCTCTCCAGATGCTGCTGTTTCTGAGGCTGAGCCGCCGATGGAGACGGCTGAGGTGGTGGAGGAACCTGTTGTTGAAGAAATGGCTGTTATAGTCGAGCCTGAGCCGCCTGTCCCTGAGGTCCCTGAGGTCCCTGAGGTCCCTGAGGTTCCTGAGGTCCCTGAGGTCCCTGAGGTTCCAGCTGCAACCAGCCCACCAAGCCCTCCGTGCCCACCAAGTCCTCCTAGTCCTCCTAGCCCACAGAATCAGGTTTCACCTCCACCACCACCACCTCCTCCTCCACCTCCTCCTCCACCTCCTGCTCCTGCTCCAAGTGTAACCCCAGTAGAGCCCACCGTGCCTCCACGTAGAGGCCAGATTAGAGCACGAAGCCCAAGCCCGGAACAGCGGAGAACCAGGGCACGTACAGCAAGGAGTCGATTACCTGTAAACCTTGATCAATTGGATGGGCTTCCTCAGGTCCACAATGGCCTTCCCTCTCACAGTCATGAGCCTGTTCCAGAAGCTCAGGTAGAGGGCAGCTCCAGGACTCGATTGCATGTTCTGTCTAGGCAGAGCAACATCCAGGCAGAAGCCCAGGAGTCTGTAGAAGCTGCTGAAGCTCCAGCAGCTCCACAGCAAGGTGACGCGCCTTCAGGCGAGGCGGGAGCTTCAGGCAGGCGCCCTCCGACTATAATGCTGGACTTGCAGGTACGTAGGGTGCGGCCAGGCGAATACCGTGAAAGAGACAGCATCGCTAATCGCACACGCTCTCGTTCTCAGACCTCCAACAACACTTTCCTATACGAAACCGAGCGTGGAGGCTTCCGCAGGACCTTCTCGCGCTCCGAACGTGCAGGAGTGAGGACGTACGTCAGCACTATCCGCATTCCCATAAGGAGGATCTCCGATGCGGGTCTCGGCGAGGCTACCTCTCTGGCTCTGCAGTCCATGATTCGACAGATCATGACTGGCTTTGGTGAGCTCAGCTACTTCATGGACTCTGACTCAGACTCTTCGGACTCCAATCGCGGTTCCAACCCTTCGGCGGATGCTGCAGACACGCCGGGGAATCCCGGCACTGCCAGCGCCTCTGTGGTGGCGGAGGCTCCCGTTACCAGTGCTGGAGGCTCAAGCGAGGTCGGTGCCTCGGAAACAAGGACAGAGGAACGCGAGGGGAGCGCAGTGCCCCCACAGGCTCGAGAGAGCAGGCCAAGACCTCGGGCTCCGATCAGCCTGGAGGAAACTGCCTCTCTGCCCTTCTTGCGACTTGCACATTTCTTCTTGCTCAATGACGAAGACGACGACCAGCCCAGGGGCCTCACCAAAGAGCAGATCGACAACCTCTCCATGCGTAACTTTGGCGAGAGCGACGCTTTCAAGACCTGTAGCGTCTGCATCACGGAGTACGCAGAGGGCAACAAGCTCCGCAAGCTGCCCTGCTCACACGAATACCACGTGCACTGTATCGACCGCTGGCTTTCAGAGAACTCAACTTGCCCGATTTGTCGCAGGGCAGTCCTCGTTTCTGCCAATCGCGAGAGTGTTGTCTAGCTGCAGCAGAGCCTCCTGTCACATTTAGCAACTATTCTTTCGCCTTACTATATAGTAAATGACATTTGGTACCTTGTGATGTGAGGTGTCTCTGAGACACTGTCAAACCCAACCTATTTGAAGCCATTGGAACGTTTTACCAGATGTGCAGAGTATATTTGCAGTAGCATACTCTTTGACGTGTTCTTATAATATCCTCCTCCTTTTTTTTTTTTTTTTTTTTCCCCGCTTGCATTGACTCATGACTACATGAAGAGTCCATCAAATATTATTATTATTATTATTATTATTATTATTATTATTATTATTATTATTATTATTATTATTATTATTATTATTATGTTATCCAAAAAGGTAACAGTTTGATTACATCAAATATTGAGAACTAATCATTTGTGCTCATACATGAGTCCAAGTGCAATGTGATTTAGATGGAATTTTGATGTTTGAAGGATCTATTTATATACTGTTGTTTTTTTTTCTTTTTTTCTTGTTATTATTTTTTTTTCTGCCCCTCTTTGGACTATCAGAAGTGTGGTTTGGATCCATTGTGGTTCCCAACGTCCACAATGTTAGGTTCTCGAACATTAACCAGCATCATTCTTGCTTATGTATTCACAAATGTAGAAAATTTAATGTTATTAAATGCTTTTTATATAGGCTAGGTTTGGGTTTGGCCTAATAAGAACCTTCCTTTCAGCTTTGGAACGAGTTTCCAGATTAGACCTCTGATTTGATGGACTACAAAATAAATGGTCAAGGGAAATTTTCACTTTTAGACTCTAAAAAAAATAAATCATCCTTCAGGGTTGATTGGGTTAAAAAGCAACTGAGGAGACATGTAGAAATTGACAATTGTTCACAAAGTTGTGGGTGAAGCGTTTTGTTTTCTGAGGCTTTTCCTTCCGTTTTTGACAGTGGCAAACAGCTGCACTGACTCTACCGCACCATTTCATTTACTGCAGAGTGCAGAGAATGAGGAGACTTGCCTACATATCACAGATGTCAGTGCAATATTTACGAATGGCGTAAAGTGTATAAAAGAATTTGACCTGTATGAATTTGTCGAGCTTGTCGTAGACTGTGAATATTCACGTTTAAAATGAAGATCTCTACAGGTTCTGTATATTGCAATAGCACTACACTCTTGTGCCGAACTCAAACACTTAGAGTATCAGAAATGTCATATTATCCAAATAGTAGGGTTTTTATGTGTATGAATTTTCTCTTAAGACAATACAAAAAAATAAAATGTGGTTGAAGAGCTATTATATCAAATCATCATCAACAACAACAACAAACAACAACAAGCGTCAGTGCTTCTCAACTGGAGCCCAACTCTGAGTATCTCTTTAATAACTGTTCACAGCAGGATGAATCATTTTCATGTATTTTGCACTGTTGGCATGCAACTTCTAGTTCAGACGTCCTTAATATAGTTCAATTAAGATGGTTTTATAAATGCAAGTTACATATTAATCCCGTATTAATCGCATTCCAGGTCAGATTCCATGGTGGCATCACTGCTGTTTCTTTTATTTTCGTTGGCTTCTTGTTTGAATATGTTGGCACTTCACTCATTTTAAATTTTAAAATCTAAGATGCGTTCGTATGTTCGGGTCTCCATCATCATCATCATCATTCACCCTCTTCTTCTGCATTATTATCTGTGTTCTTCCACGCTCGGTTGTGTTTGAGTGAGAGAGAAAATATGAATTTGATTTATCTGCTCACCAGCTGCCCACATAAACTATGCACCACAGTCCTGGGTATTGAGCAAATTAAACCCAAGATTACATCCTTTCTTAGGTATTAATTTGCAGTGGTGACATTTAACAATATATAAAGTAGGTTTCCTTCGACCTCTTATCATGAAATGAATTGGAGTTCTGCACGTTGTCAGTATTTTCTCATGTTTTTTCACCTTGTGTTGGGTTTGCTCTATTATTAACCTAAATGAGTCATGCTGTGATCTTCTGAACCTCCGGAGAGACGGTGTGTGTGTGGGCTCGTGTCTCTGTCTTTCTTAAATCCAGCTTAGACACCAGTTTCACAGGTGGGTTTTGATCAGTGCGCTGTTTCTGAAGTAGCAGCAGCAGTAGTTTCAGGAGGATGTGACACTTTTTTCTGTTGACTTTTTGTGTTCGTTGCCACTAAGTTCTTCTAGGGGATCTGTTTGCACCGCCTGTCCTGTTTTCTCCACAGTCTTTGGACACTTCTGCAGTCTGCTAAGCTGGGAACCAGCTAAAAACTGGTCTGTTCAGGCTTCATCAAGCCACAATGTTATTTGTATATTACAATAAAGATATGTGCAACCACAGTGGCCTGATTGTATCTGTGAAATATGTAAAATATGAAACTGGTGGGAGTTGATGACGTTACACTGCATTGGGTCAAGGTCTGTTTTTTTTTTTTAACAATATGAGGAACTTGACCAGAATTAGGATTAAAATAAAAATAAAAAAGTTTGAAGTAGTCAAAATTGGCAAGGAATCATCTGTAAAGCATTTGTCCTTGAATAGAAGGTTTGTTTGCACTTTTAGATATGTATCTGCATATGCTATGAGGCTAATGATTGTTTATCCTTGTGTAAACTGCAGTGAAAACTCACTATACACTGTGTTTTAGTAAAGTGGTCTTTAGCCCTATTTGAAAGGGATTATTTTCCTCCTCCTGGGGAGTAATTTTCAGTTTTATAGGGGGTTTTATTCTCTGTGATTTTATTCCCGTCCAGAACGTCCATGTACGTGTTTTTGCATTTCGTCTCCTCGCATTTAATAAAGTAGCTATTTGTCCATGGCCGCACACCGTAATTACACTTTGTAAACACAACAGTGAGTGGAAATGGAGGAGCTACTGAACGTAATGTCATGTGACCAAAAAAGCCAAAAAAAATCTTTATTCTGAAGTAGGAGAGGAGGAGTAGCAAAAGTTAAAAAATATATATATTACATAGTCACTCAGATTTAAGTATTCTACTGCTTTGTCCCACATCATAGTATAATTTGTATTTTGGGCTAAAATAATAAATAGTGTCCACTGCACACTAAACAAAAGAAATCAGCAACTCAGACATATCAGGGGTATGTCAGCACTACAGAACAAATGAGGAAAAGTAATACAAGCTCATATTTTACTAATTATTTGTGATTTAGAACACTTTTTTTTTATAATTTTTATCATTTGTTTTAGGATAGGAGTGTGTTTTTACATGTGTATTACAGACAGAAAACAGCTTTTTTAATTATTTCTTAATCACTGGAACACAATTCAGGTCTGAAGGGGTTAAATAACAGTCTTCTATAGCAGTCAGTTGCTGTTATTACCTGTATTACCTGTATTACCTGTATTACAGTAAAGGTAATGTTGAGTTGGGTTATTACGGTAAGGCATCGCGCAACTCGAAACCGAATCATCCCTTCCATCCATTCGCACTTCAGTACAGTTAGAGCTAAACTCGGAGAATCCGGATTATTTAAAGAGCGCAGTCTGATTTTATAGACGGGAAATGGCTTTGAGAATCTGCAGCGGGTTTCGGCACACGCTTTCTCTCACGGTAAAGAAACGCAAACAGCTGTTTTTACTGTAATATTTTACTGATTTACTTTATTAGCGATATACGATTAAGTTACTCAAAACCCAAACACTCATATAACTAACGCTCCCGCTCAGAGACTGCTTGAACTCTCAGCTAATACTGAGTTTAGGAGCTAATTTAGTATCTGTATTTAAGCTAAGGCATTAAATATGCTTATCTAAACTAGATAAGTGTCTAAATTTAAAGTATAGATTTAGTACGTATTAGCTAGCATATATTTTCTACTGGCTAAAGGTGAGTGAATTTCCTTGTACCGTAATGACCCTAATAAACACCCCCAACCCCGGTATGTGCTTCCAGTAAATCAGAGAGGGGCGGGATTAAGGATTAAATATTAAGCAATCCAGACCTGAGATTTTTATCAATCATCCTACCTTAATTTTAACTCGGGAAAACATTAAGGGTGACCCTCATTTACAATGTAGCCGAGCTTTTACAGTATAAACGAGATTTTAAACATTAGATAAGAAATTTAAAATATAAAAAATAATAATAATAAATAAAAGAATTACACAATTTAAATAAATAATATATAATATATATTTATATTATATATATATATATATAATAGGAAAACCCACAAAATAAAACATATAAAAGTAAAGAATTTATCAAATAAAATTTGATAAATTGTAGTAAATTATAGTAAAAGTAAATTATAAAATAAAATGATAAGAGTAAAAATAAATAATAATAAACCAAGATCATAAGAATTAAAATAAAATACAATAAAATAAACGAATATGAATACAAATAAATAATTAAGAAGTAAGAACAATAAAAAAAATTATAATAAGAATAATGATAGACTAATCAGAAACTAAAAGTTTCCCAGTGAGCTAAGCTTCTGAATTTACTGTATTGAATTCCAGCTTGCTGGTGGTGCTTCTGTAGCTAAAAGCAGATTTTCCCAGTTCACTAAACACTCTCATGCTCACCTGACAGGTAATCCAGCCACTGGAGCGCGTCTGATATTCAGTGTTATTTATTAAGATAAAAAATAAGCCAATGTGATGCTCTTCTCTTCATTTATTTATATTTACATCCAGGAAAAACCTTTATTCACTTACCATAATTTGTCTTTTTTCTCCTCATAAGTCGAGCATCTTCAGCGGTCCATCTGCAGCTCGTCTGAAGAGTTCATGTCCAGTTAAAATCAGTCATTTGGATCATCTGGTTCTGACGGTCCGGGATTTAAACAAAACAACCCATTTCTACTGCAAGGTCCTGGGAATGGAAGTAATCACATTTAAGGTAGTCTTTACACACACACACACATATATAATTTTATCACACAGTGACAGCCCATATCATACAATAACATGCAGAAAATTAAAGGCTTCATCTATTTTACAAGTGATTATTACATTTTATAATTTTTTATGACTTGAATGTAATTTACTGAGTTTCCCAATGTGTAAACAATGTGACATTTAAGATGAACACACAAAAAAACAAAGAAAAAACACAAGGGTAGAATCCCCATTTAACCATTCTATAATAAAATGCATTTTTTTATATGCTGCAATTTTTTCCAGTTCACTAAGCCACTCCTGTACAGAGGGCGCTGATGATAAATTATATCCTCTAAGCACAATTTATCTTCCTATCATAATACTAATATGAAGCAGATCGGCTGTAGGTTTATGACACTGAGCTAAAATAGTAGGATTTTGTTACCCTGTATGGCATGGTGTAAATATAAAATAGTAAAATATGTATATCATCACTGTCCAATGAAAATCACTCCATTTTTGTTTATTACATAATTTGAACAGACAAACTGTCTCTTAAACTGTGCCGAATTATTTTGATGAACGGACCAATAGAAACTCTATAGAAATGACCTGAAATAAACTATTTTTACATTGACTTCCATTGAGAGTTTACAAGGTTTATTCTCTCTCCTGTAAAAGTGCTGTTTTGGAGATAAGTGTTTTTCATTGGACAGCGACGATATGCAATTAAATAAATTGAGTTTTAAATTATATTTTTCCTTTACATTTTTATGCCTTAGTAAAGGCTGATGATTGAGTTGCACAGATAAAGTACCACATGGTGGCAGCATTGTATAAGAAACAACTTTCCTTCTGCATAAATCAGTGTTTCTCAATCCTGCTCCTGAAGATACACTACCCTGTATGAATGTGGATTTGTGTCAAGTTTTGGTTAAAAACTCCTCTTATTACCTGTCTGTCTCCTGCAGGGAGATCGTAAAGCTTTGAGTTTCGGGAGTCAGAAGTTTAATCTGCATGAAGTTGGGAAGGAGTTTGAGCCGAAGGCGAGAGCCCCGATGCCGGGCTCTGCAGATCTTTGTCTCGTAACGAAAACGCCGCTGGAATCAGTCGCTGCTCATCTGCAGGTAATTCCTTAATGTGTGTTTAAACCACCTTTTTCTAAATCCTGGTCTTGGTGCCTCCTGCCAGCTCACACACACACCTGAATCAGATAATCAGCTCGTTAACAAGCTCTTTTACAGGTGCAGGAGGTGGTAAAAGCAGGGAATCCTCTAAAAAGGGCAGGAAAAGTGAGCACCAGAACCAGGATTGGGAATTATTGTCAAGTATTTTTTGTGGGCGAATGTAGGCTTTTAAAGAGGCACTACACCTTAGACCATATTTTTTGTGTGTGATGTGTGTGAGTGTGTGTGTGGGGGGGGGTGTGTGTGGGGGGGGGTGTGAGGAAAAGAGAGACGAGGCTGGAGAACTTAAGAGAGTGAGAGTTAGTTATAAGATTTAATCCATATTTTAAAATAAATAAAAACTTAATCTACCTTCTAAACTCAGCAGTAGCTGAGTGATGTTAGTGATGTTCCCGATCTGATCATGTGATTTTCAAAGCTTCTGAATTTATCAAATTTTATTTACTGATTTATCAAAATATCAAAATATATATATATATATATGATTTTTATATATATGATAAATGCAGCTACACTAGGGTTTATTAAAGTTCTTATTTAAACTCAGTAACTCAACTCAACTTTATTTATAGAGCACTTTAAAAACAACAACAGCTGCAACAAAGTGCTGTACAGAGCAAATTATAGGATAAAAACAAATACTTGAAACAATAAGACAAATTAAAATATAGGTATCAATAAAAATAGTTTTAGACTCATCAACAAAGTAACTAGTTCAAATATTCGAATTTCTGACCCTGCAATGTAATTGGCTGAGAGGTGTTCTATGAGTGCCGTTATCAGCTGGTAATGTACTGCAACCAATTGATTGTTTTGATACCGTTGTTTCAATAATAATTATAATTAATTATTTTTTTTTATTTTTTTTTTTACTGCATCGCCAAAGTATCAAATCAGGACTCAAGACAAAATAATTTAACTTAAATGTAATTTAATTTAATTAAAATTAAACAGCTAATACATCACCAATGAAAAAAAAGACCCAACCTGTTAAAATAATTGATTTGCATAAAATAATGAAGCGTTGCATTTACTAGATAAATCATGTACGATTAACCCTGAATTAGTAAAAGTGTGTTAAAGTTGACAGCAGCTGTATAAAGCTATAAAGTATAAGTGATGCTGTTATTAAAAAAAGAGGATGCAGCAGATAGAAAGACATCTACTGATATTCTGACTATGTTTATAATAAAATGTATTTAATCAGTGTCTCTGTGTTCAGGACTGTGGTGTGAGTATTGAGGAGGGACCGGTGGAGAGAACCGGAGCAGCAGGACCCATTACCTCTCTGTACTTCAGAGATCCGGACAACAACCTGATCGAAGTCTCCAACTACAACCAGTGAACCAGCAGGGGGAGCCGTCAGCTCTCTGATCCCAGATCTGTGCTGAACATTTAAAAACACAGCAAGTTTTTACTGTAAATAAAAGAAAAAAGGTCATTCTGGTCGTATTAAATAAACTTTTCTCCTGAAACTCAGCACTGCTGCCTGCATGGTGTTTTTTTTTGGGCGGTTACTTTCTTTTTCACGCAACTTTGTGAAAGCACAACCGGCTCTCTCACTCCTCTCTGATAAAATCAGCCACATCTGCCAAGAACTAATAACTCTGTGGGTTCCCTCAGCAGCTCGACTGTTTTATTTAAATGATGCATGAAAAGCACTTTTCTCCAAAAATATGCCCCTTATCACGTTCTTATAAAAGTGTAGCTTGGGAAAAATTCAGTATAAATGCACGAGGGGTGATGGAGCAATAAAAATATTAAAGAATAAAACTGTGTGTTTAGGTTTAATCTGTCGAAAGCACATTGTTTTAGTCCAGTGCTCACTTTAATAAAAGTAAAACACCTTAAAGAGCCACTAAACTCTAATTCATGTACAGGGGTTGGACAATGAAACAAAAAAACACCTGGTTTTAGAGCACAGTAATTGATTGTGGTGAAGGACAGTTCTGGTGGAAACAGGAGAGTTGAGGTGCACATTGAATTCTGCGTGATTTGATCAGTCGTGGTTTTATGTTTTTTGGATACAATCCGGGTTAGCACCCGAACATCCCTTTCAGACAGCTTCCTCTTACAGCGTCCACAGTTAATCCTGTTGGATGTGGTTGGTCCTTCTTGGTGGTATGCTGACATTACCCTGGATACCGTGGCTCTTGATGCATCACAAAGACTTGCTGTCTTGGTCACAGATGCTCCAGCAAGACGTGCACCAACAATTTGTCCTCTTTTGAACTCTGGTATGTCTCCCATAATGTTGTGTGTATTGCAATATTTAGAGCAGAACTGTGCTCTTACCCTGCTAATTGAACCTTCACACTCTTACAGCTCTTACTGGTGCAATGTGCAATTAATGAAGATTGATCACCAGGCTGCTCCAATTTAGCCATGAAACCTAAAATCCCACACTAAAATGATGACAGGTGTTTCAGTTTCATTGTCCAACCCCTGTATATTTTTTTATTAATAGCTGAAATGTGTTCCTTTGAAATAATAAAACATACCAGTCCTGCTTAAAATTATTATAATAATTCCCCTAAACTTTATAAAACGTTTTATCGCGCTCATTTCTGCCTCTGCAGCGCCCTCTCATATTTAATTGCGCTATAGGTGAGGATGACTTATCCGTGTACAATATGCACAATGATGCAGATCAATCAAACAATAATAACCCCCTGTTGACGACATCCAACCATCTGCGTCTCACCACTATCAGAGGCACAGCCAATTAGAACAGCCAATCAGCTTTCCCTCCTGCCGCGCCCCTAAACCCATACATCACCCAGAAACCCTTCCAAATTACCCCTCCTGTTTTTGAGCTGAGGATGGAGTCAGCTAAAATCATGGTGTTTAGTGCCTCTTTAAGTGAATTTTTTAATTTTTTCACTT
This sequence comes from Astyanax mexicanus, assembly GCF_023375975.1. Taxonomy (NCBI): domain Eukaryota; kingdom Metazoa; phylum Chordata; class Actinopteri; order Characiformes; family Acestrorhamphidae; genus Astyanax; species Astyanax mexicanus. The sequence continues at coordinate 1,632,321 of NC_064417.1, forward strand.
TAAAATTGCTCTTAAAAGTAACTGTGTTGCAGAAATAAAATCCTTAAGCATTATTTTATGGTTGTTTTAAGAGAAATCATCATAAACCGGGGTGTCTAAAGCTATCGTAATTCTGACCATGTTTTAATCATCTGCCTCTGACATGCTGCACATGATTCTATGACCTAATCTAATATCTAAAAGTGTCCTTTTTATTTTTAAAGATATTTTACAAAGAAGTGAATGATAAAATATTGCATGCGTTATGCATGATTAATCTGTAAAGCAATGATTAGAAAGATACTTCTTCATCAGAAATGAGGAAGGAAATGATTTTACTGACTTCTCGAGAAGCTGAATATCACGAGTATTGTTTGCAATGAAAAAAGTTAGATATTAGATTGACTCTAAGTCATCATTAAACAAATAGTTGCAAAAATAACTGTACCCAGAAAGAAGCGTAGGATCACAATGCTGTTCAGTTTCCAGGAACAGAAAAAGCTTCATGTCTTATTTTAAATCTGTAAACTCATACAGAAGGTCAGTTTATTTGAACTCTTCCTTAATAGCAAAGTTCAGCTGCAGGTCACACAGATCCTAAGACCTAATGACTCCCTGAGTTCGTGAAGCAGCATGACCTTAATTTATTTTATTTTTTTTTATGACACATGAGAATCATTATTTTCCCAGGAACGCATCTGTCTCTCCTCCAGACGCTGCAGAAATAAAGGTCGTGAGAATTTAGTGTGAAGGATGATGTGTTTAATGGTGGTATGAAGTTTAATGGTGAGGGAAGCAGTAGGAGTCAGTGGAGGAGAGAAGGAAGCTGATCATGTTTTGCTTGTGTAATAAATGATTAATTCTTAATGCAATGCTTAGAAATTCCCTTTTACAAAAGGACGAATGGTGGAGGTGACCGCTAGTACATTTTCACAAATAAGTGATGTTGAAATGTGAGAATATGTGTGAATATCAGGAGTATAGTGTGTTTGTGCAATGAAAAAATGAAATTGACTCATAAAAAGGCACGGATTCTTGGGAAATAAGGCATAAATACCAATAAGGTTAAGGCCAAGGTTTCTTTATTTGCTCTTTGTGTGCAAAACCACAGTGCAGACACATTGAAATTATTGTGCAGGGCTCTTAAAAAATTATAATTATTATAAACAACATATAAATAAACAAGAAAACAATTATACCAAAAATAATAAATAACCAGAAGCCCTACACAGCCAGAAATGGAGAGGACAAAAGTTATAAAAAATAACAGAATAAAAGGGGCTCTGCACTGCCACTATCATTGGGGGTTGCTGGTTTGAATCCCGATCATGCAGCTTGCCTCTCAAAGTGGATACAGTACATGGCGCTCTTTCCCATCACTCATCACTCATAGGGTGATGTGGATCAGCACAAGGCTGCGTCTGTGAGCTGATGTATCAGAACCGAGTCGCTTTCCTGCACTGCGCTTTCCTCCAAATGCGCTGCGATGCAACTCGGAAACAGGGTTGCCAGGTCCAACAAAAATATCCAGCCCTTCAGGAGCTTAAACTAGACCAAAATATATGTCTGTTATATGTTTGAAGCAAACAGCAAAACAGCTATGAGTGTACGACTTTTTGTTTATAAGGGATTTATTATCAGTATTGCTATTTATTTATTTATAAAGTGAATAATAATAATATTGTAGCGTTGATGTTTATTAGTTCTTTTATAACAGTGTTATATCCTAGTCAAGAACCTATATACATAATAACATAATTAGCAAAAAAAGAAATGACAATTACTTTTTCTAATCTTTTCTATTTTTGCACTTCCTCTTTAACCTCTTTAACATTGGCCTGATGAATTGGGAGAAAATGAGAAAAAAACTGACAAAAAATAAAGCAAAAACAAAATAAATCTGTAAGTGGGCAAAAACTATTTTCATGGCTCTGTATATGCAAAGAAATACAGCTGATTAAAACCTAAAAGAGCTGCTGCAGTACTAAAGTAGCTAACGCTTAAAATAAATGTATTTCCACTAGTTTATGTGATTTCATAGTGTCTGCTGATTACAGGCCTACTATTAGCTATAAATATTTCAGAATGCTATTAATGCTAATGCTGTTTTTAGCTGTGTGATGTGATCTTGTTCATTTTTAGATGCAGTATATACAGTAATACACTCTCAGAATCCCCATTTCTAGAAATAATCTATTTGAGAACTTAATGTGGTTTGAGTTTAAAATATACAGTTAATATAATGATAACTGGAGGATTTATGTAGGCTTTTAGCAAGTTTTTATCATAGATTTCTGTATGAATATCAGCCATATAGTTCCAAACCTAAAGAAACAAAAATTGGACCCAAATAACATGTATATCTACTTTTGGTGTAAAGAGAATGAATAAAAAAAAAAAAAAAAAAAAAACTTTGTCTGATTAATGTGCAGAAAATCTACTTTTTATTTAGCATTCTTCCACACCATTCCAATCATTCATCAGCATATAACAAAAAAAAAAACAACAAAAAATTACAGTAATCATTTTTTTTAAATTTTTTTTTTTTTTTTAATTAGACTGATTTTTTTTTTTTTTTTCCCATTTTCTCCCCAATTTATACAGCCAATTACCCAACCCACTCATTAGGACTCCCCCTACCACTAGTGATGCCCCAACACACCAGGAGGGTGAAGACTAGCACATGCCTCCTCTGATACATGTGAAGCCAGCCACCGCTTCTTTTCGAGCTGCTGCTGATGCTGTAGCATTACCGAGTAGCATCACAGCGCTAACGCTCGGAGAAAAGCACAGCGGCTCGGCTCCGGTACATCAGCTCACAGACGCCCTGTGCTGCAGTCATCACCTTAGGAGTGATGTGGGGAGAGAGCGCCATCTACCCACCCGGAGGGAGCAGGGCCAATTTTGCTCCCTCTAACGCCAGCAGCTTGATGGTAAAGCTGTTCGAACCTGCGACCTCCCGCTCACAGTGGCAGCGCTTTAGACCGCTGGACCACTCGACACCCCACAGTAATCATTTTTAATGATTTTGTTGTGCCATCAGTCTCACTGTAGATGGAAAAAAAACTGTTAAAATAAGATAAGATTTTAGAATTAAATTAAAATTGATTTTATATTGTTATAAGAAAACTAAACTTTCTTATACAATTTAAACTGGGGGTAATGTAAAGATATTTATTTAGCATTTCTGTTTTTCAGTTTACTAAAACAACACAATAGTTTTAAACACAATGTAAAGAAAAACTGGAGTCATCAAAGTATGCAAAAATGCAAAAAAAAAAAAGAGGAAAGCAAAATTTAGGACATTTTTGTTTTTAATTTTTCCCCACTTTTCTCCAAATCTAGCTAATTAACCTACACTTAGTAGACTTGTAGTTCCACTAGTTTGTGTGATTAAATTGTTAAAATGTTTTCTGGCACTTAAAGCTGATGCTAGCTATAACATTTTAAAAATGCTGCTGTGGCTATTAGCATTTTAGCTATCTGATAAGATTCTGTCCGTTTTTAGACACCGCATATATACATATATATATACAAATACAAATATATATGATTAAAAACAAAACTTTTAATAGTGTTTAAATATTCAGCATTAACTTTTTGTTTTAATTTTAACTTTAATTTAGAAGCTGGAATCTGAAAACAAATATTTTAATAATAACAGGATAGGATACATTTCTGAATGACGTCTGCTCTCTGTGTCGCTCTATTGTTTAAAGTCTTGTTAAACATGTTTAACTGTGTGTTTGTTCATTGTTATTTTATTCCAGGCCACATATTCATGTTGCAGATTCATCAGTTAAACATCTTCTTTTCCTGATGATACCTGATGAATTAGTGTGTCAATAATAAAGAATCTATATTTTATATTCCATTATTGCGCAGTGATGCTCCTGTGCTCATGTTCCTCGCGCTGTTCTGGAGAATGCTGAAGGATGACGTGATTTCAGGATGGAAAGAGAGAAGAATGTCTGTTGTCTTTTCAGAAACTGGTAAAAGTTATTTTTGTAATGTGTTAAAACTCCTTTCATCCATTTCCTCTTATCCAGTGAGTTATGCTCTGTTCATCAGGAACAGTGTTTCCCCATTCTCATCTCATCATCTGTGACAGTGTGTCAGCTGTTTGGATAAATGTCAAAACCTTGATGTTCCTTTATGTAACATCACATTTTAATAATCATACATAATTCAATCTATTTCCCTAGAAGTTGTTTTACAAGACATATTTTTTTCATTTGAAGCATCTTGATTTTCTTCTGTAATAAAACTTCCAATTGTGGTCTTTACAAAACCTAATGTTTAAAATATTGTGGATTTAACCTAAAAACAGATGCATTTTATTTTTAAAAAAACATTACATTAATAATCATTCAGCAATTCAGTGCATGTATTGGGAAATGTTTATACGACCCCATTTCCCAATAATTTGGAACATTATGTAAAATGTAGATATATCTATACATAAAAACAGATCTGTAAATCTCATACACCCTCGTTTTTTTCACAATAAAACACATAGATGTTAAAAAAATGTAACATTTTACAATTTTATGAAAAACAATATCTTATTCAGTACTTTATAACAGCAGTGCATCTTTACATATTGGAATATGAGCAGCAAAATGATGAAAAAGTGAGCGGTACGAATAAAATAAAAATTGCTAAAAGGATCAAAGTGAAACTAACTCTTGATATAAAACAAGCATAAAATTTGTTGAAAACTGCGGCAGATTAAAGTGATTTGTTACTGACATCAAATGTGATCAACAATGAGACAAGATGCAGGAAAAGTGGGAATAAATTGATGCTGGAATAAATCTGACCAGATTTTACATAATTCTTTCTTAAGTCCCTTAATATATAATCTTTTCTTTACATGTTGTTATTATGTCTTGATAAACAACCAATGGAAATGCTAAAGAAATATCTTTAATTTAACTTACAGTTTAAGTTAAGAAGATTTTGCTTTGATCCTCTTGAAAAGTTTTATTTAGATGGGAATAAAATGTAAAAAATAAGTAAAAAAACATTTTTTATACATTTTTCCATTGCGCAAATATACTCCTGATATTCCCACATTTCAACATCACTCATTTTATACAGGCTGTATACGGGCTGCAGGTGTAGGTGATACAAAACCCTTTTTTCTCCGCAGTAAAATAAGTTATTTACAATCTGAAAACTTTAAGAGCTTTAGAGATTCTTACTCTTAATACACTTAATAATTTCAGATCAGTAACAGGAATCAAACCCAAATCCCTTAATTTAAAAATAGACATTAAAAACTAGACAACCGTAATGAAACGAAAGGTTTGGAGGACATGAACTGTTGTTTATTCAATAAAATATTAATTTTAAAATTGATTTTAAAAGAAAGAGATTTTTATTTGACAGTTTCAGATTTACTTCAGGTTTTTTTAAAATATTTTCTTTTAAAAGAAATGACTTGAAATTTCAGTAACAGCTGTTATAAAACACAAAACCATAAATGGAAATCCTCCAGATATAGTTGTGTTATATCAGGAAGAACAGTGACAAAAATGCTGCATGTTTATGAAAGAAATGCTTAGAAATCTCCCCTTTTCAACAGGAAGCACAGCGGAAGTGACTTGCCTGTATTTTGATGAATGAGGTGATGACACATACGTCTGTGTGTGTATTTAGAGTATTGTTGTGCAATGATAATATTAAAAAAAATGGAACATCTAGACTGACTCATGTTGATGTTTGTTTAAGTTAATGGAGCGTAATGTAGAATGTAGAGCAGCTAAAATATATGCAGGGAAATTCATTTCCACTAGTCTGTGTGATTACATGGTTCCTGATGCTGAAACAGAATAAAACATGATCAGAAACCACTAAAGAAACTCAATAATTAAGATTATTCTTAAGGCTAAATGTGGTTTGAGTTTAAAATAATTCGTTTTTATGTTGATAAATGGTATTGGTATAATGTTAGCAGCTACTGTCCTCATAAAAAAAAAACCTTAAAAAGTTAAAAGTAGAGAAAAAGGTGGATTCATTATTAAAGTTGTTTAGAGAATTTCCTGTTTTTAACAGAAAGGACGACAAAACTGACTTGACTGCCTTTTGAAAAAAAATGTGGGAATGTGGGAATATAAGGAGTATGTACAATGGAAAAATGTATTGACTAAGGTTAAGATTAAGGTTCAGCACAATTGGCATGAGTACTGTTAAAAGCGCAGCGACTCGGTTCTGATACATCAGCTCACAGACGCAGCCTTGTGCTGATCCACATCACCCTAAGAGTGAAGAGGGGAAAGAGAGAGCGCCATCTACTTTACCCACCCAGAGAGAGCAAGGACAATTGTGCTCTCTCGGGGATCCGGCAGCTGATGGCAAGCTGCATGACTGGGATTTGAACCAGCAATCTCCTGATTATAGTGGCAGCACCTTAGCATGCTGGACCACTCGGAGTCCATCATGCTTTTTTTAAAAGATATTCATTTTTTTATTTGAGTTATTTATTTGTTGGCATGTTATTGCCGTCTGAATAAAACTTTACAAAGGAATCAAACTATCAAATCTTCTGAATTTAAACTGTTAATTTAAAGTAACGGTTAATGTAAAGTTAATTTAAAGATATTTCTTTAGCATTTCCATTGGTTGTTTTTCAAGAAATAATAACAAAATGTAAAGAAAACTGGAATTGATACAGTAAAAAAAAACAAGCAAAATTTTTTTTAAGCCAAATAATTATTTAAATAATTATTTAATTATATAATTATTTAATAATTAATCTGATTTACTAAACACATTCTCTTTTTAGAACTATATTTGTTACGGATGCATATTTATATTTATATTTCTATGTCACATCAGTTACTTTCATAATCAATGTCATTGCACATTGCATTTGCTCTGTTAATTATTTCATTATTTAATGACCATTAGCAACATCTACTGCACTGCTCCGTTTACAGATAGATCTTTACCTTGTATGGTAATTTTTTTATAGCCTTATATATTTTCTATTCTTCTTAGTTTTAATTTATGTTTAAATATGTTTCTTATTGTATTGTGTTGTTGCTGCTGGATGCCTAAATTTCCTTCAGGATAAATAAAGTATCTATCCATCCATCTATCAGATGCAGAGTAAGTTTAGTGGTAATTTAATAACTCTTAATAACATAGTGTTAAATTATCTCCAGTATTGAGTATTTTATTGTTTGTATTTTGTTTCTTTTCTACTCTGTATCTTGTATTCCATTATTGCGCAGTGATGCTCCTGTACTCATGTTCCTCGCGCTGTTCTGGAGAATGCTGAAGGATGACGTGATTTCAGGATGGAAAGAGAGAAGAATGTCTGTTGTCTTTTCAGAAACTGGTAAAAGATATTTTTGTAATGTGTTAAAACTCCTTTCATTCATTTCCTCTTATCCAGTGAGTTATGCTCTGTTCATCAGGAACAGTGTTTCCCCATTCTCATCTCATCATCTGTGACAGTGTGTCAGCTGTTTGGATAAATGTCAAAACCTTGATGTTCAACCCAAGATTCAAACCCTATTTCCTTATAGAAGTTATTTTTAATGGCATCTTTTTTTCATGTGAAAGAATCTTGATTTTCTTCGTTAATAAAATTCCACTTGTGCTCTTTACATAACCCCGTGTTTAAAATATAGTAGATTTTACCTGAAAACAGATGCATTTTATTTTTATTTTAATAAGCGAAAGTTATGCATTTCCAGAGCGTTACACTGTTCTACAGATAGGTGGATGTCTTTCTGCTGTATATTTGTTGATCAGACTGTGTTAAATTATGTTTATTCGGCTGTAAAAACAAACTGTTGCACAAGAAGCGCGAGCAGCTTCACCCCCAGCCCTGCTGTGCACGCTGCTACCGTAATACACGGATTAGACGTGCACTGAAACTTTCACACAGGAGATTTATCTTTTTCTTAAGCAAATATGTTACTTTTATATTTCTTATATCTATTAACATGCTTAACATATTTCTTTTTTAATCATATCCTTATTATGATTACTATTATTATGAGGATATTATGATGATTTTTAAATAATTTAAAACCACCTTTAGACAGTCTGTACCTGTTTCAGTTGAATTTTTTATCTTTTATTTAAAAGTTTTATCTTTTCGCTTTTTAAATTATTTCATTTATTTTATTCATTTTGTCATTTTATTTATTGCTTTCCTTTTTTACTTTTGGCCTTTTACATTTTTTATTTAATTTATTTTATCCTTTAATTAAATTTTTATTTTATACATTTTATTATTTAAATTATTTATATCTTTATTTTATAGCTTTACATTTTAGCCCATCCACTTATCCTTTTTTCTTATGTGTTTCTTTACTCTTGGGAGATACAGAACAAACAAAAAAAGTGAGAGAAACGTATTGTCTGTTGTAGGAAAAGAATTTTACATAATAATTTACACAAATATTATTCTTAAGTTACATAGTGATGTTACCAGCACACCAAGCCCAGGGTGGCAATGTTAGGATGCATGTCAGTGTAGCAATACAATGATTTTGAATCTGTTATTAATACAATTTTATATATATTAATATTATCAATATGAAATGCTACACACTACTACTGATATATGCATTATATAACACTGATCACAAATATATCTTATGTAAGGCCCAAAGCAGGGTCCCTTTACATAATTAACCATAAATGAAAATAAAAGTCCTGTAAAGTATCTAATGATGACCTGAGTGATATGATAAGCGATTTTATATGACATATTAAAATGAAAAGGTTTGCTCTAAGGGTGAGGTAAATATTTCTTATTGTCATAATCAGAAATGCTAGATTAAATGTGCAGATATGCTTTTCTTGCGCTCATGCACGCTACGCTGCTGCATGGACATCGTACACACTGTGCGTGAGTAATGAAACGCAGCTCTGTTCGGTTCTCATGTAAACAGCTCGCATTCCTGCTGTGGATTAGCGGCCGGTCTGTGCATCATCGCGTGTGTGAGAAGTCATCGCTTTAATCGCCTAATGAGAAAAGAAATATACTGCAAACAGTTCATGCATTATTTGCACGCAGCACATATTTATTACATTGATATGAAGATAAAGATATCGAGGCGTGTCACACAGGCAGAGTCTTGATCTAAGATCATTTTTTAGCCGTTATTACTCAACCTAATAAAAGTAATTATGCTGAAACACTGATACAAATCTATTTATCTTCATGCATGACAAGCTAGCAATACATTCCAATGAACGTAGAGTGGCATGCGAGCGTTTCGACACCCTGGTCGGAATTTCTATTGCTTTCAGATTAGCTCAGCAAGCTAAAGATTGATTGATTTCCAAAAGCTAATTAATTCCTTTAATATTTTAGGCAATATTACATTATTATTTCTCGCTATTATATCCTCAAATGCACTAGCAAAGACCATCAAAAACATAATGATTAAACTGGCACTCATCAGGACCATCCAGAAAAAAAAGATAAAAAGAGTTCCCTCTGTTGCACAGGATAAGTTCATTTAACAGTTCGTTTAACAGCATTAGAAACCGCAAGTTAACAGAATAAGAGCCACTAGTTTATAACACTTTCTAGGAACTGCTTGTCCTATGGTTCCAGCACTTTCTAGAAACTTAGTGTCCTATGGTTCTAGGACTTTCTAGTAACCGTTGTCCTATGGTTCTAGGACTTTCTAGTAACCGTTGTCCTATGGTTCTTGCAATTTCTAGGAACTGCTTTTCCTATGGTTTTAGCCATTTATATGAACTGATTGTCCTATGGTTCTAGGACTTTCTAGGAACCGCTTGTCCTATCATTCTAGCACTTTCTAGGAACTGCTTGTCCTATGGTTCTAGGACTTTATAGAAACCATTGTCCTATGGTTCTTATACTTTCTAGGAGCTGCATGTCCTGTGGTTCTAGCACTTTCTAGAAACTGTTTGTCCTATGGGTCTAGCACTTTGTAGGAACTGCAGGTCCTATGGTTCTGGCACTTTCTAGGAACTGATTGTCCTATAGTTCTTGCACTTGCTAAAATGTAGTGCTTGAAATGAAATCAATACCTGCACTTCTTACTTTGTATTAGTGTATTTCCAGGTAAAATCATACTCATATTAAAAATGTGTAAATACTATGTGCTTTTCCAATGTTTCCTCTGAATTAATGGTAGTAATAGCAAGTTTGCAATGCTGCAAAAATCAATATGTTGATAAAAATAGATGTAGGAAGATTTCTGTGAGGATTTGGTTGCATTTAAACTTTACAATACAGGTAAAAAAAATAACAGTACCTATGACAGTAATAACATTTTCAAATCGTGAAGTACTATCTCAACCAGTTATTAATTGACACTAGTAAATCCATTATTAAACACTACCACGATTTCAGATGTTCTGACCCACAGCCTAGTGACCTTAACCTCGTGAGCAGCTGGTTCAGAGCGTGCAGTTCAGTTTGCAGTGCTAATCTATAGAGATCATATAAGCTGTGTGTGCGCTGTTGTGAAGAATTCTTATGAAATAGCCAAGCACCTTTCTGTTACAGATTTGATTGATTGATTTCCGGATGCTTTTCACTGAGTGAGTGCATTGCATAAAAGGTAAAAAGGTCTCAATACATTCTAAAACACCTATGAATGTATGCAGTCCTTTCTCTGGAAATGTATTCTACCATCGTTATCTCATTTTCTAAACCATGGTTCGTATTTCTGCACATTTTGTGCTTTTCCTGCTCAAGTAAACATAATTCAACCAATAATTCAGTTTCTGTTAATGGCCAGGTTCAGGAGATGTGCCAGAGCAGTGAAACCACCAGACTCAGCCTTCAGTTCCCCATTCCTACACTAATATAATCTGAAGTGCTGTAATTTTAGCTAAGAAATAGAATTATTTTATGATGTAGAAAACATCCTCCATCCTTTTGGAGATTTATAGACCAAATTAAAGTCACATAGTTTTTATTGTATATGATTTTTTTTACACTCCAAGGATTACTAAGTTATTTCTAAAGGGTATTTTCATACCATCACTTTTTAGTCTGGTTAATTTTCATCCTTGGTGTGGTTCGTTTATCTGCAGACATGAAAATAGTAATCGCACTAAGACCCATAAGAAGAGATGATCTTAGTCTGGTCCACAACTCTAAGCCCCACCTTATCCTGCTGCAAAGAATTATGGTCTTTGTAGTTTTTTTCCCCCCTGTTCTCAGGGAATTTCCAACAAACAGAGCTAAAGTGTTCACATGGTGAACGTAGGTCAGGGGTCATTATCTCTTTCACAAAGACTTGAGGATTTTCTGCCGTTTCTCAATCCAACCACGCAAGATCTAACCTATATATGACTACATATAACTAACTAACATTTAAAAGACTGTCAGAGACTAACTGATTAATGAAGTGTAATCAGGATTTCTCCTACTTGACTGGAAGTAAAACCTGCTGCAACCACTGCAAGGCCTTTGTGGAGAAGATGACTCAATACGATACTCAATAAGGTTACTGAAGATAAAGATAGCGTGTGCAGAACAGGTAGAGTATTGATCTAGGATCATTTTAGCCATCACTGTACAAACTGATAAACTGTGCAAAATAAAGAACACTATGTCCTAATGTTTGTGGACAGATACTTTGAGTTGCACCCATTGATGATGCAATGATTCTCTAGTCCCTGAAGTCCCCGTAGGTTAGTATTACCTGTAAAAATGCCACGCCTAATTCCAGGTGTGAAATAGAGAGGTATTAAGCCCTCTGTGTTCTCTGGAATGATGGTGCTCCATCTAATATCTTTGGAAAGAGTGTCACTCGCTCATCATTCCCTTTAAGAATCAGGTGAGCTCCCCCAACTTTGGCAGGTTGCTATTTTAACCGCACAGCGCTTTTGCACTTCTCAGAAGAGGAAACTGATACTCACCTGTTAGTTCACACTGTGAACATGTTATGTTTTTTAAATACAATCCGGGTTAGCACCCAAACATCCCTTTCAGACAGCTTCCTCTTACAGCATCCACAGTTAATCCTGTTGGATGTGGTTGGTTCTTCTTGGTGGTATGCTGACATTATCCTGGATACTGTGGCTCTTGATGCATCACAAAGACTTGCTGTCTTGGTCACAGATGCTCCAGCAAGACGTGCACCAACAATTTGTCCTCTTTTGAACTCGGGTACGTCTCCCATAATGTTGTGTACATTGTAATATTTAGAGCAGAACTGTGCTCTTACCCTGCTAATTGAACCTGCACACTCTTACAGCTCTTACTGGTGCAATGTGCAATTAATGAAGATTGAACACCAGGCTGCTCCAATTTAGCCATGAAACCTAAAATCCCACACTAAAATGATGACAGGTGTTTCAGTTCCATTGTCCAACACCTGTAGCTTTGGCCTGGAAGTCAATCCCCAGAACTGGCAGTTGAATTTGGGTTGGGGGCGTGATGAAGCAGTTCTGTAAAAGTCCTGACGTTGCACAACTTGTTCCAGGGCTTAAACCCAAAAGATATTCTATGTTATTCTGGAATGTTCTATACTATTGGTTAAGTTGACCTTTGGCTCATGTCCAGCTGTTGCATGGTGTCCCATTCGATTGTTAATGCTATCCTGTGGAGATTAGACTGTGTGCAACTGAATAATAGCTTGTCAGATTTCTGTTGTGGATTTGATTGATGGATTTCCTGATGTCTTTTAGAAAGTCGGTGAATTTACGTAAGAGCTGAAGGACCTCGGCGTCTCCTCGCGCTGTTAGCCTCTCCGTTCCAGCCTTATTTTACTGCTGCAGTTTTTGTTTCCAACCAAGCCGACTCAAACCTGATCAATCCTGATCAATCCTGATTCCACTTGTTTGGTCAGTTGACAGTCAAACGCTGAATTAATGATATGATGTGTGCTCCCGCTCGGTTGGAATGAAAGCCTGTGGACACGCCTCTGTGGATAAGATTGGACAGTCCATTTTGGTACTGGTTCTGTTTGCTTGTGCATGCGTTATGTGTGATGTTATCTGTTTCATGGCTTCATGAGATAGAGGTGTAGAGTCAACATATGATGCATTAATTGCAATCGATTCATGGTCATTAAATTGGGATTAAAAATACAGGTGTGTCACATACCTAGAGTCATAGTTCAGTTTCTCTGATTTTGCTATTTATAGGTTTATGTTTGAGTAAAATGAACATTGTTGTTTTATTCTATAAACTACAGACAACATTTCTCCCAAATTCCAAATAAACATATTCTCATTTAGAGCATTTATTTACAGAAAATGAGAAATGACTGAAATAACAAAAAAGATGCAGAGCTTTCAGACCTCAAATAATGCAAAGAAAACAACAAGTTCATATTCATAAAGTTTTAAGAGTTCAGAAATAATCAATATTTGGTGGAATAATCCTGGTTGGTTTTTAATCACAGTTCTTTTCATGCATCTTGGCATCATGTTCTCCACCTCCACCAGTCTTACACACTGCTTTTGGATAACTTTATGCTGCTTTACTCCTGGTGCAAAAATTCAAGCAGTTCAGTTTGGGGGTTTGATGGTTTGTGATCATCCATCTTCCTCTTGATTATATTCCAGAGTTTTTTTTTCTTGTATATATATGTGTTTATGTGTGCCTATTTTATTGCTACTGTTACATTATTCTTTCTTTTATGGTGAGTAAAGTTTTATCTCTATCTTAGTTTTGTTTTGACACTTTCACTTTTACTTGAGTTTTTTTACTTTGAATTTGAATAGTATATTTTACTTTCACTTCAGTTTTATTTCTCTGTACTTTTACAGTCAAATCACAGAGTAGAGTAGAGTTTAAATCTTACATGTGGCTAAAAAATCAAAACTGATATATCACTCTGAACATGAGATTAATTAGGATGAATTTATTGGCATTTATAGGTATATTTGTAACGTGTGGCATCCCCTTGCATCTCTTCCCGTTTGACCCGTGCGCTGGGTTTGGTTTTGATAAGGCTCTGAATGTCAGATAAGTCATTTGTTGGACTGTTTAATGAGAATAAAATGAGCTGCAAACATTTAATACGCTGTTAGTTACATGCGGCACATGTTCATTAAATAGAGATTAGATGGAGAATGATAAAGATACTGAGGTAAATCGCAACATTCTTTATCTACCTGTTTCTGCCCACCTTTATACAGTGGCATGCAAACGTTTGGGCATCTGTGGTCAACATAATTGTGTAGTAGTGGATAAACTGAGCTTAAGAAAGTGCATAGAATTGAAGAATAAACATTCTTTTTCACATTTTAAGCAAGATTAGTGTATTAATTTTGTATTTGTAAAATCCTAGAGTGAAAAAAACAACAAAAGGAAAACTATACGAAAGTTTGAGCACCTGGAGAATTAAGCTTTTAGATAACTTTTACTTTTTTAGCTTAGAAATTAGGGTTAGAAATATGGCTTTTTCACACGTTTTAGTGGTTTTCTCACTTTAACTCTCTCACTGCCACTCAAAATTTGACTTAGCTCCTCTAAGCAACTACCTAGCACCCTAAAAATTAAAACACATGATGCTCATAAAGGAGGAAAATGCAATAAGAAGTTGGACAATTGGCAATGTAATAAAGAAATGTCAGTTAACAGAAATACAACTGGGTAAATTAGTTAAGATTTTTTAGAAAGAACCAGAAATCTTTAAGAAAAATGTCTTGTACGATTACTAAAAACACAAATCAAACCCCTAGTTTGACGGTGAAAGACCATGAACCAGATAATGAGCAAGTTTATAAACCAATGAATCAGTAACTTGGTCCCGAAGAAGCAGTAGAACTAGAGCCATTGAGGCAAAGTAGCAGCTATTTTTTTATAATTTAATGTGATTTAAAACACTTTAGAACACTTTTAATATTTTCTTTACTGTTTAGAGATGGTTTATGAAATAAAAAGGTCAATATCAAATCCAAAATACTACACACAGGCTTCCAATGCAATGGAAATGTAAAAAAATATATATTAAATATATAAGTTTTATAAGTTTTAAGATTTATTTGCTATATAGATTTTATAGTTTAGATTTTATAGTATATAGTCTTCTTTTCTGTGCATTACAGACAGAAAACAGCATTCTTACATTTTTTGTTTCATCAATGGAGATTCATAATTCAGGTCTAAAAGGGTTAAAAACAGAAAAAAAGTTTGAACATCATATTTTATTATAAAAACGAGTGAACTATTATCCAAATGGAAGCATTGCCTCTAAGAGGTAAGGAACAGCACTGCACTAAATAGTGATAGAATAATTAGTAATGGTAATAATTAGAGTTAGTAATGAAACATTCACATTGCTTGTAAGGATATTTGTAGTTTTAGGCATCTTTTGGATAAATAAACATGCGGAACACCATTACTGTTTCTGATAAATCAACATAACAGGAGGGTTAATGGCTGTTTACCAACCACAGATGCATAAAAGCACTTTTAAGTCTATTTTTATAAGTGGTTCCTTGTATATTCTGCACACAAATCCTCAACACTGTTATTTTTAGCTCCAGCTCATTGTATTTAATTGCGATTGTTATTTAATTGCCTTTATTAAACAGCACAAAAGATGCCACATTTTATTTAATCTGTGGTTCAACAAGGAAGAAGGATCCAGACTGAACATTTCTTTCTGATAAACCTGCAGCGGGACTTTTCCACAGCGGACGGACTCCAGCATTTCCTTCTCACACCAGTTCACCATTTACCTTCCCTTCAGCAAACCTTTCATCAGGTAATTAGCCGTTATTAAAGTGCTCACCTTTCAGGAATGATGGAGGATAATGAGACTCGGCTCAAATGGTTTATGTTTAACATTATACGCGTCTGTCTGCTCTGCTAGGCGTCGCACTGAATGATGAAGAGGACTCTCTGTACTGGAACAGGTGTGGATGTGGATGAGTTTACATTCATCTAAAAGGAATTTAAATAAGCATTTGTTTCATTATTTCTATTATGTTTCATAATTTTATTATTTTAATCTAAATACTGTACTTTTGGTATATTTTCATTCATGGGTCATTCCATTGAATGGGTGCTATTTGCTTGCTGTAACTCAAAATTCCAAATTAAACTTATTATATATATATTTTTTCAACTCTGAATCTAATAATACATATATTTAACTATTTAAAACATGTACTGATCAAACTCAGGCAGCCTAACTTTAGGTTTATCTTTAGGTTTCTAAGCTGAAGATGATTACAAAACTCAAGAAAGTCTTTATTTTAAAGAAATGGTTGACTGCATGTTCAAATAATTGATATCTATGGCAAAAAAAAATCACTCCTGTTACTGGCACTCATTCCTGTTACTGTTATGTTTTGAATAACAGGAATGAGTTTTTAGCAAAGTATTAGCAAAAAACATTAAAAATAGCTAAATGGTGGCTATGCTAATAGCATGAGGACACTGAGCACATACTATTAATTGAAATTCAAAAATTCAAAAATTCAGCAATTCAATATGCCTTGTCATGAGCATGCTGACCAGTTTTGTGTTCAACATCACTTACAGGACAACACCTCACAGCTTATACAGGTGTGCATGTTCCCAAGCCATCCCCTCAGATGACACTGCAAGGTGAATTTACTGTACATGATGATATCCCTTGACTTTTGGCATATCAGTGTGCAGTATGTTATATTAATAATAATTGATGATTTCATTCATTAATGCAGAAATAGGCTTAATATAAGTGTACAATACCTATACAAGCTTGTTTAGATAGTTTAGTTAACAGATTAGTAATTGACAGCTTATCTAAAATATTGCATAAATAAACTTTATTTTTATACTTAATACTGATTAGCAGGTTGTCTATCATGAGAAAATTATTTTTGGTATCAGAAGATGGCTGCAGGTGGAGCGTTAGAGCGGAGCTATCACTTCCGTTATCTCCTAGGGGTTCTTATCTCAAGCTGCCGGGAAACAAACCCGGCAAAAAAATACGTTTTAATAGGCATTTTAGTCTGCAGGTCATTTTTAGACTAGCTTATCTCATCATGTGAGAGGAAGGTTTTATATAACACTGAATATGATCAGAATTTTAAACATATCTTTGGTTAAAATCATTCCCGAATCCTGTGAGAAGGAAATAATTTTCCATATTAATCATATTATCTTCAGTAAACAGCGTGCATATTTTTAGAAATTACTTTCTAATCATAATATAAAATTCAATATGATTACAGCATCAAAATGCCAACATTTGTGCCCATATAAATTAACCAAATTTAAACCACTACTTTAGGTCAATAAAGTTTTGATCTTAAATATATGAAAAATATTAATTATGTTTAAAACTTATGCAATACTTCAATATATTGCTATTATAAATATCTATCCCAAAGCCCTTTTATGTATCATTTCTTCTAAAATTAACGATTTAAAATTCATGTTGACTTATAACAGGGAGAACAGCATTGCTGCTATTGCCACTCTGATTACTACACTAGTTTACTCTGGTGTAAAATCCTGTAATTTTACCTGTAACATCACATCAGTCTCTTTCTGCTGGTTCTGTGTCTCTCAGCTTGGCCAGAAAAGCATGTGTAATGTTTATAAAACCAGCTTCATATTTAAACATACTAAATGTAATGCACTACAGATTTATGCCATTGTTGTAAAGATCTAAAACTTTAACATTTAAATTGTTTTTGACATTGTATAAATCTGGCAGATGCTCTTCATTCTTTGTGATGGTTTTGTGATGAATGGACCAATAAAAAATGCTTAAAAATGAATAAAATATTTTCACATCGTCTCACATTAAAAGTACCTATTTTGGAGATACAGGGTCCTTCCTATTTTAGTGAGCTATTGGCGAAACGTCAGCTTGATTTACGGCATTTAAATGTGTCTTTGCTATCATAATGACAGGAAAAGTATGCAAAAGACATGTAGTAATAATTTTAATTAATCATGGGGTGTGGTTAATTTTGGGCGTAACGTGAAATGAACCAATCAGCACGTCACTTGCCTTTAATTCCCAAAAGAGGCAGGTGAGCTTTGACTTTGGCGCATTGGAATCTTAACAGTACAGCGCTTCTGCACTCCTCAGCAGAGGAAACTGACCAGCTAATTTACGGGAAATACAATGTTATTTTATTCTGTATTCTGTTTATTGTTGAGTTAAAAGTCGGGTTGGCTTTTTCCAATATTTGCACATAGAATTTTGGATTTACTGTAAATGAATCACAATGTACAGTATATGTGAGTGTGTGGTTTTTCTTTATTTTATTTTATTTTATTTTATTTATTTTATTTATTTTTATTTGTTTATGATATTAAAGCAGAGAAGGGTCACATGCATCGGCTCTTATTTCAGGTTATCTGTGGAAATCACCCACTGTCTCAGTAACCTACCTGTCAGTCAGTAATACAGGGCACTGCAACTTCTTTTTTAATGGGAATTTAGACAAAGCACCTTTTTTATTGTGTTAAAAATAGAAAAGCTCTTGACGGAGTGCCAGAAACTTCCTGCAGACAAAACTACTGATAAGGTTACTCATGAATCTCTTTGAGTTTAGTGTTTTTTTTTTAACGACAGTAGACAATAAAAAGTCCTGAGTGTCAGATCTGGGTCAGTGACACTTGTGAAAGCACATAAATGCCGTCTGGTGAGTCAGCTGAGATTTAATGATGAGTGTAAATAAAAGAATCAGACCCTGAGAGGAGACACAGTGACGGACTGTGACGAGGAGGAAGAAGAACACATATTGAGTTTTAGAGTAGGTGATGATTAAGGGGTACAGTGATCTTTGCTCTATGAATTTTTGGAAAACACCTGACAGTGGAATAGAGGAGCCGTGACGGGAAAACCTGCTGTGGACAATTTTTAACCACACCTGTTTAATAGGTCTTTGATCAATGGTCCTTCTGTCTTCTCTCTTTCATTTTCCCGTGTCATTGGTTATTTCCCATGACTACAGGATAAATTGGTCTTGTTTAAGGTTTAAGTATTCATAACATCCTTCTAACAATTAATGTTAATGATATACTGATTCCAGGTAGTTCTTAAACATCTCTCTTCCTGAAATATCCTGTGGGGTGGGATGTGCATACTCTAGTGCATCTCAAAAAATTACAATATCATTGAAAAGTTACTTTATTTCAGTAAATTAGTTCAAAATGTGAAACTCATATACAGATTTATATTATATAGATGTATTGCACACAGAGTGATCTATTTTAATCAGTGTCTCAGAAAAATAGAATATTATATTATATAAAAGACCAATTGATACTTTTGGCAGTGTGGGCAGTGTGCCAAATCCTGCTGGAAAATGAAATCCGTATCATTAAAAGTCCAAACCGTCACTGATCATTGAAACTTCACACTAGACCTCAAGCAGTTTGGACTGTGTGTCTCTCCACTTTAAAAGAAAAGTAAAATTTACTGATGATCAGTGATGGTTTGGAGAGTCATGTCTGTCATCTGCTGGTGTTGATCCACTGTGTTTTATTATCAAGTCTAAAGTCAGTGCAGTTTTGTTTTCCCACAAAATCTTCCAGCACTTCATATCTTACAGCTTCCCTCTGCTGCTGACAACTTTTATGGAGATACAGATTTCATTTTTCAGCAGGACTTGGCACACTGCCCACACTGCCAGAAGTACCAATTGGTCTTATATAATATTCTAATTTTCTAAGACACTGATATTTTGGTTTTCATTGGCTGTAAGCCATAATAATCATCAACAATATAATATTTAATTTCAATGATTTTGACATTTTTTAGATGCGTTAGTAATCTAATCTTTACCATCTCAATCTACCAAGACTAGTCCAGACTTGCTTTCCTGAATTCTGGATTATAAATGTGGAATATGATCAATATGTAAAGTAAAGCATTGAGGGTCATTTTTACAGGTGTATATAACATTTGCACAATATAGTATAAAAAAACAAAAAAAACAAAATGAACCAAACACAAAAAAATTAACACAAATTGTTCCATCACGTTTCATTACTTTGTCTCTTTCCAAGCAATGTTCAGGAAGCATCATTAAATCATGACCTGTACTGTATTACATTGTATTATTCAGAGCTGAGGATTGTCTCCTGAAGGTTTTTGTTTATGAAACAAAAGAAGAGAAGGCTCACAGTCCTCTAGAGCCAATTTCTCTATGAAAATTACAGTAATTTTATATGATATTTGGAGGTATTACCATATTATCCAGTCAAAAGAGGTTTCTGCCCTCACAGAATGACATTACCAGGAAAGATTGTTCCTGGAGACAATAGGACGCTTGTGGCAACGTATCAAATTAATAATATGTGATTGCTCAGACTCACGGCTATATAGAATAACATTTCCCAGAGCATTGCATTAAAAAACAACACGTATAAAAAAAAAATACTTTTATCCATTGGCTTATCTTCCTCCCACATTACGTTCTGGTGCCATCTTTTTTCATGTTAAAGGGTTAAAATAAACAGCAGTGGAGATTCAAACATCGCATACACTGCAAAAACACCTATCAGCGAAAATTGGACAAAATATATGTAAACTGAGACATATGTTTATATTAAGCAAAAAAATTAAACAAAAAATAAAAAATCTGCAGATATAGGGTAAGCATATTCTTATTAGTAATTAGTATTAGTATTAATATTAGTAATCTCAATTTTCTTTTTAATGAGTTAATTAAGTTTTAATCATGCAGAAATTAATGATTTTGTAGCTTAAATTGGACACAAGAATTAAATAACTTGATCTGTGACTTTTTGTTTTTATTTTTAGTCAAAATACTTCAAATAAGGTACAAATTTCTGTGCCACTTTAAAATACAACTACCTTCATAAAGGGTTTATACATACGTAGAAAGAGCAACAATTACCTGTTGTTTGCCAAATAGTGAACCAACAGCCATCTATATTGTTACCTTTTCTACTGTATGTGTGTGTTATAACTGATTATTAATGATTTTTAATGGTTCACTATTAGTTTATTAACCATTAATAAACTAATTGTAAACCATTTATAAACCCTTTATAAAGGTAGTCTTATTTTAAAGTGGTCCCCAAATTATAAAAAAATAAGACTAACTAGTTATAAGAATAACTATTCTTATAAGAATATTTTTTACAATTATTCTTCATTATTCTTATAGTAAGCAAAACAATCTTACCCTAATACAATGCTTAGTAAGAAAAAAATCTTATTAGAGAAAAAAATATTAAGTTATTAGTTATTACCTTGAAATGATATAATTTCACTTGATAAGATTTTTTTTTTTTTTTTTGCAGTGTGTATAAAACAGAAATTAAATTAAATAGTAAAAATACAGACACTCTTTAACACATCAGTATTTAAAAAAAAGCCTTTTGGGTTTTTATTGTTATGTACACAGCCCTCTATTGATTCAGCTGTTTTAACATTGACAGATTTGGCGAGAAGTGTAGAGGAAGTCGTGTGATTTTGGGTGTGTAATTGAACACAATGGGTCTGAGCTGAGTGAACACTGTGTTTTAGTGTTTTATCCTGATTTATCTTCACTTGCTGACTCTTCTCATACTGTCTCACAGACGAAAAGAACGTGGAGAATTTCCCCTGCAAACACTGAAGCCTGAACCCGTCTTCACGCCTCTGGAGACATAGATGTAGCTTGTTACTTAAATAAATATTATTGCAATATTTAGGGGTCCAAGCATTGAAAGCTGTTTTTGTGTGATCAGAGTTTCTGGAGAATATTTCATATGGGGTAAAGCTTAAATAACCAATTTCATGTTTTTCATTTGTATTTCTATTGATATAGATCAGTAATAAAATAATAAATAAAGATGATCTTTTACATTTATGTTTTACTTAACATATTTTTTTATTTTAGACTCTTATCCATTGCAATTTCTATTTAAAACATGTTACCAGGGTAGGTGTATATAGTGTTAGGAGTCTTGCCCAAGGACTCTTTATTTGGCATTGTGTATGCCAAATAAAGGAACTTATGTGAATACTTATGTAATAATTGCATAATAACTTATGTAATTATTGCTAAATTCAACATATTTTGTGTTCTTTTTAGTATCTGATAGTAGGATGAATCTGATGTTGATAAATAAAATATGCACTGATGCAAATTATGCTGTATGCAAGATATGCAATGGAAACTCATGTTTTATGCCCAAATATAAGAAAACACAATGCTTCAGAAATGGTAAAAGATGAAAAGTAGAGACTCAAAGATAATTAATGAATGAATAATTTTATTTAGTGTTTTTATTCTGGCTCATTAAAAAGTAGCCTTAATCACACTGCTGTCACACACACACAAGTACATTAATAATTACATAATATTAAATTTATACACATAATATATAAAGAGCTCCTGATGAGAGCTAAATAATTATATATTTATTAATTACAACATTTTAACATTTAAATAGCATTCAGTATATTTACATTTACACTTTTGTTCCCTCCCAGTAAATACGGTACTGTATCAGTTACTTGTATGACTTGTCGATTATTATCATTATTATTAACAATAATAACAACAACAAAAAGAAACAGAAAAATAGCTGCAGATAGCTACACTTCTAGTATCCTTCATTAGGAACAGAAAAAGAAACAGAAAAAAAACATTTTAAACTTAAATTAAAATTTAAATTTAAATTTAAGCAATGAATTATTAATTTAGTAAATAAATCCTTTTAAAGTTTACATTGTAAATCACAGTTCATTTCAGTATTTCAGTATTTGGGAGGAAAGCAAAATAAAAGTCCTTCAAGCGAAAGTACAGTAAATAAAAAAATAATAAATGGCTGGGGTTGTTAAAGTTGTTGGGTTGTTGTGATGTTTTACTGCAGTGGAGTCAGCAGTGGTGTGCAGTCATCCAGGTACTCCAGCTCGTCCACAGCCTGAACCAGAGCGTCCACCCTGTCGGGGGTGAGCACTGCGCCGGCGTTGTTGCGGAACTTCTTCTTCAGGCTCTCCTCACTGAGAGGGTTCCTCCAGTGGCCGTAGAAGGTATCGCATCGCCCTCTGAACACGTCTCCGCTCACCAGGGTCACCTCCACCTCGGCGTACATGCGGTTGAAGTTGGCCGGGTTGTCTTGAGGATGCTCCACTCTGACGCGAGACAGAAGCTCGTAGAGCTCAGGACGCAGGACCGCCTCATTCTGGAAGGACTGCACCGTCACCTCCCCATCCAGCAGGGCGGTGCAGGCGTTGAACTGGAAGGAATGGCGCGCCTGGTGCTCGGACTCTGGGTAGGGTCGGTTGATGTATTTGGAGTGCGGTACCCTCAGCAGGATGTCCTGCACCATGTTTGGGGAGATGCTTCTTATGGGAAGGTCCATCAGGGCCTTGTGGACAGTGGCAGCAGCATCAGCCACCCAGTGCATGCCGAGGTGAGCTGGGAATCGCTTAAAGGCCATGTCCTGCTCTTCTAACAGGAAGCTGTGCATCTCCACTTCCTCTGGAGATGGAAGAGGTTGAGGAGCGTAGTCTTCGTAGAAAGCACTGAAGCCAGCGACCCCGGGCACGGCGTCCAGAATCAGAGGACTGGCTTCAAGACCCCTAGAGGCCAGGAGGGCAGCTTCAAGACCCAGGCGAGATGCGTTGCCGATGTGGAGGGGTTTGGATTGAGTGGCTGCGTTCGCCATTGGCGCACCCGAGAGGGAAGCTGCGATTGCCAGGGCATTACTGCACTGAGTCGGGTCCAAGGAAAGGAGGCGGGCACAGGCGGCGGCACTGCCCATGGTGCCTACGACAGTTGGAGGATGAAACCTTGAGGAGAAATAGGAAAAGAAGTCAGATTTATTTTATAGCTTTTAAAATATGAAAGAAAACTAAAAAAATTAAGTTTTGGAACCCTTCTTTACCCTTACTTTTACAACATACAACTTCACAAATCACATAAAATAAAAAAGGAAGCTAACATGGATGACACTTCTATAAAAATGCTTAAATCAGTTAATCCTTAACAGGTAATGTCCTAACCAAAAAAAAATTAAAATATTAAAAAATATTGCTGCTGGGAACTTGGCCCTTGGGTCTTTGGTCCACCCATTCCTGGGACACAAACACCAGATAATATCAGGTAAATTATACCTATAAAATATTTTTTATTAAAAATATCTCTTTATTACTAACTAATAGATGGAATGAGGGAATCAACCATAACATTGACAATGACATTAATGAGCTCCCTTAAGCTCCTCAAAGTCTTATGCATCTCAGGCAGCAGCAACACAGTGAAAATCACATGGCGTTAGCATTCTAGGATTTAAGTTTTCAATCTTTAAAAGTTCAAATTCCCTTGCATACCCTTAATAAAATATGCCAGAATACTCAATCTCAATCTGCCCATAACATTGTCGTAATAGTAAATAACCATTGGGCATATTTCCATTACAGTTGTTTTTATTTTTCATAAGGATCAGCCTTCGGAAGCTTTAATTAAGTTTTAATGACAATGCACTGTATGTGGATCCTCATGAGAGTCCCCATGCATCATTAACCACAGTTGTCTGCAGGCTTCGTTCAAATTATAAAAAATACAGGTGGTTTTTGTTGAGAGCATGCTCGTGAGGAAATAACAAATTATAAGTCGGTTTATTCCACTCTGAATCCAAATAAGCGTGCAAATAAGAGTGCAGCGAGGACAGCGAGTACAAACAGAACAGAAGCCGTGTGTTGGTCTATAAACCGTGGATTCACAGCGACTTCCTCTGAATCTAAATGCAGTACACGCAACCTCTCCCAGATCCCAGCTGTGAGAGCTCGGAGAACGCCCATGAAATGTGCAAACGTTGTTCCCCACAGAGCACAGAGAGTCTTGGGAGAGTTGGGATATACTATACTTAAAATACTGTACGTTTAAGGTTTAAAGGGTCAAAGAGTCAAAGAGTCTACTCAACGTGCAAGAAAGACCTCAGATCTCACCTTTTAGGAATGTTACGGGCTTCATTCGAGAACCTCAGGAGGCGACCCTGAATTTCGATGCCCACGTTGAAGGCCAGCAGTAGGTCCACACCACGTGGCTTGCTGTTTTTGGGCAGCATGTCGCTGATGGCAAGGAGGGCAGGAAGCACGGCTCCAGAGGGGTGGGTCGCAGGGTGCCAGGTGTCATCAAAGTCCATGGAATGAACCTGAAGAAGACCAGCAAAGGTGTGTTACCTCCAGTTTATGGGGTACAAGATAGTAAGAAGTAGTTCTAGGCTGTTACCCAAGCTCCAACAACAATACCAATACTTATAGGGGTTGGGCAATGAAACTGTATTTAATATAACAACACATAAGGGAATTAGTGAGCCAATGAGCCAAACCTCATCATAACAAAAATGCCAAGGGAATGATGCTGTCCAGCACTGGAACAGCCAATGCAGTTCCAGAAGGACACGTCATTATACCCAAGCTTTGTTATTGGGCTCTTAGGGGAAATGTCCAAAAACAAGGATGTTCCTCCAGTTCCCTTAAACTGAGGGAACTGGTGAAAATGTCCTTTTTTTTACATTTATTTCATTTATTTTCCACCTTCAGTGCAAAACACCCAAGTGATTAAACTCAGTGGTGCTTCAAAATGAAACTGATGATTCACTGCTTCACCCACCCATAACATATTTCTTGTAAAAGCAATCTAGTGGACATGCCTGGACATTGGACAGGAAAGCAAAGGACAGACCAGGACATGACTGGACCGGACCGTCCTTTTTTCCAATATAAAATACATTTAAAAAAAGAGGAAGTAGGTCTTACCGCTACTCCATTGACAAAAGCAGCCAGGGTTGGCGAGAGCTTGGTGCCATTGCGCCCGTAAACAAAGCTGATGTCATCGGGTGCATACATGTGCTTTTGGGAAAAAGGAAAAATAGGGTCAGTGGATGAGTCCATCGCACTAATACACACACACACACTTACAAACACACTTACACACACACACCGGACAAGGACGGACATAGCAGCCTAGGAACATAACAGTCTAAGACTCTGTGTAAGCAGTCGACACAGTGCTGTTTTTTTCCACATGTGGAAAAACAGCGGCTAAATCTTGTGAGTCTAGACGAAAAACAGACATATTAAAGCCCAAACCTTGCGGCAGTGTGTTTTTGAGTGTCTCTGCTTAGGAAATGATTGTTCAAAAAACAATTTAAGAATTGATATTGAACATATCGAACTGTGGAGAAGTACAGTAAACTAAAATGCTTCTTGCTTCTCATTTTCTGAGAAGCTTTTCTAAGAAATGTTCAAATATGACAAGCTTTATTAACTACTTCCCCACCTTAACTTTAGAAAGGAACTTAGTTAGTCATGGTGTGATTAACACCATATACAGTATGGCCAGTTTTAGTTTCCTGGACAACGATTAAGCCTAGTCATACGTTACATTTTCCTTTAAAAGTAAACCTTCTGTTTTGAATGCTGAACTAGTCTATATGACTAACATGTAACCACTGAATTCCTCTTTATTATAATAAGCTTGCTATGTTTTGTATTGTACCTTTAAATGGTAGGCCTACATTTTGCTAGTAGGAAGCTATTAATAGCATCACTATTATGGTGATCATAGGAAAATTATAGTAGGTTCAAAATAATCTACTAATGTGTCTAGAACAGCAATTTTCTATGCTATATATTATTTATATGATATATAATATATTGTACTTTTAAGTGGTACATGTTGCTAATAGGTAGCTATTGCTAATAAATAGCATTGAAACCATTGCTTTCATTACATTTTAGAGATTTACAGTAAATGACTGTACTTGTACTGTTTAGGACTAGGCCTTTATCTGTAAGCCTATCTTGTTTACCTTGTGTATTGTACCTTTAAATTGTAGTATATACACAATTATAATAAAAAAAAATAAGAGAGCACTTAAAAATGATGAGTTTCTTTGATTTTACCAAATTAAAAACCTCTGGAATATAATCAAGAGGAAGATGAATGTTCACTAGCCATCAAACCACCAAACTGAACTGCTTGAATACATTTTTGCACCAGGAGTAAAGCAGCATAAAGTTATCCAAAAGCAGTGCGTAAGACTGGTGGAGGAGAACATGATGCCAAGATGCATGAAAACTGTGCATTATCTTTTTGTTATTTCAGCCATTTCTCATTTTCTGTAAATAAATGCTCTAAATGACAATATTTCTATTTGGAATTTGGGAGAAATGTTGTCTGTAGTTTATAGAATAAAACAGCAATGTTCATTTAGTTCTTGTATTACCTGGCAGTGCTGAAGAGCCAGGTCAAAGACTTCAGTGGTGCTGCCCAGCAGCCCGACACCCATGCTGTCCAGCACCATCCTCTTGCTGCGCTGGATCACCTTAGGTGAAAGATGGCTTGGCTGCACGCCCTGGATGAACCTGCCAAAGCTGCTGGTCACGGTTTCCTCCGGGGCTGGGCGCTCAATCACTGAACACAGAGCAAAGAACATTTAATGCTTCAACTGGGGACGTTCTCACCGCCGCCGCCGCCGGTGTCTCAGCGGCCAAGTGTTCAAAAACAATGTCTCGGCACGAGCAGCAGGTGCCGTAAACGCTTCTCCATCCAGACAGAAGTAAGAGAGTGAGGGGACATTATAAATAAATGTGTTCAGTGTCTGTGTTGGCTTACCGTCCAGCGCTGATTTATGGAGTCCTCTGACCATGGTCAGGTTGCTGCTCAGGGGTCTGAAGGATTTCTGGAAAATATATAAAGATAAAGATATAGGTTAAATATTTCAATTGATTTGATCAGCAACAATACAATACTATAAATACTATAAATATAAGACTTTACAGTACTATATTTGTCCTTCCTCAAAGCGTAACAACCCAAAATAGCTCATTGTGGTTGGTGGTTGACTCATATTTAGGACTTTTATTGAGTAAACCGCCGCTCAGTTAATCAGGTTTAACCAGATGCATCATCTCATTGTCTAGTCATTATTTGTCTATGAGGAATGAGTTTCCACTACATAAACTCCTGTCTGTAAGACAGCATAACAGGCATTCCTCAGGAATGTAAAAGCT
The DNA here is from genome assembly GCF_023375975.1 of Astyanax mexicanus. Lineage (NCBI taxonomy): Eukaryota > Metazoa > Chordata > Actinopteri > Characiformes > Acestrorhamphidae > Astyanax > Astyanax mexicanus. The sequence continues at coordinate 1,660,211 of NC_064417.1, forward strand.
TTTTACACCACTAATGACACACTTGCGGCATGCGGCATCACTCTCCCAGGTAACTCTGAACAGGTGAATCCTGTCCTGTACAATAAACCTACAATAGGGCTTCTTTTGTGTTTTTTTTATTTGTTTGTTTGTTACCCTTATAATTGCAATTTACTCATTTGTCAACTTTTCTCATCTTTATTAACAACTTAATTGACCCTGAAATAGAGCCATGTGGGACTCCACATGTGTAATAATATTTGTAACTGTTTTAAATCATTAACAGTATTTATTTTTAAAATGAACAGGATTATAATAATAATATATATAATATTATTATAATTATTATAATAAACATAGGATTTGGAAGGTTATGAACCTTGAAGCTTGGAGTATCAGCAAAGCCAAAACCCAGGACTAGATGTTTAAAAAAAGTTGACTAAATTAGTTAGAGAGAACATTTTTGCACCGGGAGTAAAGCAGCATAAAGTTACCCAAAAGCAGTGTGTAAGACTGGTGGAGACTGAGGAGAACATGATGCCAAGATGCAAGAAAACTGTGATTAAAAACCAACCAGGGTAATTCCATCAAATATTGATTTCTGAACTCTTAAAACTTTATGAATATGAACATGTTTTTTTTTTTGCATTATTTGAGGTCTGAAAGCTCTGCATCTGCTTTTTTTTTTTTTTTTTTTGCTTTTTTTTGTTATTTCAGTCTTTTCTCATTTTCTCAGAATAAATGCTCTAAATGAGAATATTTTTATTTGGAATTTGGGAGAAAAGTTGTGTGTAGTTTATAGAATAAAGCAACAATATTCATTTTACTGAAACATATACCTATAAATAGCTATATTAGCCAGTCTAAGCCATGGTACCAGTCTAAAAGACGATAAAGTTTGATTACCTGTACGTTGGAGAGCATGTTGTCTTCGTGTGGTTGAGGTTAAGGTTGAGGTTAAGGTTGAGGTTGAGGTTGAGGTTGTGGTTGAAATGTTGCTTGAAGGTTGAAGTTGGTCAAGTTTTCTTTCTCGTTCTCGTTCTTGATCCTCTCAGTCTCTCTTTTTCGTCTCAGTCTCTCTCTGCTGGAGTTGCAGGATGATGCTCCTGTTGCTCAGGTGAGTCTTTTATAGTGTGGCCCTCTGAAAGGCTGATAATACAACCCCAGAAGGAAGTTGGGGCCGAAACTTCCAGAGCATTGCTTTTTTTAGCATCTTGGGTGGGATTTCTCATCATCAAAGCAGGAAGCTGATTGTTCTAGAGTGGGGCCAGTTATGTCATCCCTGGAGACGAGGCGTGGGATGGTGTGTAGTTTCGTGGCTCCGCCTCCTCCACAGAAGCACATTTCCTATAAACATAGAGCATCCTTCTGCTGCAACCCAACACTTTAGATCAAGGAGCTTCACCAGGTAAGTTGCCTTACTTCAGTCATTTGGTCTGATTTGGTCTGAGAATGAAGTGTAGATAAATTAGAGTAATAAGGCTCTTCTGTGAACTCTATCATTGACTAAATTACATTTAATTTACATGCTATGCATTTTCTATTACATTTTTAAGAAAAGAAAATTAGACTTACCTCCAGAATTTAGATTTCTGCTTTAATATCCAGAGTTTTGATGCATTCAGCCGAACTCTGATGAACTTCTAGAGTCATCTCCAGACCCTGAGCTCCTCAGCAGTGTGATGATCACAGTCAGGAGGAGATATGAGTTACAGTATTGAGCTCTGCCTCTGTGTGGAGCTGCTGGGTCAGTATCAGACTCTCAGTCAGTCTTTGCCAGGTTTTTTTTACCTGGTTTGGCCGCTGAACAGAGCACTGTGTCAAGCGCTCACGCTGGCGGCAGGATATGAAATACAGCTCACCTGTTTAAGGGCTGTAACCAAATGCATACGATACACTACAAGAGTCAAGAGGGCGGGAAAGAGAGAGAAAGAGAGAGAGAGAGAGAGAGAGAGAGAGAGAGAGAGAGACAGAGGAGGAAATCTTTAGAAATATTATAATCTGTACATGGATCAAAGGTTTAGAGAATCCTAGAAAATCTAATAAGTCAAATTTGTTCCGTTTTTAATGTCGATTTTCTAGTTTGAATGGAAAAAAATGTCTTTTTTTTGCTGAGCTCTTTACTTTACACACTTTACTTTCTAATATATATTAAGTTAAACTGATCTCTAAATTAAATCTAAAAGGTTATATTAAAGCTAAACCTAGTTATAATCCTAAACTAAACTAATCCTAACTAATCACATATCCTAATATACACTTAATTTTTATAAATAGTTTAATTAAAAAAAATAAGAGGTGGCTGTTTTTTGTCTGTAGCAGTATAATATGTAGTCTATAATATTCAAATATTTAAATGGATGTGTGCAGTAATGAGAAATCAATAAATAACATGTTAATTAGTAAATGAATCAGAACTGTATTTATATATATGAATGTAATACATACATAATCTGACCAGTCTTAAATACAATACAGAAGCTGAGTAAGACTTCAGTGTAGGATGAATTTAAAATAATTGGACATAAGCTCAAATTAAACAGTTTAGCTTTACAAAGTTTATCTTTTTTGGATAAAAGGAAGGAAAAAAAGTTTTTTGCTCACAGAACCATGAAATATGTTTTTCATGTTTGTTTTTTGGCTATTTTTTCCATCAACTACGCTCAAAAACTGCCACATTTACTGTTTATCCACCCTTTTTATACATTTTAGGTCCAAAAGTTAATACATATCCCCACTAATAAATGTATTCAGCTATTGTATACGTTTAAAAGAGTCACTTTTAAACACATAAATAAATAAATATGAATCTATTATATTTATAAATTATATTTGTGGGTTTTCTGGAACTATGGTGCTTTTAAGGTCGTTGGGATTGAAATATGATGATATTTGTTCTCTGGAGCATAGAAGACAGGTACTTTAAGTTACACCGAATGCAGAATAAACCATTTAACCATTTAAAAACACTTGATTTCAGCAGAAATAATAAATGATCAAGTATCATATTATGTTTGTTCATGTAGTTAATGTGTATACAGTATCTACTGTATTATTAGGTTATTGAACAATTACTGGTCAAGGTGTTAATAATAATGTGTTTAATGTTCTTCCAGTCCAATAACCCACGGTTTGAAAGATCGTTAACAGGCCTATTAAATAAATATTTCTCCCTCGTTTTTCACTTTGTTTGATCTTATCTTATCTCACAGCCTTATCAGCTTAAGTCAACCGACTTGATGGCATCAGCAAATGGCTTTCCTGCCAGTTTCTACAGCGAGCCTGGGGTGCTCGGCCTCTTGTCCAATGGTATCAGTGCATTTCTGGTGCTCCTCCAGAACTTCAATGGTGCCAGAAGTGGGATTCCAGCGTTCGGAGTTGAGAACATCCTTGCAGGTCATTTTTAAAAGCAGTTTTTCTGATAAAAACTAACTTTTAATAAATAAGTAGTAAAAATTAATGTCTGCTTTCTTTCTCTGGTCCTGTTTAGGTGTTCACCTGATTCTAATTGGTGGAGTGTGCCAGTTAATCGCTGGCTTCCTTTCCTTCCGTAAATATGACCATCTCAGTGGCACATCCTTCATTGCTTATGCAGCTCTTTGGGGAAGTTATGGAGCCACAAGAATATTTATAGGAGCCTACCAAGAAGGTCCTATTAATTCCTCAACTTTAGTAAATGTTTCACTCGACAACTTAATCACAAACTCCACCGCTACCAATGCAACCACTGTTCCTAAATTCATCGGTGAAGCCGCCATAGCTGGTTTGGTTCCCTACATCTTCCTCTCCTTGCTTCTGGCGTTCTGCTCGGCCACAGTGAACTACATCATGCCCTTTGTGTTTGGAGCCATCACCCTCACGTTGGTGTTTGAAGCCGTCGGACTCGTAGGTAGCTGGGCTCTGGTGGTCTCTGGAGTTCTGGAGCTCCTCATTTTGATCTTCGCCATCTATGGCTCAGCAGCTTTGCTCATCAAAGGTCTGGCCCAACGCTACGTCCTCAAGGGCTTCGGTAACCCTCTCTTCAACGTTCTGCTCCTCGGGACCACCAATACCGGCAGCTCCCAGAGTTTAGGCCAAGAGAAGAAGAAAAACACCAAATACGCCGAACCCATGGCCTTGGGCTTCTTCTGCGACACCATCTCAGCCTTCATCTTCGCCTTCTACGCTTTCGGCTACTTCCCAACGCTCACGCTAGGCGCCATCTGGATCACCATCAACTCCGCCACCCAACTTCTCTCCAGTTATTACGCTTACCTGCGCCAAGACTGCTACCACGCCACCAAATTCGCCCTGCACTGCACCTACTGGCTTGTGAAGACCTGGGAAGAGTATGTGGTGTCTGTTGTGATTGGACGAAGCGAAGAAGCCACCGGAAGACCGGCCATGGTGGGAGACTGGTTCTTCCTGGCAGCATCCTTGGTTCTCATTATCGCATGCCTGAACATGGACACCCTGGAACTCCTCCACAATGCCATTTTCTTCCTGCTAACCATCTCAACAATCTCCCAGATCCCTCTTCACAGGTACTACATCTTCTTCGGCGTGATCTGTGCCATCTTCACTGCTCTCTCGCTGTACGGCACATTCGCTCGCATGATCAACACCATCGCTGAGAAGTCTCTGATTCCGGTCGGACCTCAACCGGTCTCCACCGACCGACTCGAGAATGGTCTAGGCTGCAGGAGAAAGTCTCTGAAGGAACAGACCAACGGAAAAGGTTCCCAACTACCAGATGCTCTGTTTTACTTCACCAATGGAGTGGCAGCGCTCTCAGCCATCCACATCAACCACCCCCTCCCTGGCTTTCTAGAGCTGACCGTACCCTGGGTGCTCATCCCAGGGGCCATCATCCAGGCCTACGTCAGTCGACTTCAGGTTCAAGGCGGAAAGAGGTTTGGCTCGGTCATCCCTTCCTTCTACGCCGCCATTTGGGCCACATGGACCTGGTTTAGATTTGGAGGTATGTGCATGTGATTTTTAATTTATATAAACTAACTTTGTACAACTACTTTATATACAGCTCTGGAAAAAATGAAGAGAGCACTTCAGTTTCTGAATCAGTTTCTCTGATTTTGCTATTTATAGGTATAAAGTATGTTTGAGTAAAATGAACATTTTTGTTTTATTCTATAAACTACAGACAACATTTCTCTCGAATTCCAAATAAAAATATTGTCATTTAGAGCATTTATTTGCAGAAAATGGCTAAAAAAAAAAAAAACATGCAGATGCAGAGCTTTCAGACCTTAAATAGTGAGCCTGCAAAGAAAACAAGGTCATATTCATAACGTTTTAAGAGTTCAGAAATCAATATTTGGTGGAATAAACCTAAGGTTCTTAATCACAGTTTTCATTCATCTTGCCATGTTCTCCTCCACCAGTCTTACACTGCTTTTGGATAACTTTATGCTGCTTTACTCCTGGTGCAAAAATTCAAGCAGTTCAGTTTGGTGGTTTGATGGTTTGTGATCATCCATCTTCCTCTTGATTATATTCCAGAGGTTTTCAATTTGGTAAAATCAAAGAAACTCATCATTTTGAAGTGGTATTTAATTTTTTTTTCCAGAGCTGTATTACTGACCAATATATTGTATGTTTCCTGACTGATACACATGGTCTTTATTGTATTTTAACAGGACAGCATCTGCACATAACCATCGATTCAGCTGGCGGCTTTACAGCAGGAGCTATAGCTTTTCTGGTGGTCAATGCTTTCTTGATGCTGATTGGTGAGTTGGTTTGCTTTAAAAACTTACTTTTCTTAAATGTGATTGTTTCCAGTCAGCTAAACTCGTTGTGTTCATATTCCGCAGCTGCTTATGGCAATCTAGTTCTGCTGATGATGACCACGCTCATGGAGATCATGTTGGTTTGCTTCCTTCTCTCCACTGTTGGTAGACTGCCCTATCAGCTGGAAGGTAATGCTTGTCTGATACAAAACAAAAGATTGCAACTTTCGTTTATTGTTTATAGATCAATTTATGGCATCTATATGCTTTTTTAAACATGTAATATTCTTTTTTTCAGTTGCTATGCTTTCACTGTTTGCAATCACCTGTCTCTTCGGGATGTTGGCGTCACTCATCAACTGCATCTTCTCCAAAAATCTGATCTCGCTTGGCCCTTCACTGATCAAGGTAGATTATATTTTTATATAATTGCTTCATTATACATTATATCATTATTTACCATGGAAATATATTAATTACTGTTTGTAATTTTTCTTTATAAGAACAAAAAGAAGAAGGGTGCTGCTTCAACAACTCCTTGTCCGATCGCTAGCTCTCGAGGGACCGCCGGACTCCTACAAATCGCCAAATTGCTTGAAAAAGATGGCGTCTGTGGCATTCCAACAGATACTGTCTATGCTTTGGCTGCTTCCTGCAAGAACCCAAGCGCAATTGAGAAGATCTACAATATCAAAGTAAGCTAAATGCTCCAATGCTTTACACTGCAAACACAGTGCACTCATTTTAGTATCATATTTATTAAGAATCAAATCAACACCTGGTTGGTTGACCTCCATATGTACAGGGGTTGGACAATGAAGCTGAAACACCTGTCATCATTTTAGTGTGGGATTTTAGGTTTCATGGCTAAATTGGAGCAGCCTGGTGTTCAATCTTCATTAATTGCACATTGCACCAGTAAGAGCAGAGTGTGAAGGTTCAATTAGCAGGGTAAGAGCACAGTTCTGCTCTAAATATTGCAATGCACACAACATTACAGGTGACATACCATTGTTGGTGCACGTCTTGCTGGAGCACCTGTGACCAAGACAGCAAGTCTTTGTGATGCATCAAGAGCCACAGTATCCAGGGTAATGTCAGTATACCACCAAGAAGAACCAACCACATCCAACAGGATTAACTGTGGACGCTGTAAGAGGAAGCTGTCTGAAAGGGATGTTCGGGTGCTAACCCGGATTGTATAAAAAAAAACCCCATAAAACCACGGCTGATAAAATCACGCAGAATTCAATGTGCACCTCAACTCTCCTGTTTCCACCAGAACTGTCCGTCACCACAATCAATTATTGTGCTCTAAAACCAGGTGTTTCAGTTTCATTATCTAACCTCTGCAAATGTACATTCATTCTTCTTCATAGGATCGTCCAGCAGAGAAGCCCATCTGCATCTGTATCTCCAGTGTGGAGCAGCTTGTAGCAGCTAAACCTCCATTCAGCCCCCTGCTTTGGGAGTTCATGAGAAATGTCTACCCAGGAGGCATCAGCTGTATCGTACCAAAGGGGGACTGGCTCTTCAAACTTGGTGAGCATCATCCAACATCATCCATTGAATATCTTTGAGTAATGGTGCTCCTGAGTAATGGTGCTCTTGAGTAATGATGCTCTTGAGTAATGGTGCTCCTGAGTAATGGTGCTCTTGAGTAATGGTGCTCCTGAGTAATGGTGCTCCTGAGTAATGGTGCTCTTGAGTAATGGTGCTCTTGAGTAATGGTGCTCCTGAGTAATGGTGCTCTTGAGTAATGGTGCTCCTGAGTAATGGTGCTCTTGAGTAATGGTGCTCCTGAGTAATGGTGCTCTTGAGTAATGGTGCTCCTGAGTAATGGTGCTCTTGAGTAATGGTCTTAAATAATAGCATTTTTTTGAGTAGCCCAACCTCCTTACATAATCTTCCTCTTCTATATTTGAAGGTGTGGGACCAGCATACGACCGCGTGGGGACCAAAGAAAGCATCATGATCCGAGTTCCCGACCACACAGTCACCGCCCACCTGTGTGAGATCACCGGCCCATTGGCTATCACTTCTGCAAACCCCAGCGGTGAACCTGACAGCACTCACCACGACATGGTCATTAGGTGAGTTCCCTTTTTGTGTGCTTTAAAATTAAGTGTATTAGTTTAATACTATTACCAGTATTGCAGTCCAAATGTCCATCAAAAATTAAATAAATAAAATAAAATAAGAAGAATAATACAATGCTCTATTGTTAAAACCATTTCCGAGCCAATTCTTTTTTTTTTAATGCCTACTGATCCATTTATTTAATAAGCAGCTTGGAGACGCTCGTCTCTAAAGGTCTTCACCTTTAGAAGAAAAAAAATGGGTCGCCGGCCAATTTAATTATTACATAAATTGTTTTTTGTCAATCACTATTCAATAAGTGTAGACAGAGAGTGAACAGAGCGTTTATAACACAGTGACACGGAAATACCCCTCATTACTTAGATTAAAACTGTCTTTTTACATTAAAACATCAATTATTAATCCTTTAGTGCATGAAAAAAAATGTTTACAGTTCAGTAGTTCAGTAGTTCAGTAGGCAGAGATACTCCTGTTAAACATTAGCATTATTCCCTTCTCTTCCTCACAGTCGCCTCGGACACAAGATCCAAGGAGTTCTGTGTGACGGAGAGTCCAATGAAGTGGTGGCGTCAACTGTGGTCAACTGCTTAAAAATCGATGAAGGTAAAAATAATAATAAAAATTCTGTATCTAAAAAAATCTAGAAATTAAGAATTTTAAAGGTAATCTAAAAAAAAATATGTATCTATATATATATATATATATATATATATACTTCTAGATACTTACTCTTCAGTTTTGTTTTTCAGGTACGATCAGCATTCTGCGAGAGGGTTGTGTTCCTGCGGTGAAGGTGCGGCAGATCTTTGAGAGGGTGAAGAACAGCATGGCTTAAGATCTAAAGAGCTAAAAGTTAGAAAAAAATGAAGGAATATAACAATTAAGGGCAAATGTTAATTGAAGGCTAAATGAAACACAAACACACACAGTATTCTCCAACTATGAGATGTTTTCTGGAGTTCACAATGAAGTGGGACTCTTAAGGCTATATATGTATATATACAACTCTGGAAAAAAATCTCTGATTTTGCTATTTATATTTTAGGTATATGTCTGAGTAAAATTAACATTGTTGTTTTATTCTATAAACTATAGACAACATTTGAAAATGAGAAATGGCTGAAAAAAACAAAAAAGATGCAGAGCTTTCAGACCTCAAATAATGCAAAAAAAACAAGTTCATATTCATAAAGTTTTAATAGTTCAGAAATCAATATTTGGTGGAATAACCCTGGTTGGTTTTTAATCACAGTTTTTTTCATGCATCTTGGCATCATGTTCTCCTCCACCAGTCTTACACACTGCTTTTGGATAACTTTATGCTGCTTTACTCCTGGTGTAAACATAGTTTGTGATCATCCATCTTCCTCTTATTATATTCCAGAGGTTTTTAATTTGTTAAAATCAAAGAAAATCATAATTTTTAAGTGGTCTCATTTTTTTGTCTAGAGCTGTATATATATTGTATATATGTATAAACATTTATAAATGGTTATGGTAGGTTTTATGGGTAGACAGTTGTTATGAAGACTTATGAATTGTACTTAACAACAGTGTTTCAACAATTATGAAGAAAAAAATATCCTTTCTTTATTTTATGTGTGGAAATAAATTTTATTTATGTATTTTCTTTTTTTTTTCTCTGTATTTATAATGTAATTACTGTATGTGTGATGTTTTGTAATATAATGATATAGTTAATTTATGTATATGTGTTTATATATAAACATACATGACTTCAGTTCAATGAAGGACAGCGAGGACTATTTATGAACATACGCATAATATTAATATTATATGCTGGCATAGATATTATTATTTTGCACGGTGAATCTGTTATGTATCAATGTATTTCTGTTTTTTTTTGTGTTTCTCTGTCATAAAAAACACATCAACAAAATTCTAACATCAGATTATACGATTGTGTGAGATATTTATTTTATGCATTGAAGTAAATGTTATAAATATGGAATGGATTTAAAATGATGCTTTAATGAACAGATTACTCAGTAAAATTAAATTAATACTGTATTCAGTTTGTCTAAGTAATAATTGTATAAAGGGATAAAATAAATGAGACTTAATGGCTCAAAACCCCAATCAACTCAATAAAGAGCTTAATATATTAAATATCTAACTAAGTTTCATTGCTGTCACACATTTCTTTGAAATTCCATGATGAGTAGACCAATAAAAACGGCTTCTAAATGACTGTACATTAAATAAAATCATTTTTAAATCAAACTTTTATTGAAAGTTAAGATGGTTTTTCCTTCTCTGCCTTTTCAATATACAAAAATATAGACTAATATATTTCGAATTTATTAAATGTAAATCACACTTAATGCAACAGGGATCTGTGCTGTACTGAAAAAGAATGAATAATTTTAATACCAGTCATAAAATAGTGGGGTATAGTTCCTTTTTTGTACTATAAACAGCAGTACCATTTTCAATAGGTTCTGTATTAAACCTTCACCCACTAGTTTTAAATAGAAGTAGGCAACAAGTTATTGCTGATAATGATGATTCATGTCTTGTTTTCTATAATCTACTTTGTCATATTCTAGGGTTGTACTGTAAAAGGGTATTTTAAGGAATATTAAACAGTGCCATTACATGTGAAGAATTTTACAGAATTCAAAATACTTAATATTTGTCAATTTGACTCAGAATAATTTAGTTATTACTGTTTTAATATCCCAAACAGTGTTATTTAAAAGGAGAACTTAAGGGTGTTCATTAACCGATAACCATGTGTGTAATGCTATATGTTACACATATTTATCTATAGTTAACCATGTAGCTCTATCTAATAATCTAATAATATAATATCTATATCTATAAGAACTAAAATGTTTTCACTGTGTGTAAATAGTTAAAAGACGCTAAAGGTGGGTCATTCAGAAGATCTCTACTCTTTACCTGAAGGATAGATTGATAGATAAGAAAATATTGATTTATTACTAAAGTGATTGCATAAAATTTTTTAAAAATCATGTATATCACTTTAAGGAGAACTCTGGTGTAAAATGGACTTTTGTTGTAGTAAAACATGATAAAAAAATAGTTACCTTTGATGAATAGCACACCTCCGTTCTCCCACAGCGTTCAGAGATCCAGAAATTTTCAAAATAATTTAAAGTATCTCCACACGTCCTTGCTATGGTATGCGTTGTCTATGTATATGTATGTTTGTTATTATCAGTACAGTGATGGCGGCGCTCGGAGCTGAAGCTAGTAGTGTTAAAGGATGTAAACAGTGGTTTTTAATAAGCTTTTTGTGCACTTTTTAAGTTATTAATGCCTCGTTTTAAATGTCAGAGCTCTCCTGTTGGATTCTAGTAAGGAGGTGTGGAGCTACTTTGAGCTGGATAACGGTGTAAAAAGTGATTTATCAGGGTAAATTATGCCCCGTGTCTCCCAGTCTGAAGGTTGTTTGTTGGACAGACTGTTAAAATTTCTGGATCTCTGAACGCTGTGGGAGAACGGAGGTGAGCTATTCATCAAAGATAAGAACTTTTTATCATGTTTTACTACAGTAAAAGTCCATTTTACACTGGAGTTCTCCTCTAAAATCGCAATAAAATACTTAATTATTTAATTTGTGGTTGTAAGATGACAAAATGTGAAAAAGTTAAGTAAAAAAAAAGGGTATGAATACTTTTCTCAAGCCGCTGTAAGCTCTCCGCCGCTCTCAGCATTAAATGTAATGGGAGTGTTTGAGGTTTGCCACTTATTCACGTCACTTGCTGACAGGCATGGTGTTATTCACTGTGGTTCTTACTGGCAGGTTCCTAATATACTATTTAAAACCCGGCTGTTCCTCCTTAATTGCTGGAGGCGGTTTTCCAGGTTACAGGCAAAAATATCCTACTCTTATTATAACACAACTATATATATATATATATATATATATATATATATATATATATATATATATATATATATAACAGGGTTTAAAAACTTATAATCAGCTTTAAACTGTCAGAAATTCCCCTCTGTATACTTTGTAAAGCATTCACTTCCCTGTAGACCAGACAATATGATCGTTTTGGAGAGTTCTCTTCAGACACTTATTCTTACTTGTTGCAACACAAAGACGAGATTTACATCAACCGCTGCTATACACTGTAGTTTAACAATACTCAGAGCATCGGTTACAGAACCAGTAACACAAAAACGTGAATTCCAATCCTATTGATTGTTTAAAGGAAGCTTGAAGTTTCCAGTTACGCTTCAGCATAGAGACACACCTTTACTACACAATCTAACCTCCCAGAGGCAAAGGCTAAAAACAATGTGCCAAAAAGACAAGAAAAAGACAAAACGCCCACTCTGGACTGTAGACGGAATGTCTGACAACAAGCACCTCACAAAATTTCCCTAGTAAAGTTTTTTTTTACAGTCATTAACATCCTTTTATCTGATCTCCAGGCACATTTTTAAACCTCAAAATACAACTAACCCAATATCTGTCTGTTGAGGAGTATTGATAAGGGAGAGGAATGGTTGGATACAGTACCAGTAACACAAAAAACGTGAATTCCAAACCTAGTGATTGTTTAAAGGAAACTAGATGCCTAGAGACACACCTTACTAAACAATCTAACCTCCTAGAGACAAAGGCTAAAAACAATGTGCCAAAAAGACAAGAAAAAGGCAAAACGCCCACTCTAGACTGTAGGCGGACTGTCTTACAACAAGCACCTCTCAAAATTTCCCTGTTAATTTTTTTTACAATCGCTAACATCCTTTTATCTGATCTGTATTCAGATTTTTAAAACTCTAAATACACTCTAAATAAACACAATATCTGTCTGTTGTAGACTATACTATTGGTAAGAGAGAAGAATAGTTGGGTCAATATAAGGGAGAGAACTAAATGCATGGTAGAAAAGGTATAATCAGCTTTAGACTGTCAGAAATTCCCCTCTGGTAAAATTGTAAATCAATCACTTCTCTGTAGACCAGACAGTATGATCATTTTATAGACATTTTTACATTTTTAAGAATTTTTAAACCCTTATGTGAATAAATGTTAGCTAAAGTCCACCTTACTTGTCTTTGTGTATTACACAAAAAGTACATCTTTCCTATTGGCTTCTGGCATTATTTATTTTTATAATAGTCATAATGTCAGCAATGACGTGTGTGTTTTTTTTTTTTAATAAACCCTCATGGGGTGGCTGTGTTTTACACCATTTTAACCCAATTGTTATGGTTCTAGGTGGTCATTTTCCCCATTTACGTTGCATGTATGTGCCCAGAGACTTGTGAGCAACTGTGGGTTTGGAAGGATACATCAGCTGCGTCCTGAAGATTACTCTGAATGCTGGCTGCATTTTTTTAGCTGTCCTTCACTTCTTCACTTGCCATTTACTAGTCCAAGGCTTTGGGATATACAGTACAGTACTGTACAGCTACTGATTGAAATCAGCAGTTAATTGGCAGGACAATCAGTAAACTGGACTGAACATTGGCACCCGATACCCACCACTGTTTTAGATGCTACGTGCCTTCCTGCACCACCATAATGCTTTTAAAGTATCAGTTCTGATGAGTGTTTGTGTGGTTGGTAGAAGTGGAAAGTCCAGGTCTGGGAGGTTTCACCGCCTGTTTATTTGTCCCCATGGTCTGCAGTCCTCTGAATTCTCAGACTGTTTGCTGATGTCTCACACACTGCTGCCAGAACTTTCCTTATTTACGGCAAAAGGGCACGGCCTGTGTGCTTCACTGTGGACCTGTAGATTTCACCTATTCACCCTTTTCCCCTAAAGGTTTACTGTAGGAAACAGGAGCAAACCAATATTAAAAACGTCAATGTTTGACTTAGCAAACTTTTATATTTCCCAATGTTTCCTGAAGCTCCACAATACAGAAATAATAAATATGTAAAATATCTAACAATTATAACACGTAAAAAGTGTTTGTTTGTTTATTTATTTATAATTAATATTTAATGAATTAAAATGTTTTGTTAAATATTAAGGACGTAGTGCATCATAGATATATTCCAGTTATGGAAAAATATAAAAATGCTATTTTCTGCCTGTAATGCACAAAAAAAGAAGAATCTAATACTCTAACATAAAGTCCAGTTAAATTAAATTAACTAATATATATATTCTTTTTTTTTAATGTCCCCTGTATTGGATGCCTGTGCCCAGAGACTTGTAGGCAACTGTGGGAGTATTTGGAAGGATACATCAGCTGCGTCCTGAAGATTACTCTGAATGCTGGCTGCATTTTCCCATTGACATTTTATAATATTTCGAATTTATTCACAAAGTCAACTGTTTTTCTGTGTAATTAAATTATATAACACAAAAAATTATTAGAAAATGTTTCATTTACAGTTCCCTCCACAACTGTTGGCCCGCCTGGTAAAAGGGCAGATTCCATCAAAGTGAAAGTCTACAGCAGAGCTGCGTGACATAAGATTATTACACTGAACAAATCAGGAACTGCATCGTGAAAAGTAAAGTAACTGGAGATGTTAACAGTTTCCATTTAAAGGCTGTTCATTGTCTCAGTGACTTGTCTCTGGTTCTGAGTGACCAAAGGATCTCCAGGAAATACCTCTGGGGAATTAATGCTTAGTCATGATCTTATGGTCAGAACGTCTTCATAACCATTATAATCATCACATGTTTGACGGGATAAAGTCTCCGATGTCAACGAACCTCAAACTCAAGCATCTACAGTTTTCCAGGCATTACCGAAACCTTCTGTTGCCAGGATCTGAGCTCAGATGAAAAACAGAACGTTCATGGCAACACTGTGGGACATGACACGGGCAGCTGCATTTTAACCAATAGTCATTTATGTAGGTTTTTTTTTTGTGACAGGCCAAAATAAAGAGAGTTACAGTATTCTAAACGAGAGGTAACCAGACTGTGGACCAGAATAGCTGTAGTGTAAGGAGTAAGAGAAGGACGACGACGATTATTAATATTTCAGAGATGGAAAACACAATTTGAAAATGAATTAGTTATTGGCTGATCAGGTACAACTCAAACCTTGACTATATCTATCTAAGCTAGCTAATTCTAAAGCTAAGCTAAATGAGTCACAGGCTGTATTTTATTAAGCCCACAGCGGGTTTGATCTGTGTGTTTTAATTCAGAGACGAGTCTTTTTAAGCAGTTATCAGAAACAGTATCATCACAGTTTACATGGTTAGCCTACCATTACTTTTCTTTTAGAAAAATCGCTGTATATCCAGATTAGGGGTGGGCAATATTATATCGTATACAATATATCGTGGCACAGAAATATCATGATATTAAAAATCCATATTGTGATAATAGGGCTGTTCTGTCTTAAAAGTAGTCTATTATTTACTGTGAAGCTTTAGGTGTATTTATTGTATAATTGATTTAGTTTGCAGTTTATATGCATACACTAAATATTCTGCAATATTATTTGCTGAATTATATCATTTTACGCTATATTATTTATTTTGCCACATTTTCATTATACTGTTATACTATTATACTATATTCCTGAAATGAATGAATTATTTTAGTTTTCCTATATCGCCAAGTATATTGTTATCACAAAAATACCCTGAAATATCGTGATATTATTTTAGAGCCATATCGCCCACCGCTAATCCAGATATGTTTTAACATCAGCGCTGCAACCCCACTGCAAGAACTCAAAAACCCTCAAAAATCCTCCCCAGCGAGGCGGAGGGGGTGGATTGGGTGAGACGGGCATCATATGCATCTATGGGTGCTTTCATATTAGCCCACCGCGCTCCGCAAAACCAGCAAGCTGATTGGCTGTTTCTCCTGAAAGGCGGAACTATATTATTGAACTTGCTCTGTGATTCGAGCTAAGAGATTTTATATTCACACACAGTCAGTGTCCTGTCTCCTCACTAATAATACAGCTGAGCTGAGCGAAACGATTCGGGACTACTAGAAAATTATTCGGGGCTAAAGCCCCGGAAGCCCAGGCCAGACCGAGGCCCCTGCTCTAAATCACAGTTGTGTTTGCATTTGGTCTTTAGTTTAGTTTGATAGATTTTTTTCATACCAGCATTGTTGCCCAACTTAGCAACAGTTAATACACAGATAAACATTAGTAAACTCTTTAATCTACATTTAAATCTACATTCAATATTCATTCAATATTTACATTTATATTACTATTAAAGTGTTTGTATTGCAAATAAAATAAAAAATAACTTCCTCAATCAGGCTGCTCATAAAGACCGACAGAGAAACCTTCCTTCCAGCAGCTGTTTGCAGACATTCAGTTTCCTAGAAGCTACTTTAGTTTCATTTCAAGTGAAATCTCTCACTGGGGTGAAAAAGTTAAAACTGGGCATCCACTAAAAGTCATTCAGTCATTCAGTCATTCAGTCATTCCGAAAGTGCAAGCAGATTAAGCCTGACCTAAGCAACCACACCTCTCAACAATATATAGAGTTCTGTGAATCGATGGCACGGATGAATCATATAATCATTTATACTGCTAAAGAAACGTCAGGTTTAAAAGCAGGTTTAATAACATTTTGTCTTGGGTGGCAAAATTACAGGGCTTGAGTGAGTAATCATTTGCTCCTACACTTATACATCAAGGGTCATCATTAACATGCAAAAAAATAAGAATACCTCAAGCATTCCTTAATATAGGAGCAATAAATGAATCCACGTTGTAATTACTACACAAACACTAGCAGGTGACGTGAGTTATTCATAATATTCATAAAGTTTTATCATTATGATTAGCAGTCATCTAATAAACTGTGGGAAACACAAACTGACTGGTCAGTCAACACCTCATAGTTAAAAATTACATACAGGTTATGAGCCAGCAGCTCATTTAAGTGAACAACAATGATGTTTTATTCTTTATTCTTATTATTGTTGGTGTAAAAGCTGGATTTGTCACTGTGTGTGTGTCTGTGTAAGGAGTGGGAGTGTACACGTGCTTAGTGCATGCAATGTGTATGGCGCTCCTGCATGGCTAAGATATAATTGGATAGCTGACTGTTGACTGTTGTCAGGGTTTTAATCGGTCAGTGGCGCACCTTTTCACCACCCAGATACAGAAGAAAGACGCCAGAAATTGACCTGAACACACTTTACTTCCAGACCACCACGCCCATCAGTGTAGATATATTTCTAAACTGCAGTGCTATTTTAATTGTAAAGGCACAAGGTGTGAAAAAAGGCTGTTAATGGGGTGTAAGATAGCAACGATCATTGCGACACACCTTGAGAATGTCTGATAGGGCCCTTAATGTGCTTTATTTAGATTAATATTTTTTACTTCATTCATGAAGTCACTAAAAAACAATAATATATCATAGCTGTATGGATATTCATTTAAATAATTCAAAATGTAGATTAAAATGCTTATTAAAATAATAAATAACAGTATAATTCTTCATATAATTCAGTCTAAGTGAAGAACTGTTTGTGAACTCTACAGCTTGTCCCGAAAGCACCTGTAGATTCAATCTAAACGAGTATTAAAGGAAAAACAAAGGGTCTTTCTCTACTTCCTTATAGAATGTCACTTAAACTTCACGTAAAGAATCAACCCTGAGAAATAATGGCAGAGATTACCTAAATAAAGGAAACTAAATACCTTATTATTCAGTTATTCAGTTCCTCAACCCTAAAAGTGGATGACAGAAAGGGAATGTACTTGGAAAAATGTGTAAAAGATTGCAGAGTTTGTTTAATCAGAGTTTCACTCTGATTTCAGCACTAGTTAAACTGTGTACGTTTACTTTCAGCCCACAAACCTTTAGTTAACCATTTATTATAAACCTGCCAGTCTGCCAGAGTGCACCTGTTAAATATTAAAAGGCACTTGCCGAGTTTCTGTCTCATGACAAAAAGGGGATTTTTAAAATTAACTGATTACGGGAACACAATGGAAAACGTCAAGGTTGTGAAGAAATCGGAACTGCGAAAAAGCATATTTGGATTATTATAAGAATACAGAGCTTTTTGGTCTCCATAACATGATGCTATTATTGTTCATGACAAATGACTTTTTACTTAAAATTGTCATTTTATTAGAACATAGCTGACCTAAAGTTGCAAACACCTTCGGCTATATCGTACACCCTGCACAAGGTGTCGTGATGCTCATTGCTATCTTACACTTTGTCAACAATCTATTTTTATGTCTTGTGCATGCACTGTTAAAATAGCATCAGAGTTTAGGAATAAATCTACACTGATGGGCGTGGTGGTCTGCTGAAAGTGAGATGTCTTCAGGTAAATTTCTGGTGTGTTGCTATACTGTATATTTTGACAGTGGGAAATACAGGAGCTCCACTGACTGATTAAAACCTCGACAACAGTCAATCTTCAGAGTACATTTAACTCAACAATAAACAGAATAAAGTATAAAATAACATTGCGCCGTGCTGTTAAGAGTCAGCTCACCTGACTCTTAAAGGGAATGACAGCTGGCACACTGATTGGTTTATTTCATATTACACCCAATATGAACCAAACCCATGATTAATTAAAAGAATAAGTACATGTTTTTAGCTAAAACTGATGTATTTATCTATAACATTGGTTTTGGGAGCAAATTTCCTTCGGGATAAATAAAGTATCTATCTATCTATCTATCTATCTATCTATCTATCTATCTATCTATCTATCTATCTATCTATCTATCTATCTATCTATCTATCTATCTATCTATCTATCTATCTATCTATCTATCTATCATGCAAGCAAGTAAATAAGAAGTTATTTGAATTATTTAAGGATTATTTGTGTGTAATTTCATTTAGAACATTTATCAAACAGTCCTTCCACTGTCACTACAAAACAAACGCTCTATATCACTGTTTTAAATCCTTTTTTGCGTACAGTGTACTAGTAATTATGTCAATGTCATGAACTGACATGAACTTGAGAGGCTGTTCAGGAAACACACACAAGACAATACAGACTGGAGAGACCAGATCTGACTATAAACAGAAAAATCTCACTCTTATGTAAGAGAGAGTGTGACCATGATGCTTTAAAACAATTGGAAAAATGATAAAGATCACTTTTCCAATTGTTTTAGAGCAGCATCGTCACACTCCTTTACCTCAGAGTGACATTTTCTTTCCTTTTTTAGTCATAAAGATCACTCCAAACTTTCACAATCCAGGCTGAACACATGCAATCACTCTCCGACTGAACAATTTAGCCTCCAGTGCTGTCAAATAACATGCATGCATCATTAACATTTCGACACGCTGACAGTGAATAACTGACAAATTGCAATGTCAAAAAGTGTCAGAAAGTGAAAACAGTAAAATTAAAAATAAATATGATGAGTTTCTTTGATTTTACCAAATTGAAAACCTCTGGAATATAATCAAGAGGAAGATGGATGATCACAAACCATCAAACCACCAAACTGAACTGCTTGAATTTTTGCACCAGGAGTAAAGCAGCATAAAGTTATCCAAAAGCAGTGTGTAAGACTGGTGGAGGAGAACATGATGCCAAGATGCATGAAAAAAACTGTGATTAAAAAACCAGGGTTATTCCACCAAATATTGATTATTTCTGAACTCTTAAAACTTTATGAATATGAACTTATGAATTGTTTTCTATTTCTCATTTTCTGTAAATAAATGCTCTAAATGAGAATATTTTTATTTGGAATTTGGGAGAAATGTTGTCTGTAGTTTATAGAATAAAACAACAATGTTCATTTTACTCAAACATAAACCTATAAATAGCAAAATCAGAGAAATTGAAGTGATTTTTTTTATTTTTTTCCAGTATACTGTTTACAGTATATAAAACACTTTTGTGTAGAATTAGATAAAACTATAGGACCTAAACTGGTGTGGCTTTATATAAATGCTGATGTTTCTTGGAAGTGGATGAAGGAAGTGATGCTAAAATTCAGCCAAACAATACCTGCACTGTTCAGGTTACACATCACCTGCCAAACCTCTGCACACAGACGCCAGATTATTTATGTACATTGGAAAACTGTCAGGTAATTCCTTCCTGTTAAGTCAGTTTATAGGATCGTATGGTATGTATAGTTAGACTAAAGGAGAAAAGGAAGTTTCATTTAGTCGTGAAAAGATTAAATTCTTTAGTTACGGTTTTATAATCTTTTTTTTAAACCTATTATATCACTTATTATTAGGAAAAAAATTCAGGAACATTTAGAAAGTAAGTTCTATTTATAGTTTTTAATTCTAGAAAATTGTTTAGTTTTTTTTAATAACTTGAAAATTAAAAACCCAATTTAAATATATATATAGAAATATTTCTACTTGTTTATGGAAATATAATAGCCCATTTAAGTTGGCACTTTTCATTCATCTGTCAGCTTAAAAACTAAATAATAAGCAGGTTTATTTCACCACTATAATAAAAAAAGTTAAATTGTATAGAAAATGAAAAAAATATAAATATATAAATATGTGTATAAAAAAATGGTGTTTAAAATGTATTAGAAATAAAATGTGAATTACATTAAACAAAACATAAAACTATCTACTGTATAATAACTTAGCAATAGTAACACTTGCTAAGAATACACTCATGATTCATGATACAATATAAATCATGGTAATAAATATTAATAAAAATATTTTTTCATTCATAGTCCTGTTAGTTATTCAGAAATAATTAACTTGTAATATTTAAACGTGTTTCTTGCAAAATGTTAAATTGAAAAAAAAAAAGATATATTTCAGATTTGTACATTTGTATATCATTTTGCATATGTTATTTTAAATTAAAATAGCTTTAGTAAATTATGATGCTCTTTATTGTAGTGCACATTTTGTTTCACATTTTTATTTCACATGCCAAGTCAATACTAGCAGGTCAATAAATACAGAAAATGTATAAACATATAAACATGTGTGAATCGCCCAATTATATAAATGGACTAGATATTCCCTACATATCACAGTTAGTAATAGCTCCACCCTAATTACACATGAACATTCTTGTATTATTATTTTATTTATTGTCTGCTGTACTTTATAGTCTATCTGTTACTTCGTAATGTGAAATAAACCAGTCAGTGTGCCAGTTATCATTCCCGTTAAGAACCAGGTGAGCTCTGACTTTGGCCTGCTCGTATCTTAACAGCGTGACACTTTTGTGCGTGTCAGCAGAGAAAACAATGTAAAGACACACCAGCAGCTCATTTAAGGGATTAGTAATGTTATTTTGTTCTTTATTCTGTTTATTGTTGAGTTAGTCGGGTTTGTGCTCTGCAGTGCGTCCGTGTGTATGTGTTGAACCTTTAACTCTGACGAGTGACTGTTGTCAGGGTTTTAATCGGGCAGTGGAGCACCTGTGAGTTTTCCACACCATGCTTTCAGACTACCACACACATCAGTGTAGATTTATTACTAAATTCTGACGCTATTTAAATTTGAAAATAGATTTTTAACGGGGTGTAAGATAGCAATGAATCACAGGGCACCTTGCACAGGGTGTACAATAGAGCCCTGTTTGTTTGTTTGTTTGTTTTGTAGCGTTTGTTAATAGATGTGAAGGAATGAGGAATGGTGGGTAATATAAAGGAATTTCCTTCATAAAACACACCTTTTCTCTCATGACATTAATTATAGTATATTATTATTATTATACTTTACTATTTTTAAAAGCTTCCTCTTTATAAGCAGTTTCACCATATCTTCACGTCACCCTGAGCCGTGGTGAGGGATTTTCACCACTTACTCATGCAGTGTGTATGAATAACATTTCTTTTTCTGCAGACATATTAAATCGTGCCATTTTTAGCTTCCAAACTGATGAGTTTTCCATGGTAAGAACTGTCAGATGAAATCAGAAACAAAAGTCTGCATCTAAGTTTCCTGTTTGTTTGATTGTCCGATAAACTTAAGTATCGAGTTTCCTTAAAGCCCCACTAGGTAGGATTTCCTTGATTTTTGATCTTTTTAAGGAAGTAAAATTACAGCTTGAAACTCACTGCAGCGCTGCATTGAGGTGTAATAGGAGGAAAAGCAGTGCTCTCGTCTCTGTGCCGGAGCTCCTCTGAGCTCAAACCAGACTCTGTAAGTTTTCCGACCAACACTCGCGAGAACTGCGACCTGCTTTCCGACCTTTAGTTCTAACAGTTCTACAAGGACTACTGGTTCATTCTTTACAAACTAACATACAGACACTCTGGCAGAAGCTGGAGAGAGACCGGATATGTCTGTGAAACATTTATTACACTCTACAACTGTAGGGGGAGCCCACGAGCACAAAATCTCAATCCTACCTAGTGGCACTTTAAGGGAAGCTCATTTTAACAGGTATTAAACAGCGAATGCATAAAACTCTCAAATCCTAAATCAATGACACTCAATAGGTCAGAAAAAGCTAAAATGAAGCAATTCTAGTGTACAGGAAATCACTAGCACTACACCTCTGCAGTAGTCCTGCGTCATTCTGTAGACCTCAGATGCCCATATATGGAGTTCTGTGTCTAAGCTGAATTTCTCAATAGATGCAATGAATTAGCTTTTTTTAAAACTCACAAAAAATTACATAAAAACAAATATTTAAATAATGTAAATATGTTCAGAACCCAGTACATTTTATTCTGTGTATATTTTCCTTTTGAACATCACTGAATCCTCTGAATTACGAAATAAAATATAAACTAAATGGTGCTGATTGCAAAATTATGACATGATTGCAGTGGTCTCACATTCAGCTCAACACACTCACTTATTATGTAAAGAT
Organism: Astyanax mexicanus; assembly: GCF_023375975.1. Classification (NCBI taxonomy): domain Eukaryota; kingdom Metazoa; phylum Chordata; class Actinopteri; order Characiformes; family Acestrorhamphidae; genus Astyanax; species Astyanax mexicanus. The sequence goes on from NC_064417.1 coordinate 1,682,739, forward strand.
ATTAAATAATTAGTTTACTGTGCTATAAAGCACCTACATTTGGAGCTGGAACTGTTTAGTAATGTGATATGAGACCATAAACAACAATAAAAACAACAATTATAACTATCATATAGGAGCCAAAGACAAGACAGACAAAATAAAATAAAATAAAATAAAAAGAAGGGTTTATTGGATGAGGACTTTAACAGATTAGAGTAGTCAAAGGCAGGCAGAGCAAGAAGCATAATGGCATCATACCACAGTGTTTTTATGCAGGAGGTCCAAAACTAAGCAATAGGGCAAGGAAAATGGATAGTCGATACACAGAAATGGGTTAAAACCAAAATAAACTAACAAACAAGGGCTAAGCTAAAGACTAATCAAAAATGGCAAAAAGGGTCAAAAACACAAAAGAAACACTAGGCAGAAGAGCTATGTAAAATAGATTAAATACCGGTCCAGAAGTAATAGAATATGAGTGCTATTTACGTTTACAGAGTCCAGGTGTGTGCAATCAGTAGGAGGGAGAAGCGGAACGCCGATGAGTCATGTGACCCGGCATGTCCGGAGAGTTAAGTGCAGGTGTATCATGGGAAATGGAGTTAGTTTCTGGAGCATTAGAGTCCATGGCAGGCAGACAGATAGTGACAGGGCTGACATTTTTAATGTATTTACCTACATTTATTTACATTTATTTCTCGTAAATGATCTGCAGAAGCTCTGCGCCATTAAAATAGCAATCAGACAAAAACTCAAATTAAAGCCAAAATAGATTATTTTATGACATCAAAAGCAATGTTACAGAAAGACTGTTTGATGTTTTGTTGTGTCATAGTTTAAATGTTATTTTATTATTTTATTTCATTAAGAGATACATACATGCTGAGTGTTGTAAGATAAAATAGTTCATAGAGAAAACCTTTCTTTTCTAGATTTATTATTATTTTCTGCACTAGATATTAAAATAAAAGGTCTATATAAATTCACTGTTGGTCCAGATGGTAAATAAAATGACAATAGTAGTCTTTTTAGACATTATATAAATAAAAATGATATATTATGTATATTATGTAGACATTATACATATCATCACACTTTACCTTTTACATGGGGCTCATATGGGTGGAATGTGGGCTAGGTGGATTAATACTGGACTTTATACTGGGATCCATCAAAACAACCCATCTTAATCCTCATTGGTTCCCCTGTTTAACCCCTCCTGGTCTCCTCATCACCAACCCTGATGGTTCTATCCTCCTTCATTTATGGACAAAAAAAAATCTTCTGTGTCTCAGTTGGAAAACCCATACATCCCCCACATGTTCATGTTACTTATGTTCTTATTTATATACTGTAATTAAATTATAAACACACTGCAAATACACTGCAAAATCTCTTATATCACTACTGAAATGTGTTTTCATACAGGATGTGAATGCATTTAATCTTAAATTTAATATATTCTCAGCTTTATTAGGCATGAAATACATGTAAAAATAAATAACGTACAACATACAGAACATATAAATTAAACCTGGGCCATTAAAGTGCACAACAAAAAAGAAATACAAATCCTACACTGATTCCAACATTGCATTTTCGCATTATTGCATTATGGCCCTTTTTTTGATTGGGTTATTTAAAAAAAAAAGTATTAAACAATTTGGCAGCATTTACAAATATTACAAATATAAGGGTTGTGTAGGTTCACTGGTGGTTTCGGATTAAAAATAAAATGCTTAAAATTGTTTATAGACATTGTAGACATTAATATACACTTTTATATAGATATTTATATACAGACACACTGATATACACTGATTTCAATTTTGCATGATGCCAATATAGGCCTGCTTTTGGTTAAATTATACTATATTATGTACATTACAGTGTTTTACAATGCTAATAATTTAATGTAAATAATAGAGATGCAGATTTACTATACACTTTAATCGTAATGACTTTGATGTTTTTAAATCAGTTATAATTTTACATTTGGCATATTTATCATTACTGTTTTTGATTTGAATTCATCCTGATTTAAAGCGATTCTTCTTCACTGTCTTCATGGTGGTGCTGACTGAGCTCCAGCGAGCTCAGCGACTCCGCGGGGGTTTGCTGGCTTAAGCCTGAGTCTGTTTCAGGATCTCTTATTATTTGTGTTAATTCAGTCTGATTTTCTGTGAAATCTCCCTCAAAAGCTTCGTTCACCTGCCCGTGCCGATGCCTCATCTGTATCTCCTCGAAGATCTGAAGAACCTGAAGAAGATTAAAGAGCCAAAGTTCAGAACAGACGTTTATTTTGTGTGAAAACACTAAAAAACACACTGAAGAACACTGTTAATTAAGTTTTTATTCAGATCAGTGAGCATTACCTTAGACTTGGGTATCAGACCAACCCTGAAAAAGCCAATCTGGCCACTGTCCACCTTCGTACAGTCCACCACAGTGGAGGCGATGTTCTCAGGTGAAGGCCCATCACACAGAACGCCATTCACCTATACAAACAAATAAATAAAATAAAATAAATCACACTGTAAAAAAGTGTATTCGAGCAGTAGCTGAAGGAATGCAATATTTTAAATGAGAACAAAATAAGGTACAAATAAATTGCTCTACTTCATGCATGAATTTGTAACGCGTGAGCAGAAGGGAGGCGGACGTTTGAGCGGGTAAGACATAACTTTAATAAATAACAAATAAACAAGTAAACAAAACAGGGGAATAACGAATATAAATATGTGCATAAACAAACAGGGAAAACCAACACAGAGCTAAGCTAAACAGATAAGAACAAAACAAGGTTAGGGAATATATACAACGGATAAATACGTAAATATATAAAAAATAAACAAAGAAACAAACAGGCGAAAAACGTGACTAGAAATAAACAAGAACGAGTAAATACAGAAACATGAAATAAACAAACGTGACGTGGCGTGGCAAAACAATAGCAAATAGCGTGATGAGACAAACAAACGTGGGAAGGTGCAAAGACCGACAGCAAACGTAGACTAACAAGTACTATTTATACTAAACATGAAACAATGAACACCTGGGGAAACAGGTAACGAGGGGCGGAGCTACAAATTACACACACGTAATGGAAAAGTACAAGAGAAACACACTAGGAAATGGGGAAAACACAGGAAAACATAGCGAGGGCGTAACAGAATTAAGTAATTGTAAATTAAATACCACATCAATTTGGGAACACTTAACCTGATAGGATCAAACTACACTGAAAAAAATGATTTACTTAATTTATTTTTGCTGAATCAATCCTTTCTTTTAGTATCCTTTACTTAATTAATGCAAACTGTGAACCCTCCTCCGTTTGACCCAGTACATGTTTATTATCCAAATTATCCTAACTAACAATATATTGTAAATATATATCATTACTAAATCCTTTACTATTAATTCTACCAATATTTAATATTAAATATATATATATATATATTTATATGTTCAAACTTTTTTTAATGTTTTACTGCTTTATTAATTTTGAAAGACCAACATATAAAACACATATAATAACATTTGTTATTTGTGCAATTTTGTTTGAGTTTTAGTTTTTGCAAATATGTGAGATAAACCATTTTTATATTATATGTTGATTAAACTAATTAAGGCAAGCTGAAGAAGTTTCATACTGAAAAAAAATACTTTAACTATTTTTTCCTAGATCTTTAAACTTTAAAACGGGTTAATTTGACCCAGAACAGAACAGGAGGACTAACTTATAAACAATCAGATAATGGTTGAGCTGACTTGAGGTGACTCTGTTTATTCAACTTGTTTACTTGATTAAACTTAATAAAATTATGTGTTACCAATTGAAGGAGTTCATTTAAGTTCGTTCAACAATTCTCATTTTTTAGTGCATTTTTATTATTATGTTGTATCCAGTGTTTAATTAAGATAAATGACTGACTTCTTTATTACTGCAGGAAGTTACCTTGTCACCCAGCTTGGCGTACACCTGGTTATGATGAGTCGTGTCGGCCTCACCTGTCGGGTTGGCTGATGTAACAGCAATAGGGCCGACCTTTTACATACAGGAAAACAGGAACAAAACAATAACAATCATATAACAATGATTACAGATGATGAATACCATAGATACATAATTAGATACCACATAGCAACAAACCCGAAACAGCATACCAGGCTAATTAGGTGTGTCGCAACAGTGCAGTCTGGGATTCTGATGGCTATGCTCTGCGGCGTGCCGATGTATTTCGATGAATCAGCCAAACCGAAGAATTCCATCCACGGAGCTGAAGAGCAGAGCGAGATTTCACAATATATTCACAAAACGGTAAAATACATTTAAAATAAGATTCATATTTGCTGTGTTACAGAGAGTGATGACCACTGTACACAGCTGAGGTGGGAGATAATGCCCTAAAATAATATTACAATATAATTTCAGGGTACAATATTCCTGATGATATGAAAAAAAAAAAAACACTGAAAAATATATTTTTATTACATTTAAGATTGAAGATATTGTTGGTATGTCCCTAGTCTGATATTTCCTGCTGTAATTGTTCTATACCTATGTCATGTCGGTGTGTCTTTGGTCTCGTGAGGGTTGTTAGGGTTTGTAATCGGTCAGTGGCGCACCTGTATTTTCCACCTCCTGCTTTGTGCAGGGTGTACAATAAGGCCCATTTTTTATGATACAATAAACCCACCTCTAGGAATGACCATGCTGATTGATGAGGGCCAAGCAGCTTCCATGAAGTCCCAGAGCACTGGATTAATCTGTGATCTGACCGGTTCTAACTGCTTAAGGGAGGAGATCCATAATGACATGGGGCGTTCCTGAGCCTGCTTCTTCACCCTGTGTACAGATAATTACACAATATTAGCTTTATCCTCCAAAAACAACATACAAAAACATAATTTGAATATAAAATTCAAATTACTGGGTCATAATCAGAATACTGTGATTTTGGTGTCTCATAACTTCAAATAACATCAGATTTTTTTATATGTTATTTAAACTATTAAACTATACTGCACCCACACACAGCAAGTCATATTGATATTGACCCTTCTGTTCATTTTATTTTTTGGATATTTTTTATCCATTACTCCATTAGTAAGAGAACTTAAGATCTTACTTATAGGCTTTCTCAACAGCTTCTGGACGATTGCAAGCCGCCACCAGCACATAGACTGTGTCAGTGGGCATCCCGCATATTCCTCCATTCTTCATGATGTCTACAAACACATTAAATATACCAGATACATGATTAGGATGTATGCTAACCGCTACAGCTACAATATTTCAGTACAATTAATATTAAAATTTCTGTCTCAATAACATCCTCAGTGATGAGCATCTCACCTGCAATCTGATGCACAGATGTGGCTTTCCTCGCCGGAAGATGAGGACAGCTGTCTCTTCCTCCACCGAATCCCCTCAACTTGATCAATGGATCACCAAAAGGAAGCTGTGGCGTCTCGAAGACGGTGTTGAACAGGTTGGCCAGGAAAAAGTAGAAGCTAACCAAGCCGAAGATGATGGTGACGCCAATATCGTAGCCGTAGGGCAGGGCGTCCACTGCGTCCAGCAAGAAGCTAATGAGGATGAGCTCAAAGGTGAGGGCGTAGATAAACCAAGCTAAATTGAGGAACATGGCTCCTATCGTTACTAGAACATTGAAAAGCATGAAGCTAATGATTCCTACTGATACTTGGAAGCCGCGGACGTCGCCGTAGAGTCCGCCGAAGCGCGTCAGGCCCCAAACCGTCCACATGAATCCGTAGAGGATGAAGGCCGTGCTCTCTAGGGTTTTACCTCGAGCGTAGGCCACTGATCCACACAGCAACTGGAGGACACCACCTGAAACCACGGCCCAGGGCAAAATCAGAACCGTTAAAGGGTTCTGACCCGCTGTACTAGCGGTAATGGCGAAAGCTGCCAGAACACTACAGCCATGAGCTAACACCTCAGCATCCGCGTATTTGGAGTAACCCAAATACGGCGCATGCATATCTTTGTCTTGAGAACGAAGGGTGAATTTACCACCTCGGCTCAGAAGATTCTTGAGAAGACCATCGCCTGTCGGTATCTTCTTTTGAGCACCCTTGTTGTAGAGAGTTACCATGAGCATGATGGCGGATGCCACAAATATGGCAGCTTCCACACCTTGAGTTCCCCCCTGGAAAAAGCCTCTGGGTTGGGCGGCGATTGCGATGCAGTACGCTACGAAGAAAAGGCCGTAGAAAACATCGAGTAAACTTCTCTGAACGCTAAACACAGCCAACACGAAGAAGAGTATTGCGAAAACCGTAGGAAAGGGTACTGGAGAATAGGGTTCTTGATGTGTCAAGTCCTTCACCAGCGCACTATACCCTTCAGAAAACTTCAATATGGCCGTGAAGCCGTAGAAGGTGGCAGCCAGGATGTCCATAGACCTATAGGAAAGGACACACACCCCTAACTGGAAGACTCCAGCTGTCCACAGCCATGGAACGTGACCCACGAACAGCTGAGGAACCACGCCAAGCAACGGACAAGCCAGAACGCTAGCCGACAACAAGTTCATCACCAAACCCACCGGAACCACATCGTTAGCCTCCTGACCCTGCGCTACCTTAGAGTTCACCTTATTCTTCAGACCCATGCCTGGAAGCTGAAGCTTACCGCGGGTGATATAGAACAACAAGCGTCCGCTCCCGAAGTAAGCGCCAACGAAACACACCAGCAGGTAACAGGCGGCGGTGGCCGACTGGCCGAAAGCTGCATCGGCCAGACCGGCGATCTGATGGGCGCATGCCAAGCAAATAGCCAGAGCAATAAAGGAGTAGACCACCTCTCTCTGGAGAACCGCCACTATACAGATAATAAACAGAGCTAAAGTAAACGCAGCAAGACCTGGAACCAGCGCATTCCTCAACCCCTCTACTATTACAGCCTCGCCCTCCAGGATATAAATCAGCCCTGAGCCACACCACAGCGCCGACACTGTCAGACACAGACTGACGAAGATGAAGCTGTTGGATAAACTCCGACGCACTCCTGAAACAATAAAAAGACAGGAGAAGTTCTGTTTAGAAGAGAAATGGAAAAAGAAGAACAGAGAGGCTGAAGCACTGTAGAAAACAACTATGTATTGGATACACTGCAGATTTTGCAAGTTTTCCCACCTACAAATAATGGAAAGGTAGGTTCACTTCAACTACAAAAAATAATTAATTAATTTGTATTTTATTGCATGAAATAAGTATTTGATAGCTATCAACCTCTTTCCCTCACTCAAGAGTCAAACTCCATCAGAGCTGAAGGAGGAAGAAGCCTTAGGAGAAACCTGATTTTAAAAAGCAAAAAAGAGCATTGAAGATGAGCCTTGGCTGGGTCCTCCAGCATGACAATGACCCAAAACACACAGCCAGTGCAACTAAGGTGTGGTTGAACCTATGATAAAAATTATAGATCTCTCCATTCTTTGTAGGTGGGAAAAAAGAGCAATACTTGCTATTATATACCTTAAAAAAACTTACTACCCCCATGTGCCTTACGACAATGGCAAACAATTCAAAATGTAAAAAAAAATTAGAAGTGCTTTCCTTACTTTCCATGTACTGTATAACAAACCCATGTACTGTATAATCAAACTAGCCTGTCATGATAGATGTTATTGTTGTTGTTGTAAAATTTACAGACATCGATAATCATCATAATTGTTTCTAACCTCTATACAAAAAATATGTTTAAGAATGAAACTTTTTCTTAAAACCTTTTTCTTAAAACCTGAGAAATTAGTCAATTTTATTCAAAAATTCTTAAGGAAGAAATCTTAACTTAAATGCTTCAGACACCTGTTTCCTTCTGTCACTATAAACTATTTACACACAGTAAGATTCTCTAAAAAAGCACATTTCATATCAAACCAAATGGAGTTACACTGTTTACATTTTAACCATTTAAAAATGTCAGGTCAACAATTGGTGGATTTATCCTGTTTTAAATTAACTTAGCTACAAAAATATCCACATTTAAATTTGCATTTAGGAAAAAAATAGTACTAACAAATTATGATCATTTCTAAATATTTCCTGTTCCTTTATTATGTCTTTCTTTGATTCTGCATCAGTATAAGTGTACTGTAGATAAATACACGTCACAGGTGTTTAAGGTGCGCTCCTCTTACCTGCATAAGCCAGCAAGGCTGAGATGATGAGGAGCAGGACCCCCAGAGATGTGTATGGGATCAGGGGTTTAGCAGAAGAGCTGCCATAGTTATTCACCAGAAGCAGCAAAGAGCCTGTTTTACAGAACAGAGATTATATTTTATTATACAGATTCATATTTAATACACACTGAGAAGCGTTTACTCATCTCAATTTAAATCACATGAAACGCTCACTTCTGTCTGATGGCTATGGAGAACATTAAAGCGCCCTCTACGGGTTTAAAAGTGTAATGAACTGATTTAGCATCAGTTAATACAGATCTGCGCAGCACACATTTACTTTAAGAATGAATAAATAAGTAAAAAATAAAATAAATAAAAATAATATATATATATATATTTTTGTAAAAAAAAACACTTTGTTAAGAATCTTACATAGTAAAGTCAACTGTGAAAAAACAATATGTACATGATAATTGCTTATTAACAAAATAAATAGATACTACTACTACTACTAATAATAAAAATTATAATAATACTAATAATAATGCATTATTTAACCACATAAAAAGAAATGCATTATTTTGTACGCATACAAAAATATATAATAACAATGATAAAGAAAGAAAAAAAATAAACATCTCTAAAACATTTATTTTAATCAAAACACAGTATATTACAAGAAACAAATGAAATAGCAAATACATTTAATTTGTGTGAAAAACTAAAAAGAAGAGTATAAAATAATAATTAATTTATTATTTTTTTAATTATATTTATTTATAAAAAAGCTTTAAAAAGTAGAAATATGTTTTTTTCTTTAATTCATGTATGTTTTAATGATATAATATAATATAATATAATATAATAAAAGTCCCGGTTGGTAACTCACCGCCGGAGATGCCGAGCACCGCCACGGAGATGTGCAGAGACTCGGGGTCAGACTGAGCCGCTGCCATACCGACACCGCGCTGATTCACCGCGCGCGCTCCGCTTTATACACCGCCGTTACGTCACATCCCGGAGCGTCTCCGCCTCCCAGCAGCTCACCGGAGATCCTGCAGGTTTTACATTACAGAAGTTTCTCCTCAGCTCGAGTTTCCGACCAGCCAGACCTGAAGAGGAGTCCAATAATAATGAATAAGCTTTATTGCATCATCTGATGAATCATGAGTGTGAATCTTCCTCTGGTGAAGAGAATTATGGTGTAATTCATCCATAAATAACTCAGGCATGAGTTAAATCATCAGCCTGGACCAAAAAAAGAAAAAAAAAGAAAAACATCACCATGAATAAGCTACAGAACTCCAACCTTAAGACTTTCTGAGAAAAGTACTAGGATTATTCAGTCTATCTTTCTATATTTAAAAAAATGTCCACAATCTCTAATTTTAATGTCTGAACATTTTTAATAATTGAAATTATTACAAGTTCATTCTCTGATTCTAAAAGTATCTATTTGTCTGTCTGTATGTCTGTCTCTAAATGCAATGCCTATAAAAGCTGATATGTTTTACGTAGTTTTGGGATTTAAAAAAGTTCATCTAAAATATATATTTAAATAAAACATATTTTATTTTATTATTTTTTTTAATAGTTTTAAATGATTCAGGAAGTATGTTGTAACATATTTTCAGATTTAACAATGTTTTTGCAATTATCCCAAATATAATGATTATTAAACCACCAATATAATGAATATATAGGCATATATTTTTCTGTATTCTGTAGTGTATTACAAAATGCATGCCAAACAACAATTGCTATACACCAAGGAAATATATCTCTCTAAGCATTAATTTGTACATTTTACACACTCTACTTTTTCATATGGTATTAACATTACATGTACAGTAAAACAAACAACTCGGAAGGGAATTAGGTTCACTCATCATTTTGAATATAAAATAAAATGTAAAAATGCTTAAGTATTGCATTGTGTACTTGGCAGCCCCCAGGTTCCTCAGGTTCCTCAGGGTTATCTATCACCGCCGCTGTAATGATATCAAATGTCGGCACATTTTTTTTTATACGCTGCCTTTAAAGAGCATGACAAAGCAAAAACCAGAGACAATGAGAACGCTGTTTCCCATGTTGCCAAGGCCAGATTAACACACTGTGCTGGGGCTAATAGTTAATAAAACACTAGAATCAATATTGGTGGTGTAGACACATTATTGTTATTACTGGCCTTAATCTCTCTGAGTAAACGGCAGCAGTTATATCTGCTTTCTTCCTTCTTGGCAGCTCTGGTGTGGAAGTCCCGCGTCCAGGAGGGGTGTGTCTCCACTGGTTTAACTGGCTCTGGGGGAGGAACCTCAGCTCTGAGGGAGTATATAAGATCTGACGCTCTGCTTTAGAGCTGTGGAGAGACTCTTCCTACAGTCCTATAGTCCTGTAGTCCTGTAGTCCTGCTCTGCTTCAGACTCCTTCTCCTCAACCCGTCTCCTCACACTTACTACTGAGGTGAGTCATCATTTCCAGATAACTGAGTTTCTAACTGTGGTTTTAAGTAAAATGAGTAGAATAAAAAAACAGCGTTGCTCTTTTAATGGGAGAATGCTGTGTTTTATTTACTAATACTGTAGATATTATAGTTATAGACACTGTAGGGCTGTAATTTAATATAGTCTATACTGTATATCATCGCTGTCCAATAAAAAAAAACACTTATCTCCATTTTTGTTGATTTTTAGTTTACCACATAATTTGAAAAGACACACTGTCCTTTACTCTGTGCCAAAGTTTCTTGATGAACGGACCAATAGAAACTCTTCAAAATGACCTGGAATAAACTCTTTTCACATTGACTTCCATTGGAAGTTTACAAGGTTTTTTTTCTCTTTCCTGTAAAATGTAAGTGTTTTTTTCATCGGACAGCGGCGATATATATACTAGTGCATCTAAAAAAAAAACGTATGGCACTTAATGCATCACTTCACTCTGCTGACAACTTTTATGGAGATGCGGATTTCATTTTCCAGCAGGACTTGGCACACTGCCCACACTACACACTATGGAAAGTAGCAATAGGTCTTATATAATATTAACATTTTTTAAACACAGATTTTTGTGTTTTTTGTGTGTGATACATCTATATAAATATAATATATGAGTTTCACATTTTGAACTGAATTACTGAAATACATTTTTTAACTTTTCAATGATATTCAAATTTTATGAGATGCATTTTTTTGAGTTTATATACAGTATATATTGAAATTGAATTATTATCCAGCTCTACAGTGTCTATAACTATAATATCTACAGTATTAGAGAACAAGAACTCACCACTCCCCCATTGAAAGAGCAATTCTGGTTCTTTTATTTTACTCAGAATATATAGAACAATATACAGAACAATAGATGCTTTTCAAACAAACGTCCAATAAGTCACTGCCCCATTATGTTCACTATAAGAAGTTTTACAGTAATTAATTGGCTTTAATTGCTGTTTAATTAATGTCATATCAGATTTTCTTTCATTTCAAGCGAAATTCATTCGTTCTCACTGATACTGATGAAATGTTGTATTTATAGTTTGTTTTTCACCATCTGCGCGCTCTATGTGTGTGTTCTCTACTGAACCATATTTAAATAAAGTACCTAGAGACGGAGGTGTTTACCTGGCCGTTACCTGGGAAAAGCTCCCCGGAGACGGGCAGCTCGGTTTGAATATTTAATCAGGTGAAATGCTATGTCCTGTTGTTTACCTCTGTCACATCTCATCTCATTTCTGGCTTGGTGTGAAGAATTCTCAGCTGCGTATGAAGCAGATAAAACATAGAATAAATAGAATTACGTTATAAAACGTTGTGAACTGAATGATATTGGAATTCTGTAATGATGCATTCTGTAGATGGTGATGTTATCATCAGTGTATTTGGGTTTATTTCTCAGGTAAAATGGTGAAGCGCGTCGCTCTCATCCTCGCTGGCTGTGGAGTCTACGATGGGACTGAGATCCACGAGGCTTCGGCCATCCTGGTCCACCTTAGCCGAGCTGGAGCCAAGGTAAAGTCTCATAAACTCAATGAAAATACAATAAAAACATACAAAACACATATTTTGTGTATAATATTTGAAAATATGATACGGGAGAGTGAGGTAAACTGAGTCAATGGCTAGGTTAAACCTTCACTTGTATCTGGACATTATTTTTGTCATTATTTGGATTTTTTGTCATGTACTCACTATAAATTTAGTGACAAAATATATATTTTTAGGCATGTTAGGTATAATTAAATTATATTATATTAACCCTTTAAGATCCTGCAGCCATTAAAATTCACATAATGTGCTTTTGTTCTCATGTATTCTTGTACTTAATGCAGAATGCATCAAAATAGACATTTATCGACCAATCAAACAGGATATTAGCCCAAATATTGATTTCTGAACTTTTAAAATTATTATGAACTTGTTTTCTTTGCATTATTTGAGGTCTGAAAGCTCTGCAGCTTTTTTTCTTTCAGTCATTTCTCATTTTCTGTAAATAAATGCTCTAAATGAGAATATTTTTATTTGTAATTTGGGAGAAATGTTGTCTGTAGTTTATAGAATAAAACAACAATGTTCATTTTACTCCAACATAAACCTATAAATAGCAAAATCAGAGAAACTGATTCAGAAACTGAAGTGCTCTCTTCATTATATATATATTTATTTATTTTTCTTATCGTGTGCTTAGCGCGGTTAGCCGTTAATGCTAATACTGCTCCAGTCTCAAGTCTCGGTGCTGGAGAACTAAACTATAATGCTGTTTTTCAGCGGAGTGGCTTTACTGCTCCTTAATACCGGACTGGTAAAATTCATACATAGGGAGCACTGGATTATAAGGCACACTAATGATTGTTGGGAAAATTAAACTATTTTAAATGCACCTTATAGTTATATTACCTCCTTTATCCTGGTCCTGTATTGCTAATGTACCTCTTTATTGTAAGTCGCTTTGGACAAAATCGTCCACTAAATGCTATATAATATAATGACTAAATGGCGCTAAGAAATTATTAGAATTCTAACTTTATCACCCCACTTTTCCATCGCAGGTCCAGATGTTCGCCCCCAATGTTGAGATGATGCACGTGGTGAATCACTGTGAGGGAAAACCGTCGACTGAAAAGCGTAACGTGATGCACGAGAGCGCTCGTATCGCTCGCGGAGACGTTTCTGACCTGGCCAAGCTGAACGTAGCCGACTTCGACGTGCTCATCATTCCAGGTCTGTTTAACAGCCAGTGTTTAGTTATTATTGGTGTCAGAAAATGCAATGCAAAATGTAATGCAAAGTAATAAATGAGCTCTTATCTGCTCTGTGCAGGAGGGTTTGGAGCAGCTAAGAACCTCAGTGACTGGGCCACCAAGGGGAAGGAGTACTCAGTGAAGCCTCAGGTGGAGAAGATCATCAAGAGCTTCCACCAGGCCGGGAAACCCATCGCCATGTGCTGCATCGCTCCGGTGCTCGCAGCCAAGGCCATCCCAGGCTGTGAGATCACTGTGGGCCACGACTGCGAGTGTGAGAAGTGAGTATAAGAGATATATTTACGTTTACTTTTAATAATAAATGTACCTGATTGGTTATTAGCTTGATTGGCTGGTATCTTTATGTGCTAGATAATGTGCAGTGTATGTTACATGGAGTAGCATTGTATAGACTTTAACTAATGGAAACTAAATTATACATACAATGTGAAAAAAATATAGAATGACATGAAAAATGCATCATGATTAAAACATTTTTAAATAATAATTCATAAATAATTTTAATAACTACACTCAGATAAAAAACTAAAACGAAAGATGAAAAAAAAAACATATTTTGGTCAAAATCTCTGCCTATCTGTCAGTAAATCACCCAGAAAACAATGAGCAATGTAATAAAATGTGATTATAATTCCAATTGGTATCACTATGAAATAAGACTTCTTTGTAAAGTGTTTATAAATAGTTTATAATAGTTTCTAAATAAGTTTATTAATGATTTATTAAATTCTGTTAATAACTTTATTTATTTAACTATAATAACATGTTAAATGAATAAACTGACTTATTATTAATAAGTATAAATAATAAACTGATATATAAACTGATATATTTTTGTATTACCTATGCTAAAAACATTGTTTTTATTTCTACTTATGTTTTGTTATTAAGTACTTGTTAATGTTTACAAGTGTTACAAATTAATGTGTAATCCTTAATAAACTCCTTTATAAGCTGTTTATAAACCCTTTATAAAGGAGCCTTATTTTAAAGTGGTAACAAATTACAATATCTCTATATTTTTGCATACATTCCATTTGAGCCTTATCTTTCTTTAGTATCAGCATTTTAATGCAAACAGAGAGAGAGAGAGAGAGAGAGAGAGAGAGAGAGAGAGAGAGAGAGAAAGAAAAAGAGAGAGAGACTGAGAAATAAAAACTGATAAAGGAGGCAGGTGTTGCTTATCAAATAATATAGATATACAAAAAATGCCCTATGTGTGTGTGTTTGTTCAGAAGTGTGGGAAAATGCTTAATCATCATTGTTAGCTTAATGCTAACGAATGCTTTAAAAGGCTAGCAGATGCAGTAGAGATAATGTCTCACCTAATTATTAATTGACATTACTTTTTTTTTATCTAATGTCTTAATAATGTCTTAACTTGTGTCAATTAATTATTTGTTGAGACATTACTTAACAATTTACCATTTACTGAGGTTTATTACTGTTGTAAGTACTGTTACTTGTGAGTCATATTGTATTATGTTACACAGTCATATTTTTTCTGGGCAGTATTATGAATTATATGGATCCTACCATTGATACCATTGGTTGGAGTGATTTGCATACTGTCACATGGCTTAATCACCTGATACTAAGGAAAGTATGTGCATCTGTAGTGTGTAATCTGTAAGTGGAGCCTGAGGAGACGCTGTTGAGACTGAATATTCATTAAAAACACCAATAGGCAAATTTACTGTATGTAAAATATTGTATTTCTTATAATGCATAATTTGAGTCATAATTTACACATGCATTTACAACAAGCTGAGTTCAGATACAGATTTGAATAAGCTTGGGGAACACTGTTGTAGTAGAGTAATATTACAGCATTTTTTTACACAAATATTGACAGCATGATATTGGAAAAAAAATATTTTTATATATATAAAAAAAATCTGTGCTATATATTGCAATATGAAAGATGGAAATAAATGTTCATAAGAAGTGATATTGTTAATGTAATGATCTTAATAATGATATTAAGTAGTATTATCAGCCTCATCACATCACTTCCTCAAAGTTAGCGTAGTGCAGTTATTAGCATAACGACTTTGTATATTAAATGCATGAATATGCATAAATAAATATGCAAATTTAATATGCAATTAAATTCAATAAATTAAACCTGCTTTCCATTGTTCTTTATTATTCTAAAATAAAATGCCAGATCAAGGAACTGTAAAACTGTAAATATAATGTAGATCATATATAAATATATAATATATGAATAAATATATTTCAGATCTAGACCATGCCCACTTCCAGTTCAAATCCGAAAACAGAGCCAGTGACTAATGCAGTCATTAGCATTGCATTATATTTAAAATTTACGCTGCTACTATGATTTGGAAATCGCTGGTTCGAATCCCGGTCATGCAGCTTGCCATCAGCTGTCGATGCCCTGAGAGAGCACACACAATTGGTCTTGCTCTCTCTGGGTGGGTACAGTAGATGGCAGTATTACCCCTCATCACTCCTAGGGTGATGTGGATCAGCACAAAGCTGCATCTGTGAGCTGCTGTATCAGAACCGAGTCGTTGGAGAATCCTAATAAGTTGACCTTGTAAATTTGAGAGAAAATGGGATAAAAATACTGATCTTCTTTCGCTCCTGTCGTCTCTTCAGGTGGCCGAACGCTGCAGTAGCGAAGTCCATGGAGGAGCTGGGCTGTAAGCATGTGAATAAAAACGTGGAGGAAGTTCACGTGGATAAAAAGAACAAACTGGTCACGACCAGCGCCTTCATGTGCAACGCTCAGCTACATGAGATCCACGATGGGCTCGGGGTCATGGTCACAGAAGTTCTGAAACTGGCTTGATTTGAGCTTTAATCTTTGATCTTTGATCTTTGTATTGATGTTCAGGTATAATTTTTGATGTGTCCAATAATTACATATTGTCTTTTTTTGTTCTAATTGTTAAGATGGTATTTATTTGTGTTTTTTAGACACTTCATCATAAAATCCATCATGTTATTCTCACATTTGACCACCTACTGTATGAATTTGTGTGAATTTGTGTGTGTCTTTTGTGATAAATCTTCTCAATAAAATGACATTTCTATCATCACTAATGTATAGTTGTCTTTTATTCCTTCTTTATTATTTAATTTGCATCTGGAGAAGTTTGTTTTTAAAATAATTTTTAAAGCTTAATTAGCTCATTCTCTATTTTGTTACTTTCCAAAGAAAAACAACAATTTTCCAGTGAAAAACAAAGTCTCAGCAAAGATAGCAGCAGAATTTACATGCGCTTTATAGGAAAGCTGGTAAAAATTCAAATCCGTTTTACTATCAAATTACCAGTTTCAGTTTAAAAACAACACTAGTTAAAACAAAGTGTTGTACATAGATAAATATAGAAAGAATCATAAAACAAACCCTGAAACAATAAGACAAGATAAAATATAAAACAGTAAAAAGTGATGAATAAAACAAATAAAACAGTAAAAATTGGTTTTAACCTCCTGAGACCCAGACTTTTGCTTAGTGTGTATTTAAAATGTATCCTAGCTATTTAAGATTAGTAGGACCTACCAAATATAACAAACTAAATTTTGTCTTTTTACAGGAAATCGTTTTTGAAAAAAAAAAAAAAAACTATGTCCTTATATGGGGACAGTAGTAAAACGATTAAAAATGATCCTTGCCATTTGGGATCAGAAGGACCCAACTCTACAGTAAGTAAAATTAACTAGTTTTAAAAATAAAATTCAATGAGAATTGTTATTTGGACCATTTATCTGCCTGGACTGGCTGTAAAAAACGTTTGATTGGGATTCCCGCTTTTTTTTTGTTTTTAATCAATTGAGTATAATGTTGTTACGTGAACACTAGTTGCAATGGGCAGTATCTCTATATGAGGCCAAAGGGTCAAGGTTTAAAAAAAAAATATTATAATAATTTATTATCATGGTGCAGAGAAGCAGAAATGTAATGTCCACTTATGAGGACGTAGGGTCTCAAGAGGTTAAGACTAGTTTTAAAAACAGACAGTGAATAGGGCCGCCTAATGTGTAAATTTACGGAGCAGCAGTCGAAAAAGCTCTGAGCGGTCATGGTTAGTGACTATGTCTATTATATTTATATAACAGTTATAAATGTGTTTTTTTTATGTTAGCATGGATGTCATATTAGCAATACAGCCATTAGAGGGCCGTTCAGATTTGAATGGGGCAACTGAACATATAAATTCCAAAAAAAAGGGTAAATTTGGAATAAATAAGGAAAAGGAAAGAAAAATGGACTTATAGAAATACTCCAAAATGACTTAGAATACAATACTGGAAATTAGGAATTTTCTTTGTTACTATTTTGTGATCTTGAATAGGATGGTAAACATTACAATAATTAATATTTTCTCCCCAACCCACAACCATTGGCACCCAGGGAGGGAAAAACACCTTATAGTGATTCTCTGAGAAAGTCAGTAATCCTCTAAACATTATTTGACCAGGTACAGGGCAGTTAATATCTCTAAATAAATTTGATCAACATTAGGAAGTTAAATTAGAATTTGCGAGTCTAGAGGGACAGAACTTTGGGTTGGAGTTCAGGCGGCTTCTGCTTCGAGTTCTCTGATAAGTGCAGAAAAGACTGAGATATGCTACAGGAAGGAGTTTAAGGAAGGAAGCAGAGAGATTAAATTTAGAGGAGGAGGAGAAGGAGGGGCCTTGAAAGGAGGAGGGGCTTGAATGTTTCTTAGCCATATTTCTCCTCCCAGTTATTTCATAACTCTAATAAAAAGCAGCTACTTCTCTCCAGAGAATGCCCTGCATCAGTATCTAGAGCAAACAGATAATGTAAATGTTAGGATTGTAATTATAAGTTCATTTATAATAATTAGATAATATTACATCTTTGGAACCGAACACCTGCTAGTCGATTGTGTAATAGTGCTGTTAGTAATGTTAGTAATGTTAATGTGATGTTGCATAAGGCATAAAAGAGAAGAGAATTCATATTATTTTTAGTCTTGTTATGTTTTTCCTGTATAGTTTATAACGTAAGAATGCTAATAGGTGCTTGGTTAATTTGCAAATGCTAATTTTACCTGTAAAAAAGTTTATTTTGTCAATTTTTTTATTACAGTAATACAAGTTCTTTAACCCATATGTTTTCTAAAGGTCAAAAACCACCCCCACCATGTTTAACAGCAATGAATTGAATCTAAAGCAACACAGCAACTGAAAATGACTGTGCTGGCCAGCTTCAAACTATGAAGAGAGAGCAAGGCCAATTAACTCTCTCAGACTCCGGCTGCTGATGCCGTATAACACGAATGTTTAAAAGTGATGTAGTAATTACATATACATTTTTTTTTTAGAAATTGCCCAATACCTAGAAGTTCTTACTTTCTAATAATTTACAAAATATGTCCATGCAGTCCTGGTTTAATATCTATATCATAGTGATATCGTTCCCCACAACTTGCTATTTAACTACATTAGAAAAAAGTCAATAATACACACATGGATTTGGTTCAAATCCCGGTCATGCAGCTTGCCATCAGCTGCCGGAGCCCCGAGAGAGCACAGTTGGCCTTGCTCTCTCTGGGTGGGTACAGTAGATGGTGCTCTTTCCCCTCATCACTCTTAAAGTGAAGTTGATCAGCACAAGGCAATAAATAAAAGTATAATGAAATCAAAATGTGCTTTATTAAGACTTTTAGACATTTTTTAGACAAGTAAGGAAAATAACAGATTTCCCAGAAAATGGAAAAATGGTCAATATATGTTTTTTTTATTATTAAAATGCCTCAATTCATCCATGAAGCAACCTTTTAAACTGTAGTTTAAACTGTATACATATGACATTTTAAAATAAACACAAGAAGTCAACCACAAAATTCTTGATAAATAATTTATTAAGAATTTCAAGTCAAGAAAGGAAGGCAGCAAACAGCAAGTAAGTCTTACTTATAAGACTGCAAAATGATACATGAAGACATACAGGATACATGGAGAATACAGTAAATTAATGCTACCAGATTATTCACATTTTTAAATTAACCGTGATTCCTTCTGTAACAGATAAATATAAATAATCAGAATATTCTTTACATGCTGTAATTAGTTTAAATAGATCAATTATTTTAGAGATGTGAAGGTACAGCGGTACAGTATGTCGTAGTTATTAAATCACATTTCCGGTTTTTGGTTTGCGAAGTGGCCGTACTTGTCGACGCCGCTGACCAGAGCTGTGGCCGGGAAATGTCTGGGACGTTCAGGATCCTGAAAAAATACAATAAAAAAATAAGCATTTTAGATTATTTGGGCTCTATGCACCGTGCAGCTTGATTTAGGGCATGTCAGTGTGTCTTTGCTATCATAATGACAGGAAAAGTACAGCTTGCGCTGCTCGAAACAAGCAAAAGTCATGTACTAATTCTCTTAATTAATCATGAGTGTGGTTAATTTTGGGTGTAACGTGAAAAAAAATAATCAGAGTGTCACTTGCTCATTATTCCCTTTAAAAATCAGGTGCACTCTGACTTTGCCGGATTGCTATTTTAACAGCGCAGTGCTTCAGCTCCTCTCTACAGAGGAAATGCAGCTCATTTACAGGAACAGCAATGCTATTTTATAGTGTATTCTGATTATTGTTAATGTAAAAGTGTTCTTTTGTATGTAACGTATCTACAATAGGTATGGATGTCTGACTGTTGACTGACTGTTGTCAGGGTTTTAATCAGTCACTAGTACTTGTGTTTTCTGCCACCAAGACACCATAGACTGTTGACGGGGTGTAAAATAGCAATGAGCATCACAACATGATCAATCAGAATTAAAAGAGGCAGCATTTGAGTTTTACCTGAATTGGATAAGCGACAGTCGGGACGTAGCGAATCACGAAGCCACAGCGCCTCCTCTGAGACGTGTTGGGATCACTAGCGTGCACCAAGAGTCCATCATGGATCTACAGTATGTAAGAAAGATTATTAATACATTAGATTTAAAAATAGCATGTACTGTACTGACACTTAATATAAATTCATATATCATATATATATCTTAAATGTCATGCAAAAATACTGAATTCTCCTTTTTTTGGACATTAAACATTTTGGATTAATACATTGCATTTTTTAATAAAAACTTAAGACAAAAATGGACCATTAACCTTTATACAAATCAGATTTTATGTTTGATTAGATGTTTTTATGTTAAATTAGATAAATAAATAGCAAATAAACAAATGTGTTGGGCGGGATGTGGCACACAATCATAAAACATCAGGCCCATGAGGTTGCTTGAACTATAATACGATATATAGATCATTAATGTAAAAAAAAAAAGAATAATTAAAAGCTTCTCTGGTGAGCTTTTGTTTATATCCCTCCCCCTGTCGTTCTCTCTCTATTGCTCTGCATGACTTTAGTTTCCGCTTGTTCTCGCTTGTCCGCCTGTTCTTGGGCTCACTATATCCTTATAAGGGCGTTTTTGTTTCCTGGTCGTGTCCCACGGGTTTGATCCCGGGAGGAGCGGTGTGTTTATTTATTTATTTATTTATTTATTTTATTTATTCCTTTCTTCTTGGGTTCACCTGCTTTGAGATCAACTGTTCTGCAACTGGGTTCAACAACCCTCTGGGCTGGAGAGCTACAAGTACTACTGTAGCACTCCATCCTGCATCCCATTACACTTCCTTTTCCAAAAACAGAATTTTTGCAATTATTGCCGACCCCTGGTATAAATCATATTTAAAAAAAAATACTTACAGACATCTGCCCGGCCAGCAGGGGGCAGAGCAGAGCGTTTTCTTTCTCCACCAGCTCCTCTGGGATCTCCTGATTGACGGACAGCATGTTCCCGGAGCGTTTAGCTTGACGGTGGGGCAGAAGGCCAGAGCAGTGAGTTCCTGTAGAAATAAAGAAGAAACAGAGCTTATAATTAAACCCAATACTTAACCCAGTGTCCTGAGCCTGATTTAACAGGAAAGGATCTGCTCACGTTCTGTTTAAACAGCCTCTGAATAGAGCTGAGGAAACATACTGTAATTATAGTTTCACAGTTTCCTTATTGACGTATACGCAGGGTCTCAGAGCCGCCGTGGCGTGAAAACCCAGGGAAAGGGAAGTTTGTGAAAATGTATAAATGTGTCTGGATGATATTTTTGTACCTGGAATGACTTGCAGAGCACCGTTATCCTCCAGAGAGTCGTCCAGAGCGAGCCAGACTGAAACTACCGGACCTCCATCAAGCCCCCAGTACCTATAAAACCAATAATATCATCATCAAGACTCCTGTTGAGATCATGGCCTTCAGATCTATAGTAGAGTTTACATTCTCTGCCCAAGCCAGACCTATATCTCACCCGAACTCAAGCTGAGATTTCCCACCACTTTCCTCAGGTCAAGTCGGTTCAGGCTCGAGATAATGGTCTGTGATGTAGGCGTCTGTTTTTTAACGCCATTTTTTATTTGATCTAAAGCTATGGTGTGATAATCACAATATGGTAAAGTAACAAATCAAACTGTATTAAAAAATAAAATAACTGTGCAGTGTGTGTTTTTGCACTTAGGATATTTGCTTAAAATAAAAAAAAAGTATTTTATATTCTTGAAATATTGTTAATTTTATTAGATTAGAGGAAAGTCATTGTAAATTGTGTTATTGTTGTTGTTCTATTTGGGTTTAATAAGTGCAGTGCATAGCCTTTTTGCTGGGGGTTTTTTGTGTGTTTTTGCACTTAGGCTATATGCTCAAGATATATATTTTGTTCATAAAGTGTTTTATATTCTTAAACATGGTTAGTTACTATTTAATTATAAGAGTAGATGAAAGTTATTGTAAATGATGTTAATGTTGTTGGTCTGTTTCAGTTTAATGACTGTAAAGTGTATAGTCATATTGCTGTATTTTTTTTGGTGTGTTTTTTGAAGCAGGCTATAATCTCAATCTAACAAAAAAAGTTTGTTGTTTGTTTAGAAAGTGTTTTATATTCTTGAACCATGTTAAATTATATTAGATTAGAGGAAAGTAATTCAGACATCATTCTTATAGCCTAATTTGATGATGGTTAGGCCTGTGGATCTTTGTTTGCATTGTCTGTGTTTTAATCTTTCGGAGATCTGTTACTAATAAACATTGTTCTTAAACAATAGGTCTATGCTTCTTCAGTGTTGCAATGTTAATCGTCATCATTCTGAACAGATTTTGATCATTTTAACAGCCTGGAAATGTTTTTAAAAGCTTAGTTTTAATGCTGTACTCCCGAAAATAATGTAGGAAGCTCTATAAGTATATGTACGAGTTGATACTTCTTTAAACTTCTACAGAAGTATTTTAATAGTGTTTTAAACCCTAGTATCTATAATCTATTCTACCTACAGAGTAATGAATGTCAATTCTTTAAATATCTTTGTGTTTTTCTACTCTAGATCTTCTTTCACGTTTGACACTTTTACACTTACTTCATGTCCTGATGCCAGGCCACATAAGGAAGACCAGGGTCACTCTCGTCTGTCTCCTGATTGGTCGATTCCTTCTCTGTCTCACTTTCTCGATGGTCAGAAATGATGCCGTTGCTGTCTTGTTTCTTGCCAGAGTCTTGTGTGGACACTGGGTATTTGCAGATGAAGCGGGAGTCTAGCATGAGCACATCAGGACCCAGGACTGCGGTGATAGATTCCAGAACTTTAGGGTGTTTAGCCAGCGCCATGACCCAGTCGTACTCCATATGGACATTGTGAAGACTGTAGGCTGTGTAGTCCTCACCTGCAGCAGAAGATCAAGATCAATATTTTATTGTGATGAACGGACAAAACAGAGGCTGATGCAGCAAGACCCGCAAAGCGCAGTGACTTGGTTCCAATACATCAGCTCACAGACGCAGCTTTGTGCTGATCCACATCAACCTAGGAGTGATGAGAGGAAAAAGCGCCATCTAGTGTACCCACCAACTGTGCTCTCTCAGGGCTCTGACAGCTGATGGCAAGCTGCATGAAAGGGATTCAAATCAGCTCAATCATAGTGGCAGCTCTTTATTTTTATTTATTTTTAATTTTTTATTCTTTATTTAAGCTGGACCACTCTGCGCCCCCTTTTAAATTTTTACATTTACAATGTACTTTGCTTACACCATCAAAAATATATTCTTAAGTATCCCAAATGTTTTTTGACTTGGATATTTGACACTTTAAACACTATGCAAATATCAAAACCATTGTGTTATGAAACTATAAAAGGTTCTCAACTCCTTTAAATATATTTGAAAATACATCAGCTGAAGATGAAGCTTATTTAAAACCTTCAGAAACTCTTTTATTGCACATTGTCGTATTGCCGTGTTTATGAAAGAACTGTTTGGGAGTACTCCGGTTAAGAGTATATATATATATGCACTTAGCTACTGTATATAGTTACTGAGCTCAAATTCAGCTATTTTTATTGGATTTCTTAATCAAATTTTTTGCTAAACTACTTGAATACTTGAATAGTAATCAAGTGGATATTTTATATATATATATACTATAGAGATCCATCCCTTGAAGACATGTTCAGACATTCTAAAGTGAATCTTCAATGACACCAACATAAAGAACCATTCACTTTTTAGTCACCTTTTTATTACAATATAATAATAGTAAGATTAATAAGACTATATATGTCATAAAAGAGCAGCACATTAAAACTCACACTCAATACGACTCTAGAACTTACCAAACTTCTTCTCCAGGTCTGCGAAGGCGTCTCTGGCCTGCTGCAGCTCCTCTGGGCTGAGGATGGGGAGGCTGGTCAGGTATCCCTGCTGGTCGTACAGGGCTTTAACGTCTGACACCTGTGGGCACATGTCTGCAGGACTTCTGGTTCTGGATCTTCAGGTGTTCTGGTGACTGAGAAACTCTCCTGCTCTTCTTATATACGTATCAGGCTTTGTGGCTTTCTGCTCCTCAGGGGTCTGAGCTCTGGGTGTTCACTGTGTCTACCTGACAGGGGCTGTTTTTATGCAGGGAGTGTAGGCCTCTCTGGAGAGAGAGAGATGGAGAGATGGAGAGAGAGAGAGATGGAGAGAAAGAGAGAGAGAGAACTGTGAGTCCAAGCATTTAAGAGACATCCTGACAGAGGTATTTCCTCCTATAAAAAACCTTCTTGTCTGTGCACCTCTCCCTTCTCTCTCTCTCTCTCTCTCTCTCTCTCTCTCTTTCTCTCTCTCTCTCTCTCTCTCTCTCTCTCTCTCTCTCTCTCTCTCTCTCTCTCTTTCCTTCTTTTCACTCATTCAAAAACAAATTTATTCTGGGTTGTTTATGGAGCAGCTGAGAGTTCCATCAGAGCCAGAAGCAGAAGCAGTGTTTCATGAGCAGCTTAATGGCTAAAACATACTCTTCTACTCTTACGCAAATAGGGGTGAGGACCAACTCCCTTAAGGAACCTGTTGAACACTGTTATAGCTATAGCATCATGCTTCACGTAGAGGAAAGCAAACTGTTCCCAAAAATATCGTACAGCAGTTGATGGAAAAACAGGACAGTGAAATAATATACTGACTATAATACTAATAAGATATTTTAACACATTTCTTGTAGTGCTGGGCAGTATACCAGTTAATTTGGTATACCACACAGCAATTTAGAACCAGTATGCATTTTTCACATACCGCCACACCCCTAGAGGCGCTGTGGAGCACTGAGTAGATGTGGAGCGCTATGTAGAAGCACACAGTGTAGAACAGCGCCGCAAAACAAACATGCAGGGACAGCTCAGTAGAAGTAACTAGAGCCTTAATTTAATGCCTTAGTGTTTTATATTATACGTACTTCTGACAATACAATAAGTCACAGACCTATATAAAAGTCCAGTCATGTAAAAAAATTAAATAAATAAATAAACTAGTAATAATAAAAATACCGTGATATACCATGAAACAGTCAGAATTTTGAAAAATACAATGATATACATTTTTGGTTATACCGCCCAGCACTAATTTCTAGGTTGTTTTTGCTTATTTAGTAAATATTAAGTATATATTTTTAAGCTAAAAACAGTAGTATTTGTAATAGTTAACAGGAGACAATTCTCAAAGAAATACATTTTGATCGTATGTCATAAATGAACAAAATAAACTAATCACTATACTCAAAGAACTAAAGATAGTCGTAGCTGAGACATTATTAAAAAAATACTACATTTTAATGCTTGGTAATGTTATGAATAATAATAAATTGAGACCTTAGTTGAATGATTTTGTAAAGGTTAATATAATAACATATAAATATATATAATATATAAATATTATATAAAAACTAATGTCAGTTAATTAGTTAACTAATTAATTGAGACTTTCTATAGTAGGTACTGTTAATTTATAATGTACCCTTATTGTAAAGTGTTACCAAAACATCTTTATACATGTATATTAATATTTTTTTAAATTGTGTAACAGTGATAATATATTATTAAACGTTATAATGTATGTACAAATGCAATATTAATTCAATATCATTATTCTGTACAGAATATTCAGATAGTAAATATGTTCCTACCTTCTCAGACTGAGTCAGACTGTAGGTCAGATGTCTTGTTTGGTTTGGTTGCTCTGATGTTCTGACCTCCTGTCTCTTATATACTCTTTCAGTCTCTCAGGACTTTCCCATACAAATCCCTCATCATATCTGAATTCCTCAGGTGGGGGTCGTAGGTTGAGCTATGAGGAAAGAGGGTGAGGTTTAGCAGAAATGAACTGGTATCGTCCCTAAAGCTGAGTCACAGAAACATGATGGTCAGAACAATGCAGAGAAAAAAAAAAAAAAAGCTAACATGACCATTAAGAGGAGTTTCCTGGAAAGATCTACACATCACACATACTGTAGACGGAGACATGCAGCATCTCACACAAGAGGAGACAAAGAGGTTCAACAGGTGGATGAGCAGCAGTGCCATCTACTGACACTGTACTACAATTTACATCAGTTAATAACAGTCAAATTAAGCAATCCCTTCAGTTTCTGAATCAGTTTCTCTGATTTTGCTATTTATAGGTTTATGTTTGAGTAAAATGAACATTGTTGTTTTATTCTATAAACTACAGACAACATTTTTTCCAAATTCCAAATAAAAATATTGTCATTTAGAGCATTTATTTACAGAAAATGATGCAGAAATGGCTGAAATAACAAAAAAAAAAAAAAGATGCAGAGCTTTCAGACCTCAAATAATGCAAAGAAAACGTCAAGTTCATATTCATAAAGTTTTAAGAGTTCAGAAATATACAAATATTTGGTGGAATAACTCTAATGTTTTTTTTTTTATCACAGTTTTTTTCATGCATCTTGGCATCATGTTCTCTTTCTCCACCAGTCTTACACACTGCTTTTGGATAACTGTATGCTGCTTTACTCCTGGTGCAAAAATGTATTTAAGCAGTTCAGTTTGGTGGTTTGATGGTTTGTGATCATCCATCTTCCTCTTGATTATATTCCAGAGGTTTTATAATTTGATAAAATCAAAGAAACACATCATTTTTAAATGGGCTGTATTTATATATAGTTGCTGTCCAATTTAATGTATTTCTATTGGTCCGTTCATAAAGTAATTTTGATACAGTGTAAAGGACAATTTGTCCTTTTAAATTATGTACTGAACTAAAAATCGACAAAAATGGAAATACTCTACTTGTTTTTCATTTGACTGTGACAATATATAAGCTTGTGAATTAAGGTAGGATTAACAGTACTGGCATTTAACTTTTATTTGAGTTTCTGTTTACAAAAACGACAAGGAACAACCTCCCATCCTTTGTTCTAAACTATTTTCTTAATCCAGAAGCTGATTTTCTGATTTCCTCTCTGATTACTGAAAGTGTGGGTGGAGTTGCCCAATGGCATCTAAAATAAACACACTGTTCAGTCATAGAAACGGTGACTCAGACGTAGAGTAAACTTCCCTAAAAATAAATGACTTTGAGGAAGATGGAGTCCTGATTTACTGATTTCCTCAAGATGTGTAATGGAACATCTTAGCACCTATAAAAAAAATTGGGTCAGCAAAAAAAAAAAAGATGTTTTAACGGTGAAGCAATAAATTTAACCCAAAATAAAATATATTATACACACATATAAATTGAGTAAATGGGTCTGCCTGCAGCAAAGTTGTTTAAATGTGATTTTCTTCTTAAGATTTACTCATAAAATGAACTTATTATTACAAATATACAGAGAATATAGGGAATGTTAACATTCACATTAAAGTATTTTTTGATACACTTAAAGTACATTTTTACAGCTTTGTAATTCGACATGTGGTGTCTTGTTAAGTTAAATAATTCTTTAAAAAAATGTTAAATAACACAATTAAAAATTATTTCCATTTTAATTATTCAAGCATTTCAAATATCAATTTATAAATATATAAATATATAAGTATTCTCTGTCCACTTTTTCATCTTTAATAAAGTAGACTTTAACATTAACATAAATTTGTGAGTTGATTTGTTTCTTCATAAAAATGTATATTTTAATGGTATAATTCCAATAATTCAAAAAATCTGATTAATGATAAAAAATGTATTGGTCTTAACGTAGTTAAAATAGTTGATATGTAAACGCAAACAAATGAATAAGAAATGTATTGATTAATTGTATTGAATTCAATTGTATTAATCACAACAATATTGTGTGTTAAATTATCGTTAAAAGCTTTTTAAACTTTTTTAAACAGCGATTTTAAGCATCTTTTTTTTTTTTTAGAAATTTTAATTTTTTTTGGGAGGGAGATAAAAATAATGGTGTTATAATTATATAATTCGTACAACAGGAAAAGGAAATAAACTGGTGTGTATTTTAATCTAAATTGCTTCTTTGGAAATTAGTGACATCACCTCGCACGCTGCAGCTTTGGGGAAAACACTACATGGTGCAAATCTGATAATCTGATAGTGAACAATAGAGGGGGAAAACTCCTCCACAGCGTCATGGAACTGCTGACCTGCTTTATGTCGTTTCCTCTTTTGTTAAAAAGTAACTTTCTGAGTTATTGTGTTACCTGAACTCTGAGCGTTAAAACATTTCACAAGCGCTGAGGATAGCTCACCATCACGGCACTATTCTCTGGCTGTCAATGCTTCTATTGTGTTCAGCAGAGCACGACCTCAGGCTAAAATAGCAGTAGTTGATCAACACAATAGAAAGAGAATAGAAACCGGTCGACTCTGCTGAGTAACATTACTATCCATCAATCAGTGGCGGATTGTGAGACAGTAGTCAAATTACACTGTGCAAATTAATCAGCTTTAATAAACTATTTCAAAGAACACAACATTATGGGAGACATACCAGAGTTCAAAAGTGGACAAATTGTTGGTGCACGTCTTGCTGGAGCATCTGTGACCAAGACAGCAAGTCTTTGTGATGCATCAAGAGCCACGGTATCCAGGGTAACGTCAGCATACCACCAAGAAGGACCAACCACATCCAACAGGATTAACTGTGGACGCTGTAAGAGGAAGCTGTCTGAAAGGGATGTTCGGGTGCTAACCCGGATTGTATCCAAAAAACATAAAACCACGGCTGATCAAATCACGCAGAATTCAATATGCACCTCAACTCTGCTGTTTCCACACAGCAATATACAGTGTTTTGCAAAAATATAATTAAATTTATTAAATATATTAAATGATAGACAAACACAAAGTATTGCACCCAAAGTGTGAAGTGGAATGAAAAACTATTCAAAAGTATTCAGCCCCCCCATATCAATACTTAGTGGAGCCAACAATCACATCAATTACAGCTGCAAGTCTTTTGGGGTTTTGTCTCTACCAGATTTGATCATCTAGAGACTTTTGAGAGATTTTTTCTCCATTCTTCTTTATAAAACAGCTGAAGATCAGTCAGGTTGGATGGAGAGCGTCTGTGAACAACAGCTTTCATGTCTCTCCACAGAAGAACAATGAGCTTTAAGACTGGATCATTCTAACACATGAATATTCTTCACTGATCTAAATCATTATAGCTCCACTGTAGCTCCGGCTGTATGTTTAGGGTCATCGTCTTGCTGGAAGGTCTCAAGTCTTTTGTTGCCTCCAACAGATTTTCTTGTTCCAATATTGTTCTGTATTTATTTATCTCCATCCATCTTCCATCCATCAACTCTGACCAGCTTCCCAAATCTGTCCCTGCTGAAGAAAAGCATCTCTACAGCATGATGCTGCCACCACCATGTTTCACAGTGGGAATGGATGGTGTGTTCAGGGTGATGAGCTGTGTTACTTTTCCTTGTATTTATGCCAGAAAGTTCAACATTTGTCTCATCTGATCACAAAACCTTCTACCACATGTTTGCTGCAACATGTGGTAGAGAAGTTAGAGTTCTTCTAGAAGTAAATATATTTCAGTGCATTTCTAAGAAAAATGATATTGCCCTGATATGAAGGAAAATGTACATTTAGAAAATATAATCATAATAATAGGCACAGTTTTTATTAATTGGTAGCTGAGACAAAAAGAAATGTGGGAAAAACTACAAACTTAACTTCATTGTGTACAAAAATAACGTTTTTATTGGTTTTAATTCAGTTTTTCAGTTTTTTAAACAAAAATAGCATATGCATGTACAGTATATGAGCATGTGAATATAATTCAACAAGTAAAAGTGGAGAAAAAGAGGCACAATCAAGCTAAATATAAAGCATTAAATAAATATGGTTTCGAGCAGTTCTATAGTATGTTTAATGTGTTCTTTTATTGAGATACATGTACATTCTTAACCTGTGTGTGTGTGTGTGTGTGTGTGTGTATTAGGGGTTTAACGGTACGTGTATTCTTTACAAAATGTCATGTTACGGGTATTCCTTGAAATTGCCATAGGAAATGAATGGTCGCGTGTCACTTTCCAGTGTAAACGCAGGGTTAGGCGCTCGTACTGTCTCTCTCTCTCTCTCTCTCTCTCTCTCTGCTGTTGCTTTTGTTCTTAATAAAGCGCCTCAATCATTGTTTGTTTGTTTGTTCCAACCTCTTATGAGCTAATTTCTGGAGTTCAAAAATCTAGAGTTTAACAATTAAAATGTGTGAAAGTGTGTAAACTGTGCGAGTTTATTCTCCAACTCAAACTTACAAGTTGAGTAGAGGGGAACTGTTTGGTGGTGTAGAGTTTATTTCAGAGTTTATTGTAAGGTGTTGAGGTGTCCTCCAATCCCAGCTCACCATCAGTGTGTAGTCTTACCCACCAGGGCTTCCTTCCATTGGGTGTTTCATGGTGTGTTGTTGGCTATAAGAGCAAGTTACCATCTTCTGCACTGTAAAGTGTGATAAAGTGCTGGTAATGTACTAAGAAATGCAATGCATGATTAAAGTTGCCATACAATGAAAAATTGTACACACATTTTTGCAATTATTTGTTACACTGTGAAGGAGTTTATGGTAAAATGAACTCCAGCAGCTGAGATCTGTATTTTACTCTAGATGTGATAAATATTTTAAATCCCACAACAAGAGTTAAAAGAGTTACTTTAACTTTAACTCTGTTAATAGTTGATTTTAACTCTTGCATTAAGAGACAACCCTGGTTTCCAGCATTTAAAAAAGAGCTTGAGCCCCAAAACATGGTTATAATGAAGAATCATTATTATTATGAAGTATACTGTATAAAGGTGAGGCTATACAGAATGACCCGCCTTTTTTTACATCATTTTTTATATCAACCGTAGCGAAAACATACGGATAACATACCGAACTGTGGGGTTTATACCGAAGTGTGAACCAAACTGTGATTTTTTGTACCATTACACCCCTAGTGTGTGTACGTATGTGGGTTTATGTGTGATCTATATCTATGCGTGGTGTTCACAGTGTTTGGGGCAGATGTAAGCAGCTCTCTGCTCGGGGTCTCTGGGTCTCCTCTTCTCTCCTCTTGGTCTCTCCTGGTCGTTGTTGCAGCGATGCACCAGCACCGGGTCCTTCCCTCCTGGAGCTTTCTTCATCAGCAGCCTCTGCAGGATCTGCTTATCCGAGCGCTCTCTGTGGAAATCATCCTCGTACACCTTCAGCTGCAGAGCAATCACAAAAAAAATAAATTAATAAGAGACCACTTAAAAATTATGACTGAAAACCTCTGGAATATAATCAAGAGGAAGATGGATGATCACAAACCATCAAACCACCAAACTGAACTGCTTGAATTTTTGCACCAGGAGTAAAGCAGCATAAAGTTATCCAAAAGCAGTGTGTAAGACTGGTGGAGGAGAGCTTAAAGCCAAGATGCATAAAGAAACTGTGATTAAAAACCAACCAGGATTATTCCACCAAATATTGATTATTTCTGAACTCTTAAAACTTTATGAATATGAACTTGTTTTCTTTGCGTTATTTGAGGTCTGAAAGCTCTGCATCTTTTTTGTTATTTCAGCCATTTCTGCATCATTTTCTGTAAATAAATGCTCTAAATGAGAATATTTTTATTTGGAATTTGGGAGAAATGTTGTCTGTAGTTTATAGAATAAAACAACAATGTTAATTTTACTCAAACATAAACCTATAAATAGCAAAATCAGAGAAACTGATACAGAAACAGAAATTATACTCTATGATAAAAGATGTACTGTATGTGTGTAATGTGTGTAATGCAATTCTGCCATCCACTTTAGATTTGCTAGGATTTACTCCCACTCTCTGGCCAAAGTGTGTATAGCAGCAGACAGCCTAAAATCAGAGACTGTGCACATAGAAAAATCCCCTACAGTAACAAAGTGATGCATTGAATTAAGCTGATTTAAATATGCATTAGAAAAGTTAGTGGCAAATCTTACTGAAACTGTGCTTATATATTTAATTCAGTTCAAAATGTGAAAATTATATATTATATAGATGTATTACACACAAAGTGATCCAAAAATCAGCATCTCAGAAACTTGGACTTGATATAACACAGTGGACCAACGCCAGCATATGACATTGTTTATATATATATGTATAAAGGAGTTTATTAATGGGTATAAATAAAGTTGTAAATCATTTTTTAAAACGTTAATAAGTACATACTTGAATAGAAAGTACAACGAACAGCAGTGAAAACATTTCTAATACAATTTTATAGAAAGTCAGTAAGTCAAATAAAATGTTATTATAGTTAAATAAATAAAGTTATTAACAGAAATGTTAATGCTGACTGATGGAAAAGACAAAGTAAGATAAGCCTCTAGCAGAAAAACGTGAGATTTAACATAGTGTATAAACCAATGTGGAATCACTATTTGGTACACGACGGGTCACTGCTGCCCTTCCTATTTATGTGTTTTAATAATAGCGCTTATTAATAGTTTATGACATAATTAGTAACCATTGATAAACTCCTTTGTAAACTACTTAAAAAACCTTTATAAAGGAGCCTTATTTTAAATTGGTACAGATAATGTTTTGAGATGCATCTATACACTCACGAATGTGTCTTATATTAGTGTCAGAGAGGGAGTATTAATGACCCCGGGGTCAGAGAGGGAGTATTAATGACCCCGGGGTCAGAGAGGGAGTATTAATGACCCCGGGGTCAGAGAGGGAGTATTAATGACCCCGGGGTCAGAGAGGGAGTATTAATGACCCCGGGGTCAGAGAGGGAGTATTAATGACCCCGGGGTCAGAGAGGGAGTATTAATGACCCCGGGGTCAGAGAGGGAGTATTAATGACCCCGGGGTCAGAGAGGGAGTATTAATGACCCCGGGGTCAGAGAGGGAGTATTAATGACCCCGGGGTCAGAGAGGGAGTATTAATGACCCCGTGGTCAGAGAGGGAGTATTAATGACCCCGGGGTCAGAGAGGGAGTATTAATGACCCCGGGGTCAGAGAGGGAGTATTAATGACCCCGGGGTCAGAGAGGGAGTATTAATGACCCCGGGGTCAGAGAGGGAGTATTAATGACCCCGTGGTCAGAGCGGGAGTATTAATGACCCCGGGGTCAGCGAGGGAGTATTAATGACCCCGGGGTCAGAGAGGGAGTATTAATGACCCCGGGGTCAGAGAGGGAGTATTAATGACCCCGTGGTCAGAGCGGGAGTATTAATGACCCCGGGGTCAGAGAGGGAGTATTAATGACCCCGTGGTCAGAGCGGGAGTATTAATGACCCCGGGGTCAGCGAGGGAGTATTAATGACCCCGGGGTCAGAGAGGGAGTATTAATGACCCCGGGGTCAGAGAGGGAGTATTAATGACCCCGGGGTCAGAGAGGGAGTATTAATGACCCCGGGGTCAGAGAGGGAGTATTAATGACCCCGTGGTCAGAGAGGGAGTATTAATGACCCCGGGGTCAGAGAGGGAGTATTAATGACCCCGGGGTCAGAGAGGGAGTATTAATGACCCCGGGGTCAGAGAGGGAGTATTAATGACCCCGGGGTCAGAGAGGGAGTATTAATGACACCTGATCTGACACAAATTACGCAGCAACAGATGGAGCACACAGTGGGAGCTTCTACTGAAAAGATGAGAGAGAAACAGACACTGATACTGATGCTGATGCTGATGCTGTCCATGACTCAACATCTCTAACTCACCTGCTCCTGCAGCAGCGCCATCTGCTGGCGCATCTCCCCCTCACGCCTCCGCAGCCTCTTATTCTCCTGCACCATCCTCTCGTGGTCCTTATGTTCTGTCTTATAGTCAGCCTCATAGATTTTAGTCTGGAAGCAGAAATAATAATAAAATGACTGTTATTTTCTTTTATTTTTTACTATTTTCTTACTTTCTTAATATATAAGTGAAATAGACTTAATTATTTTATACAGATTGCAATGTGAACTAATGGTTGGGGTGTTTCCTTATACAAAAAATATGATAAACATATAAAAAAAGGATAATCACAAGCCATCAAGCCAAGCTGAACTGCTTGAATTTTTGCACCAGGAGTAAAGCAGCATAAAGTTATCCAAAAGCAGTGTGTAAGACTGGTGGAGGAGAACATGATGCCAAGATGCATGAAAACTGTAATTAAAAACCAACCAGGGTTATTCCACCAAATATTGATTTCTGAACTCTTAAAACTTGAATATGAATATGAACTTGTTTCCTTTGCATTATTTGAGGTCTGAAAGCTCTGCATCTTTTTTTGTTATTTCAGACATTTCTCTATAGGTATATAACTATAACCAAATAATAGTATGTTGAATAGAATTCTGTTTTTTAACCTGTGGGTTCTGCCCCCCAGTGGGCAGCAGTGGTGCTGCTAGGGGGCTGTTTAGGCAAAATGTTTGTTCTTCTTTTCTCTTTTGCAATTTTAAGATGTATTTGCAGCAAACATCTGTACTGTAGGTTTTGGATGTATCTGTACTATATGCTGTATCTCTATCTGTACTGTATTCTGTATCTGTATCTGTACTGTATGCTGTATGCTGTCTCTGTACTGTATGCTGTATCTGTACTGTATGCTGTATCTGTATCTGTACTGTATGCTGTATCTGTACTGTATGCTGTATCTGTACTGTATGCTGTATGCTATATGCTGTATCTGTACTGTATGCTGTATCTGTACTGTATGCTGTATCTGTATCTATACTGTATGCTGTATCTGTATCTGTACTGTATGCTGTATCTCTATCTGTACTGTATTCTGTATCTGTATCTGTACTGTATGCTGTATGCTGTCTCTGTACTGTATGCTGTATCTGTACTGTATGCTGTATCTGTATCTATACTGTATGCTGTATCTGTATCTGTACTGTATGCTGTATCTGTACTGTATGCTGTATGCTATATGCTGTATCTGTACTGTATGCTGTATCTGTACTGTATGCTGTATCTGTATCTATACTGTATGCTGTATCTGTATCTGTACTGTATGCTGTATCTGTATCTGTACTGTATGCTGTCTCTGTACTGTATGCTGTATGCTGTATCTGTACTGTATGCTGTATCTGTACTGTATGCTGTATCTGTATCTGTACTGTATGCTGTATCTGTACTGTATGCTGTATCTGTATCTGTACTGTATGCTGTATCTCTATCTGTACTGTATGCTGTATGCTGTCTCTGTACTGTAGGTTTTGGATGTATCTGTACTGTATGCTGGATCTGTATCTGTACTGTATGCTGTATCTGTACTGTATGCTGTTTCTGTATCTGTACTGTATGCTGTATGCTGTATGCTGTATCTGTACTGTATGCTGTATCTGTATCTGTACTGTATGCTGTATCTGTACTGTATGCTGTATCTGTACTGTATGCTGTATCTGTATCTGTACTGTATGCTGTATCTGTACTGTATGCTGTATCTGTATCTGTACTGTATGCTGTATCTGTACTGTATGCTGTATCTGTATCTGTACTGTATGCTGTATCTGTACTGTATGCTGTATCTGTACTGTATGCTGTATCTGTATCTGTACTGTATGCTGTATCTGTATCTGTACTGTATGTTGAGGATATAGAGGATATATGATGTAAGTGAGTCCGCTGGGCAGAGCTGTCAGTCCTCTCAGACGTGAGCAGAGTGTTTTATGGGTAGAGTCTATTTCTATTTCAGGATGAGAGCTCAGACACTTATCCATGACTCTCTCTCTCCTCTGTTTCTTATCTCAGGATCGTGGCCCTGGGTGAAATGTCCTGCTCAGCTCGACCCACAGACCTAATGCTGCTTCCTCACCTGACACCTCAGAGCCTCCAGCTGCTCCTTCAGATCCTGCACTTCTTTAACCGGGTTGGCCGGGATGCTGTGCTTTTGAAGCAGCTCTTGGCTGGACCGGCTCCTCTGGCGGGACTCTGGCGGCGGGACTGTGGACGGAGGGATCCCTGGGGTGGACCCGAAGCTTACGGGGGACTTCGGGGGACGCTCGAGGGGCTGAGGCTCCGAAGGCGTGATGACAGCTGACGTGTTCTAGAGAAGAGAATAAGAAAATACATGGAAGAACTTGTAAGATAAACAATATAAAATTAGTATATTTTATTCACAGCAGATTTATTTCTAATTTAATCTAAGTCAGACTTTATCTCTTTTTGAACTGCTGCTGATGCTGTAGCATTACAGAGTAGCATCACAGCGCTAACGCTCGGAGGGAAGCGCAGCGACTCGGTTCTGATACATCAGCTCACAGACGCAGCCTTGTGCTGATCCACATCACCCTAGGAGTGATGAGGGAAAAGAGCGCCAACTGTGCTTTCTCAGGGCTCCAGCAGCTGATGGCAAGCTGCATGACCAGGATTCAAACCATCATTTTTCCAATCATAACAATGCTCAATGCTAATCCAAACACAAATATAATCTACTTAAAATGAATAGAAAAAACCTCCACCTCACACATTTACACATTAAAAAAGCGTTAATCACCTGAGTTCCAACAGTCCAGTCTTTCAGCATATCAGTGCGATGCAGGCGGCTCTCCAGCAGGCGGACGTACTCCTGAAGATGCTGATTCTTCTTCAGCTCCTGCATCAGCGTGTGCTCATAATACTCACTTTTATTCTAAACACA
The DNA here is from genome assembly GCF_023375975.1 of Astyanax mexicanus. NCBI lineage: Eukaryota > Metazoa > Chordata > Actinopteri > Characiformes > Acestrorhamphidae > Astyanax > Astyanax mexicanus. The sequence continues at coordinate 1,719,523 of NC_064417.1, forward strand.
CACACACAAAATACAATATATCTATTAATAATACCACTAAAAATACAAACATACAAATACAGATATGTCTTTCTCTTCCGACAAAATTAAACATATTATAAAAACAACTAGCATTTAAGTAAGTTTTTGCTTTGGTGTACAGTTAGAGACTGTAGCCCATATGTTATATCAATTACTTAATATATATTATATAGTATATAATTCTACTTTAATGTCATTGTCTGCTTTATAGATTAAAATGGATTTGTATTTAGTTTTCTCTTAGATTTAATTAAAACACAGTTAAAAAAAAGTAAAATACAGATTTGTATTAGTAAATACTCATAGAAAATTAGACAAAGAGAGAAAATGCTATAGAGGGAAGAGTATACAGCATACAGCCAATACAGAGTCACTGTAGCAGCTCAGATAATGATGCTTGTTCTTACAGCCTACAACATAGAGAGCAGGCATGTAATCATAATATATGAAACTGGGATGAGTAACACAAAAGTAATGCAATAGTTACATTCACTGGTAACTAGTTACTTTTATTGTGGAGTAACTCAATTACTTTTTTGGACTTTTTTGGTTACTTTTTCAAAGTAACGTACCCAAATTATGCATGTAATTCAAAAAAAGTCAGTTGATATGACTTATATGACTTATAGTTATTACTGTGATTTGTAGCTTGGTAAAAGTACATTAAAATAATGAACAAATAGGCCAAAGTCTGACACTTTATATAGTGACACTAAGTATATAGTGGTCTTGCAAAACAAAAAAAACTAATAAAATGGCCCATGGTATCAGGAGGTAGATGCTCCTAATGAAGAGGACGGCGAGTGCAGCAGTGTCCTGCTAAAGCCTGGTCACTGGACCATTTCCCAGGAAGCTGCTGATTTCCATTCCATTACATAAACAAGCCGCGAGCCCAGCCATCCATATCACTCTGCATGTACTGCAGGAGCTCCATTTACACGCCCCGCGCAGCACCTGACTCCACTAATGGCTCTGTTCTGTAACAACGCAGGATCCCTAATTACTCATATCAAGTGCTGCTGTGCTGCCCTGGAACAAATACCTGCAGATACTCCATCCACCAGAGCCTGCAGAACACCCTCCATCTCCTGATTACACACCTCCATCCCTGCTGTTCTGCCAAAAACCCAAAATACTTAATAATAATAATAATAATAATAATTCACGTGTTTATCACAGAGATAAATGTGATACTCGTGCACTCGTAATGCTGGATCAACGACTCGTGATATATCCACAACAACAAATCTCTTTTGATGATCAGAACTTCCTCTATAACGACCAGGATGTAGAGAACATTTTAGGTCCAGAAAAGACGTAGCTAGACAAGCTATGGTTGCATCTAAAAGTATTCATTCATCCAGTATTCCCTTAAACGTTTTCACATTTCATCACTTCCAAGCAAAAATGACATTTTAGAGTATGCATACTGTACATTTAATCACAGCACCTGTAGAACACTGTGATATTTATTACAACAAAATTACAGTGCAATAGTGCAATAATGATCAGAGAGGGCAACTTTATATATATATATAATTTCTTTTACATTGATGACAGATAAGCCCATAACTAACATGACTAAATCTAGAGTGTGCCAATTTTTTCTGTGTTGGACTTTTAATGAATTTGAAAGTTGCATAAACTCAGCGTCTTATTTATTTGATGCGTTGTCGACATAAAAATTTAAATCTGCCACCAAGAGAAGTCTGTCATGGCTAGTAATACATAAAGATGATAATTCTGATAGTTCAGGCAAGAAAGATGGCGAATGCAGGTTCAGAGCCATTAATTTAAACTGCCAGATACTCAAATGAGGAGACATTTTCAAATGAAACAGCAAAGCTAGTGGATCTGGGCCAAAAAAAACTCCAAGTCCCAGAATTCCTAGCGGTAATCAGTGCAGACCAGCCTCAGCTTTGCAACACTCAGTTCTCTGTCGCACCTTTGTAGAGGGGTGACCATTTACAGTGGGTAAAAGAGAACAGAGAGAAAAGATCTAAAAAAAAAAAAGCCACACAAGAGAAACAAAAGATGTCAAAGCCTTTTCTAAGCTTCTTTTACAAAAACGTCTTTGCTAAGTTTGCCATTTTTTAATCTGCCATTTTTAAGGCCTTTTTTTTAAACCCGTTACATACATTCCAAGTCGAGCTATGGTAGCACAATGATTTTTAGTCCCAAAGTTTAGGCATTGGGCAGAACCTAAAGGTTCAATCAATCCATTCCATATACAACAAACTATTATCGACAATGGCATATACACATATATATATATATATATATATACATAATAACCAATACATTAATAAATAAAGATAACGTAAATAAATAAATAAAAAGCAAAACAGCTCTGCGTTTGAGTTTAACTTCCCCACAACACCATATCATTTATATCTACGAACAGTAAACTGATTGTATACTGTGAGATGAAAAATAATGTTTTTTTGTCAAAATTTTCAATTGTTCCCGTTAACCCAAGCCCAGTAAGACTATCTATGCAATAGCTACATATAGGAATTGTAAATGATGTTTCTTGCTGGGCTTTTCTCATTTGCAGCTTTTTAAGAAGTCTTGTTTTGTGAAACGCCCACCACCGCTGAGAGCTGCTGCTGCTGCTGCACAGCAGGTACTACAGGTGTGTGTTGTACCTGTTCGTGTTCCACTTTTAGCAGGAGTCTGCTGTTGAGCTGCTTGAGGGCTGTGTTCTCCTGCTCCAGAGCCGCTACTCGCTGCTGCAGGCCTGCGCTGGTGCTGCGGTAGATGTGGTCCCAGTCCTCATTTAGTTTCATCAGCTGTGACACACACACACACATAAACACACACACACACACACATATATATACACACTGCGGTGAGTCGGCGGATCCAGGAGAGCGAGTGTAACAATCCCATTCATATCCCCACCCCACCAACCCCACCCCTCAGCCCCCTCACAGGCTGCTCTCTCCTCAGGCTGTGCTCTCGCGCATTCTTCCCTGTGTCATGAAGTGAAAGCAGGATGGGAGGCAGGAGACACTGTATAAAAAGACTCATTTTATCACAGAGAAAGCCTTCAGAAGCACATGAGGGATTCATTGTTGCATTTATTTGCGTTTCCTGAGCTTGCCAGCATTCGCTGAGAGACGCCTTAATAAATCAGAGAAAGCTTTTAACGCTGGAATCAAGAAGAAGAAGAAGAAGAAGAAGAAGGTGTCATTTTGCCCATCTGCTCTTTGTTTTTAGAGTGCAGTCTCCAGATGTCCACATTACTCAGCATTACGCTGCATGGCTGAGAGTCGTGCACACCTTAAACCTCTTAACAGGCCAGAACGTTTGTCAATAGTCTGCCTGATGTTACACCGCAAAATCTTGAGGATTTCTATTCAAGCATTACATAAAAAAAGCTTTCATGTTTCATAATAAACAGTATTAAAGCATAATTGTAAATAACTGTAATAAATCTAAAAATCTAAGAATAAATATTTAAGTAAATCTGCTAATGTCAAAATATGATGAATAAAATAATAAAATTGTTTTTTTTTTTATCAATATTTTCCTAAATGCAAATCAAACAGTTTATGTCCTCCAAACCTTTAGTCTCGTTATGTTTGTCTAGTTTTTACATCTATTTCCAAACATGCAGAATTTGGGTTGATTCCTGATTGATTGTTACTGATCTAGAATTATTTACGTGGAGTAGAGAGAAAGTGAACAGGCTGCTTCTCTAAGTGTCCTGTAGGAGAATTCAAACCCTCAAATTTTCAGAATATAAATAAGTTCAATATTTTACTGCAGAAAAAAGGGTTTTGTATCACCTACACCTGTAATAAGGTTTAAATTATTATGCAATTGTAAAAATTTCTGGTGTTTAGTGTGATTTAGAGCTAAAACATTTAGGTTGATGGAGTTTGGTGATTTAGGTCATTGTGGTTAAGTGATTTTGGTAGGTCACAGCTGCATGATTCGGGTTGCTGGAGCTGGTTTATTTATATTCTATAAAAATGGGCGATTGTGTTAGTTAGTTGAAGCTGGGAGATCAGTGCAGACCAGCGGTAATCAGTGCAGACCAAACCTCAGTTCTCTGTCGCACCTTTGTAGAGGGGTGTCCAGTAACAGTGCATAAAAAAAAAAATCTTAAAAGAAGCCAAAAAAAAGAAAAGATCTCAAAAAAGGGTCTCACAAAAGAAAGAAGAAGAAGAGACATCTTAAAAATTCTTAAGGTTGTCAAATCTGGGTAGTTTAGGTGGATGATTTAAGTACTTGAAGGTAGCTGGTTGATTTAGGTAGTTAGGCTTCAGTGATTTAGGTAGATATCAGATAGTTAAAGCTTGTTGATTAACGTAGTTAGATCTGAATAAAAGCTGAAATGGCTCTTACCTCTTTGTTGAGTCTCCGGAGCTCTGTGTTTTTGTTGAGGAGCTGAAGCTTTTCCTCATCTGCAGAGGTGATGGACATGCTCTCAGTGATGAGAGTCAGCTGCTCCTCTCCAGACAGGAGCCTCTCGCCCTGAGCCAAATCCTCCACCTGCCTACAAACACAAAGAGACGATTATAATAATTATAATGATCACCAAGTTTGTGTTACTGGTATTAACATTATTATTTCCTGGAGAAAAAAAAACATTAAAGATTGGAAAATGAATAAAAAAGAAATGGAGTCCTCCAGTGTTCTAGTTTTGTTCCAGTGCTCTTGTTTTATAGAGCTTTTTCAATAATAATACGAAATATAAGGAAATTGGAAAAGTGCCATCTTGCATGACTTCGGTTAAACTGCAGAAACTATGACAAATGAAATGTCAGAATAAAAGCGAGAGAAAATAAAATTCCAAGTAAAAGTTTGAATGTTTTGTTGCACTCAAGTATAAGATCCGTATTTCTATCAGCTTTATCTGTATGTGTTGCAAGTTGCAGTGGAACCAAAATCGCTATCAAAAATATGACTTTTTGACTCTGCATGAATTATTGCATGGATTATCACAGGACACCATTAGGAACCTCTACAACTCATCATGCTGGAACCTCTGGCAAGTTGTATAATACATGCAAAACACAGTGCAATAAATATGATCAAAAGTTACTTATAACTGTCCAAAATGTTTTATCATTTTTTGTTCTTGATAATTAGCATTGCAATCGGACACTTCCTCCTGCAGGGAACCATTTTTGCAACTATTACTCTCATTTGACGATTTATTAATTATTATTATTTCTGTGGTACCACTTTAAAATAAGGCTCCTTTACAAAGGATTTATAGATATATTTTATAAACCATTTATAACCAATTACAGGACATACATAGAAAGGACAACAGAGGCCTGTTGTTTGCCAAATAGTGATTTCACATTTATTTGTACTGTTTAACCTTACTGTTTATCTTACTTTATCTTTTCTATCAGTCATCATTAACATATCTATTAATACCATATCTATTATTAACTATAACTACCCAGATTAATCATTTATCAAATAATTATGATGTATTATTTTATGTATATTCACATAAAATAACATTAAATAAATTGTTGTAACTATGTATTAATGGTTTATAAAGTAATTACAACTTAATTTTTAACCATAAATAAACTCATAAACCTTATAGACTATTTATAAATTCTTCATAAAGGAGCCTTATATTATTAGTGTTAGAAATATTTTTAACGTAAGGTTGTGCATGTAATTGAAGTACAGTAATTGTACTTTCCATTAAATTATAAAGCATTTCTTTTATTTGTGAGCCCTAATTGGTCCATTTTTAAACCCCAAACAGTCTTAGGGTTTTCTGTAAATGCTCTTCTATCCAGTATGACTAAGTTTTCCAGTTTGTGCTCAGTGTGTGAAGCTATTCAGAGAAGTGACGGCCGGTTCTGAGCGCTGATGCTGTATAATATCACACCATGTTGATCAGAAATCAGAGAACGAGGTAGAAAAAGAGGAACCGGGGTGTGAGCTGTGGTCCTCAGAGACACACACACCCAGAAAACAGCAGTATATCATCCACCACTTCAGCATGAACACCACACACACACACACACACACACACACACACACACGCACTTTAACCACAATGAGATAATAGGCCAAGCAACTTTATAGCATATACTAGACAAACAACTACTTTCTATCCTTTAAAAAACGCTTTTATTGTGGTAATTTCTGCCTCTGCAGCGCCCCCACAGGTTCAGCTGTGCTATAGGTGAGGATGATGTTTCCGTGTACTTTAGTATGCAGACACATCACAATATGCAAATCAATCAATCAATAATACCGCCCCCTGCTGACAACGTTCAACCATCTGTGTCTCACCACTAGCAGCAGCTCAACCAATCAGCTCTCCCTATTGCCCCACCCCTAAACCCATACATCACCCATTTTTGTTAGCCTTTTTTACATTTGAGCTGATGAGCTAAAATCAGGGTGTCCAGTTCATAATAATAATAATAATAATAATAATAATAATAATAATAATAATAATAATAATAATAATAATAATAATAATAATAATTCATCAACCCTCGAACTGGTGCTTTGTCTTTTCTATTACTGTTATCCTACAAATATACAGCTCTCAAAAAAAAAATAATAATAGCGCACTTAAAAATGATAAGTTTCTTTAATTTTACCAAATTGAAAACCTCTGGAATATAATCAAGAGGAAGATGGATGATCACAAACCATCAAACCACCAAACTGAACTGCTTGAATTTTTGCACCAGGAGTAAAGCAGCATAAAGTTATCCAAAAGCAGTGTGTAAGACTGGTGGAGGAGAACATCATGCCAAGATGCATGAAAAAAAACTGTGATTAAACTGTGATTAAAAACTGTGATTAAAACTTTATGAATATGAACTTGTTTTCTTTGCATTATTTGAGGTCTGAAAGCTCTGCATCTTTTTTTTTATTATTATTATTTCAGCCATTTCTCATTTTCTGTAAATAAATGCTCTAAATGACAAGGTAGCCTAAAGGGGGAAATGACTACACACTGATGATGAGTGTTTGTCAGAAAATGAGGGATACACTCAGTATGCAAATAGATTGTGCCAGTAGCCAATGGAAAAGAGGCTGCCAATGACAACAGACTAAATATGTGCCCACAAAGGTTCAACTAACTCCAAATATAGAATATAGAAATATCCAATTTTATGTAAAACAGACTTAATTTTTACTATTGAAACCTTGAACACTTGACATTGGAAAGTCATTAAAAGTCACTACTCGAGTGGATTTTATGAATGCACTACATACACACACCTTCACACATCATCAAATAACATTTATTGGTTCAGTGCTCTTTCTGGCTTCAGCTTTAGCTATGAATGTTTAAGACTTTCCGTATTGTTAACTGCATGACTTTATTATAATACCTTTATTTTTAATACCATATGATATACAGTATATATCATATCATACGAACCGCAGCTCCTTGGATAACGAATGTCGAATGAAACGCGTTATGCATGTATCATCAATTCTGGCCTGTAAAATTTCAGCATAATAAGCCCTTCATTAATTTTGTGATGGTGATGGTGTGGAAATAGTGTACCTTTCAGCAGAATTACAGGCAGTTAGTGTGACAGAAAGGTCAGGGTATAAAGTTTAAATTGTGATCAGTCCAAATGCACAAGTAAATACATTTACTGAGAGAGATTTTTTGGTTTATTTAGTTCATTTTATTTATTTAATTTTGTTATAAAACCCTTTTTTGGCCCACAACCATGCCCCATTTTTTAAATTCAGTCTTCAACAGGTTTGAAATTGACCTGATTTACAAAGAAATTCCAGAATCTGTTATTTCCTTTACCTGTAAGTTCCTGTAAGTTTTAGCATCATATAGAGTATTGATTTACCTGTCTTTACCTGTCCAGCATTTGAGAAGTTCTTTTTTTTTCTGAGAATTTTTGTGTTTTTTCCAGATCTGTTATTTTGACTTCCACAGTTCCCCTGAACTGTAGAAATGTACGGAAAAAACAAAAAAACAAAAAAACAATCGGCACTGTAGAAACAGCAAGCTAACAATGACTTTACTCTTGTCTAAACCCAGCCTAAAAATATATTTTTTATACATTAAATATGTGTATAATTGCCTATTTTTATTAGGAATTTTACAGGTCTCACAATAAGGTTCATCTAAATAACCAGAGACCAGAGACAATCATTTTTCCGATTCATTTTTTAACAGTTATGCTTTTTATGAAGTCAGGTCTGTTTTTGTCAGCCTATTGTTATAATCTATGGTAACTCGGCCCACACACACATATAAACACACACAAAAGTTTTGGGGGGATTTTTTGTTAGGTGGGCGCTGCAGCCCACAGGTCTTCATCAGCAGAGACAAGATAATCTCATTAGAAGCTCATCTTCTACTTTTTAACTTTAAAATACATTTTATTATTAAGTATAGTGTCTTATACATTGACCTAATTGCAAAGGTAAAATATGTAATTAAAAACATTAATAAAACTAAAACTTTACCCTTAAATATAAATATTAAAATGCTTCAGAGATGTAATTTTTTTTGCATTACTGTGTGACTCCAAATCCTGTCTATGCTATAAAAATGTATATATATATATATATATTTTTTTTAATAAATCCATAATATTTAAGTTAAATTAATACACATTTTAGTTGTGTCCCTATGTTTCACTCAGTCCTATTTCTGTATATTTGATCTTTGATTTGTAACTGTGACTAAGGAGCACAATCTCAACACTCAGTCCTGTTACCTAAATTAATTCTAAGATTTTATTTGTTTATTTTTAAAATATTTCGCTTGAATGTGCTTAGTGTCCTCGTTCTATTAGCATAGCTGCCATTTAGTTATTTTACATGTTTTTTTTTAGCTAATTCTACGCTAAAAACTCATTCCTGTTACCTTTTTTATTCCTGTTACTCAAAACATAAAAAGTAACAGGAGTTCCAGTAACAGGAGTGTTTTTTTTTTTTGTCAAATATCAATTATTTGAACATGCAGTTAAACATTTCTTTAAAATAAAGACTTTTTTGAGAGAAAATCAAAGGAATTAGTGGACTTTCATTTAAACATGCATTTTATACTACACATGAGTTTTATAACCATCTTTAGATTAGAAACCTTTTAAAAAAATAAATAAAGCTGCCTGAGATTGACCTGTACATGTTTTGAATAGTTAAATAATGCTATTAGATTCAGAAAAATGTAGCTTTAGCTTTAATTTTCTCATTTAAAAGAGAATAAAATATGACCTCTAGTCCTAGAAAGTTTTCCGTCTTCAAAATGTCACTTTTTTGTATCTGCAGGGTAAAATCGCACCGTCATTCAGGGTGGAAACGGGGCGTAATAATCTAATTCTGACTACAGAACCTCAGAGCTAAGAAAATAATCAGAGAATCAGAATAATCTATCACCTAATATTTTATACTCTTCCCATTTAGGAGTGTGAAGAGTTATTACAGAGCCGGGACCACGCTGGTGGGGGGAAACTGATAAAACACTGTCAGAAGTCATAAATTTTAAGGTTTCTTTTCCCGTTTAATATTCCTGTGATATTTCGGTTGTTTACGCTGGTGAAGAACGCCGGACTCTTATTTGTGGGGTAATTATTCAAAAGGACAAAGAGTTTCAGGGTGATTTTAGCAGTATATTACAATGCTGTGATTAATGGAAAAATGTAATAAAGTAAAAATCACAGAAACTCTTTCTTTTAAAAGTTAATTGGCGCTTCTTAAACTCCCAACCTCTGTTTATCTGACATAAAATTAAATACCCAATTAATGGAAATCATCTCAGCTCTAATCTGAATGAAATAAGCTCTGTTATATCATGACATGATAAATATCATGTGACAGGAAGTAGTATCTTGCCCTGTGACATTTTTTACTTCCCATAGAAGCTATGTAGCATTTACATGTATGTCATTACCTTAGAAATGTACAGGAAAACTTGTAATTCAATTCATATACCATAATGATTTAAAAGTGTCTTTTTGTAAATATATATAAAGTTATGATATACAATTTTGGGGGAAGTCAGTGACAGTGGAGTATTTAGATTTGTTAGAAAGAGCTAAAGAGATTAAAAGAGATTAAAACAATATAACAGTGGTGAAATAACAATATATTTCTGTTACTGATTTAAGTGATACTGATATAAGTATTTGATATAAGATCCCATATGATAATTGGATATAATCAGATTTAATCAGTCATTTATTACAAATTAAATCAATTAGGTGAGCTGTTGGTGAAGTTGACAAATAGGCTCTTAATTGTATTATTATAACCAACTATTTATTAATATATTTTCTACTGTATATTTACTGTGGAGAGATGCATTTTGGTTCATGACTACTGCATTTAAGTGTATTTGTATTTCGCCAAAATCTCCAAAATAGCAACTTTACAGGAGAGAGACAAAAAAAAAACACTTGTAAAAAGTGTATAAAGGTTTTATAAATGGTTTACAATTAGTTTATTAATGGTTACTAATTAGGTTGTAAATGCTTTAAAAATCATTAATAATCAGTTATAACACATACGTAGAAAGGGCAACAATGACCTGTTGTTTGCCAAATAGTGAACCCACAGCCATCTATACTGTTGCCCTTTCTACCTACATATTAGTAACCATTAATAAACTAATTGTAAACCATTTATAAACTGTTTATAAAGGTAGTCTTATTTTAAAGTGGTACCGTGCATTTTTTTATAGGACAGCGTCGATTTATTATTACTATATTCACATTACATTTCTTTTAAAAGCTACATTTACTGGCTTTACTGAGATAAAGTATCCCAGTTTCTCCCACTGTTTAAACTGTTTAAACTGTTTAAAACTGTTTCCACCAAGACAAAAAAGGAAAACATAAGCATTAAAGCAGCAGAGCTTTACTTTACTTTACTTCTACTCACCCCGAGTCAATAGAAGTCCTGTGTTCGCTCGTGTCCTCGGGGAGGGAGGGCTGTTTGGTTGAAGATTCCTCTTCTGACAGTGAAGATAATGAGCTCCCATCCATGGCGTCTTCCCTCACTCTGATTTATTCTCCCAATTAAAACTCGTGTCCGAACGGCGCCACAGAGAAAGAGTCGAATAAACAGCCAAAAATAAAAGGCTCAGTTTAAAAGCTCTTCACACCTAAAGAGGAAGTCCGAAAATAAGCCTCCTGCTCTCTCATGCAAAACAACGCAAAATAGGAAGTGCCCCCCCGAGCGGGTCGGCCTCGCTTGATCGCTCGCACGCCGATCGCACGTCCACCGGCCCGGCGTCTGTAACGCTCACCACTGGGTCACGTAATGAGATCATCCAACACAAATTACAGCTAGAAAAGAAAAGCCGAGCAAGAGAGAGAGAGAGAGAGAGTTCTAGTGCTGGTTTTATTTACTGTATATCGATCCGTTATCAGTGTGAAGGTCACAGTGACAGATCTGACACTGTTCCTCTGTTCTGTTTACTCTGATTAAAGTGAGAGAAGAACGAGGAAGTGTGACGCGCCGCGGGAAATTCCTCTTTTAAACCATGTGCTCTCTGTGGGCTTTCTGTCTATAGAGCTCTGACCTCCTCCAGCAGAACCGAGTAGAGGAGGCTGATCATGAATCATTTATCAGCTGGTGTTTCAACGTTGAATCAAGGTTGGATTTGGTGTTGATTTTGAAAAATGAATAAAAGTTGATATGTTCAAACTTTAATAAAACATAGCTCACTAAAACTAGAAAATACTGTGATTTTTAAGGCTATAAGATGCACTTAAACCCTCCTGTTATGTTCATTTGTCAGGAACAGCAATGGTGTGAAAACAACCAGAGTTATTCCACTAAATATTGATTATTTCTGAACTCTTAAAACTTTATGAATATGAACTTGTTTTCTTTGCATTATTTGAGGTCTGAAAGCTCTGCATCTTTTTTTGTTATTTCAGTCATTTCTCATTTTCTGTAAATAAAAGCTCTAAATGAGAATATTTCTATTTGGAATTTGGGAGAAATGTTCTCTGTAGTTTATAGAATAAAACAACAATGTTCATTTTACTCAAGCATATACCTATAATTAGCACAATCAGAGAAACTGATTCAGAAACTGATTCAGAAACTGATTCAGGAACTGATTCAGAAACTGATTCAGGAACTGTGCTCTCTATTTTTTTTCAGAGCTGTATATTGTACATTGTGTACACTTTATTATTTTAGAAAAAAAAAAGAATAACGGACCAGTGAACGAAACCAAAACCTTGTGCCTCAAAATATGATTCCAAAAATCTGATTTTAATTATTTTATAGTGGTTCGATTTTTTTTCTCCCAATAGACAAGTTCCTAATGGTATTTAAATCAGATTTCTTCATGACAACAACAGAAAATCCTAAATATCCTTACTCCTGAAATAATGCTAACACATGATGAAAGCTGTATAATAAAAAATGCATCATATGACAATGTTTTCATCAATGCCATTTTCCACTGAAACAGAACAGAATGGACAGATTCCTAAAACAAAAAAAAGACTTCCAAAACTTTTGGTAAAAATTAGAATATGACGTACATATTCTAAAAGTCTGTATCACATACAGTTTACCGCCACCCAGCAGACTGCTTCTCTTTATGATTCTCTGTCAGCACAAAGCTAAGGGAAAACCAATATAATCCAGACAGAATCTGCCAATAAAATGATATTTATTCTCCTCAGCCTTCAATTCTAAAACCCAACACATCTCCCTGATCAATACCGTCTCCCCGCCGCCGCCTGAAGAGTATATAACCAGACAAAACCCAGCCCCACAGCACTGATACTGATGATAGAAACTACATACTGTTATAGATCATCACAATCTGTTTCCTCAGCTCATCTCTTCAACATTTTGAGAATTCTTAACAGTGTATGAAAATTTCAGGATAAACAGTTTAAATTTAAGTTTACAGACAATTAATCTTTAAACTGATGAAACTGTGACTATCAGTATATTTGTGACAAAGCAGAATATTTATTTACAAATAAATATACATAAACCTAAACTTAGTCTAAACCTCAACCTAAACATAACCAAGGACCTAAATCTAAACTTAATCTACACCTCAATTTAAATCTAAAATCAACTTAAAAGTGACCTAAATCAAAATTGAAAATACTTCTCAATCTTAACCTAAACTTAATCTACACCTCAACCTAAACCTAACCTGAACAATGACTTAAATCTAAACTTCTACATCTACAATCTACAACTTATACATTAATGTAAACTTTTTTTCTCCCCTTTTTCTACCCAATTTACACGGCCAATTACCCCACCCACTCATCAGGACTCCCCCTATCACTAGAGATGCTCCAACACACCAGGAGGGTGAAGACTAACACATGCTTCCTCCGATACATGTGAAGTCAGACTCCACCTTTTTTCGAGCTGCTGCTGATGCAGCATTACCGAGCAGCATCACAGCGCACTCGGAGGAAAGCGCAGCGACTCGGTTCTGATACATCAGCTCACAGACACCCTGTGCAGCAGACATCACCCGAGGAGTGATGTGGGGAGAGAGCGCCATCTACCCACCCAGAGGGAGCAGAGCCAATTGTGCTCCCTCTGTGCGCCGGCATCTTGATGAGCAGCCGACAGCTGCATGAGCGGGATTCGAACCTGCGACCTCCCGCTAATAGTGGCAGCGCTTTAGACCGCTGTACCACTCGGCACCCCCAATGTAAACTTTATACCTCAAACCAAACTTAATCTGCAAATATAATTTAAATTTAAACTTAATCTACATTTTAATCTAAACCTAACCTAATATTGGACTTTCTACTTCCAGGTTATTCTTCTCGACTTGTGAGGCTTGTGAAGTGTCTGGTTGAGTGTATTTAGGTGATACTTTTTCTGCTTGTATATTTAATTTCTGGACATTTGATTATAGGTTGCTACAGTCATTGGGGTATATTGTCTGGCGACGTGTGAGGGTAACCGGGGCGTGATCTGCTGTCCTGCTCTCAGTCCTGCAGTTCAGCAGAGCTGGATAAACCCTGTCCTGCTCCGTCTCGTCTGGGTGAGTCAGTGTCCGAGCTTCAACCGCTGGTCACGGCCGAGTGCGTGTGAGCGCATTGCTGTGTACAGCGTTAGAGTGCTGAGGACGGGGGGACGAGGGGGGACGGGGGGACGAGGGGGACGGGCGGTGCAATGGCTTTATTGACCCGAGCTTCTGTCAAACCCAAGGACAAATTACACGCTGTTACTCCACGGATTGATTTCTCTCCCACCAAACAGCAGAGAGCAGCCGTGGGAAAAGTGCGGCTGGGTGAAGAGGAAGTGCTGTTTACTGGTTAGTTATGGTTCACTGAGCGCCGTCTTCCCGTCACAACCTCTGATTACCACTGGAGTCAATAACACACACCGCAGAATCTGGGTAAAAGCATATTCTCACTCTCAGAGTCCTCACTGTGTCTGTTTAAGCTCGGAAAAAAAAAAAAAAAAAAAAAACAGTTACACTTCCTATATACTGTATGTCATCATTTATAAATGACTCTATAAACATACCCATTACAGATTATAATGCATTATAATATTATAAAAATGTATAACTCATCATAGCCATGTTTATTATGCATTATGAATTCAATTGTGATCATAATGCATCTTAAGCTGTGTTTATTATTAACATGTTATACGCCAATACCAAGAACCTCAGTCCCAGCTTGCAGACTGCATTATGATAAAAAAATATATATATCATAAAGTTTATATTTAGGGGTTTCAGGGTAAAGAGGGCTGAATAATTTTGCACATCACACTTTTCAGATTTTACATTTGTCTGCTATACATTATTCTGTATCCACTATGAATTAGTTTGTACCCACCAGTAGTTAAAGTAGTACAATAAATAATTCTGTATTCATTATTTGAGTGTATCATTAACTTAACCTGTAATCTTAATTACAGAAAAATGCACATATATAATTTTTTCATTGAAAATGAATTATTCAGTTTCCACTATAAATGATTCAGTATCCACATGGAAATAATTAGTATCCACTATGTATCCACTATTAACTATTTAGTATCAGCATCTGATTCTTGATATTTAGTATGTACTGTAAATAATTCAGTATATAATATAAATAATTCAGTATCTAATATGAATATTTAGCTATGTAATATAAATAGTTCAGTATCTCATATGAATAATACAGTATGTAATATAAATAGTTCAGTATGTATTGTGAGTAATTCAGTATGTACTGTGAATAATTCAGTATCTAGTGTGAATAATCTATAATTTAAAGATTAATATAAAGGGTTAATGTAAAGAATATGCTTTTCTGCTGCTGATAGTGAACTGTAGTAGTTTTAATTCTGTCTCTTTGTAATCTCAGCCCACGCTGGATGAATCACATGGTCTATAAGGCCCACACAGACAGCGGTGTGTTCACTGTGTTCACTGTGTTCACTGTGCTGTATACCTCCTGTCCTCTTCACTCCCACACAAACCCACCTTTAGATGATGCTCTCAGAGCGTCTTCACTCAGGTGATCACGCTGCTCTCTTCTCTGTATCTGTGTTACTTAAACACTGACCCTGAGATAACACCCAACACACAGAACATAAAGAAAACTTACAGACAATACATATATACATATATATCACTTGCACAGTAGTTAGAATCCAGCCTACATGTAAAATATTTTTTAGAAAAAATGCATGAGAGTTCCCCTTTTCTCCTAAATTTAGTGAACTAAAATTAAAGTTCCCTTAACAAGAAACTTCTTAGTTCTGCATCCAACAAAGCATTTTAAGTTGAACTCAAAAACATGACAACCCCAAACTGAGGAACCTTCAAATAAGGAACTCCTGAATATGGAGCTCTTGATGGGATTTGAACTTGATTGCACCGAGCATACGGAAGAATCATTTTAAACTGGACGGGTGTGATGCGGCCTCCTTTCAAAGCGGATAAATTCGATTCCAGGTTATGTTCAGTCAGAGAAAGAGAGAGAGAGAGAGTGCGCTCAGTCAGAAACTTCACTCTTTTGTTTCTTTGGTTTTACTATGGATGAATGAACTACTGAGCTCTGAGTTTCCCCTTCTGAAGTCCCCGTTGCTCCACCAGCCGCTTATGTTCAGTAAAACTGAGCCGGATCCTCTTTTAGAGGCTGTACGTGTGACGTAAGTACGTAAAGACGCGTGACGTGGCCAGAAGAAGAACTCCCGTGAAAAGAAAAGTGACCCGACACCCCAGTTTTTAAAATAAATATACTGTATTATTAAGCTAAGCAGGGATGGTGGTTTCAGAATACTGGTACCATTAAAAACACTATATTTTATATTCTTCTCTCTAAATCTGCTCTACATCATGACCTTGGCTACTCTGTGACCAAATACTGTATGAAAAAGTTAAAAATGTCCCTATTTATACTTGCAAATGTATAATAGACCCAATCATAACTTCTCACGCTCTCCTCATTCCCACAGTTCCTTCACTCAGGTACTGGTGTTAAAACTCAGGGCACTAAAAAACATCTTGGTCATGACATGTTTGCAGCAGCCGAGCCGAATCATGACATCAAGGGCACTTATCTGCTCGGAGTCTCACGTGGGACGTGACATTTCCAGCTCCGCCGGTGAGTGAGGTCTAACTGGTTCATTTGCATGCACTCAGAGGAAGGACTGGTGGATAAATCACAGAGCCCCCGGTGGATGACGGATGAGTTAACATGCGAAAGCGCGGCGCTGAAGGTCGCTGTAAATACACGCACTGTCAATAATAAAAGGGCTTTTTAATTAAAAGCTTAATACAACATGACCGCAATCCTGTACCGATGAGGGAGGCAGGAAATGCCAGGCTGTGCTCATCAGCATTTCTTACCTGCATTCACCAATCAGATCATCTACTGGTAAAAAAAAACCTAAATGTCCCAATAGATCCAAATGAGACACCTATTTACAATATATCATACAGCATTTTCACATCTGTAGTTTGTTTCTTTGGTCCGGATCAGTTGATGAGCTTCACGTTACTTTTACTTGGAGCGTTTACCCCTTGGTTTGGTTTGTTTTCACACAGGCACAAACATAAATACTTAAAAAAAAAAAATGCAGAAATATGCACCGATAAACCACGCGAGCACACTGTCTCCTCTGATTGGTCAGAGCTGTCTGGTGCAGGAGCAAGGAAGTAAATATAGCATATATCGTGTTTAGCCCTATCCGGACGGGATTATTTTCTCAGGGGGACGTCTGTTTAAAATATTGCACACTTCTACTCTTTAGTGATAAAAGTCCTGCATCCGGATTTGAAAAAAAAAAGGACCAGTGCGTTTTTTCTTGTCTTTTTAGTCACATGACATCGCGTTCAGTAGCTCCTCCATTTTCACTCACTGTTGTGTTTTTAACGTGAATTTTCGTGGAAACGCACGCCCGAAGTGTAATTAAAACAAACTGTGTATTTGAACAAGCTGTTTTTAACAGGATGTGCGGCATAGTAAATGGAGCAGTGAACGCTGCACACATTTAATTCAGTGTGTAGTTTCAGTGTTTAATTCATGGAGCAGCAGCAGAGACAACATTTATTCATAGCTATGGTAGCTAACTCTCCTGTTCTGTTCTGGGTCAAATTGACCTGATATTAAAGTTTGAAGATATTGAAAATATAGTTAAAAGTATTTTTTTTTTATAAAACGTCTTCTGCTTGCCTTAATTAGTGTAATTAACATATAATATTAAAATGGTTTATCTCACATATTTGCAACAAACCCCTGCAAAAACTAAAACAAAATTGCAATGTTATGTTTCAATGTTTCAATGTAAAACTGATGTGTTTTATATGTTGATTTGTAAGTAGTGAAACATTAAAAAAGTTTGAACATGTATTTTTTTTTTAATGAACAATTTGTGAATTAATATTATAATTAAACATTACCAGTTAGAGGTATGGAACACCACTGCAGTAAATATTATAATTATATAATTAAACATGCACCGGGTCAAACTGACCCAGAAACACCATTGCTGTTCCTAATAAATGAACATAACAGGAGGGTTAATTATCTGGCTAATAATATATCAGGTTAAACTGCAACTGAACAGCAGTTTAGCTATAATTACAATTATATATTTGATAGTTTGGGTCAGATGATGGTCGGATTACATTCACACCCCAAGAGAACCACTCCAAAGTTGATTTGGACCAGAAACCAAGTGCAATTACTGATTTCACACCTGCTGAAATGAACCGCATCAAGAGTACAAACCAACCAGAATCTGTTTTAACCAAACTAAATAGTGCCCATGTGAAAACACCACAAGGGATCCAAAATCTGAATTTCTGTAAACTCTACACACTTTATGCCACACATTCAGGCGTCTGCCAGACGTTTGACGGACACAGCGTGGCTGTAACTCATAAACCAGCGCTGCTGTATATCGTAACTCCACCATTAGACGTCAGGGAATGTGAGGCGAGGCTGTTTGAAATGCTGAAGCGGTTCCACAGCGCAGAGCAACATTTCTTTTTCCCTGACACTTAACGGCCCCACCTTTCTCCGGCTCCGGCTCCAGACTGAGGAACAGTAAGTGCTCGTTCATCACCTCGTTTGTGGAGCCGTTACATCTCAGCAGGTTTACATCATGAACGCTGGAACATGTAGGTACATGGACTGTACTGTATTGATGCCTGATTTCATATGCACGGCAGTGTGTACCAACAGAGCAACCCACCTCTGGGATGTACATATATATGCATACTGTATATGCATAAAAACTAAGAGTGTAAACAGTGAACAGAAAATTCATGGTTCAGTTAACACCTCGGTATAAACCCAATTGTCCAGTACGTTTTAGTACGTTTAGCCTCACCTTTATTAACTTCATTATAACAATGAATCTTCCTTATAATCATGTTTTTTTTATGAAATGTCTTTTATTAAATTCTTGAAACAGTATTATTTTAACTTCTTAAACTACAAATATTTTTTCCCTAAACATATTCCTGGATGCATTTCAGTGTTTGAGTTCTTTTTAAGAAATATCAGCATTAGACTGTTAAATTTATGATTATTAGGGTGTTCAAATCATAATTCTTTTTTTTAATGCTGGATTTTTTTTCCAGTATTATTGTGAGGAGACTATAATAGTACAGTGTGATTTATGTCTGGCAGACTAGATCATTTTGTGCTGTATTATAACATAATAGAGAGAGAGAGAGAGAGAGAGAGAGAGAGAGCAAGCGAGAGAGAGAGAAAAAGACAGACGGCATGAGAGAAAGAGAGAGAGAGAGAGCAAGCGAGAGAGAGAGAAAAAGACAGACGGCATGAGAGAAAGAGAGAGAGAGAGAGAGAGAGAGAGAGAGAGAAAGAGACAGTACAAGCGCCTAACCCTGCGTTCACACTGAAAAACGACAGGTGACCATTCATTCTCTATGGCAGTGCAGCGATGGTTGTGAATGATCTGAGTTTGAATAATGTGCGTTTCTGTGCTCCAGCTTCCTGTCGGAGCTAAACTTCTCAGCACAGACTGTGGGCTAAGTGAGTAGTGAGATGCTAACAGCAACAGTGCTACAGCTACACTTTCCGAGTTACGTTTATCGGTTCCACAAGTCTCCTACAGACTACCTGTACTGTATATTCTGCGTGCGTTTGCGTGAACCAAACTGTGACCACCAACCGCCTACTACACACCTACAGTACAGGCCAAAAGTTTGGACACACCTTCTTTGTGGATTTTTATGCACTTAACAAAAAAATGTGAAATAACTGAAAACATTTTTTATATTCTAGTTTCTTCAAAATAGCCACCCTTTGCTCTGATTACTGCTTTGCACACTCTTGGTATCATTCTCTCAATGAGCTTCTTCAAGAGGTGGCCACCTGAAATGAAAAGTTTTCCAACAGTCTTGAAGGAAGGAAGGAGTTCCCAGAGGTGTTTATTAGCACTTGTTGCTCCTTTGTCTTCTTCACTCTGTGCTCCAGCTCACCCCAAACCATCTGGATTGGGTTCAGGTCCGGTGACTGTGGAGGACAGATAATTTTTTATTAAGTACGTAAAACTCCACGTGTTCATTCATAGTTTTGATGCTTCAGTGAGAATCTACAATGTAAATAGTCATGAAAATAAAGAAAAGGTGTGTCAAAACTTCCAAACCTGTACTGTATGGCTGTGTAAGTCAGCGATATTCATCTGCACATGTGCAGATATGCAGATGTATATTCAGAGTAAGATGAATACAGTCTGGGAGACAATGAGGAGGCATGAATTACGGCAGCTTCACCATCAGCTCCTGACAGACAGCAGCTCAGCAACTGAAGGGAGGATAATGAGAGATAAAGAGGGTGAAGCCCAGCCTCCATTAATGCAGAGCGGAGATACGAGGAATAGGCCTGGTCCTTCATGGCTGGAATGAGAAAAACCAATCAGACTGTGAGATGAGGGAGTAAAAGCAGGCAGACTGTGAGATGAGGGAATGACTCATTAGGGAGCCGAGCTGGAATTTCAACGATTATAAAATCCTCTCCTTCCTGCTTCAGACTGGAGGACTGAGCTGCGCAGAATAATGAGACACTTCTGTTTATAACAAGAACTGAACGCAAACATTTAGAGGAGGAATTACACTGGAGCTAGAAAGGATTCAAATAGATAAACTGAAAAACTGATATGAATTTCTGATTCATATTTATTCTGTTCACATAGACCCGCCACCAGCAGAATCTCCAAACTCCATATTTGTATAACCCTTCTGTTCTGTTCTGGGTCAAACTGTTCCGTTTTAAAGTTTGAAGATCTTGGAAAAATAGTTAAAAGTATTTTTCTCAGTATTCAGAAACTTCTTCTGCTTGCCTTAATTACTGAAATCAACATATAAAATCTCACATATTTACAACCGCCCACTGCAAAAACTAAAACTAAAACAAAATTGCAATGTTGTTTCAATGTAAAACCTTTGTGTTTTATATATTGGTCTTGTAGTGAAAAATCTAAAAAGTTGGTTTGAAATTGCATCTTTAATCTTGTAATATTACAACTTTATTCTCATAACATTACGACTTTATTCTCATAATACTGCGGCTTAATTCTTGAAATAGTATGACTTAATCCTTGTAATATTACAACTTTATTCTTATAATATTACAAGTTTATTCTCTTAACATTATGACTTTATTCTCAATATATTGCAGCTTCATTCTTGAAAAAATATTACATACTTATTCTAATATTGTGACTTTATTCTTGTAATATTATGACTTTATTCTTGAAACATTATGACTTTATTCTTGTAATCTTTTGGCTTTATTCTTGAAATATTATGACTTAACGCTTGTAATATTGCGTCTTTATTCTTATATTATTACAAGTTTATATTTTGAATATTGTGAGTTATTCTTGTAATATAACATATAAGAATATAATATGTTTTTTTGTAATTTATTACTGTTATATTAATTATTTTCTCAAAATATTGCGACTTCTTGTAATGTTACAAATGTATTATCATAATATTACAGCTCTATTCTCATAACATTACAACTTTATTCTCGTAATATTGTGGCTTTATTTGTGTAATATAATGACTATAGTCTTGTAATATTACGAGTTTATTCTCGCAACATTATGACTTTAGTCTTATGATGCTGTATATTAGACAGCAATTGCATCCAACAAACTTACCAGATCCCTCTTTCTTTAGATTGACTATATTATATGTATTAGGTATGGTAATGTCAGGAAACGAATACCATTAATTACTCAGGAATATTACTGCTTTCTATTTCTATTTCATTAGAAACAAACAGATAAACCAACAGCCTGACTCTGCTCTGCTCTGTGCACACTGCCATCATTCTCACTGCTCCGCCCCTCCCCTCCCCTCCTCCACCAATCACATTCATCCTCTGTGTGGAGGGTCTTAATGTGGTCGGGTTAGTTAGCATCTGACAGCGTAGCGCTAATAATTCTCCCAGTTCATTACAAAGTGCTCACCATTCCACATTAATTGGTCTCTTTAATGCCCCTATAAATGTATTAATGTGACCCAGTACTGATATTCAACAAGAGGACGTTCATTAAAGGAAAAAAGACTCGCCTCGCAAAAGTGCCACACGTACGCTGTGCTGCTCGAGAGCATTACTAATTTTAAGAAAGACAAAAGAAAAGAAAAATACTTAAAGGCGATTCTGGTGATTCTGGGACTCTTTAATGCCCTTATAAATGTATTAATGAGAGCCCATATTGATATTCAACCGGAGGTCATTCATTAAAATAAGCACGGCCCAGCTCTGGAAATGATATTAAACTAAATCAAATTACATATTTTTGAGACAAAAAGAAAAAAGGGCACAAAAAATGTGGCAAATCCATACAAATAAATAAATACATAAATAAATAAAAAAGCTATTATTGTATGGATGGGATGACCACTGAATGAACCTAGACGCTCAGAAGTTTGGAAAGTTGGAAAAAATGTTTAATGACCCAAAATGACCCAGAAAACAAGAAGCAGATTAAAAATATATTGGAAGATTTAATTTACAAATATTTGCAGGTATTGACAAATGATGGTAAAGCATGAAAATTTAAAATAGAACAATTATTTTAACCTGTGAACATGCAAATCTTTTAATACAGTGGCGTGCACATGTTTGGTCACCAATAATCAAAATTTCTGTCACAATTCGAAATGTAGCTGGCTGCCAAATTAGATAAATACAGATAAATAGATAAAAAAATAAATAAATAAATAACTGCATTTGCCCACATTTAACTAGAATGGTATTAAAAACGCTGTAAATAAATGTATGTGAAAAAGACAACATAGGGCCCTATTTTTGTGATCTATAGTGCACTGGTCAATTGTGTCTTTGGTATCGCGAGGGCACAAAATGCTTGTACTAAGCAAAAGGAGCAAAATGCATGTACTAATTCCCTTAATTAATCATGGGTGTGGTTAATTTTGGGCGTAACATGAAATGAATCAATCTCTGATGGACTCTGATGATTGACTGTTGTCAGGGTTTTAATCAGTCAGTGGAGCTCCTGTGTTTTCCACCACTAAGATAGCAACCTGCCAGAAATTTAACTCTAAACATCGCTATATTTTATCAGCACGGGTGCAAGAGGTTGACGGGGTGTAAGATAGCAATGAGCATCGCAGCGCGTCTTGTGCAGGGTATATGATAGGGCCCTATGTTTCCAAGTAGCATTTTTGCCACTTTAGCTGGATAATTCTCATATCTTGTTAAACCTGCTGCTGCTGAAGTACTTTCTCTCAGATATGGATGAGTGGACCCTTTCTGATCTGCCCGGCAACAAGAGCTTTTTACAGAGTCAGTCAGTTCCAGCCTGACCACCCCTCTCACGCTTCACCTCAGCCTCAGAGCCAGACTCTACAAAACCACAGCGCTCTCCTACCAAACCATGTTTATGTATTGTACCGTATCAGAGTCAGCGCTCAAAGGAAACTCTGAATATATTATAGCAGCACTTTTAATAAGAGAAAGGTGAACTCCGCCACAAAGCCACATTTGATATTCCATTCAGCGCTGAAGCTAAATTGAACTCAGAATGAGACTGAACGGGACATTTATTTCAGCAGCGTAAACTGGTCAACTGTTTCTCAGTTTCTCCTGGTCGCCAAAGGCTTTTTTTCTTGTCTTTTATTTATTTCTTTCATAAAAAAAAATGTAATAAGCAATGAAAAGAGAAAAAAAAAAGAGCAGGAAAGGTCTGATTTCAAGCCTGGGCCGTTTCAGAGAGCAGAGGAACTGAAGCAAATGGGAATCGCAATTATGGCGGCTGCTCCAGGCAACAGACAGCTTATTTATCAAGCCTCTCAGACGGGAAGCAGCACAGATTTCATTTGGAGGTTTTATATGGAAAAACGGTCCGATGCCATCGTACCGTTGGGTGGGGAGATTGGACTGCATGGAGATTGGACGGTACGGAGGTTCTGATGTCACTGGTTCCTCGTTATTCATTTCTGAAAATGTGCAAACGCTTGTAATCTGGCTGGAGTCTGGAGAAGAAGAGCGGGTTCAGATGAATAAGATCATCTGGAGAAAAGCCTCAGTCTCCTCATATTCAGACTCATATTCCTAAATGTAATGTGTTACTATCTACAGACTCATCAGATCAGGTAATAAAAGTACTACTGTAGATTTACTGTAGGTTTACTGTAGATTTGTTAAAACTATTGGCGTCAATCGATAAAAAAAAACGATTAATCACAAAAAATTCAATGATTAACTGTGATTAATGGAACTTGTTCTTCTTAAGACGTAAGTAATTCCACCAAATAGTAACTCTTCAAAATAATTTCAAATTGAACTTCATTTTTTACCTTTTTTCAACTCTGAATCTTATAACACACATATATTTAACTATTCAAAACACATAGTGGTCAAACTTAATTAATTTTTTACAACGTTTCTAAGTCAAAGATTGTTCCAAAACTCCCGTGGTATTCAAAAAGCATGTTTAAAAGTCTACTATTTTTTTTCTCTTAAGAAAGTGTTTATTTTAAAGAAATGGTTTTAGACTATATGTTCAAATAATTTATATTTTTGTCAAAAACAAATAAAATCACTCCTGTTACTTTTTATGTTTTGAGTAACAATACTGAAAGTAACAGGAATGTGTTTTTAGAAAAGAATTAGCAAAAACATGAAAAAATAGCTAGCGGTTTTCCCAAAATGTGTATTTTAAAAATGAACAAATAAGATATAAGATTTGATTTTAGCTTTAATGGAAATCTGGAAGTCTAAGCTTACTGTAAATAAATGGAAGCGCTTTACTCATTACAGTTTTGTTTACTTAGCTTAACTTAGCTTTACAGGTTTTACCACCCAGCATTGAGACCTGCTGAATTAGACGGAAAACATGGCGACACCACTGTTCCTTACTAGTGTCACATGATACACCTTATAATTCCGTGAGACTTTTGTATAAAAATAGACCAGAAAATAGACGTTAATTGATAGAGCGCCTTATAATACAGCGCAAAAAATAGTAGTGCGAAACATACAGTACACAGTATTCACTTTAGAGTTGCACTGAAGGACACTGTAGGGTTTAAAATGCAAGACTAGAGAAATTTCTATTTAAGGAACGAGGATTGGATTTGAGGTTTTTAACCTTATCTCTAAACTCTCATCATGTGAATGTGGATGCAGCTGCTGGAATGGCATTTTTGCACTCCGAAGCTCAAACCTCAAACAAATGGAAAAACTAAAGCAACCGAGTCTCTGTCCCGGAGATCGGTGAGAAAGTAATCTTTAAAGCATCAACAGAAGAACAGCACGTACACTCATTGGCTGGGTAATACCCTATGGTGCTTGAAAAAGCATGGAGTGAAAATTGCGGAAAAAAAAAAAAGATTAATCACAAAGGTGTAGAGAGTGATGAATGCCTTCACTAAAGGGACTCGTGAGCCTGCAGTCTGAATGCGTGACTATCTATCACACATATCTATTTTCTTATCCTGTCTAGAAGAGCTTATCATTTTCTCTCAGTAAGAGATAAGAAATGATGCTGCTTTTGTTTGTGTTTTTTTTATTTGCTGAACACGACAGAATTTGGACTTTCACCATTCAGATGAGGTACACAGTGTTGGGAAGGTTACTTTTAAAATGTAATCCCTTACAGATTACTGATTACATCACTCAAAATGTAATTTGTAACGTAATCAGTTACATTACTTCAAGTGAGTAACATAATCTGATTACTTTGGATTACTTACAATAGTGTCGTTTTTTTAAGCCTGAATGAATGTAGCAACCACATCTTGCATATTATTGTTTTATTTTTCCTTCCAGTTAATAGATAGACAAATAAAACAGCCTTTTCAATCACCCTATAAAAATACTTATGAAACCATTTAATCAAACAATTTTATAAAACACTTCTATAACTTGATGATAAAATCATTAAAAACCAAACAATGTAACAACAACTGTAAGCTAACTATTTGCAGGTTTGCCACTTTCTGCAGGTGGATTTTTTGCCAGGATTATCTAGGGGTGTAAATCACAAGATTCATTACGATACGATACAATACAATTATTTTAGTCAGCGATACGATAATGTACGATACCTCAAATTATGTCTTTATACGATACAGTTCGGTCCAATAGGATTTAATGCGATTACAATCTGTTCCTTTTCTAAGAACTCACAAATGCAAACAAAATATAATTTGAATGTTTTATTATTAAATGTCAAATGCAGTGTAATCATAAACAGTAAACAATAATTCACTTTAATTTCCATTATTTAAGTTCCATTTGAGAACATCAAATGCAGAAGAAAATGTAAAAAAAAAAGCGCCTGTTATATTTAGAGTTTACAATGTGTGTATGGATGTTGGTGATGAATAGTCACTCATTCTCTATATTTCCTGATTCAGTAGGGTCTTGACAAACAAATTACAAAATTTGTAATTTATATCACAATGCATTGAAGAGTTACACTGCATTATATTAGGTGTCCACCAGGCGTCTCCAAAGTGTTCAAAACCTCTCCAGTAAATCTGTCTTTATACAGCCAGAGTTTGTAATTTTTTTGTTTGTTTGTGATAAAATAAATGAATGTAAGTCTATTTCAGAGTAATATTAATACTTTTTGATGAAATGACAAACAAAATCACACGTATGCGCGCTGTGGGCGCACTTATGTTTAGCAGAGGGAATTTGGTGACAGCGGTTAGGCATGCCCCTCCCCCAGCCATTAGGAGACCAATCAGGGCAAATTACGTACCAATGTTTTCGTCTAAGGGTGGACTATTGGTTGAAATAGGTGTCAATCACTTTTGTGACGCTGGAGAAAGGCTATGACCTGATTTGATTGGATTGGATTGATCCAGCGCTCACGTTATTGGTTCAAAAGACGATCACTCAAGAAAAATAGTGGTTTGTGGACCGCTGAAAATAAACGCATGTTTGTGAGGAGAAGTGAGCAGGCGAATAAAGGACTTTATGGATATTTTATCTGCGGGTCAGTGCTGTACTGTGGATGCTGTGATAGTAAGTGAATTTTCTATAATGTAATATGATGTTATTGTATACACTAATATTATTTTATAAGGCTATTTTGTTGGGGAGGCGTGTTTCTCGTGTAAACAATGTGAAAAAACAGGCTGTTTTCAGTTGGCGATTTCTGGCGACTGGTTTCATGTAGATGGTTGTAAATTTGCATGCAGGTAGTTAAATTAGTACTAAAGAATATGAGTCGGTTATTTGGTCGGTGTGTTTAGAATATTTGACGCTTATGAGCATTCAACTTTACATAGTCAGAACGGGCCCGCCGACGGGCTAGGGGGCGCTTCTGCAGTGAAAACATTCTGAGCAGGAGGTTGTGAATCATAGAATATTCTGATGTCGTGATTTATGTGAATGTGATTGCGTTTTGTCAGTGTTGGATTGGAAGACCAAAAACAGAAAAGTACCGCAATGTAATCCATTTATTTTAGCAGAGTAACTGTAATCTGATTACCACTTATTGAAGCAGTAACTGTAACGGATTACAGTTACTCATAATTTGTAATCTGATTACGTAACGCCGTTACATGTAATCCGTTACTTCCCAACACTGGAGGTACAGTATATTTATCTCCATAATGCTTTTACAAAGTTTGTGGCTGGCACTGAAATGGCTTCATACTCCCTCGTTAGTAGTGTAAAAAGTAGCGGATAAAGGGAGAGAAAGTTTAGTAAAATTTACTAATGTCAGATTCGCCTTACATGACTTTTTGAGTCGTAAGTGTTTGTGCTGTTCACACTACACACCTGATCAGCGAAACAGGGTCACAAATTACATACATTCACTTAGGGCCTTCCCTAAAACCTATTTTTTCACAAGAACACACCAAAACTAAACTCACACGAGATCTAGTGATGCCATGTTAGAGAATCTCTCTATAGAGGAGAATACGCACTTAAAGTGAGTCCAACATGAACGAGTTCATATGAAGTAACTGAGCAAAATCAGTGTATAAAGAGTTGAGAGTTTATACAGTAAATGTCTGATCAGTTTTTATACTGAAATATGTACTTATGTCATATATAACACAGAACTATATCAACGACATCGTTTTAAGCATCAGCTTACCAACCAGTCAATCATCTCTCATTTGCAGTAATACAAATTGTTTACTATAGAAAAATGAAAATATACATTCACGTTTTTTTGTGCTTTTTTTGGTAAAGTACATTATTCTACTTTCTAAAATTCTAAAAGAAATACTCAGAACAAGTAGTTAGTCACTAGTTTTATATTAAACTAGTTTTTAGCATTCGTAGAGGATTTAGTTGTGAGCTCCCTCTAGAGTTTAACAGTAATTTAACAGATATAACAGGGAAACAGAAAGTGATCATACTCTCCATAAATGTTTTGGATTATTTGGATTATTCCCTCTCTCTTTCTACGTGATCCCAATGGCTATAGGTAGCTACTGCTCTCGGCTCCCAGTCGTCGACTGAATCAGATATTTAGCATGCTGAATATTTGCCGGGCTCTGCTACATCTCTGTCTTTCAGTAGTTCCCACCACAGGATTTAGCGAATGCAGAGTGATCCTCGATTTGGCTCAGAGTAGAGTTTTTGACAGTAATCACCAAAAAAACTGGTGGCAACTGAAAAACTGGGCTAAAATAATGTGGAATAAATGGGTAGATAAATGGGTAGAAGTGCTTTTAAACTATATAATACCACTATTTAACTACTGTTGATGTTTCCTACTTGGATCTTGGATATTATGACATACAAGCTTAAAAAGAACTCAGCATTAGCTCATGTAGTATTCAACAAAATTTACTATAAATTATTATTTAATTTGGCATTTTCTGCAGGGAATAACTATCTTACAGGGTCAATATTTGCAAGACTGCAGCTAGATTGCATTTGAAATTATTTTCCATCATGCGGATCTTTTGGTGGAAATGTATAGGAAACTGTTAAACAACAGATTACAAAAGGATTAAAAACCTCCTTTGTCAAATATACTCATTTTATTTGCGCTAAACGGCTGTTCAGGTGCAGTTTAACCTGATATATTATATAGTATGTATATAGTATTTATGTAAGATTTTCCATTCTACGTACTCAATAGCGCCTTAAAAAAAAAAACAGAAACAATGATCCGTTTCGTTCACAGGCTGTAATGCACAGCATGCCCTGTAGCTCTGTAGGGAATATATTTAATTAAACATATATAAACACCGCTTTAGTATAGCAGTGAACTGACCCGACTATTCCTGAGGACGATCAATGGGATCAATTACACAAGAATGAGGGTGAAAACAAACGCCTTAATGAACCCATATGTAACCCAGACGCCTCGTGAACTCTGGAGGCACCAGTTCACCATCTCCTAACTGAGATCTGAACATGCTCTGGTGGTTTCAACCTTTAAAAGTGATCATCTCTCTACGTGGGAGGTCACTATGACAGTATGACTATGATATATGTCTGTATCCTCACTCACGATCTCATGATCTCTGTGTCATCACATGTAAATTCACCTGGAAACCCTGGTGAAAATATATATATATACTTAATTGTACTTAAAACATATTGAGAAATATCTTAAGCATGCTGTAAATATACTAAGAGACTTATATACCTACTTAAAATATATTAAAAGTACATTAATATTATGCTTTCATCAAATGTTTGAAAGTAAACTTGGATCATACTTTTTTAAAAAAGTACAATATAACGTATTTAAATAAATAGACTACTATGAAGTAGCCTGCACTTTTAGTTTAATGCAATTCAATATACTTCTAAAATACATATTTCCAAATATATTTTTGTACATTTTTAGCAAAGTGTGTTAAAAAAAAAACAGCTGTTACAGTAGTTCACTTTAAGTACAATGTATCATGTATCATAAACTTTTTATAAAGTAAATAACTTTAAAATCACATATAAAAAAATACATATATTTAGCTAT
The DNA here is from genome assembly GCF_023375975.1 of Astyanax mexicanus. Lineage (NCBI taxonomy): Eukaryota > Metazoa > Chordata > Actinopteri > Characiformes > Acestrorhamphidae > Astyanax > Astyanax mexicanus. The sequence continues at coordinate 1,749,406 of NC_064417.1, forward strand.
TGCATTAATATAACAGTTAAAAATGTATTTCAATGCTCTGTAATTATAATTAGGAACATATACTGTAACGTTAAGTAAATTATAGGATACAGTGTTAAATAACACATTTAAGTGTCAAATAAAAATGAAAACACAAAAAAATGTAGTAAAGCATATTAAAATATATGTTTATACCCAACAAAGTAACTATAGTAGAAGTGTGCTACTTACAAAAGACAGGAACAAGAAGCATGCATATTTGTACTCTAATGTAAATATATCACATATATTTAACATCAATTCTTAGTACATTTCTAATATACCTGGTGTATAATAAAATACAGTGATACAGTTGTAATACTCATTGTTAAATGTATTATAATTTTACTGTGAGCATATTTAAATATATTTAAAATATGGGGTTACACACATGAAGTAGTTTACATGTTTAAATGTTACTATACTACTAAAGTATGTTTAAAATAGTTCCATTTTAGTACAGTTAAATACACTTAGAAAAATTTAAGTAAGACTTTTGTACTATTTTTAATAATAATGTGACTTCAGGAACATTTTAGTGCACTATAGCATAATAATGTTTAGTAGTATACCTTAATCAACACCACTTTAAAATAAAACTACCTTTATAAAGGGTTTATAAATGGTTAATAACAATTAGTTTATTAATGGTTACTAATTAGGTTGTAAATGCCTTAAAAATCATTAATAGTCAGTTATAACACATACATAGAAAGGGCAACAATGACCTGTTGTTTGACAAATAGTGAACTATATTACACAGCCATCTAGATTGTTGCCCTTTCTAAGTATATGTTATAACTGATTATTAATTATTTTTAAGGCATTTAAAACCTAGTAAGTAACCATTAATAAACTAATTGTAAACCATTTATAAACCCTTTATAAAGGTAGTCTTATTATAAAGTGGTAGCCTTTAATCTACTTTTTTTCACTAGGGAAGGAACCCATTAGGTTATGAGCTCATTATGTTGCTACTAGCCTTGTGTAAATATATACTGTGTGTTATTCACATACATTATTTATATGTTCAGCCATGAAGGCCTGAACTGCTGTCAGGTCAGTGGGTTGGATCAGTGGTTCTGTAGACGTCTGATGTGTAGAAGAGAAAGTTCACTGTCTGAGACATGAATCCAGGCTGTAGTAAAACCGCCGGCGTGGAAACAGAGAAGCGAGAGAAGCAGGTTCCACTTCAGCTTTTCTTTGGTGGAAACGCTGTGAAGCGAAAAGCTGAAAACTCACCCCAGGGTTTGTCCACAGTGACTCAAAGCTCATGTGATGAATGACTCTACAGGTTCTGTGTGGAATTACACAGTCCCATTGTGCTGCGATTGCTAATTGTGGATTTTACACATCATGCTCCATGACATAACCTCTCTTTAACATCCTCACCAAGAAATAAACATACATATGTTTTATTCTATAAACTACGGACAAACTTTATATTAAATTCCAAAAAAAAAAGATGCAGAGTTTTCAGACCTCAAAACATTCATAAATAAAAAATTCATAAAGTTTTAAGAGTTCAAAAATTAAATTTTTTTTCATGCATCTTGGCATCATGTTCTCCTCCACCAGTCTTACACACTGCTTTTGGATAACTTTATGCTGCTTTACTCCTGGTGCAAAAATTCAAGCAGTTCAGTTTGATGGTTTGATGGTTTGTGATCATCCATCTTCCTCTTGATTTTATTGCAGAGTTTTTTTAATTTGGTCAAATCTAAGAAATATATATTTTTTAAATGGTCTCTTATTTGTTACAGAGATGTCTGTATATGTATTCTGTGTAACCACACTGCAGGTCTAAATGAGCATCTATCATCTCTCTCTCTCTCTCTCTCTCTCTCTATATATATATATATATATATATATATATATATATATATATATATATATAGTTCTTCATCAAAAGTTATTACATTGCATTTATATTGCAATTGTCATTATGTAGTTATTACATAGATTATCAATATGGATAATCACACAGCTATCAGAGATACTGATAATTAGGTGGGATCTTTTTTCTTAAATATATCAGTTGTTGATATTTCTATATATATCAACAAGTGGTACATATATATATATATATATATATATATATATATATATATATATATATATATATATATATATATATATATATATATATATATACACACAGTTACAACATTTGAACATTTGGCAACTTTATTTTAACAAGGAGAGAGATGGAAATAACCACATAATGATTAGTGGTTCACTTGTTTGGAAATATTGCATTTTACATAAAACAGACTTATTTTTTTATTGAGTTCAAGCTAATTTTGGCTTTATAGTTTTCTATAAAATTATTTTTTTGGCTAAAAATCTTTAATAACTTTCATACAGTATATTGACTCGAAATGTGTTTTACCAAAAAGTTGAACATAATGTTACATAAGCAACATTGCTGAAATAATTTCCAGTGTTTTTCCTAAAACACACGGAAGATAATTTTCTTTCACTTCTCATCTCCTCCTGACTGAGCGCATTTCCAGGAATAAAGAGCAGGAGGACATGATAAATGATCGCTCAGGGCATGATAAATATGAATTCCTGAGATCATTAGGCACAGGAGTCTGGAAAAGATGCATATTCAGCGCCGGGTGGTCAACACGGACACGGCGGACATGTTTCTCCATGAGAGAAGTGGCCCTGTGCTATCTAGCCGTGAGTTGACAGCTCAGTCGATGCTTTTAATCAGCTGATAGGAAGGCGAGGCAGGCTGGTTCTGCATGGGGGAAGTGGAGGAGAATTGATTCTCTGTTGAAAATAGCCTCCCAGCGTTTTACTGCCTTTACTGCGCTTCCATTTTTCTTTTGGAGGCATGCTTGTTATTCTTCAGACCACAAGTGTCCAAACTTTTACTGTTTTATGCCAAACGTAGACTAGAAGAGCTCAAAAAGTTTCTGAATATTCTTTAAAGAGACTAAAGTCAGATACTCTCATACAAAGGCAACTAGATTGCATTTGAAATTATTTTCCTTTATGCTTTTGGTGGAAATGTATAAGAAACTGTTGAACAACAGATTAGAAAAAGATTTAAAAACTCCTTTGTCAAATATACTCCTTTTATTTGCACTAAACGGCTGTTCAGGTGCAGTTTAACCTGATATATTATCCATATAATTTTCAATAGCTATGATAAGCATAAGCGATGTCTCTGCTGCTGCTACATGCTAAGCTGTTTACACACTGACCAATGAAAGTGCAGCGTTCACTGCTCGCGACCATGCAGTTCCATCTTCTATGCTGCATATCCCATAAAAAAAACATGGTGTTTAAAAGCACAGAAGTAATATTTTGTAAGAGTTTTTTTTTTTGTGTGTTAAAGCAGCTTTACACTGCACAAATATACAATCTGATGCTTGTGTGGTTTATTGGTGTGTTTAGGTTTGTACCTGTATGAAAACAAACCAAACCGAGGTTGAAACGCTCCAATTAAACAAACTACAAGTGTAAAAAAAACACCCTTAAACCTTAAAATGTCAATCCAGTCACAACAATCCAAACAACTTCAGAAGGTGGTTTGAGCCCTGAGTTGTAGCAATGTAAATGCATAATTTTCTCTGAGTCCTATTTAAGAACCGTTTCTACCAGCACAACTCTAAAGACACAAATACAAAAGTAACAAAAAGTATTATTATTAATAGATTTTGATATAAAATGGAACTATAAGTTCTTGTCCTTGCAGATCCTGACATACATGCCAATCATCTTGGTCATCCAATAGAGGGGGAAAGCGCAAAACATCAGCATCTGAAAGCAGCAGAGGAAGTGTGTGAGTCTTGTTATTTTACAGACAAGTGGACGCTGGTGATTGGTCAGGAAATTAAAAATTATGTCTCCTAGCAAAACTTTCTTCCCAGAGCAGAGTTTGGTACCACTTTAAAATAAGACTACCTTTATAAAGGGTTCTTAAATGGTTTACAATTAGTTTATTAATGTTCCTAATTAGGTTGTAAATGACTTAATTTAAAAATCATTAATAATCAATTATAACACTATAATACGTAGGAAGGTCAACACTATAGACGGCTGTGTAATATAGTTCACTATTTGGTAAACAACAGGTCATTGTTTCCCTTTCTACATATGTGTTATAACAGATTATTATTATGTATACAGATTTTTATGTCATTTACAACCTAATTAGTAACCATTAATAAACTAATTGTAAACCATTTATAAACCCTTTGTAATGGTAGTCTTATTTTAAAGTGGTACCGATCATTTAGAGATTTAGAGATTTTTAGAACATCTATTAATGTAAGTTTAAACACATGTGGCTAAAATCCAAATACAAGTCATAAATGTCCCATTTAAGTGGCATTACATGCAGTCTCTCAACTAGTGTTAATAATATTTACTTCAGTAAGTGTAATAAAGTAGTATTAGTTTGTTTTCAATATTGTAATAATGAAGTTTGAGTAAATAGTGCAGAACAGTGCAGAAGCTTTACCTCAAACTTTTCTTTCACACCGTGATTAAATTTGCTACCTGTGTCCTGCAAGGTCAGGCGTTTATTCCGAACACGCACATGGATTTGATATAAGATGTGCATCAGGATTCTTCAAAGCCTCATAAAAGTGAAGTATTATCATCGAGGCACTTGAGTGTGAACTCCTCCTTGTCAGTTATGGCACAATAAAAGAGAAGCAGATGCTTTGGTGGCTCTGCAGGGCTGTGTTTCTTGGTGAAAGTAGTCTTAAGGGCTTGCTCTGTCTGATTTCATAGTCTTTGTTGTCTTTTTTCATATGTTTTCCCTGATAAATGTTCACAGCATTTCCCATGTAAACTTTTCTGTAGTTTTAAATGGATGTATTAAAGATATATGCTGATGTACTATACCGAAAAATACATGTACGTGTAAAATGATTGACTGCTTGTAAGTTGTATGTATACATATCTTAACCTACTATAAGTAATAATAATATGAATTCTCTTTATGTTGCAGCTTATTGTTTATAAGTGAAAAAAATGCGTAATTGAAAACTACAGTGAGAATATTCATGATAAATAGATTATTATTCTATTGATTTACCACACTTCCCTCCTGGTCTAGTTCACAAACTACAAATCCCATAATCCAACTCCACATACATGAGGTCACAATCCCTGGTTCTTAGTCAGCCAATCACAATCACAGTGGGATATATATATATATATATATATATATATATATATATATATATATATACGTATATATTAAACTTTCATCAAATAAAGCGATATCTGCTGTGTCTGAGGGAGTAACTTTCACTGATGCAAACACAACCTCAAATCAGTAAAAAAAATAAAAATAAAATAAATAAATAAAATAAATAAATAAATAAATACAGCAGTTTCTCTGATTTTGCTATTTATTGGTGTATGTTTGAGTAAAATGTCTATTGTCTATACAACTATCAATCAATCAACCTTTGTTTTCACTCGGGAAAAAACATTGAGGGTGACCCTCATTTGTACAATGTTACCGAGCATTTAAAAAACATTTAATAAATTAGAAATAAAATATTAAAATTAGGAATAAAATATTAAACATTACATTTATATGAATAAAAAATATACTGTATGTAAAAACAGAAAATTCAAAATAAATATACACATAAAACAAATAAACACATAAACACATAAAAAGTAAAAAATAAATAAATAAATATATATATATATATATATATATATATATATATATATATATATATATATATATATATATATATATATAAATATATTTATATATTATCATTTGACATTGTTTTACTTGTACTATATATATATATATATATATATATATATATATATATATATATATATATATATAGTAAACAATGTTAAGAATGATAATAAATGATAAAACAAATAATAGAACTAAGAACAAGAATAAAAATATAAAACATTAGAAAAAAAAATAAAGTTATAATAAATCAATAAAAATAAATAAAATAAATGAAAATTTTAAATACGAAACAGATAAAATATTTATTTATTTAAAACAATCACAGGCTTTCTGAAGGTGATTAGAAACGAAAAGTTTAAAAGGATTCAGTGATAAATAAAATTGATTGTGTACTGCGTTTAGTATAATTATTAATTCAGTACTGACTCCTCCCCTTCCTGTTGTGCGTGACTGATGAACTCTGATGAACTCGGCTACAGGGTGTGAACTCCTCTGATACTCAGAGCATTGGTTATGTTTTATATGTAATTGTGTGAAAGTGAGTTAATTTCTCACTGATTCCACATGTTGACTGAGTTTAATTGTGTGTAAATGATAAAGAGAGGATAAAGCAGATCTGCTTCTTATATCAGATTATGAACAATGGTTTTCTTTGCTTGTAATCGTTGAAAAACGCTGAGATGAGTGGAGACGGAGGGCGTAAATGCTTTCCATTGTTTCTACAGAGCGATCATTTTACATTAGTGAAATAATTATGCATGAGTAGCGTGGGGAGCTTGAAAAGCATTTAGATGATAAATAATTAAAATTATGCTTATTAGTTTTGTGGCTGATTGCTATAAATCTGATTGTTGTGATTATACAGTGTTTTTGGGGATGATGGCTTTCTCTCGGAAGTTTCGCCAGAGCTCCTGCTTGATTGTCCCATTAAAGCGGCGAATAAACAGATTTGGAGACACGCGTTTGACGAGTGACGGGATCCTCCTACTGTGTATCAGTCAACATCCTGCTAATTACCATCAGCACTGGAGATCTCTCTGTCTTAATCCAGAATTAAAATAGAAATTATATGCTTTTATAAAGGATAGATAATGTGGATTTCCAAAAAACACACACAACCGAAATTAAATGAATCCATTAAACATGAACACACAGATAATATAATAATGTAATAATGATTACGCTTACAGTCACGCCCAATATTATTGTAAAGTTATTACTTTATTTCTGTAATTCAGTTTAAAATGTGAAACTCATATATTATATAAATGTATTACACACAGAATGATTATGGCTTACAGCCAATAAAAAATCAAAAATAAGTGTCTCAGAAAATTAGAATATTATATAAGACCAATTGGTACTTTTGGCAGTGTGGGCAGTGTGCCAAGTCCTGCTGGAAAATGAAATCTGCATCTCCATAAAAGTTATATATATATATATTTTATATTTATATAGTTTTATATAGTTATATATTTTTTTTCTTTCTATAATATGCTGTCAAAATTATGTTTACCTTTTAAAATCCCACTAAAACAATTCACAAATATGGTGTGATTTATGGAGGAGAACTGAAAAGGCTAACAGCACTAGGAACAACATGACAGTTTATTCCTGTGTTATTTGTGCGAATAACACATCAGTGTTTATATACTTTATGCAGAATTTGTCTATAGAGGAAAAATACCACCGGTGAAGTACAGTTCTGTTTACACTAGTTAAAAGTAAAAATCCACACCGGGATTTTGTTCCAACTGCCTGGGCGGCTCTGCGGCTCAGCCAACAAAAACCCGGGGAGGATTTTTACTTTATGGACTTGGACTACCCACCTCTGTGTGTAAGTAACTACAGGTTTAAATAGGATCTTCAGTGGATTTGATGTTTTACAGAGACTCTAAGACTCAGAAGATCAGTGGCTGAACTGCACTTAGCAGGACATTATTACACATGTTATAAAATAACACATAACATTGCAAAGACTGTTATTAGTGTAAAAATGTCTTGTGTTGTCTGTCTTGCTGGTGTCACAGTGCTGTTAGCCAATCAGTGGTCATATGTTTGCATGTATGAATGTTTATGAGCAAGAGTTGAAATCTTATCGATTCTACCCAACCACTCCTCCACTGGACTAAAACAACATTATGCCGGATCACCGGAGCACTTTTTTACACATAAAACAGCTCACATTACATTTAATCATGCTAGAGACACAACTAGACATTTTAAAATGAATGAAAAAAACATGATGTAATAAAATCTTTAAGACATAGCGATTTAAGACATATGAAACGGTTGTGGGGATGATAAAGGGTTAAATGTTAAAAAAATGAATGTTCAGCTTTATTATTTAATTCCAGAAATGTTCAGACTGCCTTCGTGAAGCTTCAGCTGCTCAGAGATGCTGTATCATGTTCTGCAGCGGCGTGTGGAATATTGGAAATGGTGTGAAATGTATAAAAACGTAATGAAACTCTGCTGTTCAATAAGAGAATGACATAATTCAATGTCTGGGTCAATCAATAAAGTCAGCAAACACGCGTGGATGTGTCAGAAAGAGTAAGAGAGGCCGATTCATCATGTTTCATCAATAATGAAACACTGAAAAAGGTACTGTTAATAAATATTTCTGATTCTGTGTGTCAGCAGGCCACTACATCATCCTCCGTTTTTCCCCAGAATTCATTTCCAGTCTGAAAGAGAAATTTACAGCATGTATTTTTTTTAGGAAATGTTTCCGTTGGTGGAAAAAGTGGGCCCTCGTTTACAACAAACCACGGCAAAAAATAAGGAAGAGATTGTTTAAGAAAATCAAAGGTAGTAAAAATGATAAATCAAATTTAGCAACAGGCGGAATAAATAAAGCTAACTTATATAAAAATATAAATAAGCAATAACTAAAAACAATAAAAGACAAAAAGACAAAAGAAATGTAAAATAATTAATAAGAGCAAAAACAACACCATAAACAACTAGAATCAGCTGAGGAATAAATTATTAAATAAAATGATGCATTATTAATTATTAATTATTTTTCATTATATTTGTACAAGGTAGTTTAACTTATGCCTTAACTTTTACACCTTTACAGCTCAAAGCATCCAAAATGCATGCACTAATTATCTTTATTAATCATGGGTGTGTTTAATTTTGGGCGTAAAGTGAAATCATCATCAGGGATGATGGGAAATATCATTCCCTTTAAGAGCCAGGTGAGCTCTGACTTTGGTGAATTTGTATCTTAACAGTGCAGCGCTTTTGCTTGAATATAGACTGTTGACAGGGTGTAAGATAGCAATGAGCATTGCACAGAGCCCAAGACTTTTTCTGATGTTGATGAATGTCACTAAATCAATCTAAACTTTTAATATCTAACCACCTTCAGACAGCCTGTTTTAACTGTTTTAGTTGAGTTTTTCTTTTATCCTGTTTTATTTATTTAATAATTTTGTTTTTTTATTGATCTAATTTTATGTTTTACCTTTTAGCCCTTTTATATTATTTTACTTTATTTATTTAATTTTTATTTGTTTTTTATTACTAATTTTGACCTTTGACCTTTACGTTTTTATTTTATTTTATTTTATTTCATTTATTTTCTTCTTTTTATGTTTTTTTATATATTTTTTTACTTATTATTATTATTATTTATTTTAGTTCCATCATTTACATTTTATATTTGTGGATATTTTAGTCCTTTATTTTTTTTTATGTTTTATTATTATTTTTCTGTGTTTATATTTCATTATTCTACATATTTATCTCTTTGTTTTTTTGCTCTACATTTTAGCCTGTTTGCATATCCTTTTATTTTTATTTTTTTAATTTATTTCTTAATTAAATCTTGTTTGCTTGTTTTTAAAACTTAAACTTAATTTTCAATCCCTGTAACTTGTAATCCCTGAAAATGAGGCTTACCCTCAATGTATTTACCGAGTGAAAATAAAGGTTGATTGATTGATTGATTGATTGATTGATTGATTGATTGATTGATATATGACATTTCCCAAAACTAGTGAGTGGAAATCTACTCAATAGCTATATAACAGGATGAGTGGTGCTGGAACACAGAGGTCTAATCACAGGAGTTCAGGTCTCTGCTCTGTTTGCTTTGTGGAGACGCTGAATGATTCACAGCTCAGAGATAAATTCTTATAAAACCAAACTCAAACAAGACCTGCAGAAACCACTCACGCTTTCAGTTCTATCAGGGCCAGAGCTACGAGTGGATGGTTTTTAAGATTTTCTATCGAGGTAGAAGCAGATCATGGTCTGTTGTCTCAGTGCTGTACGGTATGATGGCAGAGCTCTGCAGTAAATACTAAGTTTCCTTTATAAACAAAACCCCCCTGCTCCCCAAAACAACAGCAAACCAGCAAAATTACATTTACATCTTAATGAGTTTTACTGTTTTACTGCAAATTACTCACTAATAAATCTGATACTCGGATCAGAAAACTGAAAAACAAGATGATGAGTGAGATTTTGAGTATGTCAATCAATCAATCAATCAATCAATCAATCAATCAATCAATCAATCAATCAACCTTTATTTTAACTCGGGAATACATTGAAGGTGACCCTTATTTACAGTGTAGCCGAGCATTTACAGATTAAAAGGTATTGAAAACATTTATATGAGAAATTAAAATAAAAAGGACAAAACAAAAATAAAAATCAGTGTAAAATTAACACACTTAATATAGATCAATAAAAAAAATTGACACCTAAAAAGTAAAGAATTTACAAAATATAAAATGAAGAAAAATATAATAATACTAGGTAAAAAAAAAAAAATATTAGAACGATAAGAAATTATGAAATTAATAATAATGAAGTAAAGAATCAAAATAAAAAAAATAAAATTAAAATAATTGTGCAGGATGATCATATATTTATATATAGATTATATACTGGAGTTTTTTTTTGAGGAGTTAAATGAACGTCAAACGTTTAGACGAAGATCAAACAGAATATGAAGTTATCTGTCAGACATTCTGTTATATAAATAAATCTTATGGATGTTTTTTCAACGTTTAAAACATTTATAAAGGGGAAATTTTAATGGAGTCAGCAGCTTCAGAGTTCAAACCATCATCTCCTCCTGACAAAACTGTGAGTTACAATTCTTGTAAAGTTGCAACTGGACAGAAAATTTAATACAGTTCTGTAAAAAATAAGAGAGCAGATGGATGATCACAAACCGTCAAACCACCAAACTGAACTGCTTGAATTTTTGCACCAGGAGTAAAGCAGCATAAAGTTATCCAAAAGCAGTGTGTAAGACTGGTGGAGGAGAACATGATGCCAAGATGCATGATTGAAAACTGTGATTAAAAACAGGGTTATTCCACCAAATATTGATTTCTGAACTCTTAAAACTGTATGAATATGAACTTGTTGTTTTTTTTTTGTTGTTTTTTCTTTGCATTATTTGAGGTCTGAAAGCTCTGCATCTTTCTTGTTATTTCAGCCATTTCTCATTTTCTGCAAACAAATGCTTTAATTGACAATATTTTTATTTGGAATTTGGGAGAAATGTTGTCTGTAGTTTATAGAATAAAACAACAATGTTCATTTTACTCAAACATATACATATCTCTTAATTGGTCTCTTAATTTTTTTATTTCCAGAGCTGGATAGAAAACACAATAGCGTTCACTAAATTAAGATACATTTAGTCAACTGAATTAGAAAGAACATTTAAATAAACAAAGACGTTTGTTTTGAGACAATTAACTCTGATTAAAAAAACAGCTATGCAATAAAGCGACTTATCATTTTTCACAGTTACATCATCTTGTCTCCTCACAATAGTTTCATCACAAAACAGTTCCCAGAGTATTTCCTGTAAAACAGGGCAGCGTCTGGAACGGATGAAAGGGATGCATAATAAATCCCTTCATCGTGAAGTTAACTGTAATTGCTCTTGAAATAGAGGAGTCATTGATTGATCTGTAAATGAGTTCACAGTTCTGTGTGAATCAGGATTTCCTGCCCTTTATTACCTTGAAACTCAGACGCTGAGCTCATCTCAGGGCAGGAGATGATCTGCAGCTTTTCTCCAGCTCTATACGAACACCACATCTGCAACATCTCTGAGCTTCAATTATGTATGATTAAGTTTTAATCATTCAGTATCACGGCGTCCTCTGTGTCAGACGTCTCTGCGAAAGACTTAAGATAAAAATTGGAATGTCAGAGAGAAGTCTGTGGAACTTTTACAGGAATTTTGTTGAGAGCGTTTCTCGTTCTGGAAACAACTTTAATTAAAGGGGCACTAAACTCCCTGATTTTACCTTCAGCTCCAATTTGAAAAAGGCAAAAAAATGGGAGGGGAAGTTTGGGAGGGGCAATGGGTGATGTATGGGTTTAGGGGTGTGGCAGAAGGGAAAGCTGATTGGGCTGAGCAGTGTGCCACTGATAGCAGTAAGACACAGATGGCTGGACATCAGCAGGGGATGGTATTATTGATTGACTGATTGATTGACTGATTGATTGATTGATTGATTGATTGATTGATTGACTGATTTGCATATTGTAATGTGTCTACATACCAAAGTACACAAGCACATCATCCTTACCTATAGCACAGCTGAACCTGAGAGGCACTGCAGATGCATAAATTACTGCAATAAAAGTGGGGGTTCAGTGGCTCTTTATGCACCTATGCACCATAAAATCTAATTGGTCTAATTGGCATCAAATTTAAAATAGAGATTTAATTGGTATTTTAATGGCGTAGGCAAAGGATGTGAAAAAAGACTGTGTTCACAGGGTGTAAGATAGCAATGAGCATCACATCTTACCTATCTTGCACAGGGTGTAAAATAGGGTCTCAAAACTTTCAAAAAAAAGCTCCAGGCTCTACTAAACAAACATCAACAAACAAACAACAAACAAGTATGCTACTATAACCTCCCCTGCTGATCAAATCCCGCTACTGCAACAGGATGATTTGAGTTGTGGTCTTTTCAGGGCGCTGGGCAGCGTCCACGGAGGAAATGGTTTTACTGAAGCGACACGGAGGATGAGTCTAACAAGGTGAACAGGAGGACCTGCAGGACCGGCGGCTCATCCCGACAGCGCTGGGGCTCAGGTGGGATTAGAGAGGCAGCGAGACAGTGAGCTAACGAATAGCAGGACAGAACGACAGTGTGCATTTCCATTCTGTCTGAATGGCAGACAGGTAATGAGGAGGAGCGTTTGATGTCTTACGGACAATGTCTTCCGTTAATGAATCTACAGCAGAGGAGAGCAGACAGACATCACTTTAACACGGCAGACAGACACACTGCACACCCAGACGGAATTCACAGCTCAGTCCACTGTACTCAGGACGGACCCAGATGGTCTGTACGCTCTATTTCATTATAGAGACGCGTCTCAAAAAGTTAGAACTTGGAATTAAATAGTGAAAAAGTTCCAACTAACTTTAAACCCATCGCCCACAAGCTTATTTCTAATATACTGACAGCTTCTCTGTTCATTTAGTAGTCCTTATATCTTTTAGCAGAGATATGAGAAGATACTTTTATAGGAGAAAGTCTATAAAAAATATATTTCACACTTCTACTCAGTAATAAAATGCTGCATCTGGACTGCAATTGAAAAAACAGGAGGACCAGTGAGTTTTTTCTCGGTCACATGACATCGTGGTGTTCAGTAGCTCCTCCATTTCCACTCGTTGTTGTGTTTTTAATGTGGGTCTCCGTGGAAACCGTGGCGCGCCCAAAGTGTAATTACGGTGCACGGCAGTGGACAAATATGTATTTTAATAAATGCGAGGAGATGAAACTCTTACACAGAGTTCAGAGGAAAACAGTAGATAATTCAGCCTGTAATTTTCTCAGAGGACGTCTGAGAAAAACACAGACATGATCGTTCTGGACGGGAATAAAATCACAGAGGATAAAAACCCCTATAAAAGAAAGTATTTAAAAAAAAAAACTGACTGGCAACAAATATAGCAATCGATTCTACAGCTACTTCCCACAGAGGAGAGTTGCCCAAACTGCCCAGCATACACTCCTTCTCTCCATTTCCTAAGAAATTGATCTGAAATATTAATAAACTTGCAGCACAAAAATTCTGTCACTAGAGAGGGCACGTTAGGCTATTAAGGCACAAGAGCAGGGGCAGTGTTTAAGTTTCATTGTCCAACCCCTGTACATATACTGTTCCTCAGGAAACAAAAAAAAACTTTCTGTCTCTTTTATTTCATAGATTTCCTTAACTACATTTCCCATAATCCCTCTCCCTTTGACATCACAGTCACTACTTCTTGACTCACAAATCTGTTAGTAAACAGTTTTCCTGCTCACCATCAACTGAATACTAATCACCTTTTACCTGTTTCTCATTTTACCCTGTTTGTAACTGTGCTGAAACTCACAAATTCTGCAAAGTATTGCCTATAATTTATATTGCTTTTAGAGAATTAATTTCTGTTTGTCTGTCTCTGTTATTTGGATGTGTGTCACGCTCTATTCCTGTGTATCTCTGTGTTTTTTCTTTGTTTTCTGGTCATGTGCTTCGTAGCACATGGCTCTGTGTTCTCCTCCCGCATCTCCGCCTCAGTCTTTATGTTCTCACCTGCATTCTTTGTAACTCCACCCCCTCATTACCTTCCCCAGGTGTTTCCTGTTTCCTGTGTATTTATAGCACCTTTGTTTCAGTGTTTGCTTATCAGTTCTTGTGTGTGTTTTACATCTGTTAGGTTGTAGATTTTTCTTAGATTTCTGTCTTAGTATTTTTCTGTGTTTCTCTGTTGTTAGGTTTTTGGTTTATTGTTTCTTTTCACTGTTTTATTTGAATTAAATCTATTACTGAAGTATGCATTCAGCTACATAAATGTCATAAATGTTTGCTAATTGCAGCATCAGATCTTCTCAGCAATGCTTCATATTCTAGTACAAAGTTTCCTCTATAAAGGAGACAGTTACTTCAATAAAAACTTGTTTTAATAGCCATAATGAACGACTAGCTGTGCTAATATTTTTATATGTACAGACATATTTAATGTGCTTTTCAAATAAATAAAATATTTAACTAGTAAAAACTCATTAAATTGATTTGATACTTTATTCTGTACTATAATCTTATAAATATCATATCATTGGTTTGTTAGTAAAGGGAATAGAAAATATTATATAATTGCCAATAATTGGTCAGACAGACACTCTGCTTACATCATACAAATACAAACACAACTCAAATCAAGTCAAAATTCAGAATATTCCTCTCAGCGCACACGCATCGCTTCACGATAATTAAGTAATGTCCCCAAAAGACGATCAAATAGTTATTTTAAATGTCAGCCATCAAACTTTCAAAGTAGGATGATTTATTATGCTTTATTTATGCACAGTGAGAATTCAGTGAGCACAGCGGCGCGCTAATGCTGATTTATGAACAGGGTGCATAAAGGCTTGTGATTGAGGGAGAGTGTTAGCAGACGGGAATCACAACAAAGTGTGTTGCTTCAGAACAGAACTCTGGTCTGCTGTGCTGAAAGAGGTTAAAATATTATTTTATTTATGCATTTATAAATCAACAGACAACACATGATGTGTCGTAGGGCTGATAAATGGCACTGTGGAGAATTCACATTGGGTTGGGCTTTGAACAAACACCAGAAACAAACACAGCGGAGGATAAAACATAAAACAGGACCTTGGATTGTGGTCAAATACCTTGTTTGTCTTTGTTTTTTACCTGTTTTACTTAATCTTATTTATTCTTAACTTTTTTTTTAGTTCTTCTTTAAGTTTTATTATTTCCTTTTTTTATTTTGTTTACTTATTTTATTTTCATTTTTTTTAATTATTGTTATTATTATTATAGTTATTAAATGATTATTTTTATTATTTTCAATAGTTTTGTATTTTTGCTTTTTTATCTTATTTTGATTTTCTTTTATTGTTATTACTATTTTTATTATTATTATTGCTTTTATTTTTGTTAGTTCATTTACTAGTTAGTTTTAGCTAATTTTGCCTTATTAGTACTAGTCTTACTTTCTTTTGATTTTATTTTTTGTCAGTTGAACCATACTTAATTATAATCATTAATTTAATTTATTTTTTTTTTAAATCTGTTTTTATTTTTTATTTACTGCTATTTTACAATAATTAAATTTAGCTTTTATTTTCTCTGTCATGTCAATCCCTGTTTCTGTAAATGCTCGGCTACATTGGAAATGAGGGTTGCCCTCAATGTACATCCGAGTTAAGATAAAGGTTGATTGATTGATTGATTGATTGATTGATTGATTGATTGAATAAGTAAGCCTCTCTGTACTTTAGTTCACAGCACACTCTTTCTCCATTCTTCAGCACAGGCAGTGAACGAGTGCAGGAAGTGCTATTTGTATGCAGGAGTGTGAAGAAAGTGCTTCAGATAAAGGCCAAAGGGAGATATGCTCATTCATCTTGTTAGCGTTTGTCTGTCATCAGCGCCGTCGCACGCCGTTTTTGATTGATGACACGACGGAGGCGCGACATGTGTCGTGTTTCCCAATTAATCACCACGCCAGTATTTACACAGCTGGAGTACCGGCGGGTCCCGCACTGAATTAACCACCCAACCTCCACCCGGAACCAGCTGAGAAAGACTTATTCTAATTCTTCACCTTTATTAAGCTCTCTCTCTCTCTCTGACCGTTCACTGTCCATCTGTTGGTGCGGCGGAGTTGTTGGCAGGCGGTAATCACGGTGAGGAGCCGGCACTGTCTGGCACCAGCCGGTAGCAGAGCGCCGTCAGGTCCGTTTGAGTCGGGTTCACTCCTGAGCTTTTCTCTGGATTTGATACTGAGCCAGCTGTCTCACTCCAAAACTTCATCTAACACCGCACAAACTCCATAAACATCTGCCCACGCGTGAACATCTGCCACCAGGACACTTCCAGACAACTGTAGACAGACAACTGTGGAGCCGGAGATTTCCTGAAAGAGGAAAATAGAAAGGGAGGAGAGTCTGCACTCCAAATTTAAACATTTAATCAACAATCGCAGATAATTTTAGCATTTTAGCTCATTTAAGACTAAGACTAAAATACAGCCCATGCTTTAGAGGGTAAGTTCCCTTTACTTAAAAGGAAGAAAGTTTATGATTTGGATCGTTTTTTTTTTTTTTCACTTAATAAAAGAAATTATCATTTAAAATGTGTTTTTTATATTTACTCAGGTTATATGTGTCTGATATTAAAGTTTGTTTGACAAACTAAAAATGTAAGTATGATAAAAAACAGGAAAAAGTCAGAAAGTTTATGATTGTTTTTCCCCTTAATAAATGAAATCATCATTTAAAATGTGTTTTTTATATTTACTCGGGTTTAATTTGTCTGATATTGAAGTTTGTTTGATTATCTAAAATTGTAAGCATGACAAAAAGCAGGAGAAAGGAAGTAAATTTATGATTTGGATCATTTTACCCCTTAATAAATGAAATTTTAAAATGTGTTTTTTTTATTTCTTAGGTTATATTTGTCTAATATTAAAGTTGTTTTGATAAACCAAAAATGTAAGTATGACAAAAAGCAGGATACATGAAGAAAGTTTAGGAATAATAGTAGTTTTACTGCTTAATGCAGTCTTAATAACAGAAAATAGTAGTGAATTTATATCACTACCTCTTGCACTACTGGCAGGATGAAGTGCTGCAGACCCCGGACTGCAGGTTCTCTGCTGTAGGAGCCAGAAATAGACCTCCAGCATGGAGAACTCTGCCTCCCTCTTGACTCCTTTTAGCCCCGGTGAGTGTGCCCTTTCTCCTGGATAACTGCAGCTGTCATTCTCTGCGCATCTGGACCCACCTGTGCTCTCGGCACTGTGCCATATCTCCCTGCACAGCTCTTAAACACAGCCGCTGAGAAAAACCAAGATATGCTGCATTTTACATACAATATCACAGTGAACAGAGAGCAGAACAATAAAACAGAAATAAAGGCTCTTTTAGTTCACTAAAACCAAAAGAAGTGATGAAAAAAAGTCAAAATTAAATATACAATGCAAAATACTAGTATATAAGTGAAATATCAATATTTCAGTGTAAATTAGTGACGGAACAATTTGTATACTTTCATCACATGTGATTATATATATATATATATACAGCTCTGGAAAATAAAATTAAGAGATCGCTTCAGTTTCTGAATCAGTTTCTCTGATTTTGCTATTTATAGGTTTATATTTGAGTAAAATGAACATTTCTCCCAAATTTTATTTTTACATAGGATCAGATTTGATTGGATATATATATATATATATATATATATATATATATATATATATATATATATATATATATATATATATATTGCCTTAATAAATGAAATCATCATTTAAAAACGTGATTTTTATTTTTTTATTATATTTGTCTAATATTAAAGTTTGTTTAATAATCTGAAAAGTATGACAAAAAAAAGCAAAAATAAAATAAATCTGTAAAGGCAGCATATCAATATTTGTGGACCCAAGTATATTTACACTAGCTAGAGTCAACAGAAATTTTCTGAGCCGACCCCAAAGCACTTCTGGAAGTGGCTCTGTAAATGAATGTCTGCTGTAAATATAAACGGAGCTGCTTGTTACAGAGCTGTTTGGCTTCTTTCAGTATTTCATCAGCTTTAACTGCTGCCCTCAGAGCCGACACTTTATTATACAAACCAATCTACTGCAGAGCCAACAGTTAAAATCTTTCAATACATAATAAAATAGTTTATTTTGTGGTAGGAATGGCTCTGTTTAATTGTTTTAGTTGTTTACCCAATTTATTGGATTAAAATAAAAAACTATGTGCATTTAAAAACTGTCAAGATGAAAAACTACACCCAAAAAAGTTGCAAAAGTCATTTTACCCAGAAGGATGTGTCAGATTTCAATGCTATTCAGAAGGAAAATAAATGTTACTACCATATCTATCTATGTATCTATCTATCTATCTATCTATCTATCTATCTATCTATCTATCTATCTATCTATCTATCTATCTATCTATCTATCTATCTATCTATCTATCTATCTATCTATCTATCTATCTATCTATCTATCTATCTATCTATCTATCTATGGGTCGTTTTCGCACCAGCACTATTTTGCCAGGTTAAAATATACTCTGGTCCAACTTGGGTTTGGTTCCGCTTTCAATCCAACCTGACTATCAAATATACTATTTTAATATTAGCTAAACTGCTGTTCAGTTGCAGTTTAACCTGATATATTAGCTAGGTATTTAGCTATCATACCTATGAATAAATTCTGTCTCTGCTGCTGCTCCATGCTAAGCTGTTTACTCACTGAATGTCATGTGTGTTCAGCGTTCACTGCTCATAGCCGTGCAACTCCATTTACAACAAGGATATCCCATCAAAACTACTGTGTGAATTTACTTTATTCAGTGTTAAAGACGCTTCACTGATCTGCACAGATATACACTCTGTTCTGGAAACATTTATACAAACAGGACCAGGTGTGGGTAATCAGAAGCTCGGCGAGTTAGAACACTGTACCATCATGTTGGTGCATGCTGGGAATTGGAGTTTTTAGTTCATGGCAGGCAGACTGATTAAATCAGGACTGATATGTTTAGGTTTGTGCCTGTGTGAAAACAAACCAAACCAAGGGGGAAATTCATCAAGTATAGTGTAGAAAAAAAATTCATCAACTAATCCAGTTCAGAGAAACCTGAAGACCTACAAGTGTGAAAACGTCCTCAGTGTCACTGTTTTAATACAGGAAAAAGAACAAAGCTGTAAAATAAAAGAAGAAAAAAAGCTATTTCCTGCATTAAAACAGGAAAAACACTTCAGATTTCAAGGGCACAACTTCTCCAATACCACAGCTTCAAAGGACACAGTCAGATAATACATCCATACGGTCTGTATTTGTGGGTAAGTGTGAAGGTAAAACACAGCAGGAAGAAAGAGTAAATGGATAAAGCTCAGCAGCAGCAGCAGCAGCAGTGTGGGTGGGTGTTTACTGTATGTGGGTAAGTGGGCAGCAGTGATGGAGTGCGAAGCTGCAACACCATTACTGTACATTTAAATCACAGCCTCAGCTAACAGTAGTGCATAAATCTTACACAAACAGGTGCTGTGGGACGAGCTCGCCGACCTTACTCTCGCGCACACACTCGCAAAAACCCTGCGGATCAATAGTGGATCAGAGACAAATGCTGTAATCTGTCTCCTCCTTATCTATAGGCCTATGCAAACACAGAGAGAGCGAACTTACAGCGCTTCTGTTTGAGTGGGATTCTGCGACTCTTCGCTCATCGGATCCGGAGCCGTTTGATCTGGCGGGCTGTGGTTCTGTCAGCGCCGGGAGGAGCCGGGCTCTCAGATGGAGGCAATCACTGTAAATTTCTCTTTAATTCATGCTCCAGAAGTGCTCGACTCAAAGAGAAACAGGGAGAGAACACAAGGTTTTATCCTCTGTGATTTTACTCCTGTCCAGAACCACCATGTACAAAGCAAACCCAGGACAATGAAACTGAAACACCTGTCACTTTAGTGTGGGATTTCATGTTTTATGACTAAATAGGAGCAGCTTGGTGTTCAATCTTCATTAATTGCACATTAATGCACCAGTAAGAGCAGAGTGTGAAGGTTCAATTAGCAGGGTAAGAGCACAGTTCTGCTCTAAATATTGAAATGCACACAACATTATGGTTGACATACCAGAGTTCAAAAGAGGACAAATTGTTGGTGCACGTCTTGCTGGAGCATCTGTGACCAAGACAGCAAGTCTTTGTGATGCATCAAGAGCCACGGTATCCAGGGTAATGTCAGCATACCACCAAGAAGGACGAACTACATCCAACAGGATTAACTGTGGATGCTGTAAGAGGAAGCTATCTGAAAGGGATGTTCGGGTGCTAACC